>NC_074728.1:15272166-15902791 GCF_947242115.1 Biomphalaria glabrata
ATCAAGTGAAAACCATGGTAAGTTTGAGAAAAAAACATTTTTTTGCCACTAGACATAAAACAGAGTTTTTTTGTGATATCACACAAATTTAGAGGTGACCACTGACATGTCCATGATGGAGGTAGACACACAGGTTTCACCATTTTCAACAGGATTATCAAACGTTTTTAACTACAAGCTACCAACAACTACAATTCTACTTTCCTTCATGTAAAACATGAAACATATTTTCCTGTGATCATCTACACCCAATGGAAGAGGGTTGATAAAAATCAGTTGATTCAAATATTTCACTGTATTAAGAATTAAGATTACACAGCAGAGAAACCTAATACATGGCTTTATTAAGCTAGAACGACATATGGAATAGATTTTCAGCCAAAACCTCGTGAACACATTTTACTATGTTTCACAAACATAAATAGTTTTAATTATTTCACCACATTAAGCATATTTTAAAAGTATGCTAGGTATAATGCTAAGTTTTATATTATTATTTTACATTATGACAGTATCTTCTTGAAGTGTCAAATATGTCACAAGATGTTCCTGTGATGCCAGGGATTCTTATATTGATATTGATATTACATCTAAATATCTTTAGAGATTCAAATAATGAATATCCTTTACTTCAAAATAGAAAACTTTAATTAAAAAACTAGGCATCACTCACGATATACAAAATGTACAAATGAAACTGTATCAATTGAATATCTTCTTCAGAGCTCATTATTAAATAAATTCAAACAAATATATTAATTCTACAACTGAAAATATGCGACTTGTCTCTTTAAATTCCATCTGACAATTGACGCTTAAAACCTGCTAAAACCAATCCCCCAATTCTCAGCCGAAACCACGCTCAAATCACGTGATCAGATGATGTCTGAGCTCTTCCATCCTTGAATAATCTAGAAAAAAGCTAACTACTAAGGTTACTTCCCGGAAAAGTTAAATTTAGATGCAGCTAGACTGCTACGTGACATCTATTAATTTTATATTATTATTTTTCTTATATATGTCTGTGCTTTTTTCAAAGCTTTTGTCAACTCACTCTGTTTATCTTGTACACATTTTTAACACATTAGTGAATCTAGTCATCTAGTCAATGACTTTAACTCTGCTAAGTTGGGCAACTATACTCTAATAGCATTAGGGAATAAGTATTTGCTCCAATTTGTCTAGCATATGTAACAAGCAATGTGCCTTTATCTTTGTGTTTTTCTGAGTGTTTAATTAGGTTTTGTTTTTGTATTTGAATATTATGGTTCAGTGTTTATGTATAATTGCTACTTTACTTTTGAGTCTTCTGTCCTGAAGGGTCTCTAAATTTAATTATTTTACTAAAGTTATTGCTCTTATCAAATGTGAATATTCATTTCATATTTCATGTCTGTTCTAGTTTCTGAATGTTTTCTTTAGTTTAGGGGTCCCAAATAGAGGATGTATATTCTAATATTTGCCTAGCCAAGGTTAACATTTTAGTTTTATGTTCTTATTTGATTTGTATAAATTTCTTATATAAATTTCATTTAATAAACCCAAATGCTTTGTTTGATTTTTCAATAATTTCATCATTATATAGTTTGTCCATCGCAGTTCGATGATGACCACTTTTTTATCCAGGGGGCTGAGGGCTTTGCACTGGGGTTTTATGCCTCCTGATGTGGCTGGTGAGACCTATGTGAGCCCGGAATGTTTGGCCGCACACTGGGCAGGTTATTTCAGCTGGAGCTAGTGTCATTTGCCTTGCTTTTCTTCTCTGGCGTTTTTCTTCTGCCAGCGTTGTTCTTTTTTCTTCAGCAACCTGTGCGCCAGTTTTTACAGCGCGACGCCATGATGCTCTGTCATGTGCCTCTGTCTCCCAGGTGCCTGCCTGGGTCTATGCTGAACGCCTTCAGAGAAGCTTTGAGGGTGTCCCTGAAGCGCTTTCTTTGACCACCTTGCGAGCGCTTTCCTTCGCTTAGTTGGCCATACAAGAGTCGTTTAGGAATGCGGTGGTCTTCCATTCTGCAGACGTGACCTGCCCATCGCAGCTGGGACTGCATCAGGATTGTGTGGATGCTTTGCAGACACGCTCTTCGAAGGACTTCAGTATCTGGTATTTTGTCTTGCCATTTGACATTTAGTATTTTTCTCAGACATGTCATGTGGAAGTGGTTCAGTTTCTTTGCATGTTTACTGTACACTGTCCATGTTTCTGAGGTATAGAGCAATGTAGGGAGGATGACGGCTCTATAGACCCCTAGCTTTGTGTTTGTGGTGATCCCACGTCTGTTCCAGACATTTTTAGACAGTCTGCTATAGGATGCACTGGGCTTGGCGATACGCAGGTCGATTTCACTATCGATTTTTCCATTTCTGGGGAGTGTGCTGCCAAGATAGGTGAATTAGTCCACTGCGTTTATATCCTGTCCATTTATAGTGATGCTTGGATCCGAGTAGGCTTTCCCAGGAGCAGGTAAATATATAAGACTTCAGTCTTTTTGTATTAATGGTAAGGCCAAAGTCTGAGCATGCTCTTGAGAAGTCACTGACGATGCTCTGCAGATTATTTTCAGAGCAGGCATTTAGGGCACAGTCCTCAGCAAATAGCATGTCTCTTATTACTGCTGCATTTGTTTTTTTTGCTTTAAGCCGCTTCAGGTTGAATAGGCCACCATAAAATCTGTATGATATATTTATCCCGTTGTTTTCTCTATTTGTAAATGCATCTGTCAGCATAGCGGAGAACATGATACTAAACAGTGTAGGTGCTAGGACACAGCCTTGTTTTACCCCGTTTGATACTTCGAAGGGCTCTGATGGTTCTCCACTTTCTTGGACACGAGCCTTCATGCCATCATGAAATAGTCTCACTATGGTTATGAATTTTTGTGGACAGCCATACTTTGACATAATCTTCCAGAGTCCTTCTCTGCTAACAGTGTCGAATGCCTTTGTTAGGTCGACATATATTGAGAACAGGTCAGCATTTTGTTCTTGGCATTTTTCCTGGAGCTGCCTTGCTGCAAAGATCATGTCAATGGTTCTACGCTCTTTTCTGAAGCCGCACTGGCTTTCTGGTAGTAGACCATGTTCTTTGTGTTGCATGAGCTGATTTAGTAGGATGCGTGCAAGGATTTTCCCAGCAATAGAGAGAAGAGATATTCCTCTGTGGTTGTCGCAGATCTGGCGGTTTCCTTTTTGCTTGTATAAATGAACAATTGTGGCATCTTTAAAGTCTTGTGGTATTGACTCTTTTTCCCACATAATTAAGAAGAGCTTATGAAGTCTTTCAATCAGGGCTAATCCACCTTTATTGTAGACCTCTGTGGGAATGGAATCAGCTCCTGGGGCTTTTCCGCTTGCGAGCTGTTGAATGGCAAGATCGGTTTCCTTTAGAGTAGGGGGGGTCATCCATTTTTTCATTTATTGGTACTTGCTGTAACCTGTCTATGGCCGCTTCATTTATGATGGAAGGTGTATTGAGAACCTTTTCGAAGTGCTCTGCCCAGCATTTTAGGATTTCTTCCTTATCTGTCAATAGGATTGTCCCATCAGCATTTAATAGAGGGGATGAGCCTGACTTTGTGGGTCCATAGATTTCGTTTATGGCATGGTAGAAGTTCTTCATGTGGTGCTTGTCAGCAAATTCCTGTATTGTTTCCACTTTCTTGCTAAGCCAGGTATATTGCATTCGGCGTAACTGTTTTTACATATTTTTGCAGATGTTAGTGAATGCATGTTTAGTGGACTGGGAGTTTGGGTTGTTCAGATACAATTTATGGAGCTTGTGCTTTTCGTCTAATAGTTTTCTGATCTCAGTACTGTTTTTATCATTATAGAAACCATCAATAGTAATCATTTCATCATTATAGAAACCATCGATAGCAATCATATCTAACCATGATATTTGATATTAAAATTAACAAAGACAAAGAAGGTTAAAATTTTCTTTTTTAAATAAAATAAAAGTGTTTATGGTTACAACAATCTCACTAATTCTATTGAATTTAGCATGTTAATATATATATGTGTGCTAAGTTTGAACTTTGTAGCTTGGCGCACTCTTTAGATATTAATTTTCAAATTTGATGGTTAAAATCTATTTTTAGTAACAACCAACAGTGTGATTTACTGGAAATGGTCAATTTCTGTCTATCACGAGCTATTTTTAGAAGCACACATAGAAATTTTTCATTTAGATTAACTTTTATAGTGTTTGAATGCTAGATTATGGAGAGGGAATGTGTCTTTATTATAATGACTTTGTAATCTGCAAATTTTAAAGTAAAAGTTTAATTACTTTAAAAAATAATATAAAATATTAAAATTTTTTTTTCATATTTTTAGCTCAGCGAACTAATAATTATTATTTTTTTCTGTGTGTTGTTTTTTTATATTAATATACATGTAAATTAATAGTTAATAAATGAGTACATTATATTTTTAAAATGATGAGCTATTATTGCACAAAAATTCAAGTAAAAAATCTTTTAATAACTTCTAAAAAAATCGCAAGGTTTCTTTTTTATTTTATTGTCCGAAGCAAGAAATTTTTCATTTACAATCTAATTTTTAAAGCATTTAAATTAAGGCATTTTAAAATGATTAATTGCCAGTGCTCTACAAAAAGGTTAAAACTGTTTTTTATGAAGTTTATGAAACTTATAGTCATTAAATTTTAGGAAATACTTTTCTGCGCAGTGCTATTTTCATTTATAATTTATAAGAATTATCTATCTGATGCATGTAAATAGCTATTTAAATACAGCAGAATTATAATAAAAAAAAATAAAACACAATACAGATCTCCGATTTGTTTTTTTTTTGTGATTTTTGGGCTCATATGATGACAAAATCACATATATTTTTATTTTTTGTTGAAGGCTTTTTTTATATATTAATTAACTTTTTTTCAAAGATTTTATTGCTTGGTCTTATTTTTTTTATTTATTTTAACAGAATACTGGGTAATGTAAAAGAGTGTGAAGTTTCAACCCCATATCTTTAAGACTTTTTATAATACAGTTAATTTAAGTTCAACTGTCAGTTGTTTCGGTCACAGATTTTTTTTTATTTAAAGAAGGCTAATTTTTGGCCACTAAAAATTTAATAACTTCCCTCACAATTAACTTAGCAATATAAAATTGGTATCATTGGAAAGCATTTCTCAAGCTCTGTCTAACTAAATAGGTTCCATTGCATTGTCATCATTTTGAAATTTTTATCGAAGTACCTAACGTTAGCTAGAATAATTGTAGGAAGTGGTGGGCGCAAATGAGTATTTTCAGATGATAAATCGTAATCGCGTATTTTCGTGTCCATTTGCATATAAAATACTACGCAAGATACGTATTTGTAGGCAACTCTTGTCTTCAAACTGATTGGAAATAAATTTAGTTCTAATTCATTTGACTTTTATAGATCTAGAGGCCTATTGGGTTAAAAACGTATACTAATACGATATCAAGCACTACGAATTTATGTAACTCTAGATTTAGACTTCGAGATCTAGATCCAGTCTTGTTTTCTGGATATAGATGTGACCAAGTGTGTAGGCCTTCTAGATTTAGATTTTAAGATCTATAGAGAATTAATTTAGATCAAAGTAGATCTAATTATCGATCATGATTTAGTATATTTAGGATCTAGATCTAGATATCTGTAACATGATCTAGATATACTGACTCAAAAGAATGCTCAGCAACTGCCATCTTATGAAGAAAGGTATTATATTGATCTAGGTCTAGATCTAGTTTTCCAATTTCAGGATAGTAGCCTACAATTCTGTAGGTTGTTGCGCGCACACGCATACACACACACACATACACACACACACACATACAAACATATATATATATATATGTATATACATTTGTATGGTAGAGACGTTTTGAGCTACTGTGAGAATAATAAGTAAATACAAAAATCACTATTGACTTCCGTAAATTGAATATTGTAGCTATAAATTACAGTGAAATTTATCTAATAATCTATAATACAGAATAAACTCAACACAATTTGGATATCAGCACTTTATAACTTTAAATGAAAATAAAGAAAAAAAGCAGTAAAACATAGGAACCTATACACATTATACACATTTTTATTAAAATAAAATAAAATAATTAAAGACAATTTTGTCTGTATTAATAACCTAAGGGAGCCTATCCGAGCCAACATCAAGTTCATGTTTTTCTTTTACCTCCCCTCAAGTTATGTTACGTGATGACTTTTTGTGCCCATGTTCTCATCTGAGATAACAGCTAGATGAGGGGGGGGGGGACAAGAAGGCTGGACCTCGAAAGTGGGCATGGTCTTCTCGAACTATTCTCGAACCATTTTATTACCCATCACACTGTAGTGCATGAGACCAAAACTACATGCGTAGCCAAATTATAGACTTTCCCAGTGATCATCTGGTGTAATTATTTTAACAAAATTTTTTTTTTACTATACCTCTATTCAAGTTACTTCATGGAGGTAAGCGGATGCTGATTTCAAGAATGGCTCTAACGATTTTCCTAGAAATTTAACAGTTGATGTATATTGCTGAGAATACAATTACTAGCTGGTTGCAATTAGCTACACAGGGAAAACTCTAGCTTGACCATTATAATTTTTCGAAGTAAAAATAAATAAATGTAAATATGGCTACATACTAAATCTAGGTCTAGATCCTACATCAGTTTTGAAAGAACTATCGCGTTCTTGAAAGGATTATCGCGTTTGGGAATTTCGAATGTGGGGCTTTATTGATTCATGAATTTAAAATTTAATGTTCAGGAAAATTGTGCGCATTGCTTTCCAAGTCAAGATCTAAATGCTTATCATTGGAATATTAAAAGGTGTACTAAATCTATACAGTTGCTTAACCACGGAATCTCAGGGAAAAGTGGGAAGGGGTGGGTAAAAAAATGTTTTTAGAATCTAACATTCATTAATTTTTAAGAAAAAAAAAAACAATCGATCAATAGGTTGCATAAAGAAGGTATTGTCTTTTTTAAAAAGTATTTTTAATGTTTTTCTTGTTTTAAATTGAATTATTAAAGTACGGGTATATAAAACTAACTAAAGTACCGGTATCTGATAAAGAATAAGGTCAAAAATAATATTTGCCAAATTTTTCCAATAGAGAAGCATCAGTATTGGCTACAACTGACAGACCAAAAAAAAGGAAAGAAAAAAGTGTAAGGGTCATGGGCTAAATTGTAGAAAGGGTTTCCTAAAAGGGATATACCACATATTTCAACGTAATGACATAAATCTTTTTTTTATATATTCTTAACAAACTGACTACTTATTTACTTGTGAAAACGAAAGGGTTCACTTTCAGAAGACCAAATACAACCATTATCCTTTTTTAGGACACATTTCAAGTATTGTTGAAATAGCATTTTGGAGAGACTGATAGATATTTTGTTATAGTTTTAGTTGTTATTGCTGCTCATTTTTGTTTTAAATATTACTAAAACCTTTTTTTATATATATTTTTTATAGGAAACGCATATACTTCATACGTTTGACGAAGATTTTTATGGTGACCACCTGAAAATTATTGTTCTTGGCTACATAAGAGCAATGTTAAACTTTAATTCACTAGGTATTTATTCAATATCTTATATATGTTTTAAATTGTTGCATTCATTTTAAGTTTAATACATAATCTCTCATCTAGCCTAAAAAATGTATATCATTCAGATACATTTCTGATGACTAATTTAGTTTACTTATAAAGTGAAAAAAAAAAGGAAAAAACAACCAACTTATCCACTTTTGTTGGAAATTAGAAGACCATAAAATCATATGAAGGAATTTAATATTGTTCATCTGAAATTTAGTCATAAATCAAGACAAAACAAATTAATAGTTAAGAAACAAGTTTTTTAGAATAGGTTTAGTCAGTTCTATTCACACATTACACACACACTCTCAACTAATTATAAACATATTACTATTATCAACATAATTTGTTAAGGAAATATGACGATCTTTGTCTACTTCTTTATCTAAATTATTTTTACAATACCTCTATTTAAGTCAGAACTTCGTGGAACCTGGACACGTATCTCAAAAACTGCTCTAGTTAAAGAGTTTAATAAATTAAGTTTCAGGAAAATTTTGCGCATTGTTTTCTAAGTCTATATCTAAGGCCTAGCATTGGAATATTATAAAGTGTACTAGATCTATACATTCGTTTAACCAGGATTCTTTCTCGTGAGGAATGGGAATGGGTAAAAATCGTAAAAAAGGTTTTATTGTTTTTTAATCTAACATTATTTTATAATTATAAAAGAGAAAAACTTTTGTTCTATAAGTTTTAGTACCAGGTGACTGAGCCTTGCTTGGTTGAATAATTTAATAAGGAAATATATTTATCTAAACTCATTCTAAAAACATTTTTGTTAAGACAAAAATGAGCGATCGGGCAAATACTATCTATCTGAAGAGTTTCTTTTGTTTTCTTTTAGTTTTAAATGGCATTGTACCTGACAATTTGAACAGAAAGTCTCTGAATTCCCCTACAATCTAGAAAAAACGCAGCTCTGGTCGTGTCATTTTACATTGCATCTTTTGCGTAAAATTTTTGGCTTGGAAGAAAGTCTTTGCAGCGTAACAATTAATTACGTTCAGACATTTAATATTGCAATTAGTGTATTCATTATGGGTTTAGTAAGAAACATCAAATAATGCAAAATGTTTAGATTATAGGGTAAAAACATTGCATTAGTAAGCTATTCTAAGGAAGCATTTCCGTATGGCATCTCTGTTACATCGCTATTGCAATTATTCATTATGTCTCAACTATGAAACATCAAGTAATGCAAAATCTGTAGGTTATTGGGTGAACTTAGAACTTTGTAACAAAGTAAATTGGCGTATTTTTTCCTAAGAGACTTAAAAGCATTGCGTTAGTATTGTAAAGAAGTGTTTCCGTGGGGCACCTCTGTTACGCCAACCTTTGGCATATGTACTCTGCCCAGCGTAACTGTCAGACTATAAAAGTCCCTCTATACTGTCCATCCCAGCATTCGCAAGAACATTGCTGTTTGTATACAGTCTTACCACTGTATGCCCATGATGGAGTGTAAACATCTTTAGTAAAAGCTTTCAAGAAGTTTTTGCTTCTTGTATAGTACCCCTGTCTCAGATCCATATAGAAGGGTTGAGAGAAACACTGCTTGGTAGACACTGATTTTTGTACAGATGCGGAGCGATTTATTTCGCTACTCTCTCGCTTTGGAGGCGATGTTTTACATCACAACAATGACAAGGAACCGACAATGATTTCAATAACATAAAATGTTTCACAACTTGTACCACAGATTCGTCTCTGTAACAGTTACTGTAGAATTGTCAATAAATATCAACTTTAATAGTAGCAATCAATGACTGTCATGAAATCCTATACATCTGTTCTGGCAATGATAACGACACCACTACAGACAAAATGAACCCAACATTGAAATGGGTAACTCCAACGCTGAAGTAAATAACAAAGACTCTAACTTTTCATCAAAAACTATACACACCAAAGAATGCGCTTAAAGAATATCATAGCAATATGAAATAAAATGAACCCTAAACAGAGGTCAAAGAGTCCCACCCACAAAAAATCCAAGGCTGTCCAATAGCTAAAAACCCAGAAGTTTTCAAGACCAAAAGAAATACAGCCCAAGATGGCGAAATGCAAGCCTAAGCAAGAGTGGACAAATGAGTAAAAAAAAAAAGTTCCCCTTTCAGACCTTGCGATCTATAGGGCAGATGATGTAATGGTCATCTGTTTCTGTGGCCCACAGTTAACGAGGCTGTCATGTTGCCAGCACACAATGACCAACCGCCTTTACTTTTCCCTATCCAAAGTCAGGTACCCATTGGAGTAGGGTGGACTCAGGAGCGCCTTAAAAGTCCCTATATTCAAAATCCCAGTCTTCACTGAAATTTGAACCCACTTCAGAAGCCAAGTGCTTAACCACAAGGGGACTAAATCCATATAAATATACACATCTCTCATTAAGTAGTATTTATTCCCCTCATTTCGAAATCAAACAAAATAATTAATCACCAACAATTAATTAGCTAATAGTTCAATGAATAATTGTAAAAGGTTTAGTTAAATTGATCCAAGAAAGGGAAAACATGAAGAAACCTTTTACAAGACAGTGAGCTCATGTAAGCTTTGTAAAACTATAGAGAAAAAAATAAAATTATACTAAACATTACTCATAACTACTAAACTGAAATCATCCCAATAGTAATATATAAGCCCCTAGCTCTAACAAACTAGATCTAACAGCTAGATTCTATTCAATGGAAGCATAAATAAAAGACAAGAGCAGCAGTACAAACTACTGCATAATCAGGAATTATAGCAAGCAGTCTTAACAGAACTATAAAAAAACTGCTATCAACAAAACTAAGATTGTGTCTCCCCACAGAGCACTGACCACTAGTCAAAGACAAATGTACCCCAGCCTAGTTATACTTGTCAGCGTGAACATATTGGAGAACATGACGTCACGGCTCATTTCGATGTCCACACCCAAGTTCCCTACATCTCTAATTTGTATTTAGCCATACACTAAAATAAAATCAAACAAAACATAAAATTATAAATCGGAATAAATAAAAAGCAAATCCTAAAATTTAAATCGTACAAAAAAATAAAATGAAAGTTTTGTATATTTGAAAATACAAAAAGGACTAACTAAGGGTTATAGACTACATTACAAATGAAATTAATAAATAACTAATATTCGAACATTGGAACATTGTTGCTACATGGATGATATTCATTGATCATTAATTTCGCACACAGGTTCCTTTTACCCCCCTAGACAATAGCTTAGAACCGTTTTTGACAGAATCGCAACCTGGCGACTGCAAATCAAGAAAAAACGCAAGCTTGCTAACAAACCTTTGTATTTCCCCAAAAGGCCGCTGTCTATATATCTAGCATTATAAAAGATAGCACTAAAATAGGACTTATTGTATATTATCTCTTTTCCCCTGAGTGAACTTTTAAAACTTGCCTTACGTCATTTCCGCTTCCCTTGAGACGCTGACTAAATAAAATAAAAAAACAATCTCCTAATAGCATAAAAAGATAGATCTAGATATATTCTCTGCCTTCAAATGGGGTTTAAAAAAAGCACAATACAACCAAATTGATATTTCTTTTTATTTAGAGAACATTGTACGAAAATTAATTTAGAGTTGGGATCTGAAATGTAGCATTCAATTTGGGCCTTCGGAAAATGCATTTTTTTAGGCATGAAACGGGCTAAATTGTCAATCAATTCTTAAAAGTTAAAAGTTGTCATTGTAATAATAATGACCGAAAAGTTTAAATGCTGTTGTCTGTGTGTGTGTGTTGGAGGGTTGTGTGTCATGATCTGAATATAATATAGTTTCTTATCTTACATAATACAAGCGTTACTTCAAAAAAAAAAGGTGATTACGTCCTACGCGTCATACATTTGGTCATGCATATTAACCAATGACCTAAATTCTGCCAAGTCACTGGTTTTCCTGGCTAGCTCAGGCAACCCATTCCATGCTCATAGCGCTAGAGAAGAAGGAGTATTTGTACAAATTTGTCCTAGCATATGGAATAAGGAATATGCCTTTAACTTTGTGTCTTTCTGAGTATTTTATAACAAAAAATTTTGTATTTGAAGATTATGTTTTATGTATAATTGCTACTTTACTTTTAAGTCTTCTTATCCTGAAGGCTTTCTAAATCTAGTGATTTTACTAAAGGTGTTACTATAGTCAAATGTGAATATTCGTTTGTTATTAATCTCACTGCTCTATTTTGTGTCTGTTCCATTTTCTTAATGTTTTCTTACAAAGGATGCATAGTTTCATGAATATGGTGATTCCATGACAGTTTTTCATTTATTATAACACCTAGGTATTTTGCGTTTTTAGTCTGTGTTACTGGTTTACCATGAATAAGATAAGTGGAATTAATTTGCTTTAGTTTTTTTTTTTTGTTACTCTTAATAACTGACATTTTTCTGGGTGGAAAGACATGCTCCAATTAGATTCCCATTTTTGTAATTCATCTAATTATCTTTGTAGAATTTCTGTATGTTGTTTTGTTTTTATTGTTTTATATATTATGCAATTGTCTGCAAATAATCTGACTTTTGTTCCTGAACTAATGCAATTTGGTAAATCATTTATGTAAATTAAAAATTGTAGTGGACCTAAGACTGTTCCTTGAGGTACACCTGAGTTTACTGTTATTGGTGTTGATTTAGAGCCATTTATTATTAAAGTTTGTTCTCTCCCTATCAGAGAATCTTTAATCTACTGATGCAATGAAATATCAATGCCAAAATATTTTAATTTTTTAAGCAAACTAAGGTGGTGAACTTTGTCAAAAACCTTGGAAAAATCTAGTAAGATAGCATCTATTTGCTATTGAGTAGCCGAAGAAAAGTCATAAAGTGTACAAAAGACTAATATTTTGTTGTCGGTAGAGTAGCCGGTGTGTACTGCTAGTAAACATATCAAATAGTAATGAGGAACATGTTTATTATAATAAAATTATACAAATGGATAAAATGACTTTTAGCGAAGTTATTTTAATTGTATACAATTTTCATCCTTTTGCAGAGCCTATTAGGTTATTTGAGAACCACTGGAATAGAGGAAAGAATCCTTGAAAAATTAACGTCACGATATGACGTAAAACGTGCCAAAATTAAATCAAAATTGTGTGTATGAAAATGGTTTGTTTATTGTTAAAGTAACCAAATGTGTATATTATATTAAAACCACAGATTAACAGAGTCTCTTTATTTCCAGATGACTTAATTGCTGCCATAAAAAATGACATAGCGGAGTCAGACAAAAAACTGGAACAACCAGAATTTAAAAAGTTCAAGGACGATTTATTTTTCAAAGAACCTACAGTACAACCTGATGAATTTGAATGCACGCAAGGATTGGTTGGTCCTGCAACTATTTCAGAAGACAATTTATGCTCCGAATATCCTTTATGTATTGATACCAGTAAAATTTCTTTATGTAGAAGTCATTCTGTGGATTTGGAAAAATCAAGCTCTAACAGGCTCATTAACGGTAGTCTCGAAAGCCATGGAAATAAAACACTTTGCATATCAAACTTGAAAATAAAAAATTCATTTTTAAGTGAAAATAAATCAAGCAGTGAAGTAGTAAATGAACCAAATTGTCAGATAAGCTGTGATACTGATTTCAGTATATGAGTTTGATCACTATTTAAAACAAAGATTTTGTTATAGAAATAATATTTAAAACACTGGGATTTGCATTCTTTGCACGACTGTATTTATTGAAATGTCTTCAAACGTGACTCAAACAACACTTTAAACTGTAATAGTGAATACAATTTAGCATATTCATATTATTTCCTCTCCTAAGTTTAAAATGTCATAGAACCAAAAAAAAAAAAAATTTTTTTTACAACTTTACTATTTTCGCTTTAGGAAGTACTATGAAATACTAAACAAGAATTCTGTTGTTGTTTTTTTATTACATAAATTGATTGAAATATCCTAATTACTGATAATCCTTTAACATGTTTAAAATAATTAGCATAATAGAATTAAACCCAACATTTTTTGTTATAAAATTGTTATTCATTACAGCTATATTAGATTATATTTATTAAAATAGGAAAGAAAATAATTATTTCTTAGAATTTACTTTACATGCATTGACAGTTAAAGAATTTTGCTTTTTAATACCATATGTAAATTGCACTTTTCTTTACTTATGATATGTCGTACTAATTTTTATTTTTGT
The DNA here is from genome assembly GCF_947242115.1 of Biomphalaria glabrata. NCBI lineage: Eukaryota > Metazoa > Mollusca > Gastropoda > Planorbidae > Biomphalaria > Biomphalaria glabrata. The sequence goes on from NC_074728.1 coordinate 15,285,952, forward strand.
TATTGTTATATTTGTTTTATTGATATATTGCCCTGCAGGTGTGATTTATTTATTTTTATTTAAGCAGTTGATAATATCATCGATCATATTTCATAAATATTTCAGTGCACTTTACAGTGACATATTGAAAGAAACATTTTATAAAAAGTAAAATAATAGTTCATTTCGATCTTTTTTAAAAACATGTTTTTGATAGTTTTTCTTTTAATAAATGAGAAAATACTTTTGATTAGGAAATAATTCTATATACCCAAATATCATTGGAGTAACTTGATCTGTTCAAACCTGGGTATTACATACTATGTAGGTTGTCACATCTCCGTTTACTTACTTAGCACAATTCTGAGTTGCATATCTCTATAAATAAAGGAAATTAGTTCTTAACGTGGTAATGTGTTTGAGTTCAATGGTTTAAAAGAAAAATGAAAAATATATCATTTGGATCATGCATTGATTTTCTTGATGATACCAAATCTCTATATAACTGGAAAATTCCATCTCAATTTACTTTTAATATATTAAAACATTTTCAAAAAGATCACAGTGGAATCCGCTAAATTCAAAGTGGCTATTAACATATTGTTATAAACCTGGTGGTGGCACAGATGGGGGTAGTGGTGTGTGTGTGTTTAGTCAGCCGACGCGAATCGCCCCAGGCCAGCGCTAGACGAGCGGTCAACCGTGACGAGTTACGACGGTCAGCCGAGACGAGTCACAACTTCTCGATCTACGGTTCGTTACGACGGCTCAGTACCTAGTCCGAGAAGAGACAGAGAGACCAGTGCAAGAGTTGATACTGCGGTACGGGTATTAGCGGAGAGTTATTTGTCTTGTGTTACGTGCTGCGGAGAGATATTTGTCTTGTGTTACGTGCAGTATTGGCTGTTATTTATTGACATTAAATTATTACGTTAATTGGAGCCCCGAGTTGTCAAGTTCTTTCAGTTGGTGGTGTCGTGTGGTGCAGTTTGCAGAAAGCCTGGATAGTGAGATTCGTAACAATATAAAAAATTGCTTCCTTAGTGAAGTCCTCGAAAGTCAAAGTATTTGGACTTGGAAGGTGGTCGTTTGGGCTTGGGACATTTAGGGTTAAATGTCTTAGCCACATTACACATATTCGTTTTATTATGCATTGAAAAGGAATTATACATATCTATGATTTGTTTGTCTGTTTATGTTCTAAGTTTTATTTTATGTAAAGAAAAATGTTTTGTCTTTTAGATTTGAGCAATTATTGTCTTGTCACAAACATTATGTGTATGGGTTTTAATATTGTCCCAAAATACGAAATGAAACAATAATACAACTTGTATTCACAAATGGTGAGTTTAATTTATGGTACCGGTATCTCCAGCAAAAACAAGCAACATTGATATTTTTTTTCTAAACATTTAAAAATAGGCTTATATCAATTATGTAGAATGTATGTCTATTTCTCGATATGAAACAAAATAATTATTGTTTTTTGTTGTTTTTTTTTTTTTTTGTTAAATGTTTTCATGATTTGTTAGGTACAGTAAATAATTGTGGAAAGAGTCAACTTGATCCGATAATGGATGTGGGAGAAATAACGTGTACAATTATCTAAGGGGACAAAAACCCATATATTTATCCATATCAAATAGTACTGAAGGATTAATTTCCTTAGTTGGTATCAAACAAAATAATTAATTATCAGTTATTTTTTTAATTCATGCTTTGTTAGGTACAATAAATAATTTTATAAAGTCTCAACTTGATCCAACACCGTCATCAGGGTTTGGCTGCCCTCGCCGCATGTATAGTTTTCATTATGTGTCGAGTTTGCCGTTTCTGTAGCAATAGTGGTTTTACAGGGTGGGGTCGCTAGCCTCACGCCAAACCCTTCTCCTTTTTCACCCGGGCTTGGGACCGGCAGATGGCGGAGTTACAGCACTTTAAAGAGACCCTTAACCAACTGTCGCCAGACCTAACTTACATATTCAAGGACCCCTCTCCAGACAATGATCTCAAGGTCAAGACAGACCCAATAACTGCTGAGGAGGTTACCATGGCCATTGCAGTGTTAAAGAATAACAAAGCACCAGGGCTAGACATGATATCAGCAGAAATGCTAAAATTGGGGGACAGTGCATTGTTAACAGAATGACTGATCGCTTAAATCTCTGTTGGCGAACTTCAAAAGTCCAAGAGGACTGGCAAAAGGGACTGATTGTAAAGCTTCCAAAAATGGGCAATTTGGCAGACTGCAACACTCTCCTCTCTGTCCCGGGCAAAGTTTTCAGCACTGTTTTGTTGAGACGGCTTCAACAGTCTGTAGATGAAAGGCTCAGAGAAGAACAAGCAGGTTTCCGAAGAGGCAGATCATGTACAGAGCAGATTTTCGTTCTACGAAATATCAGAACAAAGTCTTGAGTACCTACAACGGCTAACGATCAGTTTCGTGGACTTCAAAAAAGCGTTTGATAGTGTCCACTTAGAATCACTATGGAAAATAGTTAGAGAATACGGTATCCCAGAAAAATTCGTCCAGATCCTACGACACCTTTACAGTCTAGTTGCTGCATTAAAACAGAAGAGGGAACAACAGAGTTTTTTACAATCGAGACAGGGGTGCATCTTATCTCCCTTCCTTTTCCTCCTAGCCATCGACTACATAATGAGGAGAGCAATGAACCAGACTGCCTTTGGTATTCCATGGCATGAACAACTCCGATTGACGGACTTGGACTTTGCTGATGATGTTGCACTACTCAGGGCTCAACTTGATCCGAGTATGGGTGTTGGGGAAATAACGTGTTCAAATTTTTTACCAGACATCACAGAAGAAAGACAGATAAAACGAGTTATTATAAGCTCAGTAAGAGAAAAAAAAAAAGAAAATGCGTTTTGCGCACCTCGCCAAAATTAAAAGGGGGGGGGGGATTAGGCTGATTCCAGTGTGTCATTGTTGTTTTTTTTTTTTTTGTTTGTCTTTTTTACATGTTTCTGATGTTCTTTCAGAATTGCTACCTTCACCTATCCCATAGTTTGTTGGACCGTTTGGACACCATATATGATCCATTCTGGATGCAATAAAACATCAAAACGTACTGGGCTAAGTGGATAACGGTGTCATCAAGAGGGTATGGGAATCGGCGGAGGGTACATCTACAGATAACGTTATCAATGGTGAGAGTGGCTATTTGTTAAGATATTTGCCCGAACTCATTGTGGCAATATTTTTATAATGAAGAAAATGAGCGATCAGGTAAAGGCTACAAATCTGAAAAGTTGCTTTTGTGACATTGTAAATGGTGAGAACAAAATACAGTCTAGAAAAAACGCAGCTCGTGTCATGTCGTTTTACATTGCATCTTCGCGTAAAACTATTGGCCTATTATTATTATTATTGGCTGAAAGTCTTTACAGTGTAAGTTCTCAATTGGTTACATTGCTGCCTTCTGTATAGTACCCATGTCTCAGATCCATATAGAAGGGTTGAGAGAACAACAGCTTGGTAGACACTGATTTTGTAGGCAGGCGTAGCGATAAATTTCTCCACACTATTGGCATTGGCCAGTCTGTAATCAACCTCCATTGAAGGTATGCGTTATTTGCTTCCCAGAAATGTGAACTTAAAGTGGTCTACCACGGTAAGGGGGTGTCCATGGAAAAAATATTGAAAAAAAAAAAAGAACAATTTTAAAATGGGAGTGATATATTTTCAACACTCGTGAACAGCAAGGTGGCCAGGACATTGAAAAGTACATCTCAAATTCGAGAAGACTGGCAAAAAACGTGTAGGTTTGAACACATTGAAGATAGCTTAATTAGAGACAGAGTAGTTCTCGGAGTTTGGCATGAATGAAACAATTACAGGATAGTCATGTAACATTGGAAAATTGTTATATTACAATACACTAACAATACTGATGTTTAAAAGTTACACTCCATTTTTATTAACGTGAAAACAAGGAGAGAACAACCAGCAGAGACTAATACACACTACTGACCCACTTAAGAGTAAACCGTGAACACGTGAACATACTGAACAATAGAACAAGGTAGACTACAAGAACACAAACACACACACAACTTACATAAACATAAATCCGGTGTTTGAGGTTAGTTATATACATAGTCACTAGTTCTTGTGGATTTGACCACTCGTCCTGACCTAGTTGTCGACCTATGAGACCCGTCTTCTATATGGCTCTCAGGTCTCTGAACAGTACTTTCATCTGTGCTGGGTGCATCCACAAGTGCGGGATTGTCGGGCTCGGTCGTACCTGTTGGTGTAGGCGCATTCGTTTCAGCTGGCAGTGGGATTCTTCGTAACTGAAGTCTATTTCGGCGATAAACTCCTCAGCCTGATTCAACTTCATATGACCGTTGTTGTAACTGAAGAGTTATTCCTTTTCGCCAGCACTCATGGCCACGCGACCTTGACTTTAGTCTCACCTCTTCACCCTTAGCAAGTGGAGGTAAATCTTTAGCGTGGGAGTTGTAGTAAATCGCTGGTCTCCTCTAGTTTTCTTTCAGCGCTTTTCTATGTTTCTGAGGATCCAGAACTTGAGGTTTCAACAGGCTTTTAGCTATAGGCAGCAATGTTCTGATTCTTCTGTTGAAGAATGCCTGTGATAGGCTAGTACCAGTTTTATTCGGGGTGCTTCTATGCTTAAATAAAGCCATGAACTGATCTTTATTTTTAAGAAATAATGTCTTTATAGTCTTCACGGCTGATTCAGCTTTCCTATTTGATCTGGGATAGTGGGGACTGCTCGTCAAATGGTTGAAACTCCAATCATTGGCGAATTTTGCGAAGCTGTCCGAAGATAGCTGAGGTTCATTGTCAGAGACCACTGTGGATGGGATGTCATATATAGCGAAATGGGATTTAAGTTTTCTTATGACAGTTTCTGAACTAGTGTTCTCTAGACGATCAACTTCGCAGAAGTTACTGTAGTAGTCTTTGCCGTCAAGTGTGAACAGATCAACACCAACCTTTTCCCATGGGTGTGTGGGAACTTCATGATTCATTAAAGTCTCTTTCTGTTGATTGGGTTGAAAAGCTTGACATATTTCACAAGTTGAAATATAATGCTTTATGTCACCAGTCATTCCTGGCCAGAATAAACTCTCACGATCTCTTTTCAGACATCCTTCAATGCCTGAGTGTGTAGAATAAACTTCTTTTTTCATTTCTAATCGTAGTGACTTGGGCACTACTCCACTACTACTCTTTCACCTTTGAATATAAGCCCCTCTTGAACTGACATTTCGTCTCTGAAATTATAATAAGGCGTTAGCTGATATGGTAGAAGATGCTTGCCTTCTGGCCAGCTTTGATTAACTGTGATTAGAAGTTTTTGAAGTGTCCTATCTTTCTCGGTTTCTTCCTTTAGTCTCTGTAGTCTTTCTTCCCCAATTGCTAGGAAACTGGCCATATTTATGAACTCAAACTCCCCTTGACTGTTTGCTGATGACTTGATATGAGCTCTTGAAAGTGCATCGGCCAGATACATTTCTTTTCCCTTTTTATAAATTACAGTTATGTCATAGTTTTGTATGCGCAACATCATTCCCTGCTGTGACAGGTTAGCGAAAGTGACGTGTGTTTGGCTTGTTTAATGTCTAGGTGATGATTATTTTTGAAGCTATCACACACTGACCTATCAGCATATAAATCGGGAGCAGGCACGCAACGAGACAAGCAATGAAAGAGAGATACAAAAGTTAAAATTGAAGAATATTTATTTACATAAATATTTACATAGAAGAATAAAAGGGGGAAGGGTTTGCATCTATCTGTAATCAATACTGTCACGTACAGTCTATGTTTAGCTTGTCGGCGGGACTTGAGCTAGCTCGAGGAAAACCAGGCATGCATTTATTTTCAGTTTCAGAATGTATATGATTGGTTTCGAAATGTTAATTGTTGTATGTTGAGCTGCATTTATTGGTTGGTCTTGCAGTGTAGAGTTGTTGATCACGTGATTATGCTCTAGTGCCCGGGGAAGATCCAAAATCGCGCCAGTCTTGTAAGGAACGTGAGATAGAGAACATGTACCTTTTGTATTAGAACTCAGTTATATTATTGTTTAGATCAGTTATTCTATTCAAGTACATTTAACCATTGTAATTATTTGTGAATAGCTTTTTCAAGTTCTGAATTAAAGTAATTGTTTTTAGACGAACAGAAGTTTCTTCATTGAATATAATAAAATACTGACATCGTATTGTCAAATAGTAACTCCTAGATCTAGATGATCCTCTTATCAACTGGCAACTTCTAGATGATCATCCTATCAACTAGTAACTTCTAAATGATCATCTTATCAACTGACAACTTTAGAATCCTCGGCAATCACGATCACTGATAGTGTGATACAGATCAAGATAATCTACAACGTAACATCCATCATAACATCTTCATAGATCTTGACATCTGATCCACAATTGATGATTGTGACAAATACTATATTTAATCATCACTCTTGCACTTAATAAGACAGTATGTCACTTTTGTCTTCTGAACTTAGCTGATTGTCCTGCTTGGGTCGCAGCTGGCTGTGTCCTAGCTTGAGGATCTGCAGCTGGAGGTGGCGCTCTAGCGGATAGAGGGACGCCGGCGATAGATGTTCTTGTGGAGTCTCAATCCAAAGTTCTGATATCTGTAGTGGGCACAGTAGGGCGGGTAGCCGGCTACCGTGGGCACACGTGTACTGCGGGCAGAGCTGATCTGCCGTGGGCAGCGTAGTTAGCAGGATAAGTCCAGTGAGTTGCGTAGATTTGGCGAAGCTATGACGTCTCGCACAGACGCGTGGTCAATAGTTACGTCGTGCCTAATGGGTTGATAAGTGGACTGTCAAATAGGTAGGCAAGTAGAGCCGATAGCACCAAGTAAAAGAGTTGAGTAGATCCACGTAGGCAGTAGAAGATACTCAATAGCAAATAGGCAAGTGATCCAATAAATAGGCAGGTAAATAGGCAGTAGTGCAGCACTGAATAGCACTAAGTACATAGGCAGACACCTGAGGGAGGTACCAGGTATTCCTCTAAGAGTAAGAATAAATGAAATAGTCCAGACTCGATTGCTCAGCTAGAATGAAAAATGAGAGAGTGTCTGTCCCGCCTTATTCTACCTTATATAGGTCTGGAAGAGGTGGGCGGAAACAGGAAATGCGATAAGCCAAAAATTATTTCTCGCGTGGGTGAACTTGACTCGAGATGGAAGTCGCACCTTGGAAAGGTCAATAGGCGTGTTGATCCGAGTGATCTCTTTGATCAAAGAGAGACATGGGAGAGGGGGAAAAGAAAGATTGACTTGCATTCCACCCAAGGTGGTGTCAACTGCGACCGTCAGACATCCGGCGGGTAAGACCAAAGAGACTGTGTGTTTATCTTTCCCCGATCAAGGGGAGATAAGTGAAAGGACGCAGCCTAGCTGTCTCCAAGATGGTGGACTAAGTCTAGTCTGACGAGGAAAAGGTGGGGCGGGTGAAGAAATTGGGGATAGAACGGGGAAATAATTAAAATAAAATAAATAAATAAAAATTATTAATGCTGTGATAAAATTGAGTGACTCTGACAGCAAGCTTTTGACTTGTCACACCTGCAATCTTCGAAGAGCAGCTGAGAGAGGTTTAGCCATTATTGCTTCAATAGGTTTGTGGTCACTTTCAATAGTTATATGTCGACCAAATGTGTATTGGTGGAACTTATCCAGAGCAAATACAATTGCTAGCATTTCTTTCTCGATCTGTGCGTATCTAGTTTCAGTATCAGTCAAAGATTTTGATTTGATTTTGATTTGAGGCACATCGGCACAATTTAGGCCATGTCGTGCCTGCAGTCCCTTAAGGACTACTCTCTCTCTAAACAACAGGGGACAAATTCTATACAGTCATATCATTAAAATCAAGATCTATTCACAGTTAAAATAAAGGTAGTACAAATTTAATTATTTGGTAAAAATCTAATGTAAATAGTACATGTTCACAAATTCATAAATCAGATCTTCGTAGATAACCCCACTTCCCGGATAAAGCCCAGTACCTTCCCAGGGTCGACATTATCAAATAGTGTTTTTCAGTTAGTGGCTCTAAAATATTTCTCCCTGACATCCTGGTATCTGGGGCAATCAACGAGGATATGTTTTACGGTGAGGCGAGAGTCACAGTACTCACAAAGTGGGGGCTCCTCTTTCTTCAGCACAAATGAATACGTGATGTAGGTGTATCCAATCCTAAGTCTGGACATGGTCGTGCTACCACGCCTTGTCAGACCCTTAGATGTGGGCCGCCACCTGACATCCGCCACAAACTGCTTGAGTTTGTTGTAGGTCTCAGCCTCCCATCGATCCTGCCACTCTCGATAGGTGGCAAAGGCAATACTTTGTCTCAGGTCCGAGTAGGGAATTCGGATTCCTGACACTGCTTGATTTAGGGCTCTCTTTGCTTCTCTATGCCCACATGAGAGGGGACCCAGATGAAGGTGACATCCCTATAGTCGGCTGTTATTTGGTCCAACAGCTTTAGGCTCTTGTGTACCAATGGAATGTCAGTCTTCATCCTCCCCCAAAGCTTGCAATGCAGACTTGGAGTAGAAGCAGATTATAAATTTTCTCCTTTCTGATGCTTTGACGGCCATAAGTGCAAGCGATATTGCATGATCATCGGCCGTAAAGATGGAGCAGCCATCGGGGAGTCTACGGGAGATTGTTTAGTTCCGAAAGGAGCAGGCACACGCGACCTTTCCATCCATTTTGGATCCGTCTGTGTAATCACAATCTCTGTAGCTCTCCTGCAGTTCCCTAAAGTGGACTTGTAGTATATTTGGGTCTGTATTTTCTTTTTTGAAATCAAGAAGGGATAAATTTAATTTGGGTTTGTTCATCAACCAAGGATGTTTCTGTGGGGTTTCTATTTTAGAAATTTGGTCAATGGGTGGGGTTAAATTTTGAATTCGGAGGCCCAACGGCTGTATGACGTTAGGCCTTCGATTGTATAGTTCTACTTCTGTAGGGTTAAATATAGAGTCGAAAGCAGGGTTCGTGGGGTTGGATTTTAGCTTGACTATATACTGCATTGCAAGCTTTTTCATTCTTATATCCATGGGGAGTTCTCCAGCCTCCACGTGGAGACTTGGGATAGGTGATGTACAAAACGCACCGAGACAGAGAAGCAGGGCAGCATTTCGTATGGGTTTCAGATATTAAGATAAGACTTCCTTGCTGCTCCATATATTATGCCGTAGTCTAGCTTAGATCGGATTAGGCTCCGATATAACAACAGCTAGGTGTATCTGTCAGCTACCCAGTCCGTATGGCTGAGTACTCTAAGTATGTTTAATGACTTTTGACATTTCTTCTTAAGTTCCTTAATGTGGGGGAGAAAATTAAATTTGGAATCTAGGGTGAGGTCTAAAAATTTTGTAGTTTTCACAACAGGGATCTTCTTTTTAGTTCAGGGTTCTGGTGGATTCCCCGTAAATTACACAAATGCATGCTAACTGTTTTGGAGTCCGAAAATTTAAAACCATTATCATTAGCCAAATTTTGAATTTTATTTAAACATAATTGTAGTTTTCTTTCTAGGGTATTCATGTTTTTCCATATGTAAGAATGATAAAATCATCAACATACAGAGAGCACTCTATGCCAGGAGACAGAGCCTTTATAATACTGTTTATTTTTATGTTGAACAGGGTAACTGAGAGAATGCTGCCCTGGGGTACACCCACTTCCTGATCATAAGTGTCAGAAGCGGTGTTGCCCACTCAAACCTGAAATTTCCGGTCCTTTAGGAATTCCCTTACAAAGCAGGGAAGGTGTCCCTTAAGCCCCATAAGCACCAGGTCACGTAGAATGCTTCCAGGTTGTATCATAGGCCTTTTCTATGTCGAAAAATACAACTACTAGATGTTCTCGTCTAAGGAATGCATTTCTTATGAATGCTTCCAGCCTTACCAGGTGGTCAGTTGTTGTACGCCCCTGCCGGAATCCGCACTGGTAGTTGGACATTTTATTTCTCTTAAGGTACCAGACCAGCCTATTGTTTATCATCCTTTCCATGGTTTTGCAGATGCAGCTTGTTAGTGCTATTGGGCGATAGTTAGCTGGGTCAGATCCATCTATTCTCGGTTTAGGTATCGGTATAACTGTAGCTTTCCTCCAGCTGTTTGGGAAAGCGCCTGTTTGCCACACACAGTTATAGATTTTTAGCAGGGTCACCCATGAGGGTTCGGGAAGATGCTTGAGGAACTGATAATGGATTTCATCTTCTCCAGGCGCTGAGTCGTGTGATTTGTCCAGCGAGTCCCTCAGTTTCTCAAGCGAGAACGGTTTGTTATAATCTTCATTGTTCTCAGATCTGAAATCAATGGGTGTCTTTCTTCCCTGATTTTGACTTTTTGGAACTCTGGCGTGTAGTGTGCAGTGGATGATTTATCTGCTATTGAGGATGCAAAGCAGTCAGCTATATCTCTGGGGAACGTAACAGTTCGTCCTTGGTTTTTCAAATACCTATTGCAATTGATTCTTTCCGTTTGATCCGCCTTACTGCTTTCCAAACCACTCTAGCAGAAAAGTTTTGGCATCCAGACTGCCGACAAAATTTCTCCAGAATTCCTTTTGGCTGACCGTATGGTTTGTCTAGCCTTTGCTCTAGCTATCCTAAATAGCTTTAGGTTTTTCTGGGAAGGATTCTGTATAAATACAGCCAGTCGTTTTTTCCTATCGCCAATAGCACTTTTGCAAGCTGTATCAAACCATGGTTTGCTGTAGCTTCGGAAACTGATGCTATCTTTCAGAAATGTTTCCTGTAAGCAGACAGCTACAAAAGTCTCAAGAGTCCACCAGTAGCTGCACTTCTTCATAATTGGCATTGAGGCCTCTACAGTTCCACTGTACAATTCTGGAATCCATGGCTTATTCTAAATGACCTACTTGGAGCTATTAAGCCTTGGGAGGCCCCCGGATGGATTTCCTTTTATTCCAGTGACCTTGGGAGGAGAGGAGGACACCCCCCTTTTGGGGGAAGTCTTTCTCTCTGGAGAGGGTAGATCCTTCTGGTTAGAGCGGAGGTTATTTCCTCCTCCCTCACCTCGGGCATCCTCTACGCTTTGATTTCTCCCATTAGGGAGTTGGTCAACATCTAATTCTCTGAGGAGAACCTGTGTCAGACATGATGTATCCGGGTTCTCCCGGAGTGTTGGTTTTGATATGCTGTCTCCGTGCTCTCATTAGCTAGCACAGAGAACCAGTTCTTTAGCATGACAACAGGGCTTTCTTGTCTCTTCGGAGGTGTGTTCATTGGCGTGTTTTCTTCTGAGTTGGAGGAGGGGGTGGTGAGGTCAATGTGTCCGTCTGTGTGGCTATGGATCTGTATTCCCACATTAAGGTTCAGTAAAAGACCCAAAAATTGCTTAGGAGAAACTCAGACAACATTAGTGCTTCGTCCCAAGGGAGATTACAAGAATATATAAGTCACCGAAAGAGTTTGATCCATCTATTGTCTCATAAACAATGAACTCCAAAGCTATTCTCAACATTAAAACTAAAAAAAAATCCCAAAAACTAATAGGGAGATCTTCATTCTTGTCATCCTTGAGTAGTTTGAACAGAGTGCAGTCCTTCCTGCTCTGTACTACCAATGTTTGTTGACAATCATTCCAGAATTAGGCCAAAATTTCATTGATGCTGTAATTTTATTTCATGAGAAAATACTCTTACACCTTGTTCCTAGCTTCATGGTGTTACACAAATCCTTACATTTATATATAACCAAGATGTTGCCACTTCACATTGCAAATGTCAAATGAATAATTTTCTGTTGAAATGTAAAAGAAAAAAAAAGTAAAAAAAAAGAATAAAAAAGAAAGTTTAAAAAAAAATGAGTAACATTCAAAAATGAAATAATTTTCATGCTCTTCATACACATACTTATGTGAGTTCTGTACTATAATAGAAACAATATTGTTTCATTATATGTACGTTTTTGTAACTCAAACAGACCCCGGAGATTTCCTGATGATATAGGATGGAGGTCCTTTGTCTTGGTTTCTTAAGGGGAATTTTAATTTTTAATAACTCATAAAACCTTAAATTTTTCTTTTTGAAAATAGATTTGAGGAAAATGTTCAAGATTTATGTAAATTGACTTTGTCATCATTTTCTGGACCTTTGCTCTCATAATTTTCTGGACTTTTGCTGCAGTCTACTCTAAGAGGCATGAGCCAAAAAAAAAAAAGAGGTGAAAGAAATACCCAAAAAGAGGCAAGAAAAAAAGAGGCCTAGGGCCCAAGGATTCCTATGATAAAAAGATAAAAATGAATAGTACAAATGCTGAGGTTTCCTTTTAAAAAAAAATATTATTTTTTTTTACGGAAATGTTTTTTTCTTGAGGCTTTGAATAAGAGATTGACCCTTTACAAAACAATTAGATCAATTAGATACTCATTATAAGACATCAGTTAAGCCAGGCTCACATATAACTTAACATTCATCTATTCTTTGGTCTGCTGGCGAAGCAGGACGTTTTGGCGCGGCCGTTTTGGGCAAAATCTTTGCTAGAGTGGCACTATCCAGGCTGCAAGTGATAGCTTCTAGAGTCTACCCAGAGTCTCAGTGTGGATTCAGGAGTGGTAGATCCAGCTGTGTATCAAGGATTGGCCTATTTAGTCACACAAGAAGTTGCAAAGGGAAAAAATCATCTCTCGAGACGTAAAATGCCACAGAGAAATGTGCCCAGAAGAGATAGGGCGGGATAGGTGTCACAGGTAATGACCAGTCCGAAAGAGATGATCGCCAGACGCATAACGCCAACGACCAGTGCTCGGTGCTGGCTTTGTCTTAATTTGTTTGACTTAACCTGCGTCAAGGGGAGATGTCACCCCAATCACCATTAACCATAACCCAATTTCTCAAAATATATCTTTTAAGAGTATCTTATCTTGTTCGGATATTAGACTAATGTCAATTCATTTTTTAAAATGTCTTTTGGAAAGAAATCGAAGAATGCCCTCCAGTGCGCTTAGCAGAACTCACATAGAATTAAAGGGGAGGGGATAGCATGTCATTACCATTCAGGAATCTGACTTATTATATAATTCATGAAAAAAGCAAAACCTAAAAAAAAAAAAAAAAATAAACATTCGCTTAACGGTGTTACAATTCATACAATATTATAGTAGAGTGAAATAAACATTGTTATAAAAGCTACGTGCTTATTAAATTATCATCAAATTATATCTCGTGCCAAAACATCACGTACCAGTCTGCTGGACCTTTGAGGCACCACAACCATCTTTCTCCATTCTTTTCTGTCATTTGCCTTTGATAGAATTTCATTATGATATTCTTTCTGAAAATATTGAAACCTGCCTTTTTACCTGCCTGGGTTGACCACTTCGGGGCCGATTGTGAGTCTGTGTTTCCACACAAACTGTCTTTGTAACCTTGTTATACTTTGAAACATTATTATGGTCAAACAAGTTTTACGAGTGTGGCCAATTAGCTAGTAATTCTTTTCGCAAAGCTATAGACTACATTAACTGTAAAATTTCTAGGAAATTCGTTAAAGTCGTTTTCGAGAACTGTGTCAGCCTAGGTTTTTTGTTGTACGGTAGTTGTTTTTTTGACCCGATGAAGAATTTGCAAGCTGAATAAATGAATTGTACAAAAATTGATCAGAATTTAACGCTGTACCGGGTGTATCGCAATCTGGAGCTCATGTTCATTGTGAACAAGTAGGGCATAGTCATCAGCATAGAGAAGCTCTATTACGACCATTTCCTTTGTTTTGGTATGGGACAATAGGTGCCGAAGATTGAACACATCACCATCTGAGCGGAACCTGACATAGAAGCCTTCGTGCAGTTGCTGCTTCAGTTGACCCACAATTACGCCAAAGAAGGTAGCTAACAGAATTGGGGCAAGTAGGTCTACACATCCCTACTTTACGCCATTCTCTATGTGGAAGTGATCAGACCACTGTGCCTAATTTTGTCCCACATGAAACGTATGATTTCTTCATCGGGTCAAAAAACAAAAACCTGGGCGGACACGGTTCACGAGATCGAACGAATTGCCTAGAATGGATGGGAAAACTTGGTGGGCACCCGGAACTTGGACAAAATCCCATATAAGCTATGACGACTGAAAGCCGTGGTTAGATCTACAAAGACAGCATATAGTCGAGGTTCTTCGCTATGCATTTTTCTTTAAATTGTTGCAAAACAAATATGTCGTTTGCTCTAAAGCCACATTGATAGCAGAAAATCTTTGATAAGCTCAAATATATAATTGGATTTTCAGAAATGCTTTCCTTCACTTACCCAAATTTATAATAAAACCATTAAAATCCGAGTTAGTTCATATAACTCATACGGTACTGAAAAAAAGAGACTTTTAAAAAATTATTGCCTTTTTGACTTTTTAAAAAGCAAACTTTTCAACATAAAGTGTCGTACAAGTTAAAGATTGAAAAACAAAGTGATTATAAATATAAAGTCCTGAGAATTGTATTTTTCATGTTTAGGTGTCTAAACATTAAAGCTACGGTACATCTTATTTATAAACATTATTAATAATTTAAAATTTGTGTGATCACTACAAAAAAGAATTATTAAAAAACGAGGTGTGACATTTATAGAAAATATAAAATAGAAGAGAAAAAATAAGCAATTTTAATTTTTTATTTTAAACTGAAAATGGCATGAGTGGTTGGATTAAAAAAAATAAAAATAGTAACTACAAATTCTAAAGGAAAGAAAACAAGGAACATTTGTTTTATTCCATACGGTACTTTTCTTTAATGTAGAAAAAGTATTTTTAAATTACTGTATCTTAACAGTATTAAAATATTTCAAAATTAGAAACATTTAGACAAATTAGACATTTGTTTTCATTTATGTTAGACTGTAATGAGCTTCATTGAAATTGAATTGATTACCATTATATGATTGACTTATTTTCCCCATTCCTATTTTATGATATCTAGACAACCAGTATAATGGCACTGTATTATTTAATTGTTTTTTTTTTATTTTGGCAAATCAGCATCTGATAACTCTATCTTAAGAGTATTTTTCTTCTAAAAGCTTATTTAATTTCTACTACTATATGTTTATTCATTGTCTATTAGGATGCCAATTTAGGGTATTCACAAACCTTTTCTTGTGGAATGTCAAAATCAACATTTTTTAAAAAGTGTATAAACATTTTTAAGAATACTAGTCTAATAAAAGCTAATAAATATACAATAATAAAATGTTTTATATGTATTTTTTTTAATAATAAAATTAAATGCATTGGTTGAAAAACAAAATAACCTTGACTACTCAAGAATCTGAGGAAACTATAATTTTACTGTTCCAACCTGTCAAATAATATATTGAGTAATATTGATTTGTATATTTTTTTGGTCTATGGTAGAACATTGAAATAATAGATAAAACAGTGGGGCTTTAGTCTAGTTTTCATTTACATGCAATATGAATTCATTGGAAACCAAAATTGAAAACTATAATATTAATAATCAATTAATGATTCAAATGTGCCCCACTGAATATATGTACAGTGTAAAATGTGCACATAAAGATGTTACTTAAAAAAATATTTTACAAATTGTTTTGACATGAAAGAAAGCTAAGCATCACCAAAAAATTTAATGAATTTAAACAATAAAATAAATTATACAAAATGCGATTTAATAACAGATCAGCACTAATAAAATTAAATTAACAGCATCTAAAAAGTATTATAATCACACATAATCAAAATGAAAAAAAAACAAACAACTACTTCTCCAAAAGTACAAAACTAGACCTGGTGATAAATAAATATAATATATAGTGTGTTTCTGTACTAACTATAATTTACTAAACAGTGGAAGAGAACAAAAATACCAAACATTAGAGTAAATGTAGGACTAAAAAGAGAAGTATTTGTCTTCTTGACATGAACCCTGAATGACCCTCTCTGCAATATCTTTTGAAGTAAGCAAAACATATTGGAAAGGACAAATTGATTAATTTATCAAAACTATAACAATATATATACACACACACACTGTGTTAAAGATATTCTTTAAAATTTACTTAAATGTAAGCCTGACTAAAAAATATTTAGATTCTGATATATATATATATATATATATATATATATATATATATATATATATATATATATATATATATATATATATATATATATGTTATACTGGTATATACTGTGTATATCTATACTTAACAATTTGTATCTAATTACTTGGTATTATTTTTTAAATGTGTGTGTATATATATATAAATGAAAAATACTAAAACTACATATGTTAATAAATAAAATAACAGCATACTATTATTATTTACCTTTTTTGCAATTATAATTTAATTTCCATATTTTATTACTAAACTTATGACTTAAGTAAAACATCATTATTTCCTTTTTTTATTCTTTGGTACACTATCTTTTTCTTTTCTCTGTTGCTTTAACTTTTTCTTTTCTTCTTTCAATCTCTGTTTTTCTCTGAGACTAGACACAAGTTTGTATGAAAAGAAACCTGCAAAAAAAAAATAAAATGTCATTAGTTTTAACAAAGTTAATAATGAGGTTCCAGCATTAAAAATGAAAACTTGATAAAATTTTTAGGAAAAAATATAAATTTCAGGACAATGTTAATGAAATGTGTGTACAGCAGAAAAAAATCTAAAAGTTACTGCTTAAAGTAACAACAGTCATGTCAAATATATTAGTATTATACTCTAGTTTGATTTTTAAAATTTCATTTAACAAGCCTTAATGCTTTGATTTCTAAATAATGTCATAAATATGGGTATTCCATAACTTTTATGTATGTTGACATAAAGGTACAGGTATCTTTAAGTTTTTAGTCTGAATTTCATAACTGTTTACTAATAAAAAAGTAGCTTTTATTTGTTTTACTTTTATAATATACCAA
Source organism: Biomphalaria glabrata (assembly GCF_947242115.1). NCBI lineage: Eukaryota > Metazoa > Mollusca > Gastropoda > Planorbidae > Biomphalaria > Biomphalaria glabrata. Next base: position 15,302,874 of record NC_074728.1, read on the forward strand.
TAAAATTCAAATTTGAAACAGTTCTCAGTAGAAGAAAAAATATCTAAACTATCCCAACATAATCAAAATCAGACGTTGTAAGCAGAACTAACTTTTTGTTAAGGAGAAGTGAGTGATACATGGGTCAAAAGTATGAGCCTGTGGGAGGTGAGCATTATAAAGTGGGCCATTCCAATAGAAATTCTATATAAAAAAACATTATGATGCACAGGGAGAAAAAATAGGTGGTTGTAAGGGGGCGGGAGGGGACAGAAAAATAGAGAGGGAGAGAAAGCCATTCCAATTCAATGTAACATATATTGGAATTCACTGGCCAGAAAGTATGTTAGGGATAGTTAAAAGGTGATTTGAAGTTCAAGAAAAAAAAAAAAGGAGATGTTCTAACAAAAATAAATAATATATAGCCTTTGAACAAATTAATGGGCGTAGCTGGAGTAAAATGGTTTATATATATATATATATATATATATATATATATATATATATATAATTGCATCACATAAAAAAGAAATATATGCAGTAAAATTACTTTTATATAAAAGAAGGGAACACACCTATGTAAAAAAGAAAAATTCATCTGCACATGGTTTCAAATTATAGTGTCCAAGACATAAAATTAGCTTTTATGTCACAAAGAAAAAAAAATTCCAAGTGGCAACTCTGACATTGATTAATTAATGTCAATAATGTATAATTTATATTTTTGATACCTACAATGAGCATTCTAAACATTTTATTCTCTCTGAGAAGAAAGCATGGTCAACATTGGTCACATAAATCTATATTCACCTAATTCTACTCCATTTAAGAAAAAATGTGTTGGAACAAGATTTGGAATAATATAGATCTACACCATCTAGAATTTAGGGTTACCAGACACCTACATACCCAAAGGAGGACACAAACAAAAAAGACAAAGTATGAATGTATATTTATTAGATATATTAAATCATATGCTGTAATGCAACATTCTTTAAATATCTTTTTAATCTTTCTCAAGTGAAAAAAACTTTTCACAGTAATTCATCATTCATGCTAACATATTTTCTTCAAATTGTACTTTGTGAGACGAATGTCTTTTATTGAATCAATAAGGCATAGATTATTTCTCTTTTTTTTCATCAAAAATTCTCTCTTAAAGCTGGCATTATGCCTGAGAATACAAAAGAAAATTTCACAAATTTTGAGTAGCACTGAGTAATAAGTTTCATTAGAACAATTTTGTTTATAGGTGCAACACAAAAAAGCTTCATGAAAAACTTTGTCCTGATTTAAAATTACAGTATTAGACAAACAACTGAACATCGCTGACATCAATACCTCTTTCTCTGAGGTACTATATTCATAACAGTAGATCATTGAATGTTGTCTTTCAATGTATATATAAACACCCAGTGAATTCCTCAATGAGTGCAATTCATTTGTCACAATATTCAATGCACCTCTGGTATGTAAATTGAGTGTGTCATCCTTTCATCTGTAAATTTACATAGAGATAATCTCTTTATTTTACTACTAGCACTAACGTTAGTCGACATTTTGAATGTAAATTCTATTTAAACAATAACATGACTACAGCGAGGACACAATGTTGATTGCTTGACACTTTATTTATCACTATCACATGAATTTATCATGCCACCAATGAATGCTCGTCTTAAAATTTTACATCTTTTGATCTTACCAAGGAGTGTTGGTATTTAAACCTGAAGAAAAGAAGTATTAACTTAAATTATATTGTTATGACTCTACATTGCACGTTGTCATTAGGTGTGAGACTGCGCACCATGAGACACAGGACAGAGACAGGAAATAAGTGTGGAAGTAAAAAGATGGCTGATGTAAACAAGTGTTGTTATTATTCGAATGTGTAATTGTTATCCGACTATTAGTCTATTATTAAATTGCTGTTTTTACCTATCACTTTCGTTGAGGTTCTTTGGGCTCGCTGTAGGCAGAGTTACAGCAATTGGTGTCAGAAGTGGGATTCTCAACGAAAGTGGGAACAAGGTCTTTATACACGACCGTTACAACATTTTTTTCTCGGATAACCCAACGTAAGTTTTGGTGAGAAAGATACGGGATGGCGTCAACGAAAACACTTGGTCAGCTTTCATTGATAGAACTTAGACGAGAACTTAGATGCAGAGAGCTGAAGGTAAGCGGCAACAAAGAGGCGCTCATGGAGCGTCTGAAGCAAAGCATCATAGATGATGAACAGGATCCGGACACCTATTTATTTGAAATAGAACCCGATACGGGGGAGATTTGGAAATCGATGAAAGAGCAAATAAAGGAAGACCTGAAATTGGTGAAGGATGAACTTAAAAATGAATTAGGTAATAAACTTAGCTCTATGGAATCCGTTGTGTTTGGATTGAAAAAGGATATGGACGATTACAAATAACAATTAAGAGATGAGGTAACTGAGCTCCGGTCGCGGATGGTAGAGGATGTCGATTCGCAAATTCAAGTATTACAAAATGAAATGAAGGCGGAGCTAGAGAAAAAACAAGATGCGGGGGCCACGGTGACTAAAATGATGGGGAAGACTAAACCGCCGGTGTTTGACGGCTCTATTTCTTGGTCAGTGTACCGATTGCAGTTTGAAGCGGCGGCCAAAGTCAACAGATGGAACACTAAGGCAGAGAAAGCAACTGGTCTAGTGTTGGCACTCAGAGGCAAGGCAGCCGAATTGTTACAGACAATGAAGGACCAGACGGACTTCGATGCTATGGTCAATACAATGGAACTGCGATACGGCGACGAGCACTTAGAATACAATTGTTTAGAATACAATTAAAAAGCCGACTGCAGAAATGTGGAGAGACACTACAGGAATTAGCGGCAGACATTGAGCGTCTTGCCCGTCTGGCTTACCCATTGGCAACACCAGAATTTTTGGATGTTATTGTTACAGATGCCTTCATAGATGGAGTGCGAGATGCAGAACTTAAAAAAGCCATCCGAATCAGCGGAAAACGGAAAGTAAGCGAAGCCCTTATCTATGCTCTGTCCTATGAGGCGGCAAGAGATTCAGCGAGGGCCACGCAGCACAGCCGGACGATAGATGCTCGGGAGGAAGATCCTACACAGCTGGTACGAAGACTGGTAGGGGAGGCTATAGACGAAAGACGACCCTAGGAGGAGGATCTTGCACGGCTGGTCAGAAGGGTGGTGGACGAGACTAGAGACGAACGGCGACCCTATTTCAAACAAAATAGAACACTTCTTCGCTGCTGGAACTGCAACACCCCTGGTCATATGCAAAGGGATTGTACCAGAGGGTTTCGGGGTCGTGGACGCCAACCACAAGAAAGACAGAACGGCAACCGGGAAAACTAATGTCTGCCGGTTTCACGGAGCGGAGACAGGCAGCGCGGTATAAAGAGGCTCCAAAAATGGTTATTTCTGTCACTGTGTTGGGAAGAAACAGAAGTTTAAAGGTACAAGGAAAGATCGGCCACGGGTGTTGCGCTTTTCTTTTGGACACCGGGGCATCTCGGTCGATAATTAGACCCGATTATATTGGAGATCAGGAAATAACAGAAGCAAACAGTTATACACTGAAAACAGCCAGTGGCGAACTAATACCAGTGTTGGGGCAGGTCAAACTTAACTTTGAAATTCAAACCCAACCATTCTGTCATGAGTTCCTGATCGCAAACGTGACTGACGAGTGTATCCTCGGCTTGGATTTTATGCAAGCATTCGGGCTGTCTTTAAACATGGCTAATGGCACTGTACAATATGCTAACATGGAGATTCCACTACTTGAGGAGGATAAGGGATACGGTCAAGCGAGAAGAATTTTGTTGGTAGAAGATACGACCATACCAGCACAATCGGAATGTATATTATGGGGAAAGGTTGAAGGACATTGCAAAACCATTAGTACAAAACTCGTAGAAACAGCGAGAGGAACAGAAAATAGTCTGGCTGTAGGAAAGACGTTGGTGGTCAGTGTTGGTGATAGAAAGGTCCCTGTGAGAGTCATGAATCTTTACTCGCAGGAAAATAAGTTACGAGCGGGCAGTGTCATAGCGGACTGTTACCCCGTGGATCTGATCACACAATGTCGGGATGCAGAGGGATCGACAAACACGGTAGCGAAGGAGAGCGCACAGATACACAAAATTCTTACCAAGATGGAAGAAAATCTTTCGATGGAAGAATATAACAAAGCTGAGAAATTAATTTTGGAATTTATGGACATTATGCCCTGTGACGAGGATGATTGCGGGAGGACAAACCTTGTACAACACCGTATTGATACGGGAAGTGCCAGACCCATTCGACAACCACCGCGTCGTCTACCGTTGGCAAAACAGCCAGAGGCCCTCGATATGCTCGAACGCATGAAACAACAAGGGGTCATCGAGCCATCCAACAGCCCGTGGTGTTCACCGGTTGTATTGGTTAAAAAGAAAGATGGGACTTTACGGTTTTGTGTTGATTACCGGGCATTAAATAATGTCACGCAGAAAGATAGTTATCCTCTTCCCCGCATTGATGACACATTGGACACGCTCGCCGGATCACGAATATTCTCTACTCTAGACCTCAAGAGCGGATATTGGCAGATAGGGATGCATCCCATTGATAAAGAGAAAACGGCCTTTTCAGCTGGAAGTGGCTTGTGGCAATTTAAGGTGATGCCATTTGGCCTATGCAATGCACCAGCTACTTTTGAGAAATTGATGGATCAAGTTTTAAAAGGTCTTAACTGGAATACTTGCCTAGTATATCTTGATGACATTATCGTGCTCGGAAGAACATTTGATGAACATCTGAACAATTTGAGAGAAGTGTTTCAGAGGATTCGAAGTGCGGGTATGAAGCTCCACCCCAAGAAGTGTGACCTATTCAAGAGGAAAGTAAAATATTTGGGCCATGTTGTATCAAGCGAGGGTATAAGCACGGATCCGGACAAAAGTGAAGCGGTTAGGCAATGGCCTGTCCCTGGAAGTGTACAACAACTGAAAAGTTTTCTGGGTCTTTGCACTTATTACCGACGCTTTGTTCCAGGCTTCTCTAGGATTGCAGGAGTCCTTCACCAACTGACAGAACAGAAAAAACGGTTTATATGGACAATAGAATGCCAGGAGGCGTTTGAAAAGTTAAAAGAGGCTCTCCTTTCGTCGCCGATGTTAGCATACCCACTGGCGGGTACACCATTCATTCTGGATACGGACGCAAGCGGTACGGGGATCGGTGCTGTGCTATCGCAGAGCATTGATGGAAACGAAAAGGTCGTAGCTTACTTTAGTAGAAGGTTGTCAAAGTCTGAAAGGAATTATTGTGTTACGAGACGTGAATAGTTGGCTGTAGTTGATTCAATTAAACATTTTCATAAATATCTCTATGGACAAAGGTTTAAACTGAGAACTGACCACGCAGCCTTGAAATGGCTACTATCTTTCAAGAATCCAGAGGGACAGGTGGCGAGATGGGTTGAACGGTTGCAGAATTATGAATTTGAGACTGAACACAGGAAGGGACTGATTCACCAGAATGCCGATGCATTGTCTCGAAGACCATGCGAAATGCAGTGCAGGCACTGCGTGAAGGCAGAAGAAAAAGAAACGGAGTGTCGTCGTCTAGGAGTAGATGTTACCGGGTCCTGGTCAGATGAACAAATTAGAGAGGACCAGTTGGAAGATAATGATCTGGCTCCTATTCTGCTATGGAAGGAGAATGGACAACGGCCCGAGTGGCAGCACATCTCTGAAAAAGGGGCTGCCACGAAAGCGTACTGGGCGCAATGGGACTCAATAACCATCATTAATGGTGTCCTAAGAAGGGTCTGGGAATCCGTTGACGGCACATCGAGGCGTTTTCAGCTTATATTACCGAAAAGCAGAACGGTACCAGTGGATCTCATCTGGGCGTTAATAAGACCCTCGAAAAGGTTCGCCAAAGATTCTACTGGTTCAGATACAGAGAGGATGTAGAGGAATGGTGCCGGGGCTGCGACATCTGTACAGCCGCAAAGGGCCCTTCACGCAAAACAAGGGGACGAATGCAACAATACATAGTTGGAGTTCCGTTTGAAAGGATTGCAATCGATGTGGCAGGGCCATTTCCTGAAACTAGACGAGGAAATAAGTACATATTGGTAGCTATTGATTACTTCACTAAATGGCCGGAGGCGTATGCGATACCGAACCAAGAAGCAACAACGGTAGCAGAAACGCTTGTAGAGAACTGGATTAGTCGTTTTGGTGTCCCAATGGAACTACACTCCGATCAGGGCAGGAACTTTGAATCTAGAGTATTTCAGGAAATGTGCCGGGTGCTTGGCATCAATAAAACTCGCACTACACCACTACACCCGCAGTCAGACGGAATGGTAGAGCGGTTTAATCGTACCTTAGAACAATACTTGTCGAAGGTCACCGATGATCGACAAGACAACTGGGATGCATACATTCCAGTGTTCCTGATGTCCTACAGGAGTTCCATCCATTGCTCTACTTCATATACCCCTGCAAAGATGTTGTTCGGCCGGGAACTTCGGTTGCCAAGTGATCTGCTATTTGGACTTCCGAGAGACACACCAGTCACTTCTTCTGAGTATGTCAACGATCTTAGACGGCGTCTGGAGGAAACACATTCTCTGGCTCGTGGGACAACGAAGAATAACTGCGATCTAATGAAGACTCGATACGATAGACGTGCAAATGCCTCGGGGTTTCAGGAAGGCCATCTGGTATGGCTATATAACCCCCAGAGAAGAAAAGGGAGATCTCCAAAACTCCAAAGAGACTGGGAAGGTCCATATCGTGTCGTTAAAAGGATCAACGATGTGGTCTACCGAATTCAGAAGACTCCACGGTCTAGCTTCAAGATTGTTCACGTGGATCGGCTTCATCTTTATCATGGCGGGGCAAACTTTGTTCGAGACGAACAGTTTTAACGAGGGGGCAGTGTTATGACTCTACATTGCACGTTGTCATTAGGTGTGAGACTGCGCACCATGAGACACAGGACAGAGACAGGAAATAAGTGTGGAAGTCAAAAGATGGCTGATGTAAACAAGTGTTGTTATTATTCGAATGTGTAATTGTTATCCGACTATTAGTCTATTATTAAATTGCTGTTTTTACCTATCACTTTCGTTGAGGTTCTTTGGGCTCGCTGTAGGCAGAGTTACAGCAATATTATATTATATATATATATATAGGTCATTGCAATAAAAAAAAATCAAACATTTTCACACTTTAGACTAATGCTGGCCAGTCAGAGGACACGACCCCAAAAAATGAGGACATGACCTCCTTTAGCCAGACATGTGGTAACTCTATCTAGAATTAGAATTTTATTTAGTACAGTAGTAGAATCTAGTACATATGATACTCTACAACAGTGGTCTTCAATGGGGGCGTTTTTGTGAAAGGGGGGGGGGGGGAGCCAAAGGGGCGCTGGGTACAATAGGGGGCGTAAAGGGGGTGCTGGGTATAAAGGGGGAAAGAAGAACTAAAATTGCACTGAAACAAAACAAATAAAAAATTTCCTCAAAATTAAAGCAGGCAAACTAAATATAATTTAACCTTTTTTTTTAAACAAAAACATTGACAAAGTGTTGATACGAAAACTCAGTGATATTTAAAGAAGTATAGTCATAAGTTTTAGTGAATTGCATCTAGATAAAAAGTAGTCCAATGTTCTACTTTGAATGACTGCATTTTCAGATGAGGTTATGAAACCAAATCGGCTTCACGAATATATAGCAATATCCAAAAATAATTTAAGAATATTCATACACAACTATAAAAATCTACTATTGAAACAATATTAAACCAAAAAAAAAACACAAAAAAACAGTAAAGCAGGATATGGTTTAGTGGCCTCTTAGAAAAATGCCTAGCTCTTTTTTTAAGTCTTATATGATATTGTTTGAAAATTGATTAAAAATTAATTTAAAATTTTTAAAAACATATCTGTGGCACAAAAGACTTTGTTTTTGTAAGCGATGAAATATATTTTCAAAATTGTCTAGTTATGTAGCTTATGAAGACATACAGGAAACCATCAGTGGTTGGACGCTACAATGGCTTCGTAAGTAATATAGAATAAAGAAAAGATCTATCCACTATTCACCTTGTGAGTTATGACACAGGCAACATCTTGTTAAAATTTTAGCCCCCAATTTCATTTCTATTTGAATCTTATTCTAAAAATTGTAAATAAAATACGAACCCATGCCTAACAAAAGTGCATCTTTCAACGGTTTTGTGAAACAAATGATGAGCAACAAGCTAACTCTGGTAAACTGAAAACTGAAGTTCGCTGGATTTCGAAAGGGGTTTGGTATTGCTCGTTTTGTTAAGCTCTTAAATACCATTTTTGATATATTTTTTTGAGAAACGAGGATTCAACAATTAGTGATGACTTAAAGCAGGCTAAAAGGAAATTTTTTTTTACATGGTAAGCATCTAACACGAATGAAACCAACCTTCGAATGCAAGGAAAGAAATTGTCTTCCATTTATTATATTATTTTCTCTTTTATCGAGATATTGAATCTATTTAAAGAGTTTTACAATCAGACATAACTTGTTGTTGACAAATGAATTAGCCTACTGCCTAAGGACATTGATATCTATGCAATTCACCTAACAATGCTCTATGAAAAAATGATGATTCAATTCTAGGATAAATAAATAACAAGGTTACAAAGACAGTTTGTGTGGAAACACAAACTCAAAATCGGCCCCCGAAGTGGTCCACCTAGAGTCTTCACCAGGATTTGAACACAGAACTTCCGGTTCCAAGTGCTCTATACCCCTCAGTCACTGCATCTCCATATATTAATTTAGCGTACACTTATATTTTTTTAAATAATAATTATTAACCTTATCCATACATTCAAAATTAATAATATGTTAGTTACATGTAATGTAATAAAGAGAAACTAATAAAGATATATATAATTCTTCTAACAAAATTAGATAAACTGGCAACAGGAAAAAACAAATGTACAAATAAAAGACTTTCCCCTCACCAATAAAAATTAATATCTCAATTGTCATTTGTCATACAAACTAGACATAGATCTAGCTAGATCTAGACCTAGTTATAGATCAAATCTAGATTCAAGATCTAAATCTAGATCTTATAATTACTAGACCTAGGCCAATGTTATGATCATGAATAGTAGGCCTTTTGTTACTGGGTAATGGAGTACTATAACATAGACTCGCATAGACTATGATAGACTATGGACTATGCTGTTCGTATCCGATTCATTTCTTAATTGATACTATTGTTTAGCCCATATATAATAAATAAATCTGCACCTCTATGCTGTCAGAAGATTTAAGTTATTGCCTTAATAATTAAAATTTTGTTCCAATTATCAATACATTTATAATATATATATATAAATATTATAAATATATCTAGATCTGGGCTCTATTTAGTCTTATTTAGACTATCAAGTGTAGGCCCCTATAATGAGGATCTAATATGTCAAAAGTGTGCGCTATAAAAGTAGTTCATTATTTTTTTAAACTTATAACTAAAACAAAGTTCGTATCACAATTCTTTTTAAAAACAACATTTCAATCAGTATTCTATTCAATGAGTTAGTTAATAAAAGGAAAATATATTTTATAATGATCCATTGAAACTTTTACCATTGTGACCTTAGATAGATGAAAATTTTTTGTACCAATGGGCGAATCTATGAAAGAAGTCCATGACCTTTTTAAAAAAGTTACCTCCCCTAAAGTGGTGTATTTTTATGAAAAATCTGCTTGCATATATATAATTTAAAAATTAGATGGTTCACTTTCGGAAAAGAAAAAAGTAGCAGTTGCATCAGAACTTTAAATGATCTAAAACATAGATCATGTTGTCCGATTTTCATTTTCTCTCCTAGTTTCTGAGATCTAAATGGGACAGACAGGCCACACAAAACTAATAGCATCTTTTCCCCTTTAGGTGGCTGCTAAAAATAAAAAAATAAATATAAATGACAATTACTAAACATCTGTTACTGATGTTCAAATTGAGTAGCAGGAAAAAATAGATTTACAAAATTATGTCTTCAGAAAAAAAATGTTACCATAGGAGGCACAGAAGAGATATGGCTGCACTTAAATGTATCAGTAAAATTCCAAACTGTGGTCGAAAATGGAATTATTTTTTAGCTTTTCCATCAACATACATGGTTAACCTAGATTTAGTGCGTAAAAAACTTATAGCAAGCAAAGAAATAGACTGGATGTAGTCACTAGAGACTTTCGCCTTGCTTTGGCTAATTTAAAGCTTGAAATTTCTAATATTGTCAGACTGCAGGAGGCATAAGGTTCTCATTAGCTTAATTTCATTTTGTAATGAATTCAGCAATAATAATGTTGATATTAAAAATAAAATAAAATTTAAAATTAAACCTAAAACAGTAGGCCCTAATATTCAATTTTAAAAAGGGACTATTCTTAGGATTTAAAAGAAAGTCATGACAATAAGATTAATTTTTTTGTGAGATCACTGCAAATTATTTGACATAGTTTTTGTATAATGATAATAATTGTAATGTCTTCGATTCCAAAGATTAAGGGTGAGTGCAGTGTTTCACATAACTATGCAAACCCAGTTGTGACCTGCATATTTTCCAGAATTTTATGCCGACAAAGTTGTTGTCTGATGATGGTTATTGGTTATTGAAAGCATAAAAATTAATAAATGAATGACATTTTGTTCAAATATGCCTTCTCAAGCTTATTTATAAGTGTTTTTCTTCGAGGGAGGCGTTGGTAGATTTTTAAAAAGAAAAATATGAAAAGGGGGCGGTAGGCCAAAAAAAGTTGAAGGTTGTTCTACAACTACAAACTGTTAAATTTCAAATGTAAAACTTTAGTAAATTTAGACTTAGATCTAGATCTAGTAAAAGATTTAAATATCTGAAATGTCTGAGTCTGAATATATCTAGCTACTACTACTCCTACTAGATCATCTATCAGCATGTAATAGTCTAGATTATTTTAGAGAAACTTAGATGAAAATGTATTAGGGTTATATCTAATCAAACTTTATAATATAAATTGGGTAATAAATTGCTTACCAACAAGAAGAACAATAATTATTCCAGGAATGATAAAAACCGTATTATCAATTGTTTCTTTAACAGGACCAGAACCGAATTCTACCATTTTTTTTTTCAGCTTTTAGTCTACTAAGAATGTAATGTTCTACTTCGGAAACTTCTTTCTGTAAAATTTGTACACAAGTATAGACTCTATAAATGTAGATCTAGATGGAAACTGAATATACTCTCTACTAGAGTAGATTAGTAGATATAATCTTCTAGCAGACAACGTAATCAATGTTTTTAATTTTTCAACAAATTACCGGAAAGTGTTGTTGTGTTGTAAATGTAAAAAGCTAACTATAGTTATGAGTTATAGATCTATATTGAAATAAAATAAAACGAATCAAAACATAGATTCTAGTAAAAAAAAATATATATAAAAAATTGATTAACATGCATATATATATATATATAAATATATATCATGGGCGTAGTCATGGGGGGGGGGTTCAAACCCCCCACCCGAAATGAATCCCCCCACAGGGGGAGGATCGGAATTTAGTGACTGATTTTTTGCTTTGATTTTGTTTATTTTAGCCCCACCCGAAATGAATCCCCCCACAGGGGGAGGATCGGAATTTAGTGACTGATTTTTTGCTTTGATTTTGTTTATTTTAGGTGAGATTTTAATACTAAACCATCACTTATCCCGGCACAAACAAGGGGGTTTTGAGTTTAAAACCCCCTACCAGGGGGGTTTGAGTTTTAAAAACACTACCAGGTGTTTTTGCAGTTAAATCCCCCTCTTCTATAAAAAAAAAAAAACAGAAAAAAAAATGCTAATGACAATCCCCAAATTCCAAGAACACAGTTAAGGAAGATTTTGATTTTAAACCCCCTTACAAAATTTACGATAACCCCCCTCTTCAATATACAAAAAGCAAATTACACACTCATAATTCTATGAGCGTATCCAAAGGGGTTTTGAGTTTACCCCACCCCTCTTCAGTATAGGGTTTGAAGCTAAAAAATACATCTTCAATATAAAAAAAAAAAAGCAAATTACGCACTCAAAATGTTATGAGCGTAGCTAAATGGGTTTTGACTGAGTTTTAAATTTAAACCCTCCTTCAGCGGTGTTTTAACGTAAAACAAAATACCTGTTCAATATAAAAAAAAGCAAATTACGCACTCAAAATGTTATGAGCGTAGCTAAATGGGTTTTGACTGAGTTTTAAATTTAAACCCTCCTTCAGCGGTGTTTTAACGTAAAACAAAATACCTGTTCAATATAAAAAAAAAAGCAAATTACGCACTCGAAATGTTATGAGCGTAGCTAAATGGGTTTTGACTCAGTTTTGAATTTTAACCCCCTTTCAGCGGGGTTTGAAGGTAATAAATACCTTTTTAATAATAAAAACAAAGCAAATTATACACTCAAAATGTTATGAGTGTAGTCAATACCTCTTCAATATAAATAAAAAAGCAAATTACGTAGCCTACTGTGACGAGATGTTAATTAGTTATTATTTGGGCTTGTTTGTTTAAGTCTAGGGGAAATTATATTATTTTATCCCGCTCACATATAAGATTTTGTACAGGCACACTGCAACTAACAGTAAGAACAGACCAATATTATACGTTTATAAATAAAAATAATTTAATAAATGAAAGTTTACAAAAGATAAATGATCAAATAAAATTATAATCAAGAAACTAAAAGAAGGTGCTAATATCTAACATAACTGCTCATCATGGATAGCTAATTGGTGAGTGATTGGAAGAGAAGAATGTTCCTATGTCTGGCTACTTATTTTCTTAGCTGCTAGCCCCGTCTTCTGGTGGTCGTAGGACTGGCACTCAGAAAGATGAGTCATCCGGCTCTGTCTTAGGACGTTGGCTTGGGATGTTCTCTATGCTGTAGGCAAAATGGCTCTAGAGTGAGGCCGCTGCCTGTTTAGCAGTAGAGAGGGTTGGTGCTGCAGACTAAGTTGTAGTGGGATGAACTCTCAGCTGTGATCTCTAGCTCGTAGAGAGCCGTGCTAACTCAACACTAGTTTATCTTCTGCAGCGAAGGTTGCTCTAATCAGTCCGCATTAGGCAATAGCTATTGGGCAGTGGACAGTTTGGGCCGGGTACTGGGCAGATGATATTGGGCAGTAAAAGGCACTGTGGACACTGGGCAATATTTTAAGGCCAAGGACAGTAGGCAATGCCTTCTTGCTAACAGGTATATAATTGGGGGGGGGGGGGGTATCTGGTGTGGTCTGCTCCGGTTACAGCTTTCTATGGAGATCTGGTAGTTATAGCAATCGGGTGTAGCAATCGGGGGTAGCAATCGTGGGTAGCAACCAGGCTGGGGATAAGACAGACAATTATGAACCTCCTAAAGGCATTGAGCAGGGATTCCCATATGCCTTGCAATCAATCAGATGTAGGCATTGGTATCAATCCCAATAAGGCATTTAAGACAATTAAGTATAAAATCTTAAAGCAAGCATATAACTCAATAACAAACAAAATACAAGTAAGATAACCACAATAAACGTGTTATCATACAATGTGGGATGATATTAGTCAAGATTAATCTATTGAATACGATTACGTCGATAAGTAATCAGTTATAGTAAAATGGGGAATGAGCATATTATATAGTAAAGGATAAGATGAAAATAAAATACTGGGGATCGAGATACAATGATAAGGGTTTGATATAATTAATCAAAATGAAATTCATCTAAGGAACTATAAGTTCACAAGCGTGTGAGACATAATTATATGTATGAGGTATATAATAGAAATGTGAAATGATTAATTTCACATGGGCTCTGTAAGTTTAGAGCACTGTGATCTAAGTTCTTAGACAGAACTTAGATTCACGAAATGTTATTGTTTACATCAATCCCTAAGATACAGGAGTGGATGAAACATAACAAATCAAATATAATAACTACGGTTTCAAATGTAGACAACCATAGCGGCATTAGTAATACTATATGAAGATATAGCATCGACATAAAATAGTACAATTTACACACATAATAAATTCATAATGTAATGACGGGGAACGTTGTTGTGTACTAATGTGTACTAGTGTACTCACACATTCCTATAAGATAAAATAAGTATAGTAAAATGTTTACACTTACCCGTTTGTCCCTAATGAAATCTCACAACTAAACTTCCTAACAGAGGAGACTGTATGAATCCTAGCGGGCTTAACTTGGAATGCTTTGGTCTCCCTATATATATAGTTGGGGCATTTTGTTTAACGGGTGTGGAAGATAGCTAGGTGATTTTCTCACATGTATCTATGTACTGGACATGTCAGGCGTCATGTCCGATTTATGGCCTGTACCGTGAGAGTAGGGACTAAGGCGAATATGTATTTGTCCAGCCCGAGTGCAATGCTATTCTTAGAGTGATGTGTATACTGCTGTGGGGGAGGGGGAGAGAATAGGTGTGAAAAGTTATTAGGCCGCTGCGTGCAGAGACTATTGTGTTCTGGTCACCTGCACAGCGGTCAAAATTAAAAGTTAGCCCTAGAGAGGCTAGTTAATGTTTTACGTCGAGATTCGTCCCGTGAGAAACAGTGCGAGGGGAGATAAATCCTAAAGGAAATTAGTTATGGGTGGACAGGAAAATAATTGTTTAAGTTAAAAATTAAAGTTTCTCACGGTTTGCTGGGAAAAACTCAAATGAAATTTTGCATGCAAGTTTCGTATCGTCACACCTACTCAAAATGCTATAAGCATAACCAAATGGGTTTTTAGTTTAACCCCCCCCCCTTTAAAAGGGGTTTGATGCTAAAATATACCTCTTCAATATAAAAAAAAGCAAATTACACACTAAAATTATTTGAAATAACTTTTAATAACATAATAATACATCATGTATCCAACACTAAAAATAATTCTTAATGTTATCGATGTGCATAATGTAGGCTATTAACAATTAGCGGAATATGAAATGCATAACGTTAAAAAAATAGCTGAAAATAACAATGTTTCAACTAATATGCATATTATCCCATATATAGGCCTATTAATAAATATATATATGTGTGTGTGTGTGTGTGTGTGTGTAGTTTATACCAAGCCTTTTTTCTTTAATCTTACAAGAACGTTTGTAAAAACATCTTCTTCTGCATATGTGAATGTAGATCTATCATCGGCAAAGTGACTTTAGATAAAGGAAATATCATTGATAATTTAAACCTATCCTTAAACAGTTCTTGGCCCTTTATGAAAACATTATGAAAAGATTTTAGAAGTCAGTTATAGAGATCGGGTCTAAATCAAGGAATTTCTATGCCGAACTGGGAGTCGACCCCTTAGTAAGATTGTGACAGAGTGTCGCATGAGGTTTGCGGGACATGTTCTCGACAAAATGATTTTTCCCCCAACCCCCCCCCCCCCCCAAAAAAAAAAATCCTGGCTACGCCCATGCCAGATTTTTGTGGTCGTGTAATTATTTTATTATTCTGTACCTGGGACGGCCTGTAAGTTTGTAACTATTTTATATTTTCTTTTACCAGATCTATTGTTACACTATGTGTAAATATACTTTACATTTTATGGTAGTTATTTTATTTTCTACTTGGACTATTTGTCATAATAGTTGTCAACATGCTGTATTAAAGATGGCGGCGCCCATTAGTTCCGCTATGAGTGTTCTACATCTAATAGAATATATGATTTTGCATTTATAGTTTTGCATTTATGTATTGCAGGCTATTGTTACTGCTGTGTTATTGCTGCTTGAAGCTGATATTACTCTGCTGCTATAACTGCTGTAACCTCTGCTGCATTTATTACTGCTATTGTTATTGCTTCTGTAGATCTAGGGAATCTCTTATCTTGTGTTATTTTGATTTTGTTTTTGTAGTGTTGCCGTAGTCGGCTTAGACCTAGTGGCTTAGTCTGTTCTTAGTGATGCGATGGTATCCCCCCAGATCTTCTAAAACAATGCAAAACTACTCTAATCCAACCTCTACACGAACTGCTTTGCAAATGTTGGCAAGAAGGTGCTGTGCCACAAGACCTGCGGGATGCTAAAATCATTACACTGTATAAGTACAAAGGTGACAGAAGCGACTGCAACAATTACAGGGGACTCTCCCTCTTAAGTATTGTAGGCAAAGTCTTTGCTCGAATAATACTTCCCAGGCTACAAAAACTCGCTGATCGGGTCTATCCAGAATCACAATGCGGCTTTCGCTCACGGAGATCCACGATTGACATGATTTTCTCCA
The DNA here is from genome assembly GCF_947242115.1 of Biomphalaria glabrata. Taxonomy (NCBI): domain Eukaryota; kingdom Metazoa; phylum Mollusca; class Gastropoda; family Planorbidae; genus Biomphalaria; species Biomphalaria glabrata. The sequence continues at coordinate 15,319,165 of NC_074728.1, forward strand.
TCCACCAACTCTAGGAAAAGTGCAGAGAACAAAGGATGCCTTTGTACATTGCGTTTATTGACCTGACAAAGGCCTTCGATCTAGTTAGCAGAGATGGCCTCATTAAAATTTTACAGATAATAGGCTGTCCACCCAAGCTACTAAATGTAATCATATCTTTCCACCAAAATATGATGGGTACAGTGCAATTCAACGGTGCCAAATCTGAAAGTTTCAGTATAAACAGCGGAGTTAAACAAGGATGTTTCCTGGCCTCAACCCTCTTTGGAATACTATTTTCACTGTTAATCCACAACGCGTTTGACAAATCCACTGAAGGCATCTATCTCCATTCCAGATTTGATAGCAAACTCCTAAATATTGCCAGACTGAGGGCCAAAACTAAAATCAGAGCCACCCTCGTAAGAGATATGCTATTCGCGGATGACGCAGCGGTAGTGGCACACACGCAAGAGAAACTTCAGTCACTAATGTCCCGCTTCTCTCAGGCCTGTAAAGAATATGGCTTGATTATTAGCACGAAGAAAACAAATGTTATACGACCACCGGCTACAGCACCACCCTCCATCCTCATAGACGATAACAAGCTGAACGCCGTAAACGAATTCTGCTATCTGGGATCCACAATTACAGTCTCTAGAAGAGGAGATGAAAAAACGCATAGGGAAGGCTGCCTCGACCCCCCCCCCCCAAAAAAAAAAGGCGAAATAAAACATAGAAAATTTTTTTTTTTTTTACTGAACTAATGTGTATGTTTTGTTAAAGTATTGCTACTTTGCCAAATAAAATAATCAGTTTAACAAAAAGATATCTAAAATAAATCTAACGCGCTTTCTTGGTCGTAAAACTATCAATAATTTTATCAAAATCTATTTTTTTTTTACACTTATGGGCTTTGTTGCTGAGCATAAAAATTATGTATGTGTCAGACGTGAATAGCCCAATTTTTCAGTAAAAGAAATTACAAAAGGCATTTCTCTATAGAAGAAGTTACGAAGGCTATATAATATACAACCACAGACCTATATATACTACAATAAATATAGGTTTTTTATTTCTAGTTACGATTTATTTTGGTAGGTGCTGTTTTACTATTACATACCAAGTATTAGAGTTTAGAAAAACCCAGGTTCGTTTCTTGTGCAACGCCATTAGCTCATAGTATACCTTGTGTACATTTGCAAAAACACAAACTCTCTTTGTAATCTTATAAGTTAGACTTTCAAAACTATTAAAAATAAAAACTTAGTGATTATTTTTACTGTATTACTATTACTATTATTATTCCTTTTTAGAATTAGGATATAAACAAAATTTTGCTATATGACTTTGTCTAACAGAAAAAAAAAGAAACTTACGTCTATTTATGCAGTTATTTATAGTTACCTAGTAATATAAAATATATTGAACTAATATGTACATTCATCATAATGCAGCCATGCGATTTTTCGTTTATAAACATAGCATTATTTAAGACCAATATTTTACAAAGGCTACTTGGAGAAATCAGGTATACCCATTAGGAGAAAAAACGACCCATTTACTCAAGAAACATTTAAGAAACTAGAACAGAGACAAAATAAACAGTGACATTCATAACAAACTAATACTCAAAATTGATTAGAGTAACACCTTATTAAGTAATCATGTTTTTGAGTGTAGACTTGCGTGTCCATTATTTTAGTGAATAGAGCGACGAAAACCCCAAGGTGAGAAAATAAATATAGGCTGCATAGTAACTAACAAACCGCCTGCTTCAGATATAGTAGAAGATTTTTCATCTGTGCTAGTCAATGTCTCTAGAGTTTCTATAATTTTTGAAAAATAAACCATAACCATCTTGACGGCTTCTCCTCTGGCGCTCCAGTGGGTTTTAACCAAGCGCTTAGGCTATAGTTCCGGTTATTTTGGTGAGAACGTCCTAGTGATGTCCTGAGTTGATACAAGGTATGTAAACGGTCCAGTGTACGTAAAAAATGGTACTGTATTGGTTTCAAGTTCAGCAACCCGAATACCTGCCAAACTCGGAGAATGGTTCAAGCAGACAGAGAATTAAGATGATTCCATTGAAAGAATTAGTACACCCTCATTATTCAAGACAATGTAGCCTTAACAGTTGGTAAATTATCTAGAAATATCTGGCTCATAATCACCCAATATTACAATAAGTTCGTTCAGTATTTGTGCGGAAATTTACAAATTCGGTCTGGAAGCAGCTTGATTCGGACTACATGTTCTCTTAGGCACTGGCGGATCCAGAACTTTGGAGTGGGGGGGGGGCGATTTTTTTCCAAACCCTAACCCTATGCATAAACGTGCGTACAGCATATATAGGCCTATATATATATATATATATATATATATATATATATATATATATATATATATATATATATATTCGATATATGAGAATAAAATAAGACTGTTTCTCAATCTTCGGCGAAAACAAAAACAGGAAAAAAAAACAGTCATGTTGAGGCCTTTCTCTTGCACGCTTGGGGCTCTGGGAAAGCGCTGTAAGTTTCCTCAGTGTGGTTCAAAGCCCCGACACCCAAAACCGTTTTCTTGCATTTTTCACTGCAGAAACGCATTCTCCTGACATCTACAGCTTTTTACTTATTAGTGGGGTTCGGGGCGAAGCCCCGACTCCAAAAGCGTTTTCTTGCATTCTTCACTGCAGAAACGCATTCTCCTGATATCTACAGCTTATTATTCATCAGTGAGGTTCGGGGCGAAGCCTCAACGCTAAAAGCGTTTTTTGGCATTCTTCACTGCAGTAACGCATTCTCCTGACCTACAGCTCATTATTCATTCTATTATAAAGGACCTTTTAAATAATGTGGAAAAATATTCTAATATGAATTTATAGTCCCTTAATACATTGCAAATACAACCGATTTGTTCTTTGAAAAGATAAGATACCCAACATATTTAGATTAAGGCTTTGAGGATCGCCGCCGAATAAAAAAATATTCGATTAATAATATTCAATAAAATGTAAGCATAAATTGTGAGTTATAGTACTAAATTTATTTAACTAGAAATATATGAGATAGAGTAAAGGTTGGAAAAAGTCGACTAGGAAAAGATTATCTGGCTTTTGAACTCATCTCAACCGTGACTGTTATATTGAAAAATTTCGTTTGAATTATAACTTTTCCAAAGCAAAGTCTTTCTTAAAATAGTTATGATAAATTCATGTGAAATTACACAAACTCTGTCTGGAAAGGGGAAGGGCGGTAAAATGAAAACGATTAATCCTCCCTCCTTTTTATATTTTCTGCTAATGATTGCATTTTGCATTAAAGAATAGAGGTTGGGCGACTCGATATAAGAATTTACTTTATAGCATATATAAATTATATTAGTGACAGATTTTTTTATTTTGTAATTTCTTACTATAATACAAAAAGAAAAAGTATTGGTTTGTCCGATGGGGGGGGGGGGAAGGTGATTGCATGTATCGCACTTCCACCTGTTTATATTATATAGATATTCGACTAATTTCGTTCACATACTATGATTTCTCCATAAAAGTAGGACCGCCCCCCCACTTGGTGCTATCGGCTCTACTGCCAGCCTATTTGACAGTCCACTTGTCAACCCATTAGGCACGACGTCCCTAAAGACACAGAGTCTGTGCGAGACGTCATAGCTCGCCTGAACTTCGTAACTCACTGGACTCATCCTGTTAACTACGCTCTGCCCGCAGTACCCTTGTGCCCACGTTAGCCGGCCACCCGCCTTACTGTGCCCACAACAGATATCAGAACTTTGGATTGAGACTCCACAAGAACTGTATCACCGGCGTCCCTCTACCCGCTAGAGCGCCACCTCCAGCTGCAGAACCTCAAGCCAGGACACAGCCAGCTGCGACCCAAGCAGGACAACCAGCTAAGTTCAGAAGACAAGTGACACACTCTCTTATTAAGTGCAAGAGTGATGATTAAATATAGTATTGATTAGAGATAGATGCAAACCCTCCCCCTTTTTATTCTTCTATTTAAATATTTATGTAGTTTCAAAAATAATCATCCCCTAGACATTAAACCAGCTTTCGCTAACCTGTCACACACCAACACAACTATTAGCCAACATCAAACCGAATAAAGCTTCTGGACCTGATGGTATTCCAGCTAGATTACTCAAAGAACTAAGCAATGAGCTAGCAACAGTGTTCAAAATACTTTTTCAGGCATCTATTAACCAGGGAAGTGTACTAAGGGACTGGAAAAAAGCTAATGTCAGCCCCTTATTTAAAAAAGGAGAAAATTCTGACCCAGGAAACTACAGACCTGTATCACTTACCAGCATCACATGTAAAATCCTGGAACACATAAAATGTAGCAACACCATAAACCACTTAGACAAACATAATGTCCTTACTCCATACCATCATGGCTTTAGGAAATATAGAGCATGTGAAACACAACTAATAGGACTAATTGATGATTTTTCAAAAGGTTTAGATAATAGTGAACAAATAGATGCTATCTTACTAGATTTTTCCAAGGCTTTTGACTAAGACTAAGACTGCTTTATTGATCCTTACGGAAATTTGTTGTAATTACAAGGACTCTTTTCTCATATAAAGACAACACAACAGAACATTACACATAAATACAACAGACAACATAAAGAGTTCATTCAGCGACTACACACAGGTATCTTGGTGCATTTCATGTTCCCTGATCAATGAGTGGAGGTGATAGGAGTCTGACCGAGTGAGGTACGAACGAGTTTTTGTACCGCTCCGTTCTTGTTTTGATTGACAGCAGTCACCCACTTCGCGACGACCTGACGTAGTTCTGATGGAGCGGCTGGCCGTTGTCTTCCAAGATTTTTTCGATATTTCATAGGCACTTTTGTTCAAAAAGTTCCTTTAATTGTGGTAATGTTGTAAGTGTAATTTTTGATGCTTTTTCAATGATGTTTTCTAGACGTCGCAAGAGTTTAGATGAGGCGTTGCCTTGCCAACAGGTTATTCCGTATGTTAGCAGATTTTGTATAGTCGCGCCGTAAGAGGTCTCAAGGATCTTCTTGTTTAGTTTAAAGCTATTGAGTTTGTATAGAAAAAAGAGTCGCTGGGTCCATTGCATCAGTGGATTAAAGATTTTCTGATAGGGAGAGAACAAACTGTAATAATAAATGGCTCTAAATCAACACAAATAACAGTAAACTCAGGTGTACCGGTACCTCAAGGAACAGTCTTAGGTCCAATACTATTTTTAATTTACATAAATGATTTACCAAATTGCATTACTTCAGAATTCAGAAGTCAGATTATTTGCAGACGATTGCATAATATATAGAACAATAAAAAAAAATAAGACACAGAAATTTACAAAAAGAATTAGATGAATTACAGAAATAGAAATCAAATTGGAGCATGTCTTTCCACCCAGAAAAATGTCAGCTATTAAGAGTAACAAAATAAAAACTAAAACAAAATAATTCCACTTATCTTATTCATGGTAAACCAGTAATACATGCTAAAAGCGCAAAATACGTAGGTGTTATAATAAATGAAAAACTGTCATGGAATCCCCATATTGATGAAACTATACCAAAAATCAAACAAGGCATTTGGGTTTATTAGAAGAAATTTCTATAAATCAAATAAGAACATAAAATAAAATGTTATTTAACCTTGGTTAGGCCAATAATAGAATATGCATCCTCTTTTTGGGACCCCTTAAATCAAGAAATATTAAGAAACTGGAACAAATACAAAATAGAGCAGTGAGATTCATAACAAACGCATATTCACATTTGACTAGAGTAACACCTTTAGTAAAACCACTAAATTTAGAAAGCCTTCAGGATAGAAGACTTAAGAGTAAAGTAGCAATTATAGATAAAACGCTGAACCATAATCTTCAAATACAAAAAAAAAACAAAATTTAATAAAATACTCCGAAAGACACAAAGATAATGGCACATTCCTCGTTCCCTATGCTAGGATAAATTTGTACAAAAGCTCCTTCTTCCCTAGTGCTATTAGAGCATGAAATGGGTTGCCTGAACTCAATTGTTCATGGCCGACGGCCGTACGTATACAATAGCGTGATGGTCGCTGACCATCCTCCATTTCTCTCCCCTCCCTTTCTCACTGTACATTTTATAATGCTACTTTCAGCCATCTCTCTTTCTAAATTCCATTTCTCATCATCTTCCGATTGTACTCAAAAACAATTTTACCAATCTGACGAATGCACCTCAGTCGAGGGCATCCATAAGATGCATGAGAGACATGTTCTAACTTTTCCGCAGCCTCCCTCAGGTGTCTGCCTATTTGACCGCCTATTCGGCATTGTCTGCCTACTTGACTATTTGACAGCTCACTTGTCAACCTGCTTGACTGCCTTCTAGATACTACACAACTATTAGGCACTACTTTCCCTTAGACCACGTGTCTATGCGAGACGTCATAACTTCGCCCTGGACCTATCCAGTTAACGACGCTGCCCACGGCAGATCAGCTCTGCTCGCAGCCCACTTGTGCCCACGGTAGCCGGCCACCCGCCCTAGTGTGCCCACAACAGATATCAGAACTTTGGATTGAGACTCCACAAGAACTTAATCACCGGCGACCCTCTAGCAGCTAGCAGCTAGAGCGCCACCACCAGCTGCAAGACCTTTATCCGGGAGCACAGACAGCTGCTGCATCAGTAGGACAACCAGATAAGTGCAGAGGGCAAAAGTGACATATACTCTCATTAAGTGCAAGAGTGATGATTAAATATATTATTGATATGAGATAGACGCAAATCCCCCTCCCCCAATTTTATTCTCCCTTGTACACTCATGTAAATAAATATCCATTAATTTTTACAATTTTGTATCTTTCTCCATTGATTGTTTTGTTGCGTGCCTGCTCCCGATATATCTCTGATGGCCCAGTGTGTGGCAAGTAAAAAATAATCATCCCTAGACACCTAACAAGCCTCTCATACACGTCATACATGAGGCCCGTCACCCCCCCCCTCAAAAGTTCTGGATCCTCTAGTGCGCCCATGATATGACATGCCACTAGTGGGCCGGGTTATATGGCGATGCTAGGGCCGATTTTGATACCCAGTCAGCCCCCGCTAGCGTCCTATACTCTTAAACGAGTAATTATTATTAAACAATTCCTCCTCTTGTTTCAACATGTCTATCATTTGTATTTAACGGTGCGCACCAGCAGAGTTACAACAGTATGGTATATAAATTTTATTTCGAAAATGCTCTAACAATTTTCTTTAAACTTTTAAGGTCTATGTAGGCCTATATAAATGAAAAAAAAATCTCAGCTCATTGGCCACATGGGTAAAACTCAAAGTCAAACCGTTATATAGTTTTGAAAATGTTTCATTAACGTAAAATTAATTTTGGCTACACATCTTTTTCTTTTAATGACGTCAAAGAAAAAAAACACCTTGATACCATGTCTTTTCACTGTCGTCACAGGCTTACAGCACTACACTAAACCATTACAAATTTGTAATGAATCAACAGACCTAATCAAACATTTGCGCACCAATATTATGTAAGCTCTACAAGCCTTTTTAACAAAAGTTGTAAAAAAAACATGCATAACATACTATATAAACAGATATTATTGTATTTTTATCTACTTTCATAATAAATCAATCTACATCAGTGTTTGTAATTGTGGTAGTCGTTCGACCACCATCACCTATCACTTATCACTATCTATTAAAACCACACACGATCTTTTGACCGTCTTTCTCCGTTCCTTTCTAAATTTTGCTTTGGATAGAATTCCATTCAATTACAGGCCTGTCCATTCTTTATATTGTCTTCCAATCGCTTCTCTTCGGATTGCATGCAAACTAAAATTCTAATGATGAGCTGAAAGGTGGTCGACGTAACAGAGCTGCCCAACGGAAACGCTTTAAAGACCAGCCTAGGCACCAACTTGCTTAAACTCTTGGAAGAGAGCACCTGGCAGCATCGGATTTCGAACTAGACAGATAGAGATCACTTACAAAGGCCGCGGGCAACACATTTGAGGGCAAAATAGAATCCGCTGCTGAGGACAGACGTAGACGGCGAAAAGATAAGCTAAATCAACCACCGGTGGAAATGGTTATGCCTGCGCTGTATGTGGTAAAGTATATATGTCGCAGCTGAGGCTGCGTAGCCACGGGAAATAATGCATTCCTAATTAATCTTCGGACTAGAAGACAAACCTTATTATTATTAAACAACGAACATTAAATTATGAAATAAAAACGTCTTAGAGACAGAAAAGCTATTTCTATGTTATCAATCATAGATATAGATTTTAATAAATTTATTGGGCCTTATTCATAATTATTTATATTACTGTGACCAAGACAATGTCTAGATCTAAACTTGATATAAATTCTAGTTGATATATATATAGTTCATCCATTATGGTTCGATGATGACCACTTTGTCATCCAGGGGGCTGAGGGCTTTGCACTGGGTTAGGGTTAGTTAGAGTGGCTGGTGAGACCTATGTGAGCCCAGAATGTTCGGCCGCACACTGGGCAGGTTATTCCAGCTGGAACTAGTGACGTTTGTCTTGCTTTTCTTTTCTGGCGTTTTTCTTCTGCCAGCGTTGTTCTTTTTTCTTGTTCTTGATATAGAATATAAGGCTAAGCACTGCGCGTTACAGTTTACAAACTGTGTTTTTTATTATAATGGCAGGGCTAAAGTTATAGTTCCACTTTACCATGGCTTGCACGAGATAGTGAGATTGTGGTCAACAGGTACACGTGATTGTGTGTAAGGGTAGATGAGATGTGAGATGAGATTTTTAGTTTTTAGCAATATTTATTTTGTTGTTTTTTAACCCTATCTATCTATCTATCTATCTATCTATCTATCTATCTATCTATCTATCTATCTATCTATCTATCTATCTATCTATCTGTCTATCTGTCCGTCCGTCCGTCCGTCCGTCCGTCCACCCACCCACCCACCCACCCACCCACCCACCCATCTATCTATCTATCTATCTATCTATCTATCTATCTATCTATCTATCTATCTATCTATCTATTTATCTATTTATCTCTTTATCTATTTATCTATTTATCTATTTATCTATCTATCTAGTTATTCATCCATTCACGGTCTAAAAAAGTATGTTAGTGGAATCGTTAAAACACTGGCCGTGTGATAGAAATTGCAAAATAAGGAGAGAGAGAGGGGGGGAGGTTTCTGGTCCAACAATGCATGGCCTAGCTGTAGTAGCCAATCTGTCATGTGCTGACATAACTACTATTTTAACAGATCATTTTGACAAATATAAATGTTTTATAAAGTTTCCCTTGCTTTACGTATTGATAATTTTAATAAATACTATTCTTTGTTATTTATTTGGCCATGTCGTACCTATACATCGTTCAAAAACTGTTGGCATATTGAATTAAAAAAAACAACAAAATGTTCGATTTCAGAAGAAATCATATATATTTCTTTTTCTAAATTTACAAAAACAAAACAAATGATTTATTAATCAAATAAATTGTCTCATACGTTTAAATTGCTTATCAATAAAATTATTTAAACTCAACAAGTCGGGTGTCTCGAATGTTTGCGAGATATTATCTATCAAATTCATACGTCTGAAGTATTAAACTGGGAATATCGTTTTCCTAATATCAAAAGTTACTTTCTTTTTGACACAGCTACATACTACATCTCTACAAGGTAAGAGGCTTACTCCTATTGGTGTGGTTAATCTTTCAAAACTGATTTCCACAAAATTTATTGAACTGTGAATTCATATCTTGTCAGGCTCTTTAAGAAGAAAATTGGGATTTATGCTTAGAAAACACTGATTAAAGTAAAAGAAAAAGTAAATGTGCCTACTGTGTTACTGTGTATGAAATGTGAATTTTGATTAGTTATCGTTTACTATTGTCTGGTGTTATTATAAAAGGAAGAAGTATACTTAATGTATGCATTAAGGCAGCATTTTCTATCTGAAAGCTCATGTGTTTAACTAGCGCCAAGCCTTCTCCTAATAAAGCAATAAAGAAATTTATTATAATATATTGTGTTACTACCAAGCCTAAGAGAAAAAACACACGCCCTAAAAATCTGTTAACTGTGACCAAATTTTGAAAATCTGTTTTTTTAAGAATAAAAAACATCAAATTAAACAAAGCACGATCCAATGACATATATCCAAAGATATAAGGGCCAAAAATGATTGTACCAAACATAGAAAAAGCAAATAATAATACAACCACTATAGCTATATAAGCTGCGAAGTCTGCACGAATGGTATGAATGGTCTTTGTGTAGGTCATCAAAAGAGGATTGAATCTGTTAATAAAATAGAGAAAAATATATGACTATGACTGATAACATTTGTTGTATATATTTGTTTTGTTTTTTTATTTACCTACTTATGCTATTATGATAATTGTAAGATCAATCCAACATTGTTAGAAACAATATTCAAGATATACTGTCCAATCTATCTAAAGATATATGGGAGGTGGGATTTTGATTTATTTATTTTTTTCTTAGCATATATTTAAAAAAAAAAAGAAGTAACATCTTAATGTCCCTTTACTGTATTACAATGACAACAGACAGGTGGTGTTTGAAATATATGAATAAATATTGATTACATAAATGAAACAAGTGAGCATTGGGTCAGGTCAACTAAAAAAGAATTCCTTCCAAATGGTTTAATAATCCTCATCGTTTGCCTTGAAGTAGGTTTGTGTGGGACTCTGATCGTTTTCGCTTCTGGCTTTGAGGTTTACTCAGAATGGAGAGGGATTCTAGCTTCGTTGACCTTGGCTCAGGATGTATGACTATTGCTTTGGCGGCTCTAGATCTAGCTGTAAAGTGCTCCTGTCTATAATAAAAGTCCACCTCTTTTCTAATATTGTCATCTTCTGCCCTGATTGTAATCAAAACCCTTTATTTTATCAATCTGACGTATATACCTCAGTTGAGGGCATCAATATGATATCTATCTATCTATCTATCTATCTATCTATCTATCTATCTATCTATCTATCTATCTATCTATCTATCTACTATCTATCTATCTTTCTTTATACACTACTCCCCCCTCCGAAACACACACGTAAAAAAAGCTTTGACAACTTTGACTATTTCATGCAAGCATACTATGAAATATGGATGACTGCCTGATCGTGAGGTAACTGTCTTAGGATATGTGGACTCGTAAGTCCCGGGTTACAGGTGAGCTGTGCGAAACGCACAGGGTGACATTCATCATACTTTAGACACAAATACACATACACAATATGCATCATTCTTCTTTAAAGTTATAATAAATACCATGAACATAAATATCACCAAAACACTTCGCGCCATAACGTCCACTGCGCCAAAACGTCCCCTGCGCCAAAACGACCATCGAACCTAACTAGCTGCGACAAAACTTCCTGCTTTGGTATACACATAAGGTCTTAATATCATCGAGTGTTACTTTTATCAATATTTATGAAATGCATAAGGTTTTTAAATAAATCATTCGTTTTCCGGCAATACATTTTTTGAATGCCACTTTGTTGAGGAAAGAAGTAATACCAAAGAAAGCAAGGTTATAAAGACAGTTTGTGTAGAAACACAAACTCAAAATCGGACCCCGAAGTGGTCCACCCAGTCAGGTAAAAAGGCAGGTTTCAATATTTCTCAGTAAGAACATCAGAATGAAATTCTATCAAAGACAAATGACAGAGAAGAATTGAGAAAGGTTGACAGATCTTGTGTGGTGCCCGAGCTGTCCAGCAGACCATAGGATAGGTGAAAGAATGTGAAGTTAGATGTGAACCTGTCCTAACTGAAATATAATATAATTGTTTATAATTGATATAGTTGTTTTCTAAAGGGTCAATCTCTGAATACTCAAGCAAAAAACATTTCTGTAAAACAATTTCCTTTAGTTACTATTTGCAATATGCGGGTGCGGTTGCTCTACAATTCCCGCGATAATATGTACAACTACTTATTAATTGTTGTTTTAAGTTATGTCCAACTTATATGCATACTAAATAGATTTTTTCTCTTAAAAAAAAAACAAACAACATTTTAACTCTATTTATGTAAAAAAAAAAAAAGCATTTCTCTCTTACACTACAGTTAATTTTCTAGCAAAAACGTTAGAAAATCTAATTATCGTTAATATTATGTTCCGATTTTTAAGGAAAAAAACTTCCTAACACCAAAGTAATCTCTCCACAAGGCTATTTATGGTACATTTAATTTTCATACTAGATCATCCCATAAATTTAATGAACGGTATTTGATTTATCCGAGATTCTCTTTTTCTCTCTCTATCTATATATAAGCATCGAAACACTCTATTATAGATACTTAAAACTATTGCGATGTTTCGGAAGGGAAATTAAATTTTAATCAGATTTTCAATAACTTTTAGTCTTTTTTTTTTCGATATTAACATGACGGACATAACAAACAAACAAAAATGCGTCTTTAATCCTTATATATATTTATACATATACAATACATATACATATATATACATACATACATATTTAGTCTAACTAGCCCATTGTGTTGTAATGCATTTTTTTCTTTGTAGTTAATTATTTAAATGAAATGCTAAAATGACGGTGCACCAATCTATATGAGCCCTCGAGAGCCTACTCGTATTGATAAACATATTTTTAGTCTCACTAGGCAGTGTGACGTAGTAGATTTTTTTCCTTTGATTTATATGAAGTTAATTCTTTAAATAAAATGCTGAAAGAACTCACTCGGAGCACCAATGTCTATGAACCCTCGACAAACTGCTCGTATTGATGACAGTTTTTAGTTTAACTAGGCCTCGTAATCTGACTCGTATTTTAAAACAACATAATAGCTAGATTTAGATCTAATCTAGATTTTTTACACTAGATCTAGATTTTTTTTACACTAGAGCTAGATTTTTTGAGTTTGAGTTTTTGAGTTTTTGGAACATCGGCACAATTTAGGTCATGTCGTGCCTGTAATCGTTCAGGGATTACTCTCCCTTCATATAACCAGAGCTAAATTCCATACAGTTAAATCTTGGTCTAGTTTAGAATGTTTGTTGTTTTACATGTTTCGGATGTTCCTTTAGAGTTGAAGTCCAAACCTCCCACAGGACGATGGGGGATGGGCAGGGTTTGAACCTGGGACCATCGATAAATCCAAACGACAGTCCAGCGCGCAAACCGCACGACCAGGCAGTCATGATTTAGACTAGAGACAGATCTATAATTGCAGTTTCTAGACTTAAAGTGTAGATTTTTATTTCCAAATGTATAGATCAATATGGCAATGTTATAAAATACTATAACTAATCTACTATTTTAATTAAATATTAGGCCTATATTCAGTCTATTAATAGATTATCTAGGCCTTTTTTTTTACATAAATCTTATCTAAATTACATCTACATTATTCCACATTTATATTTTAGATCTAGATCCAGTAGAAATAGATCTTAAGAATGCTAAATCAGAAGTTTAATTTAGGTAGATCTACATCCTCATTCTAGTTCCATTTAAATGAAAATGGCAATAACTCTGTTGGTAACTGTGCTGGAAAATCGAGCAGACGTTGCCGAACTACAAACTCAATGCCTTGCTCTTTTCTTTTTTTTTCAATTACAAATCAATTCCAAAAATTTTCTAAAATAGCTCGTCTGACATATTTTTTTCTTCTGTGCCAAACCCACCACAGAAACTTGTTATCAGAAGTAGGATCAGGAAGAGATCATATGGAGTCTATGAATCTGCTTCCAAACAAAGGGAATAAAGAAAGTGAAAACAGACGGTAGAAGTCCACACGTAACAGTTGGTTTATCTCTCTCTCTCTCTCTCTCTCTGCACTTTCAAATATTTTCTATTATTGTTTTCGTTTTTAGCGGCCCCCGAAAGAGGAAAAGACGCTATTAGTTTTGTGCGAAATGTCTATCCGTCTGTCCGTCCGTCCCGTTTAGATCTCGTAAACTAGAAAAGATATTGAAAATCCGACATCACAATATTTTAGACCATTTAAAGTTCTGATGCAACGGCTACTTTTTTTTCTGAAAGCAAAAAATCTAATTTTTTAAATCTGTTATGCAAGCAGTTTTTTAAAGAGAAAAAGCTTATTAGTATGCATTATAAGTTAGACCTAATTTAAAACGAATAGTAATCTTGTGAACATCATTTTCCTGAACATTTTTTTTTTATTGCGGACATTTTTTATTTTTTTATTATCTTTTTTTTGAAAAAAAAAAAAAAAAGAGGATTCGAATAAGAGATGGAGCCTTTTCAAAACAATTAGATCAATTATAAGACATCAGTTAGGCCAGGGGAGTCGCGGTGGCTGAGCGGTTAAGCGCTTGGCTTCCGAACCAATGGTCCTGGGTTCGAATCCTGGTGAAGACTTGGATTTTCAACTTTGGAATCTTTGGAAGCCTCTGAGTCCACTCAGTTTTAATGGGTACCTGACATTAGTTGGGAAAAAGTAAAGGCGGTTTGTCGTTGTGCTGGCTACATGACACCCTCGTTAACCGTAGGCCACAAAAACGGATGAACTTAACATCATCTGCCACAAGGTCTAAAAGGGGAACTAGTTAGGCCAGGTTCACATCTAAATTTACATTTACTTTCACCTATTCTTTGATCCGCGGGACCGTTGGGACACTACACAAGATCTGTTAATCTTCTTTCTCAATTCTTATCTCTCATTTGTCTTTGAAATCATTTCATTTGGATGTTCTTTCTGAAAATATTTAAGCCTGCCTGGGTGGACCACTTCGGGGGCCGATTTTGAGTTTGTGTTTCCACACAAACTGTCTTTTGTAACCTTGTTGTTTTTTTTTGTTTCAAGGTAGTTGGATATAGTTTAGTTTATTTTAAGACAATTTGCTTATATTCTCTAAATTTTGATTTCATTTAGCTTGAAAATGTTTTGTATTGAGTTAGAGCTAATTGCTATTTGGTTACTAATTTTGTATTAGACCTTCTTAAGACCTGTAGCCAGATGGAGAAAAATATGGTGGAACTAAGTGCAGTGAATTGGAGAGACTTGGTCCCACGTGCAGTGCAGGAGAGCCGGAGGGAGTGGAACGTGTCACAGTTGATCTGTTGACTCGTTTACAAGCTTATCTGGAAGCATTGAAACTGGCCTGCCAGCGCCCTGACTTCATCATAGAACCTACTAGAAAAATAAAACAGTTCAGTGAGGATGGCAGGAATGACGAGTTTTCAATAGAAGATTTCCCCCAAGAGATAGAGATTTGTGGGAACTCCGTCCATTCTTCTCGCGTAAAGAAAAGAGAGCAACCATCCTTGCAAACATAAGTGGCCCGACTAGAGTAGAGGAAGTGAATCAGAAGCTCTGCTTAATGCTCGCGTTTGAAGTAATCGTACCGGTGTGAGAGGCAGATATTACATTTCTGAGGTCACAGCAGAGAAAAACTTGTAATGAAACAACAAATACTAGTATACCAATAACATGGCTTTATTCGACAAAATTTGACTACAGTGAACATAGCTTGAATTTTCCCATCGACTATACACGGAATTTTCAGCGGCCACCAGACAGGAACAAAGAGAAGGCATGGAATTTTTCAAGGAAGAAAGACTGAGGGACCAATATGCCTATGGAGTCAGTGATCCAGAACTTCGTAGAGAGCTGTTTAAGTTTATAGCACAAAATCCCCAGACAAGTTTTTTAAAAGTTACGAAACTATGCGTTCAAGATAGAGAACCAGAAAGAAGAGACGGCTCGAGCCCAAGAGCATTGATCTGAAGTTCTCTTAGCTAAATTGGACAAGTTAGAGAAGCAACTTGAAGAGATAAAGGGGTCCGGGTATAACAGTCTGCCGAGTTCAAATAACCCACTATGTAGTCAACAGCATAGTCAACGCAAACCAACACGAAGCCACCAAAACAGAAATCGACCAAATGCACCACCGGGTCTTGTTTGGACAGGGACGAAGAAAGGATTTCCCCCTTGTACTGATAACGGATCACAAGTCTGCACCAATTGCTGGGAGGCTGGATATGTAGGGCGTCAATGTCAGCCATCCCCACAACTCACGGGTGAGGTTTAATCTGTGTGCAATAGTGAGCCCGTTGTTTCACAGCCAACCCACGAAGTAGTGCAACGAACCATAGAGCAGCAAGCTAACACAATTTACACTACAGGTGCTAGTCAATTCATTCAAGCAAACCCCATATTGAGAAATAATAACTTTAAGGCAAACAAGACCAAGCGTGACAAATTTCGGAAGCCACATAGATTAAAAAGAAACTACAATGGCTTTGTATGGCTACAGGTCTTTAGTGTACACTAAACTTATCTAAATTAACCAAAAGTTGCTTTTGTCATTTATTTCTTCTGTGCCAAACCCACCACATCTAGTTTTACACTTTATCTTTATTTAATGATGTCAACAGATATAATTTAGTGTTATATCTCTAACTATTTTGTATATATAAATAATATATATCTAGGCCAGATTTACTCAACATTTCACATTTTGTTGATATTAGCAACGAATAAAGCCAATACATGATAATTTTCTGTACATTTATAACAAAAATGATTAATTATTAATGTTGAAACATTATTTTTTTATGAACTGTAAATCTTCCTCTTTGATTTGCATCAATCACTTTTACATAATACGTTTAACAAAATTGGATATACTTTCACATGACCCTTTAGAAATAAAAAAAAAATACTTTGTTACACATTAACATTTCATTCACATAGCGATATCAATTATTTTTCTAAAAGTTTGAATAACAGAACATCTTATTGACCCATCTCAGACATTTTTCTTACAAATAATACATTATAACTTTAATAAAAAGCATTTTTCTATAACAACCCTTGTGTTGCTAATGAGCATTTTCGCTCATTCTAGAAGACTACGCACACAAGGCGAAATCGTTATTTTATGCGTCTTGTTCTGTTTAAAATGGGGAGCGTGACAATGATTGTTTTTAAAATAAAATGTACACACTCTTAAAGAAAAATGGACATGCTTTTCTATGGTGACATTAAATAAAAAAAGTGCATATCTTTATAGTAAAGCAATTCAAACTTTTTTATTTAAAAAAAATTATTTATATAAAAACAATGTTAATCAATTAGCTATTAGTACCATTTTAAAACAAATTTAATACATTCAATAATTAATAAGCTTATTGCCCTTAAATTCACTATTATAAAATATCGATCTACATCTATTATAGTAGTATCTAGACCGTAGATCTAGTTTCAAATATATATAGGCCCACAAGCAAATTATTTTTTATAAAAAAAAATGGATTTAGGTCGATTAGCTATTTTATTAATAGCGCCATTCATACTATTTTTACATTCACATTCGCTTTACTTATAACATTATTATTTTGTTTAATTGTTTTTTGTTAAATTGTTTCTAATACACTATATCAGTGACTATATCAGTGACATGCAAATATAGCTTTCCATAATGAGCCGTTTAACCTTTCTACTTGAGAGTTCCCTCTGGGATTATTAGGGGTCGTCCTGCTTGTGGCCACCCCTCTCTCGTGTAAAAATTCCTGCACCTCTCTTGACATAAATGAGGTACCTCTATCAGAGTGTACATAGTCAGGCATTCCGAATAGTTCAAATAAATTATCAAGACATCTGAATACTGTTGAAGCCGACATATCAGAACAGGCGTATGCAAATGGGAATCTTGAAAATTCGTCAACTATGGTTAGCAGGTATGTGTTCCGAAATGTAGAAGGGAGCGGTCCTTTGAATTCCATACTTAGTATCTGGAAAGGCTGCATCGCTTTAATTAGAGTTCCATTAGAATTACTGAAATATCTGGGTTTTACTTCGGCACAGATTCTGCACTGGTTGACAACTGCCTGACATGTTCACAAAAGAAAGGTAATTTTTTCGTTCGCACTAAATGCCATAGTCGTCTTGTTACTCCCGGATGTTACTTGTTACTCCCGGATGGAGCAGTTTAAATTCATTTCGACTTATAGCTGACAGACACCCGTTTCTAGAAAACGTATCAGCTGCTACATTGTGTTCCAATGGCAGTCTCCACCTTTGAAATTTCTCATTCTTTATTTTCCCTTTGCTGTTTGTCATACATGAAGGCCACAGAGCGTTGGCAAGGGTAAAGCGATTTCCTACTTAGAAGTGGTGCCATTTCCTTAAAGATTATACAATGGCGTAGGCTTCTTTTTCTATTGCTTTTGGAGAGTGTTCTTGAAAAGAACGCAACGGGGCGGCCATCCTGGTTGAGGGTGGCAGCTATTGCAACATCCGAAGCGTCAGTTTCAACCGTCAGAGTTCGAGTATAGTCGATGGTGAAGATGGCAGCATTCTCCAGCTCCTGCTTTAAATCGTTAAGGGCTGTCTTTACTGTTTCTGAAACATGGAACGAGATGTTATTTGCCAAAACATTTTTTGTTAGAAAAATTTGGGATCCACTGCAATTAGTACACCAACATGCCCTCGATTCGTTTTTGTGAGCGCATTTCATGAGGAGGAGGAAGGTTTCTTAAAGCCTGGAATATGTAAGGGTCTGGCTTGATTAGGCCTTTAGAAATTTCGTATCCCGATAGGCAAACTTTGTCAGTGGCTAACGTACTTTTGTCTTCATTAAATGTGATCCCATACTTTCTAGAAGCATCTAAAAATCTTTGCAGATTCTCATCCTGCGACTCTTTATCATGACCACATACAGTTACATAGTCCACGTATGCAAAGGTGTCCTGCAACTTTTCATTCTCAATAATCAGATTTATTGTTCTCTGAAAGCATGCAACTCCGATGGTAACACCGAAAAGGATGCGACAGAACTGGTAGAGTTTGTCACATGCCTCAAATGCAGTAAACGGCCTTTCCTCAGTCTTGATTGGTATTTGATAGTAGGCACTTTTGAGGTCTAGAGTACTAAAAACGGAATAGTTGGATATCCGTTCTACCAGTTCATCGACTCGGGGCATTGGGTATGCATCCAGTAAGGTGAAGCGATTTATTGTTTGACTGTAATCAATGATTTTCCTTCTTTTATATCTCTCGTTTGTTGTCACGAGCACATAGGCTCTCCAGTGAGACTTTGAGGGTTCATTGATTTTGTACGAGAGGAGTTTTCTAACTTCAGACTCAATAAATTTGTTATCACCTGTTGAGTACTTTTGGGACTTAGTAGCCACCGGTCTGCAGTTAGAAGTTAGATTACTGATTAGGCTAGGTATTACATCAGAACACAGTCCAGCAAGTACAGAAAGTTTGACCTTTTCGTAATATTCTCCCTTGTACTGGACATCGGCAAAAGTATGTCCTACTGTCTTTTCAGAAAGATGTGTAGTGGCCATGAATATTCTGTTTGTAGAAGGGCGTACTGGCTATTTTTTTCTCTTGCCAGTGTCTATGAGAGCTTGCAACACCAACCCGTTGACGTTCACTTGGGCCGTAGACTGTGTAAGCCCAGAGAAATGCGTTGATGACAAGGTACATGGAGTTATCACACTGGTCAGTGATATTTAGCTGGCAGCTATGGTGGCTGTTGTTTTCCTTGATTTACAAACAGTTAGGAAGTGTCCCTTTTACCGCACTGATGACATAGTGCATTTCGAGCAGGGCATTCAGTCTTAGAGTGTCTCCTCCTACCACAGAGTAGCATAGCGACTTAATGGCATTCAATTCCTGGTCTTCATTAAAAATGGATGTTTCTAGACGGGAGCGAGTTGGCGTTTTGATTACCCCACAAGAGATTTCGTTCATTGAATTGTAACCTGCTCATGCGTTGTGGCTGTTTCTAACACTCTAGCTTCGTCATAAGCGCTTTGTAGAGTAAGAGATGTCTTTTCCAGTGTTGGATGCCAGACCAGTTATAAAGGCGTCTCTAATGCAAATGTCTCTGTGCTGTTCTGCAGTTACTTCTTTAAAGTCACAGTCCCAGGCCAGGTTTCGCAACTTTAGCATGAAGGACTCTACCGTTTGGCCCGGCTGCTGTTAACATGTAGCAACCAAATGTCTCGCGAAAATATCATTCTTTACCTTAATATAAGTAGTCTTAAGTATGTCTATGGCCATCGAATAGGAAGATACATCACTGATGAGCATATATACCGTAGCAGATACGTGATTTTTCAGAAACTTTAGTTTAAAGTCTTCGTAAATATCCTTGGTGGACGAAAGAAAATTAAATTCTGAAATGTATCATACCAGTGAGTCCATTTTTCTGAGGCCAAAGAAGCATTAGGATCAATGTCCAACTCTTTTGGTCTGAGTAATTTATCCATTTTAGATTAAGAAATCCAACACTAATCCAGATACATAATTTTGTCGAATAAATTGTAACTGTAACTACAAATAGTAGTATACCAATAATATGGATTTATTCGACAAAATAAGACAACAGTGAATGAAACCAGCACGTCTCGTATAACACGGATGCAGTACTATACACATACACACACTGGACACGAAACACAAACTGGACATGACCTTCTGACACGCTGGACGCACACAGAAAATCAACTCCATTACACTACAGTATAAAACGATCACAGCAGATAACACGATTACTGTGTGCGCTGATGTTAGGCGTAAAGGATTATTACTCTTTTTTAGCGGCCCCCGTAAGGGGAAAAAGCCGCTATTAGGTTTGTGCAAAATGTCCGTCTGTCCGTCTGTCACACTCAGATCTCGAAAACTAGAAGAGATATGAAAAATATTATTTCTTCATTAAATGCGGCTTGAAAAGTTTAGGTGCAACGTCTACTTTTGGTTTTCTAAAAGCAAACCGTTTAATTTATAAAATTAATTATGCAAGCGATTTTTTCATAAAAATACACCAATTCTAAAACAATTACGTAAATGTAAGGGAGGCAATGTTACAATATGCTAACAAAGATGGACAATTTTTGTGTATTTTCAGTATCACTAAGTCAAATATATTTTTAAAATGTACAGGAAATGTTTACAACAAATATAAATAGTTAAAGATGTTTTTTCTGGTCAACTAGCTGCTAAAATTAAAAGAAAACATTTCTGTTTGTTTATAAAGGCTAATAATGCATTTTGTATGTAAATATCACGCACATTTTTTTTAATGGACTTTTTATGCAGCGATTTTCGTGCACTAGCGTAACGTCGCTACATGACCAGTTGCTAAACCAATTCCTTAAACTTTAAAAAAAAAGTCAGATTTTATTTATTTTTTCTTTAGTGCCCCCATCCGAATAAAAGAAGATTATTTTTGTGCGTTTTGTCTGTTGGTCGGTCTGTCCGTCACGATTAGATTAAAAAAAAAAACCAGAACTCTAAAAGCTATTGAAAATCTGATTTACACTTTAATGTTCCTCCCGTAATATCTCAATAGTTTTAAGTATCTAAAAATTGATTGTTCCGGATTTTTTTTTGCAAAACTAATCAACCCCAACAAATGTTTGTTTGTTCTTCTAATTTATATTACATTCAATTTCCATGCTTAAACGTTGCAAAAACACATTATCAATAATATGTTGTTCCGTTTTTTATGTAAATAGCATATTAATGCTAAATCAAAATCTCTATACTGACTTATATTTCATTAAGTGTAAAAATGTTCCGGATATTGTTTTATAAAACATGAATTATGCCTAATGATTGTTTGAAATCGCATAATTTACTAATATTACACTTATATTATTTGACAATGCGTCACTATAATTTGGTTATCAATATCGAATTGTTCCGTATTTTCATCTTTAAACAAATTTAAAAAATATCGACAATAGGTTGTTCAGGGCTTTAAAAAAAAGTAATTTACTAGAATTGATTACTGAAAATTACTTTTTAGACATTTAATTTTTTTGCTAAAACATAACATAGAAGTTTTGTAATCGATAAAGAAAGTTCCGGATTTTGTTTCTTACAAATCGTCGCCAGAAATTTCCGAATTTATTTAAAAATCTACTAACGCCAAATAATTGTTTGAACTCCCTCTTCTAATTAATAAACAAATAATCTTCTCATTTACGAAATAATGTTTTTACGGATTTTTATGAAAAATATTTTAACTCACTACTCTCTTACAGTACATTTAACTTTCTACCTAAAACATTAAACAATCTAATTATCGTTAATATTATGTTCCGATTTTTAAGGAAAACAGAATTCAAACACCAAAGTAAGGTATGAAAATCTCTCCACATGGCTGTAGTACATCTAATTTTTATACGAGACCATCCAAAAAATTTAATTAACGGTATTTCATTTATCTGAAATTCTCTTTTTCTTTTACTATTTATACAAACATCCGGAACAATCTATTATATAAACTTTTCAATTGTGTTCATACCTAAACATTATTGCGATGTTTTGAAACGTAGAATAAAGGTTAATCAATTTTTAATAACTTTTAGTTGTTGTTGTTTTTTATATCAAGATGACGGACAGACCGACTGACAGACAAAACGCAAAAACAATGCGGCTTTGATCCTTTTTAAATAAATTCTATTAGAACTCAGTGCACCAATGTCTATGAACCCTCGTTAAATATCTCGTGTAAATAAAGACATTTTTTTTATGGTACCGGTACTAGCCTATTGTGAGGTAATGGAATTTTTTTTTCTTTGACGTCATATGAATGGAGCTCTTTAAATGTAATGTTAAAAGAACGCACTCGGTGCATCAATGTCTATTAACCCTCGAAAAATTGCTTGTATTAATAAAAACATTTTAGTCTAACTAAGCCGTGTGACGTAGTGTTTTTTTTTTCCTTTGACGTCATATGGAATGAATTCTTTAAAAGAAATGCTAAAAGAACGCACTCGGTGCACCAATGTCTATGAACACTCGATAAATGGCTCGTATCGATGAAGGCGATTTTTAGTCTAGCTTGGCCGTGTGACGTAGTGTTTTTTTTCCTCTGACGTTATATGGAATTAATTCTTCAAATGAAATGAAAAAAGAACTCGGTATAGTAATATTTATTAAGCCTCGTTATGTGACTCGCGTTTAAAAAAGGAATGATATCTTGATTTAGATCTAATCTAGATTTTTTAAACTAGATCTAGATTTTTATTACAGTATATCTAGATCTGGATTTATATTCTAATTAAAATTATTTTAGAGTCTATATCTAGAATTTCTAGATCTAGTTTAGACTAAAATAGACTAGACTAAGATGTAGAATTTCAATTTCTAAATTTAAAGTGTAAAAAAAAAAAGTGTAGATTTTCATTTCCAAACGTTTTGATCAATATTGTAATGTTTTAATATACTAAAACTAATCTACTATTTTTTATTTAATTTAAATTTAAATTTACGGCAAATGAATCTTTGAAACATTATTACTTTTGACCATCGGATGGCTGCCTGGTCGTGCGGTTTTCGCGCTAGACTGTCGTTCAGATTTATGGATGGTCCAGGGTTCAAACCCTGCCCGCTCCCATCCCCCGTCGTCCTGCGGGAGGTTTGGACTAGGAAGTAATTATCTTCAACTCTGAAGGAACATCCGAAACATGTAAAACATTTTACATCAAAATTAAATCACCTCATGAATATTATTTGCGAATATGCAGATCCGAC
The DNA here is from genome assembly GCF_947242115.1 of Biomphalaria glabrata. NCBI lineage: Eukaryota > Metazoa > Mollusca > Gastropoda > Planorbidae > Biomphalaria > Biomphalaria glabrata. Next base: position 15,342,703 of record NC_074728.1, read on the forward strand.
TTCGACGGGGGCCGCCTCTGAGTTTGTGTAACACAAACTCTCTTTGTAATCTTGTTTATTAATGAATAGGAAAAAGTTTATATATATTATTAAAGGGCTTAAAATAACCTTTCTAACGGTACCCTTCTTACGGTAATCAAATATTTACACTTTAAGATTATGGTAGGATGAATAATGCCTACAACTTTAAAAAAGTAACGCAATTTTTAAATGGCGCAATTTTTACTTCGGTTTTGGGTCCCTAATATAAATAGCATTATTCAGTGTCTATTCTTTGCATCTAACAATTAAAGAATTGCTATAGTAATGTTAGTTAACCATATTGTAATAAATTAAGGGAGGCAACTCAACGAGGCACATATATCTTTATTTACACGACATCACAAGTTCACAAGACATCATCTTTCTTAGGCACAGTCTTTTCATTTCGGCTCTCAACTTGGGCGGAAATCGTTCTCCTCTCTCTTCCTAATGTTGACATCCTTTTCGGTCTAGTTTATCACAGTGCGCACCTTCTAGCTTAGATGGCGGTGCGCATGGCATAGTTATAACATTGCCCCCTTCTTAGAGCTTTTCGTCCCGAAAAGAAACAGTGCAGTGGAGCTTTGACAGTTCAGGTGGAGGTCGATCGGTGGGAACCACAGACGTTAGGGAGCCTGTTGCCAACAAAGCCATCTGCACAGTTTCCCGTGGTCGTCGCTTCCTCTTCTTCCAGTTGGCCAGTCTATGCTTGAGGTGATATCGTGGTCGCTGCTTCGACCTCATGACGATAGTCGCTGATGCCAGCCAGCTGACACATGGAGAGTTAGTGGAGGTCAGGGTTGCCATCCACGTAACACAGATGGATGTTGTGGCGATCACCGTAGATTCCAGGGTTGTTGTTCTAAGACGCTGAGTCAGCGTATCTTTTCCATAGACGTGTCGTGACACAGTTGTAGGCCCACAGCTAGCCATGGTCTCAAGCACATAGTCTTTCTCAGCTTCATCTGTAAGGTATGCCCATGAAGCATCCTTGTAATGTTCATCCACCACTACATCAGGTTTTGCTGGGATTAATTCACCACCGTTCAAGTCACTTTCACTGATGTGGGCAGAAGTACACATTTCTGTCAAGTTCAGGTCTTGTAGCTGGGTTTCTTGGCATGGGCACTGTCCCCGCAGGACGCCGCATATACAGTTCATGTCAATCGCCTGGATGCAGTTGCCAAGTATGGAGTTCTCTCTTATGCCGCTGCCAAAGTCAAATTCGTTGTTTCTGCCTCGGCCATTGTTGGGGCCCGTATTCGCAATTTCACCCGACGACATCCAAGGCAAGGAATCAGAAACGGTCTTGAGGCTTTCATGGTTTGAGTTCTCATCAAAGGTACTGACAGATAAACAAAGGTCTTTAAGGTCCACAGCAGCCAGCTTGTACGCAGACCCAACGTTGTCAAGATCTGTCCGGCTCGTTGCAGGTATACCAGGAACAAAAGTTTCAGGCTCATAAAAGACTTCTCCAGTTTCTTCACTTGTTTCTTTTCTTTCAATTCTGTATATCCCATTGATATCGCCGCAGCAATCGTTGTCACATTTCTCGCCATGAAAGTCATCCCCGCCAGACTTGCCCACAACAGTCACAGACAGCGCTCCAATCCCCAGCGCCGCCATCACCACTGTTTGTGCAGCCACAGTCCTGACCAGGCAACTGCTCCTTCCCTAACGAGTTTATTCCTCCTTTTGCTTGCGACACAATTTTATCACTTTGGTCTATTTGGCCTTCTACTTGCAATACACTTTCATCAACTTTGTTCAACATTATGTTCCTGCTCATGTTCATTTGTTTATCAAACGCATCCACAAAGTCCTGGATCTTGCCAATGAACTCAACAATCCCAAGTTCAATTTCAAATGTGTAGGTCTCCGGATCTTCTTCTTCATTGATCAGAGCTTGCCTCAGACGAGTCGTGAGCGTTTCCCTGCTACCGAGAGATTTTAAACCTCGGTCCAGAAGCTCTTGTCTTATCTCTTTAATTGAGATCTGATGTAATAGCTTCAAATATGTCATTGTAATCAAAGCCTACCTCCTCTCGTTGAGTTGCCTATAATCCCACTTCTGACACCAATTGTAATAAATTAAGGGAGGCAACTCAACGAGACATAGACGTTTATTTACATAGAGACATGACAAACACAAAGGGCATCTGCCTTGAGTACAGCATCTCCATATTGGCTCTCCACTTCTTGGGCGGAAATCGTTCTCCTCTCTCTTCCTAATGTTGACATCCTTTTCAGTCTAGTTTATCACAGTGCGCACCTTCTAGCTTAGATGGCGGTGTGCATGGCATAGTTATAACAATATGATGTAATTCTTTAACTTGTTTTATTACAATACATGGAGTGTGGTCGGACGCTTATCTCCTAGAAATTTAACAGTTTATGTATATCGGTGAGAAAACAAGAGCTCGTTGGCCACATGGGGAAAACTCTATTTTGACCGTTATAATTTTTGAAAGTAAAAATAAATAAATGTAATTTTGGCTAGAGACTAAATCTAGGTCTAGATCCTACATTGGTTTTGAATAGACTGTAATGTAATGTAAGGCTTTATTGATTTAAGAGTTAAGGAAATTAATGTTCAGCAAATTTTTGCGCATTGTCTTTTAAGTCACGATCTAATTGGAATATTAAAAGTTGTACTAGATCTATGCATTCGCTTAACCAGGATTCTTTGTCAAAGAGAAAGGGGTTTTAAGAGAAAAACAATCGCTCAATATAATATTTTACATAAAGGAGATATTGTCTTAAAAATATTTAAAATGTTTTTCTTGTTTCATTAGAATTTTAGTTTGCATGCAATGTAATAATTAATGAAGTAATGTACAAATGTTCCAAATTTCAAGCAGCTATCACAGTTACATATTTTTGACGAATTAATCACATTTGCTCATTTTTCGGTCTAAGTTTTTCAAACATTTTCTTTAATCCAATTTTATACACATAACAACTGCCATAATTTCTCTCCCATATGACATAAAAAGATAATCTTGGTATCGTAATCCCTACATCAAGCGCTTTACATCTAGATAATTTTTGCAATACCTCTATTCAAGTCACTTCTCCATGAAGGAACCTGTGTGGATGGCGGTCAGCTGATTTAAAAAACGGCTCTAACGATTTTCCTAGAAATTTAACAGTTGATGTATATCGCTGAGAAAAAATTACTAGCTCATTGGCCATTTGGGGAAAATCTAGTTTGACCGTTATAATTTTTCGAAATAAAAAATAAATAAATGTAAACATGGATTAGCCGGTCATAATGTTCCCAAATAATTCGATAACAGAGTAAAGATAAATATTTGTGTGGCCTCCGAAAGGGTAAAAGCCTCTAATAGTTTTTTTGTGGTAGGTGTGTAACGGAAGGATGTACTTCAAGATTGTACTAGAAAAGAACTTCCGTGAAGTTATCATTAAAGGTTTGCCAGATACAAGAAGGGAGAATCTAGATGAAGTCAGGCCATATTGGGTTTCAAGTGATTTCCGTTGGTATTATATACAAAAGTTTACGTTCATACTTGCTCAAGCTTATACACAAGTCTCAGGAATAAAGTGTTGTCGTAAACAGAAAGCTAGATAAGTCATGTTTTGGCCAGGCATGACTGCAGATACTGAAACGACACTTAGGGATTACGGCAGGTGTGCTGAACATCAGAACCAAAAAATGTCAGAACCGATAATAGATACAAAGACACCAGACCTCCCCTATAGAATGGTTGGATGTGAGCTGTTTAATTTATAAGGAAAAAAGTATATAAATCATCATTCACTACAGATCGCGTAGGACGAAATTATTTTTTGAAGGAAAATCTGTAATTTGTACGATTATTTGGGTCAAGATTACTGACAATATGTGTTCATAGACTAAGGTCACGTTAGTGACTTTGTTTGTATCAATGGCGTGAGATTACAATGACCAGCTATCACTTCTATATATTTAATATTCAACATCGATTTTGTTATTATTGAAAGAAAAATTCATTATGGCCATCGACACTTCACCGACTTCCAACACTACGTGAATACTTCAACAACTTCCAACACTACGTGAATACTTCACTGACTTCCAACACTACATGGATACTTCACTCACATCCAACGTGAACTATGACAGACAGATAACGATTCCCCCTATGACCCCTCTCCTCTGGCCAGTTCAAAGCGTCCTCTCCAGTCATAGCATGCGGGCCAGACTTCTCTGATCGACTCGCGCTGACAGAGTCAAGACGTAATCTTCCTTGCTCTGTCCGAGCCCCGATGATCTCCCCTTCTCATTCTCTGACCACCTGTATGGAAGACAAAGGAACTTCAGAGGACAGAGTTTCCTTGACACATTGTCTCTCCCCGAGAAACTTTCGTCTCAAAGCCAACGGAGACTTTTCTCTTGATGGGACCAGATTGTCTATATCACATTGTCGGCTTATCGCCCCATCACTCTTGCCCCATCCCCTCTTCGACCATTTATCTGGAAGACCATCCTGGTCCGAGACCATTTCTTTCTCGAGACCTGGTGGAGAGAGGATCATTCTCCTGTCTCTGAGTTTTACGCATTATTATTTCCTTCTTTCACTTTGGATTGGTGGTATGTAACTTACTAAAGTGCTGGCGAACCACTTTACTTAGTTATGTAGCCTACATTTATGTATTTATTTACTACATTATTTGTATCATGGATAGGTCATATACTTATATATTATACTAGACTGGAAACCGGAAATAAATTCTTATCCGCGATTGATCGATTCACAGATATATCTTTATATATATATAGATTTTTATGTACGTAAACTCTTTTTCAAGCTCTAAGGGGAGTCGCCCCAATCAATCTTTTTTGTCTTAGAAAAGTAATGATCTTTAATTTTCAAAGTTTAGAAATAATTCAAAATCATTTTTCGAATATTCACGCAAATATATGAAACAAAGCCATTTCCAGTTTGTTTCCATTGAGATAATGTTTCAAAAATCCTAGATCGAAATAATTCATGTTGATTTAAATCATCTTATGTACATTTAAATGGATTGATTACCTAGATCTTTCTAGATTATGTAACTAAAAATTGCAAAATAATAATTATGAGACCAAAGTAATCTTACTTTTATGTTACATTACTAGATCTAAAAATTAAATTATATGTTATATAGGTTAGAGTTGAAAAAACAACAACAACAACGTTACTTCTTTTAACTACTTTACAAAACAACGCCTTGATCCAACTTTCTAAAAAAATTTCACGATAATTTTTGTAGCGTTAAAAAATCTCCATGTCCAGTCTAGAGTAGTATATATAAGTCTATGGGATAGGTATTAGTTTACGTGACTAGATAAGCAGAATCAGGTTTCTCTTATATTTTAAGAATATGCAGAAAAAAATGCAGATAACAAATATGTAATTTGATTTCTCCGGAGATAAATAGTTTTTAAATAATATATTTTTAAGTTTAATTTCTTATTACCGTATATCGTCATTGGAAATACGCTATTTTTATTTTTAAGTTTAAGTTTATTACCAACTTTTTTCTGTTTGTATTTTGTCTTTGTTTCTTACAGCTATTAGATCTAATAATAAAACTCATTTAGAATGCAAACAAGCTTTTGTACTTTAAGCAATAACTAAAAACTAAATATAAATTATTTAATAAAAGTAATAACAGATCTACAAAGATGAAACAAATTAATAGAAAAAAATATTCACCTTAAAGATATAACCTCTAACTTTAAGCTTGATTTGTTGTTGCCATAACGTAATTTAATTTTCGTTTTTATAATAATAAGAACAAATATTTATAGCACCACATCATTCAAGTACAATTTCTTTCACTTGTTTGATTCAAAACAAAATAATTAATTACCAATAGTAAACAAACTAATTGGCTAATTTTAAATGACTGCTTAATGCACAAGGTTAATTAGATATACGGGTAGGCCTGACACACATAAACCGTAATAGAACAAAGAGAAATAATAAAACTATTGAATGTAAAACAATGAACAATATATAAATAAGCAATATAAACAATAATGTAGAGAACGTCATGATTGGATTGTGGCTTGGGAGGGAAGATTCGGGAAATGTTACAATGGCATCAACGTTAGTAACCTTGTGATGGCTCCAAATAGAGACTGGGCCGACAAAAATCAAAGACTTAATTAAATCTCTTCAATGAGATGAAAGAGCAGCAACATGAAATAGTACGAGTGATACTACTTCTCAGGACCAAATAGGGGAGGGGGAGGAGACACTGTGACAAGCAGAGTGGGAAGCATGGTCGAGAGGCTACCTACCAATGGGGCTCGAGGTTCGACACCCGACTCTAGCCTAAAGGCAGCACGGAAAACTTTCTCCCAGATACCCCCTCCTTCCACTGGTCCCCAAATGAGACTGGACCATAGCGCTCTGAGCATGCTATAAGCATAAAAATAGCGCTATATAAAGTTATAATTTATTTTATTTATGAGTGTTACTACTTCTCTGTACCAAATACGGGAGGGGGAGAGACACTGTGACAAGTCATACATAAACTGCTTATAGAAGCTGGCCGACAATATAGTATCCAACCACGGGAGTTTCTGTCGTACATAACTATCTATAGAAGCTGGCCAAAAATATAGGATCCAACCAAGAGTGTTTTGATCGGGATTTCGTTTATGTTACGTCACATTTTAGTCCTAGTCTTAACAAAGAAAGTGAACGAGGAGATCAGTATTGACCAAGGTAACTCGCCGTACCTTGCCCTTCCCCTTTACAGTGATCGTAGCAGTAACTGACGTAATACGGCGTCGGCGCTTGCGAAGCTTCGAACAGGGAAAAAAGATTACATCACACCTGGTTCTGCCGTGAAAACTACGATCGTATGTGTCGGCGCGTGTTAAAAGGTTCAGAAGAAGAAACTTGGGAATTCGTCACAGAATGTAATACTAGTGGATTTATGAAAAGAGAGGGGGAGGTGGTAGGTGGGATCGCTCCCCACCCCCAACCACACATTGTTAAACAAATTTAGTGTAGAGCAGTTTTTTTTTCCTCGACCTATAACCCCTCCAATATTGTAGCTGGATCGTCCATAGTCACAGTCAAACTAGGCACCCGCCTTGGCCTCCGATTGGTGGGGGTCTTGCAAAGGACTCTGAGAATTTTTCTTTTTTTTAGAAAAAAATTGCGAAACGTGAATTAAATCTCAAGCATAACAGAACTCTATATGGTTCCATGTCTTCTCGCCTAGCTCTAATTTTTATTCTCTACTATGATTCAAGGTTTATTCACAAATATTTAGATCTACTTGTTAGATTACATTGTTTCTTCCTTGTGGAAACGTTTTTCTAGTCTGGTGAGCAATGCATCATCCGTGAAACACATTAGTGCCATCGGCGCTATGTGAATTTAACTTATTTGTTGATTTTGAAATAAATACAGGTGATACAGGACAGTTTATAATTCATTGCATATTTTAGGTCTTATTTTTCTGCTTTTCTATTTTATTTGAGGCCACACTATTCACTTTGCCTCGGGCCTCTCTATTCGGTATTGGGCCTCTCTATTCGTATTGGGCCTCTCTATTCGTATTGGGCCTCTCTATTCGGTATAGGGCCTCTCTATTCGTATTGGGCCTCTCTATTCGTTTTACCTCCAATTACGTAAGGCAGCCCTACAACACTCAACTCCTCTGAGGACTGCAAGCTAGAATAAAGGGGAATACGTCATCACTAGATCTGTGTTAGCTTAATAAAATCAATATTTTTCTTTCTGTTGTGATTTGGGATGAGATTTTACGAAAACTGAGGGCACTTGAAATTCATTAGAAATGTATAGATATAACTGTAGTCGTAATCATAAACAGATAAAAATAAAAGTATTAAGATACTACTACCCTTTGTGACAGGTTGGGGAAATTGACGTGTGTTTGGCGCGTTTAATGTCTAGGGGATGATTATATTTGAAAGCCATCACACACCAACCAGTCAGCATATAAATCGGGAGCAGGCACGCAACGAGACAAGCAATGAAAGAAGGATACAAAGTTAAAATGAAGAATATTTATTTACATAAATATTTACATAAAAGAATAAAAAGGGGGAGGGTTTGCATCTATCTCTAGTGAATACTATGTCTAATCATCACTCTTGCACTTAATAAGAGAGTATGTCACTTTGTCTTTTGAACTTAGCTGGTTGTCCTGTTGATGTCGTAACTGGCTGTGATCCTGGCTTGATGTTCTGCAGCTGGAGGTGGCGCTCTAGCGGATAGAGGGACGCCGGTGATTCAGTTGTTGTGGAGTCTCAATCCAAAGTTCTGAGATCTGTAGTGGGCACAGTAGGGCGGGTGGCCGGCTACCGTGGGCACAAGTGGTACTGCGGGCAGAGCGGATCTGCCGTGGGCAGCGTGGTGAACAGGATAAGTCCAGTGAGTTGCAGAGGGTTTGGCGTAGCTATGGCGTCTCGCACAGATCTGGGTCTATAGGGACGTCGCACCTAATAAGTTGACAAGTGGGCTGTCGAATAGGCGGGCAAGGCCGATAGCGCCAAGTAGTTGAGTTGAGTAGATCCACGTAGGCGGGAGATGATACTCAATAGCAAATAGGCAGTTGACTAGGTAGACAATGCCGAATAAATAGGCAGGTGAGTGATCCGATAGATAGGCAAGTGCAGTGCTGAATAGCACTAAGCACAAAGGCAATAGGTGATTCTCGATAGCAAATAGGCAGACACCTGAGGGAGGCTGCGGATAAATAAAGACAAGTTAGGACATGTCTCTCATGCATCTTATCGATGGCCTCGACTGAGGTGCATTCGTCAGATTGGTAAAATTGCTTGAGAGCACAAAGGGGAGATAATGACAAATGGGATTTGGAAAACAGATGGCTGATAGTAGCAATATAAAATGTACATAAAAGGGGAAATTATAATATAAATAATCAACACAAGCTGGAAGAGAAAAAAGGGGGGGGGGAATGGGCGGTGGTTAGCGACCATGACGGTTTGTTTACAGACGACCGTCGGCCGAGAACAATGGAGAGCGCTTAAAAGGAGAGTGTCCATTCAAGGGGCGCAACTCTCGTTAGAGTAAAATGACTACAGGGGAGATAATTCATATATCTTTTCTACGCGCAGTATTAGTGCGATAGTAAAATTATCAAGGCGGTCAGCCGAGATAAAGGAAATAAAATAAGATGTACAAATATATACATGGTTGCATTAACGATCAATTGAGCAACGTAGCATTAATAGATTAATGCAATACATACATAAATACATATGCCATGTTTATGTTTTCTACTTACGACAGTAAGAAATACACAATGCACTAATTAAATATACATGAAATAATAAAATACACATGACAGAATCCAGTGCAAAATATACACAAAGTAATTAAGATGGAACTTGTGATTAAGTTTGGCTTACCACTAGGTATTCCTCTAGGAGTAAGAATGTACAAAGTAGTCCAGACTCGATTGACAGCGATAGAGAAATAAGCGGGTCTGGTTGATTTAATCTACCTTATATATAGGACTGGAAAATGTGGGCGGAAACAGAAAATATCCTAGGATACGAATTATCTTACACGTGGGTGAATTAGACTTGAGATGGGAGTCGCACCTTGGAGCGTCGAGAGGCGTTTTGACTAGAGTAATCTCCTAGATCAAAGAGAGACGTGGGAGAAGGGGGGGGGGAGAGTGACTTGCATTCCACTCAAGGTGGTGTCAACTGCGCCCGTCAGACATCCGGCCGGTACGATCAAAGAGAATGTGTTTATCTTTACCCCGGTCAAGGGAAGATAAGTGAAAAAGCCGCCAAGGTGGTGGGCTCAGTCTAGCCTGGAGTGGAAACGGTGGGGCGGGTGAAGAAATTAGGGATAGGACGGGGAAATAATTAAAATAAAATAAATAAATAATGAATAATAATAATTAATGCTGTGATAAATTTGAGTGACTTTTGCCTTGTCACACCCTTCTAGAATAAAATGTTTTAATTCCTATAGCAATAAGAGAAGTACTATGTCATTGCTGTCTATATAGATCTTTAAGTCATAAAGCATAATTTTGTTCAAAAGAAAATAATTAAACATGTAGATATGCATGCATATTTTTTTAAATATTTTATCAATATTTCGCTTTGCTTGAAGACATAATAGATCATTATAGATCTAATTGTTAACCAGAAATTTTTATTAAATTAATAATTTGATAATAAGAAAAGAAAAAAAAAAGAAATAAATTCAAATTATTGTTAACATTTTATTAAGACCTTCATTTCAGGAAATAACCTAAAAAAACCTAAGTTGACAGCATAAGAGTAAAAAAAAACTCTCTTAAAAAAAGTTGTTAAAAGTACAACATAGATAAGGGAGATCAAAATGCTTAAAAACAGCAACATAATAATAATAATAATAATAATTTTATTTATAAAGCGCTGTTAACAAACAAAATGTAGGCTCAATGCGTTGTATTAACATTACAAACACAAACATGACAGCTGAGATGACAATTAATCTAAAAAAAAAGTTTTAAACAGATAGGTCTTAATGTTCTTCTTAAAAGTGGTGTAGCATGTTGTCTGTCTGAGATCAATGGGGAGTGAAATCCATACTTTCGGTCCGTGAACTGAAAAAGCCCTCAGACCGTAGCTTTTGAGGGAGAAACGTGGCACCACTAAAAGCGTTGAGTCCATTGAGCGCAGGGCTCTCTGTAAGACATATATGTACATTTCGCTAAGGTACAAGGGCATCTCATTGTTATATATATATTGATGACAAAGTGTGGCAACCTTGTAATCCATTTTCGCATTCACGGGAAGCCAGTGGAGCGTGCGCAAGAGCGTAGTAGCAGAATCTCGTCTTGTTTTTCTAAGGACAATTCGTGCGACGTTGTTCTGTATACGTTGCAGCTTGTCATCGGGTATACCTGCTAGCGCGGCGTTGCAGTAGTCAATGCGGGAGAGTATGAATGCCACAGCTAGCGTTTTGTTGACTCCGTTGTTAAACATGGTCGGATCTGGCCTAATCTGCGCAGCTGCAGATAAAGACCCTTGCAGAGCTGACTTATGTGTGGGTCGAAAGATAGTGTTGAGTCAAAGAAAACTCCAAGATTCCGCACTACATGGAAATAAGGAACTTGGCAGTTCGTGATAAAAAGAGAATATGTGTTTTCAACTTTTGAGACGTTGTTCCGAGTGCCAATTTTAATTATTTTTGTCATGTCTTTGTTCATCTTGAGCTTATTATCAATCATCCAATCGCTCATCCTTGCAACGGTACCACTGATTTTCTCTGCCAAATGTTCGTTTCAGAAGTTTCGATTTTTTGTCCAATATGACTAGCTTTTGCGTCTCTAATCATACGGTTAACCTTTTTTTTTCTAGGATGTATATCTGTCGATGTATCGTCAGATCTGTCCTTTCAATGTACGTTCGGCACGTCAGCGAATAAGTTTGGCAGTCTTTATGTCTTCCGTCATCCAGGGTGCAGATGGACTGAGACTGTACGAGCGACAAGAGGTGCATCGGTGCATGGCTATCCAGCAACTTTTTCAGGCAAGATTTGTAATTGCTGATAAAGTCTATGTTGCTCTGTTGCAATAGCAAAGAGGTCACGTCCATTTTAAAGTTGGCAATATCTATGGCTTTAAGTTTACGGGAAGTCACGTTTTTCTTTGGCCTTCTTGCTTTTGATGGGCGTATTTCAAAGTGTACAAGAAAATGATCTGATAAGACACGGTCTAAGACATTGAGTTTGGCTATAAACTCACTTGCATTTGTGGCAATCCATGGTGGCCGGTTTAGGTATCTAGGCATCTAAACTATTACCCATGGATAATGTAAGTAGATTGTATTATATGTTCATAATTTATATTATGACATTTGTGTCAAAAGATTCTGAGTCATCCACTTTATTTAGAATATTTTACTGATTCTTATCACATGTATTTAGCTCTTTAGCTATCAATGATTTATCTCTGATAAATTATCCGTCGCCACGAGCCTTTAGCACAATACCAGTTATAAATTCCTTGGCAGGGAATTATCATAACATTTATGTAGCGCAATGTCATATTACTAAGTATCTATCTATATATATATAATTCTCTTCATGGCTCAAGAGTTTGGACGAGAAGAAGTAAAGGAAAGATCACTCTTTTATCTCTGCAAGTTGTACGTACTAGAGTAACGACAGGAAAAAAAAAGAGGGGGTGGGGAGAACAAGTAGTTTCACCCGTCACTAAATAACAGGGCCGGACCGTTGTGACCAAGAAAGATCACTATTTTTTTTTATTTCCACCTCACGTAGCAACGAAATAAGAGGGGGGGGGGGAGAACAAGTAATCTACTCTGTATTCACCCGTCACTAAAAAGCAGGACTGGACTTAATCGTTGTGGGGCTCAATGCGAAGCGGATATCACGGGGCCAAGTTTGGGTAAAGATACGGATAATAAGTGAAATTTAAGAGTTTGTATAAGAAAATAAATTCGTCTTTGCATTTTATTCATTCTTTACTACGTACAGAACTACTTTACGAGCCTTGCGTGTAGCGAAGTCATACAGTATATCATAAAATTTTTATTTTCTACATAGATCACGCTCAATAGCAAGAATTACCAAATGTTTCAATCTATCTGCGAGAATCGTTGACCTCAAGTAATTCTTCATTAGTTTGAGGCACGAGAAGCTTTTTTTCACTAGATTACACAATTACGGCTAATGCATGCCGTTGTTATTTATCGCGCGTAGGATTTGCGTTTTCCACATTGAATGACACTCCAAAATGACAATGTTTGTCTATATATTTCATGAGATTTTTATGTGTTTTCAAAAGTTTTGTGTGGTCTGTCTGAATAATTTCCGGAGATTTCCATGACTTTTCATGTATTTTGCAATTTCAGGAGATTTCCAAGAGCTCCACTTAAATCAGGCGGCCGCGGGAAATCTGTTATAAGTTATAAAATGGTTTAGTTTAATAATTTACACCTAGAATTAGCGCGTGTCCTATGAAAGTGTGGAGCTCACTGCTATCGCATAAATTGCAGTGGCCTATGGCCGGCCCTGCAAAATAGCGACGCATCTTAAGCCTTGGGTTGACTAAATATATATAACAAGTATTCACCCGTCACTAAATAGCAGGGTTGGACTTAAACATTGTGGGACCCTATGTGAAACGGAAGTGGCGGGGCCCAGTTCGGATAGGGATACGGATTATAAGTGAAAATTTAGAGTTTATATTAGAAAATACATTCGTCTTTGCATTTTATTCATCCTTTACTACGTACAGAATTACTTTACGAGCCTTGTGTGTAGCGAAGTCATATGGTATATCATAAAAATTCTATTTCCTACATAGATCTTGCTCAATAGCAATAATTACCAAATGTTTCAATCTATCTACGAGAATTGTTGAACTAAAGTAATTATTAATTAGTTTGAGGCGCGAGAAGCTTCTTTCACCAGATTCCACAATTACGGGTATTGCAATATGCCGTTTTTTTATCGCTCTTAGGATTGGCATTTTGCATGTTGAATGACACCCCAAAATGACAATTTTTCTCTATATATTTGTATGGATTTTCTAATGATTTAAATAATTTCCGGATATTTCCAAGACTTTTTCGTATATTTTACAATTTCAAAAAAACAGAAGGCCGCGGGAAATCTGTTATACGTTAAACAATGGTTTAATTTAATGATTTATACACCTAGAATTATCGCAAGTACTATGAAAGTGCGGGGCCCAATGCGGTCGACTAAGTGCGAAGCTCACGGCTGTTACCACATAGTATTGGATATGCTACGCCGCCGGTCGACTAGAGTATTATATTTCATTCCTTTTTAAGGAATCACTTAGTTATCTCTGTATATTTTGTACTATCTGCCGTGTTGGGCATTCAGGATAGAAGACTTAAAAGTAAAGTAGCAATTATACATAGAACACTGAAACATCTTCAAATACAAAAACAAAATTTAATAAAATATTCAGAAAGACACAAAGATAAAGACACATTCCTCGTCCCATTTGTATACAAGTGGGTGAAGTGTTCACCTAGTGTTAGACGTGTGAAAAGTGTTCACGTAGTGTTGGACGTGTGAAAAGTGTTCACGTAGTGTTGGAAGTGTCAAAAGTGTTCACGTAGTGTTGGAAGTGTTAAAAATTATTCACGTAGTGTTGGAAGTGTCAAAAGTGTTCACCTAGTGTTGGGCGTGTGAAAAGTGTTCACGTAGTGTTGGAAGTGTCAAAAGTGTTCACGTAGTGTTGGAAGTGTCAAAAGTGTTCACGTAGTGTTGGAAGTGTCAAAAATGTTCACGTAGTGTTGGAAGTGTCAAAAATGTTCACCTAGTGTTGGAAGTGTCAAAAGTGTTCACCTAGTTTTGGACGTGTGAAAAGTGTTCACGTAGTGTTGGAAGTGTCAAAAGTGTTCACCTAGTGTTGGACGTGTGAAAAGTGTTCACGTAGTGTTGGAAGTGTCAAAAGTGTTCACGTAGTGTTGGACGTGTGAAAAGTGTTCACCTAGTGTTGGAAGTGTCAAAAGTGTTCACGTAGTGTTGGAAGTGTCAAAAGTGTTCACCTAGTGTTGGAAGTGTCAAAAGTGTTCACGTAGTGTTGAAAGTGTCAAAAGTGTTCACGTAGTGTTGGACGTGTGAAAAGTGTTCACGTAGTGTTGGAAGTGTCAAAAGTGTTCACCTAGTGTTGGAAGTGTCAAAAGTGTTCATGTAGTGTTGGAAGTGTGAAAAGTGTTCACGTAGTGTTGGAAGTGTCAAAAGTATTCACGTAGTGTTGGACGTGTCAAAAGTGTTCACGTAGTGTTGGAAGTGTCAAAAGTGTTCACGTAGTGTTGGACGTGTGAAAAGTGTTCACCTAGTGTTGGAAGTGTCAAAAGTGTTCACGTAGTGTTGAAAGTGTCAAAAGTGTTCACCTAATGTTGGAAGTGTCAAAAGTGTTCATGTAGTGTTGGAAGTGTCAAAAGTGTTCACGTAGTGTTGGAAGTGTCAAAAGTGTTCACGTAGTGTTAAAAGTGTAAAAAGTGTTCACGTAGTGTTGGACGTGTGAAAAGTGTTCACGTAGTGTTGGAAGTGTCAAAAGTGTTCACCTAGTGTTGGAAGTGTCAAAAGTGTTCATGTAGTGTTGGAAGTGTGAAAAGTGTTCACGTAGTGTTGGAAGTGTCAAAAGTATTCACGTAGTGTTGGACGTGTCAAAAGGGTTCACGTAGTGTTGGACGTGTGAAAAGTGTTCATGTAGTGTTGGACGTGTGAAAAGTGTTCACGTAGTGTTGGAAGTGTCAAAAGTGTTCACGTAGTGTTGAAAGTGTCAAAAGGGTTCACGTAGTGTTGGACGTGTCAAAAGTGTTCATGTAGTGTTGGACGTGTGAAAAGTGTTCACGTAGTGTTGGACGTGTCAAAAGTGTTCACGTAGTGTTGGAAGTGTTAACAATTATTCACGTAGTGTTGGAAGTGTCAAAAGTGTTCACCTAGTGTTGGGCGTGTGAAAAGTGTTCACGTAGTGTTGGAAGTGTCAAAAGTGTTCACGTAGTGTTGGAAGTGTCAAAAGTGTTCACGTAGTGTTGGAAGTGTCAAAGGTGTTCACGTAGTGTTGGACGTGTGAAAAGTGTTCACGTAGTGTTGGAAGTGTCAAAAGTGTTCACGTAGTGTTGGACGTGTGAAAAGTGTTCACCTAGTGTTGGAAGTGTCAAAAGTGTTCACGTAGTGTTGGAAGTGTCAAAAGTGTTCACCTAGTGTTGGAAGTGTCAAAAGTGTTCATGTAGTGTTGGAAGTGTCAAAAGTGTTCACGTAGTGTTGGAAGTGTCAAAAATGTTCACCTAGTGTTGGAAGTGTCAAAAGTGTTCACCTAGTTTTGGACGTGTGAAAAGTGTTCACGTAGTGTTGGAAGTGTCAAAAGTGTTCACCTAGTGTTGGACGTGTGAAAAGTGTTCACGTAGTGTTGGAAGTGTCAAAAGTGTTCACGTAGTGTTGGACGTGTGAAAAGTGTTCACCTAGTGTTGGAAGTGTCAAAAGTGTTCACGTAGTGTTGGAAGTGTCAAAAGTGTTCACCTAGTGTTGGAAGTGTCAAAAGTGTTCACGTAGTGTTGAAAGTGTCAAAAGTGTTCACGTAGTGTTGGACGTGTGAAAAGTGTTCACGTAGTGTTGGAAGTGTCAAAGTGTTCACCTAGTGTTGGAAGTGTCAAAAGTGTTCATGTAGTGTTGGAAGTGTGAAAAGTGTTCACGTAGTGTTGGAAGTGTCAAAAGTATTCACGTAGTGTTGGACGTGTCAAAAGTGTTCACGTAGTGTTGGAAGTGTCAAAAGTGTTCACGTAGTGTTGGACGTGTGAAAAGTGTTCACCTAGTGTTGGAAGTGTCAAAAGTGTTCACGTAGTGTTGAAAGTGTCAAAAGTGTTCACCTAATGTTGGAAGTGTCAAAAGTGTTCATGTAGTGTTGGAAGTGTCAAAAGTGTTCACGTAGTGTTGGAAGTGTCAAAAGTGTTCACGTAGTGTTGAAAGTGTAAAAAGTGTTCACGTAGTGTTGGACGTGTGAAAAGTGTTCACGTAGTGTTGGAAGTGTCAAAAGTGTTCACCTAGTGTTGGAAGTGTCAAAAGTGTTCATGTAGTGTTGGAAGTGTGAAAAGTGTTCACGTAGTGTTGGAAGTGTCAAAAGTATTCACGTAGTGTTGGACGTGTCAAAAGGGTTCACGTAGTGTTGGACGTGTGAAAAGTGTTCATGTAGTGTTGGACGTGTGAAAAGTGTTCACGTAGTGTTGGAAGTGTCAAAAGTGTTCACGTAGTGTTGAAAGTGTCAAAAGGGTTCACGTAGTGTTGGACGTGTCAAAAGTGTTCATGTAGTGTTGGACGTGTGAAAAGTGTTCACGTAGTGTTGGACGTGTCAAAAGTGTTCACGTAGTGTTGGAAGTGTTAAAAATTATTCACGTAGTGTTGGAAGTGTCAAAAGTGTTCACCTAGTGTTGGGCGTGTGAAAAGTGTTCACGTAGTGTTGGAAGTGTCAAAAGTGTTCACGTAGTGTTGGAAGTGTCAAAAGTGTTCACGTAGTGTTGGAAGTGTCAAAGGTGTTCACGTAGTGTTGGACGTGTGAAAAGTGTTCACGTAGTGTTGGAAGTGTCAAAAGTGTTCACGTAGTGTTGGACGTGTGAAAAGTGTTCACCTAGTGTTGGAAGTGTCAAAAGTGTTCACGTAGTGTTGGAAGTGTCAAAAGTGTTCACCTAGTGTTGGAAGTGTCAAAAGTGTTCATGTAGTGTTGGAAGTGTCAAAAGTGTTCACGTAGTGTTGGAAGTGTCAAAAGTGTTCACGTAGTGTTGGAAGTGTCAAAAGTGTTCACGTAGTGTTGAAAGTGTGAAAAGTGTTCACGTAGTGTTGGAAGTGTCTAAAGTGTTCACGTAGTGTTGGACGTGTGAAAAGTGTTCACCTAGTTTTGGACGTGTCAAAAGTGTTCATGTAATGTTGGAAGTGTCAAAAGTGTTCACGTAGTGTTGGACGTGTCAAAAGTGTTCATGTAGTGTTGGAAGTGTCAAAAGTGTTCACGTAGTGTTGGACGTGTGAAAAGTGTTCATGTAGTGTTGGACGTGTGAAAAGTGTTCACGTAGTGTTGGACGTGTCAAAAGTGTTCAATTTGTGTTGGACGTGTAAAAAGTATTCACCTAGTGTTGGACGTGTCAAAAGTGTTCACGTAGTGTTGGACGTGTCAAAAGTGTTCATGTAGTGTTGGAAGTGTCAAAAGTGTTCACGTAGTGTTGGAAGTGTCAAAAGGGTTCACGTAGTGTTGGACGTGTCAAAAGTGTTCATGTAGTGTTGGAAGTGTGAAAAGTGTTCACGTAGTGTTGGACGTGTCAAAAGTGTTCACGTAGTGTTGGAAGTGTTAAAAATTATTCACGTAGTGTTGGAAGTGTCAAAAGTGTTCACCTAGTGTTGGGCGTGTGAAAAGTGTTCATGTAGTGTTGGAAGTGTGAAAAGTGTTCACGTAGTGTTGGATGTGTCAAAAGTGTTAACGTAGTGTTGGAAGTGTCAAAAATGTTCACGTAGTGTTGGAAGTGTCAAAAATGTTCACCTAGTGTTGGAAGTGTCAAAAGTGTTCACCTAGTTTTAGACGTGTGAAAAGTGTTCACGTAGTGTTGGAAGTGTCAATAGTGTTCACGTAGTGTTGGACGTGTGAAAAGTGTTCACGTAGTGTTGGAAGTGTCAAAAGTGTTCACGTAGTGTTGGACTTGTGAAAAGTGTTCACCTAGTGTTGGAAGTGTCAAAAGTGTTCACGTAGTGTTGGAAGTGTCAAAAGTGTTCACGTAGTGTTGGAAGTGTCAAAAGTGTTCACGTAGTGTTGGACGTGTGAAAAGTGTTCACGTAGTGTTGAAAGTGTCAAAAGTGTTCACCTAGTGTTGGAAGTGTCAAAAGTGTTCACGTAGTGTTGGAAGTGTGAAAAGTGTTCACGTAGTGTTGGAAGTGTCAAAAGTATTCACGTAGTGTTAGACGTGTCAAAAGTGTTCACGTAGTGTTGGAAGTGACAAAGGTGTTCACGTAGTGTTGGACGTGTGAAAAGTGTTCACCTAGTGTTAGAAGTGTCAAAAGTGTTCACGTAGTGTTGGAAGTGTCAAAAGTGTTCACCTAGTAATGGAATTGTCAAAAGTGTTCACGTAGTGTTGGAAGTGTCAAAAGTGTTCACGTAGTGTTGGACGTGTGAAAAGTGTTCACGTAGTGTTGGAAGTGTCAAAAGTGTTCACGTAGTGTTGGACGTGTGAAAAGTGTTCACCTAGTGTTGGAAGTGTCAAAACTGTTCACGTAGTGTTGGAAGTGTCAAAAGTGTTCATGTAGTGTTGGAAGTGTCAAAAGTGTTCACGTAGTGTTGGAAGTGTCAAAAGTGTTCACGTAGTGTTGGAAGTGTTAAAAATTATTCACGTAGTGTTGGAAGTGTCAAAAGTGTTCACCTAGTGTTGGGCGTGTGAAAAGTGTTCACGTAGTGTTGGAAGTGTCAAAAGTGTTCACGTAGTGTTGGACGTGTCAAAAGTGTTCACGTAGTGTTGGAAGTGTCAAAAGTGTTCACGTAGTGTTGGAAGTGTCAAAAGTGTTCACGTAGTGTTGGAAGTGTCAAAAGTGTTCACGTAGTGTTGGACGTGTGAAAAGTGTTCACGTAGTGTTGGAAGTGTAAAAAGTGTTCACGTAGTGTTGGAAGTGTCAAAAGTGTTCACGTAGTGTTGGAAGTGTCAAAAGTGTTCTCGTAGTGTTGGTCGTGTGAAAAGTGTTCACGTAGTGTTGGAAGTGTCAAAAGTGTTCACGTAGTGTTGGAAGTGTCAAAAGTGTTCACCTAGTGTTGGAAGTGTCAAAAGTGTTCATGTAGTGTTGGAAGTGTGAAAAGTGTTCACGTAGTGTTGGAAGTGTCAAAAGTATTCACGTAGTGTTGGACGTGTCAAAAGTGTTCACGTAGTGTTGGAAGTGACAAAAGTGTTCAGGTAGTGTTGGACGTGTGAAAAGTGTTCACCTAGTGTTAGAAGTGTCAAAAGTGTTCACGTAGTGTTGAAAGTGTCAAAAGTGTTCACTTAGTGTTGGAAGTGTCAAAAGTGTTCACGTAGTGTTGGAAGTGTCAAAAGTGTTCACGTAGTGTTGGAAGTGTCAAAAGTGTTCACCTAGTGTTGGAAGTGTCAAAAGTGTTCACGTAGTGTTGGAAGTGTCAAAAGTGTTCACGTAGTGTTGGACGTGTGAAAAGTGTTCACGTAGTGTTGGAAGTGTCAAAAGTGTTCACGTAGTGTTGGACGTGTGAAAAGTGTTCACCTAGTGTTGGAAGTGTCAAAAGTGTTCACGTAGTGTTGGAAGTGTCAAAAGTGTTCATGTAGTGTTGGAAGTGTCAAAAGTGTTCACGTAGTGTTGGAAGTGTCAAAAGTGTTCACGTAGTGTTGGAAGTGTCAAAAGTTTTCACGTAGTGTTGGAAGTGTCAAAAATGTTCACGTAGTGTTGGAAGTGTAAAAAATGTTCACCTAGTGTTGGAAGTGTCAAAAGTGTTCACCTAGTTTTGGACGTGTGAAAAGTGTTCACGTAGTGTTGGACGTGTGAAAAGTGTTCACCTAGTTTTGGACGTGTCAAAAGTGTTCACGTAGTGTTGGAAGTGTCAAA
Source organism: Biomphalaria glabrata (assembly GCF_947242115.1). NCBI lineage: Eukaryota > Metazoa > Mollusca > Gastropoda > Planorbidae > Biomphalaria > Biomphalaria glabrata. Next base: position 15,362,814 of record NC_074728.1, read on the forward strand.
AGTGTTCACGTAGTGTTGGACGTGTCAAAAGTGTTCATGTAGTGTTGGACGTGTCAAAAGTGTTCATGTAGTGTTGGAAGTGTCAAAAGTGTTCACGTAGTGTTGGAAGTGTCAAAAGGGTTCACGTAGTGTTGGACGTGTGAAAAAGGTTCATGTAGTGTTGGACGTGTGAAAAGTGTTCACGTAGTGTTGGAAGTGTGAAAAGTGTTCACGTAGTGTTGGAAGTGTCAAAAGTGTTCACGTAGTGTTGGAAGTGTCAAAGGTGTTCACGTAGTGTTGGACATGTGAAAAGTGTTCACGTAGTGTTGGAAGTGTCAAAAGTGTTCACGTAGTGTTGGACGTGTGAAAAGTGTTCACCTAGTGTTGGAAGTGTCAAAAGTGTTCACGTAGTGTTGGAAGTGTTAAAAGTGTTCACCTAGTGTTGGAAGTGTCAAAAGTGTTCATGTAGTGTTGGAAATGTCAAAAGTGTTCACGTAGTATTGGAAGTGTCAAAAGTGTTCACGTAGTGTTGGAAGTGTCAAAAGTGTTCACGTAGTGTTGAAAGTGTCAAAAATGTTCACGTAGTGTTGGAAGTGTCAAAAATGTTCACCTAGTGTTGGAAGTGTCAAAAGTGTTCACCTAGTTTTGGACGTGTGAAAAGTGTTCACGTAGTGTTGGAAGTGTCAAAAGTGTTCAAGTAGTGTTGGACGTGTGAAAAAAGTTCACCTTGTGTTAGAAGTGTCAAAAGTGTTCACGTAGTGTTGGAAGTGTCAAAAGTGTTCACGTAGTGTTGGACGTGTCAAAAGTGTTCATGTAGTGTTGGAAGTGTCAAAAGTGTTCACGTAGTGTTGGACGTGTGAAAAGTGTTCATGTAGTATTGAACGTGTGAAAAGTGTTCACGTAGTGTTGGACGTGTCAAAAGTGTTCACCTAGTGTTGGACGTGTAAAAAGTATTCACCTAGTGTTGGACGTGTCAAAAGTGTTCACGTAGTGTTAGACGTGTCAAAAGTGTTCATGTAGTGTTGGAAGTGTCAAAAGTGTTCACGTAGTGTTGGAAGTGTCAAAAGGATTCACGTAGTGTTGGACGTGTCAAAAGTGTTCACGTAGTGTTGGAAGTGTCAAAAGTGTTCACGTAGTGTTGGACGTGTCAAAAGTGTTCACGTAGTGTTGGAAGTGTTAAAAATTATTCACGTAGTGTTGGAAGTGTCAAAAGTGTTCACCTAGTGTTGGGCGTGTGAAAAGTGTTCACGTTGTTTTGGAGTGTCAAAAGTGTTCACGTAGTGTTGGAAATGTCAAAAGTGTTCACGTAGTGTTGGAAGTGTCAAAAATGTTCACGTAGTGTTGAAAGTGTCAAAAATGTTCACCTAGTGTTGGAAGTGTCAAAAGTGTTCACCTACTTTTGGACGTGTGAAAAGTGTTCACGTAGTGTTGGAAGTGTCAAAAGTGTTCACGTAGTGTTGGACGTGTGAAAAGTGTTCACGTAGTGTTGGAAGTGTCAAAAGTGTTCACGTAGTGTTGGACGTGTGAAAAGTGTTCACCTAGTGTTGGAAGTGTCAAAAGTGTTCACGTAGTGTTGGAAGTGTCAAAAGTGTTCACCTAGTGTTGGAAGTGTCAAAAGTGTTCACGTAGTGTTGGAAGTGTCAAAAGTGTTCACGTAGTGTTGGACGTGTCAAAAGTGTTCATGTAGTTTTGGAAGTGACAAAAGTGTTCAGGTAGTGTTGGACGTGTAAAAAGTGTTCACGTAGTGTTGGAAGTGTCAAAAGTGTTCACGTAGTGTTGGACGTGTGAAAAGTGTTCACCTAGTGTTGGAAGTGTCAAAAGTGTTCACGTAGTGTTGGAAGTCTCAAAAGTGTTCACCTAGTGTTGGAAGTGTCAAAAGTGTTCATGTAGTGTTGGAAGTGTCAAAAGTGTTCACGTAGTGTTGGAAGTGTCAAAAGTGTTCACGTACTGTTGGAAGTGTCAAAAGTGTTCACGTAGTGTTGGAAGTGTCAAAAATGTTCACGTAGTGTTGGAAGTGTAAAAAATGTTCACCTAGTGTTGGAAGTGTCAAAAGTGTTCATGTAGTGTTGGAAGTGTCAAAAGTGTTCACGTAGTGTTGGAAGTGTCAAAAGTGTTCACGTAGTGTTGGAAGTGTCAAAAGTGTTCACGTAGTGTTGAAAGTGTGAAAAGTGTTCACGTAGTGTTGGAAGTGTCTAAAGTGTTCACGTAGTGTTGGACGTGTGAAAAGTGTTCACCTAGTTTTGGACGTGTCAAAAGTGTTCATGTAATGTTGGAAGTGTCAAAAGTGTTCACGTAGTGTTGGACGTGTCAAAAGTGTTCATGTAGTGTTGGAAGTGTCAAAAGTGTTCACGTAGTGTTGGACGTGTGAAAAGTGTTCATGTAGTGTTGGACGTGTGAAAAGTGTTCACGTAGTGTTGGACGTGTCAAAAGTGTTCACCTTGTGTTGGACGTGTAAAAAGTATTCACCTAGTGTTGGACGTGTCAAAAGTGTTCACGTAGTGTTGGACGTGTCAAAAGTGTTCATGTAGTGTTGGAAGTGTCAAAAGTGTTCACGTAGTGTTGGAAGTGTCAAAAGGGTTCACGTAGTGTTGGACGTGTCAAAAGTGTTCATGTAGTGTTGGAAGTGTGAAAAGTGTTCACGTAGTGTTGGACGTGTCAAAAGTGTTCACGTAGTGTTGGAAGTGTTAAAAATTATTCACGTAGTGTTGGAAGTGTCAAAAGTGTTCACCTAGTGTTGGGCGTGTGAAAAGTGTTCATGTAGTGTTGGAAGTGTGAAAAGTGTTCACGTAGTGTTGGATGTGTCAAAAGTGTTAACGTAGTGTTGGAAGTGTCAAAAATGTTCACGTAGTGTTGGAAGTGTCAAAAATGTTCACCTAGTGTTGGAAGTGTCAAAAGTGTTCACCTAGTTTTGGACGTGTGAAAAGTGTTCACGTAGTGTTGGAAGTGTCAATAGTGTTCACGTAGTGTTGGACGTGTGAAAAGTGTTCACGTAGTGTTGGAAGTGTCAAAAGTGTTCACGTAGTGTTGGACTTGTGAAAAGTGTTCACCTAGTGTTGGAAGTGTCAAAAGTGTTCACGTAGTGTTGGAAGTGTCAAAAGTGTTCACGTAGTGTTGGAAGTGTCAAAAGTGTTCACGTAGTGTTGGACGTGTGAAAAGTGTTCACGTAGTGTTGGAAGTGTCAAAAGTGTTCACCTAGTGTTGGAAGTGTCAAAAGTGTTCATGTAGTGTTGGAAGTGTGAAAAGTGTTCACGTAGTGTTGGAAGTGTCAAAAGTATTCACGTAGTGTTAGACGTGTCAAAAGTGTTCACGTAGTGTTGGAAGTGACAAAGGTGTTCACGTAGTGTTGGACGTGTGAAAAGTGTTCACCTAGTGTTAGAAGTGTCAAAAGTGTTCACGTAGTGTTGGAAGTGTCAAAAGTGTTCACCTAGTAATGGAATTGTCAAAAGTGTTCACGTAGTGTTGGAAGTGTCAAAAGTGTTCACGTAGTGTTGGACGTGTGAAAAGTGTTCACGTAGTGTTGGAAGTGTCAAAAGTGTTCACGTAGTGTTGGACGTGTGAAAAGTGTTCACCTAGTGTTGGAAGTGTCAAAACTGTTCACGTAGTGTTGGAAGTGTCAAAAGTGTTCACCTAGTGTTGGAAGTGTCAAAAGTGTTCATGTAGTGTTGGAAGTGTCAAAAGTGTTCACGTAGTGTTGGAAGTGTCAAAAGTGTTCACGTAGTGTTGGAAGTGTTAAAAATTATTCACGTAGTGTTGGAAGTGTCAAAAGTGTTCACCTAGTGTTGGGCGTGTGAAAAGTGTTCACATAGTGTTGGAAGTGTCAAAAGTGTTCACGTAGTGTTGGACGTGTCAAAAGTGTTCACGTAGTGTTGGAAGTGTCAAAAGTGTTCACGTAGTGTTGGAAGTGTCAAAAGTGTTCACGTAGTGTTGGAAGTGTCAAAAGTGTTCACGTAGTGTTGGACGTGTGAAAAGTGTTCACGTAGTGTTGGAAGTGTAAAAAGTGTTCACGTAGTGTTGGAAGTGTCAAAAGTGTTCACGTAGTGTTGGAAGTGTCAAAAGTGTTCTCGTAGTGTTGGTCGTGTGAAAAGTGTTCACGTAGTGTTGGAAGTGTCAAAAGTGTTCACGTAGTGTTGGAAGTGTCAAAAGTGTTCACCTAGTGTTGGAAGTGTCAAAAGTGTTCATGTAGTGTTGGAAGTGTGAAAAGTGTTCACGTAGTGTTGGAAGTGTCAAAAGTATTCACGTAGTGTTGGACGTGTCAAAAGTGTTCACGTAGTGTTGGAAGTGACAAAAGTGTTCAGGTAGTGTTGGACGTGTGAAAAGTGTTCACCTAGTGTTAGAAGTGTCAAAAGTGTTCACGTAGTGTTGAAAGTGTCAAAAGTGTTCACCTAGTGTTGGAAGTGTCAAAAGTGTTCACGTAGTGTTGGAAGTGTCAAAAGTGTTCACGTAGTGTTGGAAGTGTCAAAAGTGTTCACCTAGTGTTGGAAGTGTCAAAAGTGTTCACGTAGTGTTGGAAGTGTCAAAAGTGTTCACGTAGTGTTGGACGTGTGAAAAGTGTTCACGTAGTGTTGGAAGTGTCAAAAGTGTTCACGTAGTGTTGGACGTGTGAAAAGTGTTCACCTAGTGTTGGAAGTGTCAAAAGTGTTCACGTAGTGTTGGAAGTGTCAAAAGTGTTCATGTAGTGTTGGAAGTGTCAAAAGTGTTCACGTAGTGTTGGAAGTGTCAAAAGTGTTCACGTAGTGTTGGAAGTGTCAAAAGTTTTCACGTAGTGTTGGAAGTGTCAAAAATGTTCACGTAGTGTTGGAAGTGTAAAAAATGTTCACCTAGTGTTGGAAGTGTCAAAAGTGTTCACCTAGTTTTGGACGTGTGAAAAGTGTTCACGTAGTGTTGGACGTGTGAAAAGTGTTCACCTAGTTTTGGACGTGTCAAAAGTGTTCACGTAGTGTTGGAAGTGTCAAAAGTGTTCACGTAGTGTTGGACGTGTCAAAAGTGTTCATGTAGTGTTGGACGTGTCAAAAGTGTTCATGTAGTGTTGGAAGTGTCAAAAGTGTTCACGTAGTGTTGGAAGTGTCAAAAGGGTTCACGTAGTGTTGGACGTGTGAAAAAGGTTCATGTAGTGTTGGACGTGTGAAAAGTGTTCACGTAGTGTTGGAAGTGTGAAAAGTGTTCACGTAGTGTTGGAAGTGTCAAAAGTGTTCACGTAGTGTTGGAAGTGTCAAAGGTGTTCACGTAGTGTTGGACATGTGAAAAGTGTTCACGTAGTGTTGGAAATGTCAAAAGTGTTCACGTAGTATTGAAAGTGTCAAAAGTGTTCACGTAGTGTTGAAAGTGTCAAAAATGTTCACGTAGTGTTGGAAGTGTCAAAAATGTTCACCTAGTGTTGGAAGTGTCAAAAGTGTTCACCTAGTTTTGGACGTGTGAAAAGTGTTCACGTAGTGTTGGAAGTGTCAAAAGTGTTCACGTAGTGTTGGACGTGTGAAAAGTGTTCACCTAGTTTTGGACGTGTCAAAAGTGTTCATGTAATGTTGGAAGTGTCAAAAGTGTTCACGTAGTGTTGGACGTGTCAAAAGTGTTCATGTAGTGTTGGAAGTGTCAAAAGTGTTCACGTAGTGTTGGACGTGTGAAAAGTGTTCATGTAGTGTTGGACGTGTGAAAAGTGTTCACGTAGTGTTGGACGTGTCAAAAGTGTTCACCTAGTGTTGGACGTGTAAAAAGTATTCACCTAGTGTTGGACGTGTCAAAAGTGTTCACGTAGTGTTAGACGTGTCAAAAGTGTTCATGTAGTGTTGGAAGTGTCAAAAGTGTTCACGTAGTGTTGGAAGTGTCAAAAGGATTCACGTAGTGTTGGACGTGTCAAAAGTGTTCACGTAGTGTTGGAAGTGTCAAAAGTGTTCACGTAGTGTTGGACGTGTCAAAAGTGTTCACGTAGTGTTGGAAGTGTTAAAAATTATTCACGTAGTGTTGGAAGTGTCAAAAGTGTTCACCTAGTGTTGGGCGTGTGAAAAGTGTTCACGTTGTTTTGGAGTGTCAAAAGTGTTCACGTAGTGTTGGAAATGTCAAAAGTGTTCACGTAGTGTTGGAAGTGTCAAAAATGTTCACGTAGTGTTGAAAGTGTCAAAAATGTTCACCTAGTGTTGGAAGTGTCAAAAGTGTTCACCTACTTTTGGACGTGTGAAAAGTGTTCACGTAGTGTTGGAAGTGTCAAAAGTGTTCACGTAGTGTTGGACGTGTGAAAAGTGTTCACGTAGTGTTGGAAGTGTCAAAAGTGTTCACGTAGTGTTGGACGTGTGAAAAGTGTTCACCTAGTGTTGGAAGTGTCAAAAGTGTTCACGTAGTGTTGGAAGTGTCAAAAGTGTTCACCTAGTGTTGGAAGTGTCAAAAGTGTTCACGTAGTGTTGGAAGTGTCAAAAGTGTTCACGTAGTGTTGGACGTGTCAAAAGTGTTCATGTAGTTTTGGAAGTGACAAAAGTGTTCAGGTAGTGTTGGACGTGTAAAAAGTGTTCACGTAGTGTTGGAAGTGTCAAAAGTGTTCACGTAGTGTTGGACGTGTGAAAAGTGTTCACCTAGTGTTGGAAGTGTCAAAAGTGTTCACGTAGTGTTGGAAGTCTCAAAAGTGTTCACCTAGTGTTGGAAGTGTCAAAAGTGTTCATGTAGTGTTGGAAGTGTCAAAAGTGTTCACGTAGTGTTGGAAGTGTCAAAAGTGTTCACGTACTGTTGGAAGTGTCAAAAGTGTTCACGTAGTGTTGGAAGTGTCAAAAATGTTCACGTAGTGTTGGAAGTGTAAAAAATGTTCACCTAGTGTTGGAAGTGTCAAAAGTGTTCACCTAGTTTTGGACGTTTTAAAAGTGTTCACGTAGTGTTGGAAGTGTCAAAAGTGCTCACGTAGTGTTGGACGTGTGAAAAGTGTTCACCTAGTTTTGGACGTGTCAAAAGTGTTCATGTAGTGTTGGAAGTGTCAAAAGTGTTCACGTAGTGTTGGACGTGTGAAAGTGTTCATGTAGTGTTGGACGTGTGAAAAGTGTTCACGTAGTGTTGGACGTGTCAAAAGTGTTCACGTAGTGTTGGACGTGTAAAAAGTATTCACCTAGTGTTGGACGTGTCAAAAGTGTTCACGTAGTGTTAGACGTGTCAAAAGTGTTCATGTAGTGTTGGAAGTGTCAAAAGTGTTCACGTAGTGTTGGAAGTGTCAAAAGGATTCACGTAGTGTTGGACGTGTCAAAAGTGTTCACGTAGTGTTGGAAGTGTCAAAAGTGTTCACGTAGTGTTGGACGTGTCAAAAGTGTTCACGTAGTGTTGGAAGTGTTAAAAATTATTCACGTAGTGTTGGAAGTGTCAAAAGTGTTCACCTAGTGTTGGGCGTGTGAAAAGTGTTCACGTTGTTTTGGAGTGTCAAAAGTGTTCACGTAGTGTTGGAAATGTCAAAAGTGTTCACGTAGTGTTGGAAGTGTCAAAAATGTTCACGTAGTGTTGAAAGTGTCAAAAATGTTCACCTAGTGTTGGAAGTGTCAAAAGTGTTCACCTACTTTTGGACGTGTGAAAAGTGTTCACGTAGTGTTGGAAGTGTCAAAAGTGTTCACGTAGTGTTGGACGTGTGAAAAGTGTTCACGTAGTGTTGGAAGTGTCAAAAGTGTTCACGTAGTGTTGGACGTGTGAAAAGTGTTCACCTAGTGTTGGAAGTGTCAAAAGTGTTCACGTAGTGTTGGAAGTGTCAAAAGTGTTCACCTAGTGTTGGAAGTGTCAAAAGTGTTCACGTAGTGTTGGAAGTGTCAAAAGTGTTCACGTAGTGTTGGACGTGTCAAAAGTGTTCATGTAGTTTTGGAAGTGACAAAAGTGTTCAGGTAGTGTTGGACGTGTAAAAAGTGTTCACGTAGTGTTGGAAGTGTCAAAAGTGTTCACGTAGTGTTGGACGTGTGAAAAGTGTTCACCTAGTGTTGGAAGTGTCAAAAGTGTTCACGTAGTGTTGGAAGTCTCAAAAGTGTTCACCTAGTGTTGGAAGTGTCAAAAGTGTTCATGTAGTGTTGGAAGTGTCAAAAGTGTTCACGTAGTGTTGGAAGTGTCAAAAGTGTTCACGTACTGTTGGAAGTGTCAAAAGTGTTCACGTAGTGTTGGAAGTGTCAAAAATGTTCACGTAGTGTTGGAAGTGTAAAAAATGTTCACCTAGTGTTGGAAGTGTCAAAAGTGTTCACCTAGTTTTGGACGTTTTAAAAGTGTTCACGTAGTGTTGGAAGTGTCAAAAGTGCTCACGTAGTGTTGGACGTGTGAAAAGTGTTCACCTAGTTTTGGACGTGTCAAAAGTGTTCATGTAGTGTTGGAAGTGTCAAAAGTGTTCACGTAGTGTTGGACGTGTGAAAGTGTTCATGTAGTGTTGGACGTGTGAAAAGTGTTCACGTAGTGTTGGACGTGTCAAAAGTGTTCACCTAGTGTTGGACGTGTAAAAAGTATTCACCTAGTGTTGGAAGTGTCAAAAGTGTTCACGTAGTGTTGGACGTGTCAAAAGTGTTCATGTAGTGTTGGAAGTGTCAAAAGTGTTCACGTAGTGTTGGAAGTGTCAAAAGGGTTCACGTAGTGTTGGACGTGTCAAAAGTGTTCATGTAGTGTTGGACGTGTGAAAAGTGTTCACGTAGTGTTGGACGTGTCAAAAGTGTTCACGTAGTGTTGGAAGTGTTAAAAATTATTCACGTAGTGTTGGAAGTGTCAAAAGTGTTCACCTAGTGTTGGGCGTGTGAAAAGTGTTCATGTAGTGTTGGAAGTGTGAAAAGTGTTCACGTAGTGTTGGATGTGTCAAAAGTGTTCACGTAGTGTTGGAAGTGTCAAAAATGTTCACGTAGTGTTGGAAGTGTCAAAAATGTTCACCTAGTGTTGGAAGTGTCAAAAGTGTTCACCTAGTTTTGGACGTGTTAAAAGTGTTCACGTAGTGTTGGAAGTGTCAAAAGTGTTCACGTAGTGTTGGACGTGTGAAAAGTGTTCACGTAGTGTTGGAAGTGTCAAAAGTGTTCACGTAGTGTTGGACGTGTGAAAAGTGTTCACCTAGTGTTGGAAGTGTCAAAAGTGTTCACGTAGTGTTGGAAGTGTCAAAAGTGTTCACGTAGTGTTGGAAGTGTCAAAAGTGTTCACGTAGTGTTGGACGTGTGAAAAGTGTTCACGTAGTGTTGGACGTGTGAAAACTGTTCACCTAGTGTTAGAAGTGTCAAAAGTGTTCACGTAGTGTTGGAAGTGTCAAAAGTGTTCACCTAGTGTTGGAATTGTCAAAAGTGTTCACGTAGTGTTGGAAGTGTCAAAAGTGTTCACGTAGTGTTGGACGTGTGAAAAGTGTTCACGTAGTGTTGGAAGTGTCAAAAGTGTTCACGTAGTGTTGGACGTGTGAAAAGTGTTCACCTAGTGTTGGAAGTGTCAAAAGTGTTCACGTAGTGTTGGAAGTGTCAAAAGTGTTCACCTAGTGTTGGAAGTGTCAAAAGTGTTCATGTAGTGTTGGAAGTGTCAAAAGTGTTCACGTAGTGTTGGAAGTGTCAAAAGTGTTCACGTAGTGTTGGAAGTGTTAAAAATTATTCACGAAGTGTTGGAAGTGTCAAAAGTGTTCACCTAGTGTTGGGCGTGTAAAAAGTGTTCACGTAGTGTTGGAAGTGTCAAAAGTGTTCACGTAGTGTTGGACGTGTCAAAAGTGTTCACGTAGTGTTGGAAGTGTCAAAAGTGTTCACGTAGTGTTGGAAGTGTCAAAAGTGTTCACGTAGTGTTGGACGTGTGATAAGTGTTCACGTAGTGTTGGAAGTGTGAAAAGTGTTCACGTAGTGTTGGAAGTGTCAAAAGTGTTCACCTAGTAATGGAAAATTCAAAAGTGTTCATGTAGTGTTGGAAGTGTCAAAAGTGTTCATGTAGTGTTGGAAGTGTGAAAAGTGTTCACGTAGTGTTGGAAGTGTCAAAAGTGTTCACCTAGTTTTGGACGTGTTAAAAGTGTTCACGTAGTGTTGGAAGTGTCAAAAGTGTTCACGTAGTGTTGGACGTGTGAAAAGTGTTCACGTAGTGTTGGAAGTGTCAAAAGTGTTCACGTAGTGTTGGACGTGTGAAAAGTGTTCACCTAGTGTTGGAAGTGTCAAAAGTGTTCACGTAGTGTTGGAAGTCTCAAAAGTTTTCACCTAGTGTTGGAAGTGTCAAAAGTGTTCATGTAGTGTTGGAAGTGTCAAAAGTGTTCACGTAGTGTTGAAAGTGTCAAAAGTGTTCACCTAGTTTTGGACGTTTTAAAAGTGTTCACGTAGTGTTGGAAGTGTCAAAAGTGCTCACGTAGTGTTTGACGTGTGAAAAGTGTTCACCTAGTTTTGGACGTGTCAAAAGTGTTCATGTAGTGTTGGAAGTGTCAAAAGTGTTCACGTAGTGTTGGACGTGTGAAAGTGTTCATGTAGTGTTGGACGTGTGAAAAGTGTTCACGTAGTGTTGGACGTGTCAAAAGTGTTCACCTAGTGTTGGACGTGTAAAAAGTATTCACCTAGTGTTGGAAGTGTCAAAAGTGTTCACGTAGTGTTGGACGTGTCAAAAGTGTTCATGTAGTGTTGGAAGTGTCAAAAGTGTTCACGTAGTGTTGGAAGTGTCAAAAGGGTTCACGTAGTGTTGGACGTGTCAAAAGTGTTCATGTAGTGTTGGACGTGTGAAAAGTGTTCACGTAGTGTTGGACGTGTCAAAAGTGTTCACGTAGTGTTGGAAGTGTTAAAAATTATTCACGTAGTGTTGGAAGTGTCAAAAGTGTTCACCTAGTGTTGGGCGTGTGAAAAGTGTTCATGTAGTGTTGGAAGTGTGAAAAGTGTTCACGTAGTGTTGGATGTGTCAAAAGTGTTCACGAAGTGTTGGAAGTGTCAAAAATGTTCACGTAGTGTTGGAAGTGTCAAAAATGTTCACCTAGTGTTGGAAGTGTCAAAAGTGTTCACCTAGTTTTGGACGTGTTAAAAGTGTTCACGTAGTGTTGGAAGTGTCAAAAGTGTTCACGTAGTGTTGGACGTGTGAAAAGTGTTCACGTAGTGTTGGAAGTGTCAAAAGTGTTCACGTAGTGTTGGACGTGTGAAAAGTGTTCACCTAGTGTTGGAAGTGTCAAAAGTGTTCACGTAGTGTTGGAAGTGTCAAAAGTGTTCACGTAGTGTTGGAAGTGTCAAAAGTGTTCACGTAGTGTTGGACGTGTGAAAAGTGTTCACGTAGTGTTGGACGTGTGAAAACTGTTCACCTAGTGTTAGAAGTGTCAAAAGTGTTCACGTAGTGTTGGAAGTGTCAAAAGTGTTCACCTAGTGTTGGAATTGTCAAAAGTGTTCACGTAGTGTTGGAAGTGTCAAAAGTGTTCACGTAGTGTTGGACGTGTGAAAAGTGTTCACGTAGTGTTGGAAGTGTCAAAAGTGTTCACGTAGTGTTGGACGTGTGAAAAGTGTTCACCTAGTGTTGGAAGTGTCAAAAGTGTTCACGTAGTGTTGGAAGTGTCAAAAGTGTTCACCTAGTGTTGGAAGTGTCAAAAGTGTTCATGTAGTGTTGGAAGTGTCAAAAGTGTTCACGTAGTGTTGGAAGTGTCAAAAGTGTTCACGTAGTGTTGGAAGTGTTAAAAATTATTCACGAAGTGTTGGAAGTGTCAAAAGTGTTCACCTAGTGTTGGGCGTGTAAAAAGTGTTCACGTAGTGTTGGAAGTGTCAAAAGTGTTCACGTAGTGTTGGACGTGTCAAAAGTGTTCACGTAGTGTTGGAAGTGTCAAAAGTGTTCACGTAGTGTTGGAAGTGTCAAAAGTGTTCACGTAGTGTTGGACGTGTGATAAGTGTTCACATAGTGTTGGAAGTGTGAAAAGTGTTCACGTAGTGTTGGAAGTGTCAAAAGTGTTCACCTAGTAATGGAAAATTCAAAAGTGTTCATGTAGTGTTGGAAGTGTCAAAAGTGTTCATGTAGTGTTGGAAGTGTGAAAAGTGTTCACGTAGTGTTGGAAGTGTCAAAAGTGTTCACCTAGTTTTGGACGTGTTAAAAGTGTTCACGTAGTGTTGGAAGTGTCAAAAGTGTTCACGTAGTGTTGGACGTGTGAAAAGTGTTCACGTAGTGTTGGAAGTGTCAAAAGTGTTCACGTAGTGTTGGACGTGTGAAAAGTGTTCACCTAGTGTTGGAAGTGTCAAAAGTGTTCACGTAGTGTTGGAAGTCTCAAAAGTTTTCACCTAGTGTTGGAAGTGTCAAAAGTGTTCATGTAGTGTTGGAAGTGTCAAAAGTGTTCACGTAGTGTTGGAAGTGTCAAAAGTGTTCACGTACTGTTGGAAGTGTCAAAAGTGTTCACGTAGTGTTGGAAGTGTCAAAAATGTTCACGTAGTGTTGGAAGTGTAAAAAATGTTCACCTAGTGTTGGAAGTGTCAAAAGTGTTCACCTAGTTTTGGACGTGTGAAAAAGTGTTCACGTAGTGTTGGAAGTGTCAAAAGTGCTCACGTAGTGTTGGACGTGTGAAAAGTGTTCACCTAGTTTTGACGTGTCAAAAGTGTTCATGTAGTGTTGGAAGTGTCAAAAGTGTTCACGTAGTGTTGGAAGTGTCAAAAGTGTTCACGTAGTGTTGGACGTGTGAAAAGTGTTCATGTAGTGTTGGACGTGTGAAAAGTGTTCACGTAATGTTGGACGTGTCAAAAGTGTTCACCTAGTGTTGGACGTGTAAAAAGTATTCACCTAGTGTTGGACGTGTCAAAAGTGTTCACGTAGTGTTGGACGTGTCAAAAGTGTTCATGTAGTGTTGGAAGTGTCAAAAGTGTTCACGTAGTGTTGGAAGTGTCAAAAGGGTTCACGTAGTGTTGGACGTGTCAAAAGTGTTCATGTAGTGTTGGACGTGTGAAAAGTGTTCACGTAGTGTTGGACGTGTCAAAAGTGTTCACGTAGTGTTGGAAGTGTTAAAAATTATTCACGTAGTGTTGGAAGTGTCAAAAGTGTTCACCTAGTGTTGGGCGTGTGAAAAGTGTTCATGTAGTGTTGGAAGTGTGAAAAGTGTTCACGTAGTGTTGGATGTGTCAAAAGTGTTCACGTAGTGTTGGAAGTGTCAAAAATGTTCACGTAGTGTTGGAAGTGTCAAAAATGTTCACCTAGTGTTGGAAGTGTCAAAAGTGTTCACCTAGTTTTGGACGTGTTAAAAGTGTTCACGTAGTGTTGGAAGTGTCAAAAGTGTTCACGTAGTGTTGGACGTGTGAAAAGTGTTCACGTAGTGTTGGAAGTGTCAAAAGTGTTCACGTAGTGTTGGACGTAGAAAAGTGTTCACCTAGTGTTGGAAGTGACAAAAGTGTTCACGTAGTGTTGGAAGTGTCAAAAGTGTTCACGTAGTGTTGGAAGTGTCAAAAGTGTTCACGTAGTGTTGGACGTGTGAAAAGTGTTCACGTAGTGTTGGAAGTGTCAAAAGTGTTCACCTAGTGTTGGAATTATCAAAAGTGTTCACGTAGTGTTGGAAGTGTCAAAAGTGTTCACGTAGTGTTGGACGTGTGAAAAGTGTTCACGTAGTGTTGGAAGTGTCAAAAGTGTTCACGTAGTGTTGGACGTGTGAAAAGTGTTCACCTAGTGTTGGAAGTGTCAAAAGTGTTCACGTAGTGTTGGAAGTGTCAAAAGTGTTCACCTAGTGTTGGAAGTGTCAAAAGTGTTCATGTAGTGTTGGAAGTGTCAAAAGTGTTCACGTAGTGTTGGAAGTGTCAAAAGTGTTCACGTAGTGTTGGAAGTGTTAAAAATTATTCACGAAGTGTTGGAAGTGTCAAAAGTGTTCACCTAGTGTTGGGCGTGTAAAAAGTGTTCACGTAGTGTTGGAAGTGTCAAAAGTGTTCACGTAGTGTTGGACGTGTCAAAAGTGTTCACGTAGTGTTGAAAGTGTCAAAAGTGTTCACGTAGTGTTGGAAGTGTCAAAAGTGTTCACGTAGTGTTGGACGTGTGATAAGTGTTCACGTAGTGTTGGAAGTGTGAAAAGTGTTCACGTAGTGTTGGAAGTGTCAAAAGTGTTCACCTAGTAATGGAAAATTCAAAAGTGTTCATGTAGTGTTGGAAGTGTCAAAAGTGTTCATGTAGTGTTGGAAGTGTGAAAAGTGTTCACGTAGTGTTGGAAGTGTCAAAAGTGTTCACCTAGTTTTGGACGTGTTAAAAGTGTTCACGTAGTGTTGGAAGTGTCAAAAGTGTTCACGTAGTGTTGGACGTGTGAAAAGTGTTCACGTAGTGTTGGAAGTGTCAAAAGTGTTCACGTAGTGTTGGACGTGTGAAAAGTGTTCACCTAGTGTTGGAAGTGTCAAAATTTTTCACGTAGTGTTGGAAGTCTCAAAAGTTTTCACCTAGTGTTGGAAGTGTCAAAAGTGTTCATGTAGTGTTGGAAGTGTCAAAAGTGTTCACGTAGTGTTGGAAGTGTCAAAAGTGTTCACGTACTGTTGGAAGTGTCAAAAGTGTTCACGTAGTGTTGGAAGTGTCAAAAATGTTCACGTAGTGTTGGAAGTGTAAAAAATGTTCACCTAGTGTTGGAAGTGTCAAAAGTGTTCACCTAGTTTTGGAAGTGTCAAAAGTGTTCACGTAGTGTTGGACGTGTGAAAAGTGTTCATGTAGTGTTGGACGTGTGAAAAGTGTTCACGTAGTGTTGGACGTGTCAAAAGTGTTCACCTAGTGTTGGACGTGTAAAAAGTATTCACCTAGTGTTGGACGTGTCAAAAGTGTTCACGTAGTGTTGGACGTGTCAAAAGTGTTCATGTAGTGTTGGAAGTGTCAAAAGTGTTCACGTAGTGTTGGAAGTGTCAAAAGGGTTCACGTAGTGTTGGACGTGTCAAAAGTGTTCATGTAGTGTTGGACGTGTGAAAAGTGTTCACGTAGTGTTGGACGTGTCAAAAGTGTTCACGTAGTGTTGGACGTGTGAAAAGTGTTCACGTAGTGTTGGAAGTGTCAAAAGTGTTCACGTAGTGTTGGACGTGTGAAAAGTGTTCACCTAGTGTTGGAAGTGTCGAAAGTGTTCACGTAGTGTTGGAAGTGTCAAAAGTGTTCACGTAGTGTTGGAAGTGTCAAAAGTGTTCACGTAGTGTTGGAAGTGTCAAAAGTGTTCACGTAGTGTTGGACGTGTGAAAAGTGTTCACGTAGTGTTGGAAGTGTCAAAAGTGTTCACCTAGTGTTGGAAGTGTCAAAAGTGTTCATGTAGTGTTGGAAGTGTGAAAAGTGTTCACGTAGTGTTGGAAGTGTCAAAAGTATTCACGTAGTGTTAGACGTGTCAAATGTGTTCACGTAGTGTTGGAAGTGACAAAAGTGTTCACGTAGTGTTGGACGTGTGAAAAGTGTTCACCTAGTGTTAGAAGTGTCAAAAGTGTTCACGTAGTGTTGGACGTGTCAAAAGTGTTCACCTAGTGTTGGAAGTGTCAAAAGTGTTCACGTAGTGTTGGACGTGTGAAAAGTGTTCACGTAGTGTTGGAAGTGTCAAAAGTGTTCACGTAGTGTTGGACGTGTGAAAAGTGTTCACCTAGTGTTGGAAGTGTCAAAAGTGTTCACGTAGTGTTGGAAGTGTCAAAAGTGTTCACCTAGTGTTGGAAGTGTCAAAAGTGTTCATGTAGTGTTGGAAGTGTCAAAAGTGTTCACGTAGTGTTGGAAGTGTCAAAAGTGTTCACGTAGTGTTGGAAGTGTTAAAAATTTTTCACAAAGTGTTGGAAGTGTCAAAAGTGTTCACCTAGTGTTGGGCGTGTGAAAAGTGTTCACGTAGTGTTGGAAGTGTCAAAAGTGTTCACGTAGTGTTTGACGTGTCAAAAGTGTTCACGTAGTGTTGGAAGTGTCAAAAGTGTTCACGTAGTGTTGGAAGTGTCAAAAGTGTTCACGTAGTGTTGGACGTGTGAAAAGTGTTCACGTAGTGTTGGAAGTGTGAAAAGTGTTCACGTAGTGTTGGAAGTGTCAAAAGTGTTCACGTAGTGTTGGAAGTGTCAAAAGTGTTCTCGTAGTGTTGGTCATGTGAAAAGTGTTCACGTAGTGTTGGAAGTGTCAAAAGGGTTCACGTAGTGTTGGACGTGTCAAAAGTGTTCATGTAGTGTTGGACGTGTGAAAAGTGTTCACGTAGTGTTGGACGTGTCAAAAGTGTTCACGTAGTGTTGGAAGTGTTAAAAATTATTCACGTAGTGTTGGAAGTGTCAAAAGTGTTCACCTAGTGTTGGGCGTGTGAAAAGTGTTCATGTAGTGTTGGAAGTGTGAAAAGTGTTCACGTAGTGTTGGATGTGTCAAAAGTGTTCACGTAGTGTTGGAAGTGTCAAAAATGTTCACGTAGTGTTGGAAGTGTCAAAAATGTTCACCTAGTGTTGGAAGTGTCAAAAGTGTTTACCTAGTTTTGGACGTGTTAAAAGTGTTCACGTAGTGTTGGAAGTGTCAAAAGTGTTCACGTAGTGTTGGACGTGTGAAAAGTGTTCACGTAGTGTTGGAAGTGTCAAAAGTGTTCACGTAGTGTTGGGCGTGTAAAAAGTGTTCACGTAGTGTTGGAAGTGTCAAAAGTGTTCACGTAGTGTTGGAAGTGTCAAAAGTGTTCACGTAGTGTTGGACGTGTCAAAAGTGTTCACGTAGTGTTGGAAGTGTCAAAAGTGTTCACGTAGTGTTGGAAGTGTCAAAAGTGTTCACGTAGTGTTGGACGTGTGATAAGTGTTCACGTAGTGTTGGAAGTGTGAAAAGTGTTCACGTAGTGTTGGAAGTGTCAAAAGTGTTCACCTAGTAATGGAAAATTCAAAAGTGTTCATGTAGTGTTGGAAGTGTCAAAAGTGTTCATGTAGTGTTGGAAGTGTGAAAAGTGTTCACGTAGTGTTGGAAGTGTCAAAAGTGTTCACCTAGTTTTGGACGTGTTAAAAGTGTTCACGTAGTGTTGGAAGTGTCAAAAGTGTTCACGTAGTGTTGGACGTGTGAAAAGTGTTCACGTAGTGTTGGAAGTGTCAAAAGTGTTCACGTAGTGTTGGACGTGTGAAAAGTGTTCACCTAGTGTTGGAAGTGTCAAAAGTGTTCACGTAGTGTTGGAAGTCTCAAAAGTTTTCACCTAGTGTTGGAAGTGTCAAAAGTGTTCATGTAGTGTTGGAAGTGTCAAAAGTGTTCACGTAGTGTTGGAAGTGTCAAAAGTGTTCACGTACTGTTGGAAGTGTCAAAAGTGTTCACGTAGTGTTGGAAGTGTCAAAAATGTTCACGTAGTGTTGGAAGTGTAAAAAATGTTCACCTAGTGTTGGAAGTGTCAAAAGTGTTCACCTAGTTTTGGACGTGTGAAAAAGTGTTCACGTAGTGTTGGAAGTGTCAAAAGTGCTCACGTAGTGTTGGACGTGTGAAAAGTGTTCACCTAGTTTTGGACGTGTCAAAAGTGTTCATGTAGTGTTGGAAGTGTCAAAAGTGTTCACGTAGTGTTGGAAGTGTCAAAAGTGTTCACGTAGTGTTGGACGTGTGAAAAGTGTTCATGTAATGTTGGACGTGTGAAAAGTGTTCACGTAATGTTGGACGTGTCAAAAGTGTTCACCTAGTGTTGGACGTGTAAAAAGTATTCACCTAGTGTTGGACGTGTCAAAAGTGTTCACGTAGTGTTGGACGTGTCAAAAGTGTTCATGTAGTGTTGGAAGTGTCAAAAGTGTTCACGTAGTGTTGGAAGTGTCAAAAGGGTTCACGTAGTGTTGGACGTGTCAAAAGTGTTCATGTAGTGTTGGACGTGTGAAAAGTGTTCACGTAGTGTTGGACGTGTCAAAAGTGTTCACGTAGTGTTGGAAGTGTTAAAAATTATTCACGTAGTGTTGGAAGTGTCAAAAGTGTTCACCTAGTGTTGGGCGTGTGAAAAGTGTTCATGTAGTGTTGGATGTGTCAAAAGTGTTCACGTAGTGTTGGATGTGTCAAAAGTGTTCACGTAGTGTTGGAAGTGTCAAAAATGTTCACGTAGTGTTGGAAGTGTCAAAAATGTTCACCTAGTGTTGGAAGTGTCAAAAGTGTTCACCTAGTTTTGGACGTGTTAAAAGTGTTCACGTAGTGTTGGAAGTGTCAAAAGTGTTCACGTAGTGTTGGACGTGTGAAAAGTGTTCACGTAGTGTTGGAAGTGTCAAAAGTGTTCACGTAGTGTTGGACGTAGAAAAGTGTTCACCTAGTGTTGGAAGTGACAAAAGTGTTCACGTAGTGTTGGAAGTGTCAAAAGTGTTCACGTAGTGTTGGAAGTGTCAAAAGTGTTCACGTAGTGTTGGACGTGTGAAAAGTGTTCACGTAGTGTTGGAAGTGTCAAAAGTGTTCACCTAGTGTTGGAATTGTCAAAAGTGTTCACGTAGTGTTGGAAGTGTCAAAAGTGTTCACGTAGTGTTGGACGTGTGAAAAGTGTTCACGTAGTGTTGGAAGTGTCAAAAGTGTTCACGTAGTGTTGGACGTGTGAAAAGTGTTCACCTAGTGTTGGAAGTGTCAAAAGTGTTCACGTAGTGTTGGAAGTGTCAAAAGTGTTCACCTAGTGTTGGAAGTGTCAAAAGTGTTCATGTAGTGTTGGAAGTGTCAAAAGTGTTCACGTAGTGTTGGAAGTGTCAAAAGTGTTCACGTAGTGTTGGAAGTGTTAAAAATTATTCACGAAGTGTTGGAAGTGTCAAAAGTGTTCACCTAGTGTTGGGCGTGTAAAAAGTGTTCACGAAGTGTTGGAAGTGTCAAAAGTGTTCACGTAGTGTTGGACGTGTCAAAAGTGTTCACGTAGTGTTGAAAGTGTCAAAAGTGTTCACGTAGTGTTGGAAGTGTCAAAAGTGTTCACGTAGTGTTGGACGTGTGATAAGTGTTCACGTAGTGTTGGAAGTGTGAAAAGTGTTCACGTAGTGTTGGAAGTGTCAAAAGTGTTCACCTAGTAATGGAAAATTCAAAAGTGTTCATGTAGTGTTGGAAGTGTCAAAAGTGTTCATGTAGTGTTGGAAGTGTGAAAAGTGTTCACGTAGTGTTGGAAGTGTCAAAAGTGTTCACCTAGTTTTGGACGTGTTAAAAGTGTTCACGTAGTGTTGGAAGTGTCAAAAGTGTTCACGTAGTGTTGGACGTGTGAAAAGTGTTCACGTAGTGTTGGAAGTGTCAAAAGTGTTCACGTAGTGTTGGACGTGTGAAAAGTGTTCACCTAGTGTTGGAAGTGTCAAAAGTGTTCACGTAGTGTTGGAAGTCTCAAAAGTTTTCACCTAGTGTTGGAAGTGTCAAAAGTGTTCATGTAGTGTTGGAAGTGTCAAAAGTGTTCACGTAGTGTTGGAAGTGTCAAAAGTGTTCACGTACTGTTGGAAGTGTCAAAAGTGTTCACGTAGTGTTGGAAGTGTCAAAAATGTTCACGTAGTGTTGGAAGTGTAAAAAATGTTCACCTAGTGTTGGAAGTGTCAAAAGTGTTCACCTAGTTTTGGAAGTGTCAAAAGTGTTCACGTAGTGTTGGACGTGTGAAAAGTGTTCATGTAGTGTTGGACGTGTGAAAAGTGTTCACGTAGTGTTGGACGTGTCAAAAGTGTTCACCTAGTGTTGGACGTGTAAAAAGTATTCACCTAGTGTTGGACGTGTCAAAAGTGTTCACGTAGTGTTGGACGTGTCAAAAGTGTTCATGTAGTGTTGGAAGTGTCAAAAGTGTTCACGTAGTGTTGGAAGTGTCAAAAGGGTTCACGTAGTGTTGGACGTGTCAAAAGTGTTCATGTAGTGTTGGACGTGTGAAAAGTGTTCACGTAGTGTTGGACGTGTCAAAAGTGTTCACGTAGTGTTGGACGTGTGAAAAGTGTTCACGTAGTGTTGGAAGTGTCAAAAGTGTTCACGTAGTGTTGGACGTGTGAAAAGTGTTCACCTAGTGTTGGAAGTGTCAAAAGTGTTCACGTAGTGTTGGAAGTGTCAAAAGTGTTCACGTAGTGTTGGAAGTGTCAAAAGTGTTCACGTAGTGTTGGAAGTGTCAAAAGTGTTCACGTAGTGTTGGACGTGTGAAAAGTGTTCACGTAGTGTTGGAAGTGTCAAAAGTGTTCACCTAGTGTTGGAAGTGTCAAAAGTGTTCATGTAGTGTTGGAAGTGTGAAAAGTGTTCACGTAGTGTTGGAAGTGTCAAAAGTATTCACGTAGTGTTAGACGTGTCAAATGTGTTCACGTAGTGTTGGAAGTGACAAAAGTGTTCACGTAGTGTTGGACGTGTGAAAAGTGTTCACCTAGTGTTAGAAGTGTCAAAAGTGTTCACGTAGTGTTGGACGTGTCAAAAGTGTTCACCTAGTGTTGGAAGTGTCAAAAGTGTTCACGTAGTGTTGGACGTGTGAAAAGTGTTCACGTAGTGTTGGAAGTGTCAAAAGTGTTCACGTAGTGTTGGACGTGTGAAAAGTGTTCACCTAGTGTTGGAAGTGTCAAAAGTGTTCACGTAGTGTTGGAAGTGTCAAAAGTGTTCACCTAGTGTTGGAAGTGTCAAAAGTGTTCATGTAGTGTTGGAAGTGTCAAAAGTGTTCACGTAGTGTTGGAAGTGTCAAAAGTGTTCACGTAGTGTTGGAAGTGTTAAAAATTTTTCACAAAGTGTTGGAAGTGTCAAAAGTGTTCACCTAGTGTTGGGCGTGTGAAAAGTGTTCACGTAGTGTTGGAAGTGTCAAAAGTGTTCACGTAGTGTTTGACGTGTCAAAAGTGTTCACGTAGTGTTGGAAGTGTCAAAAGTGTTCACGTAGTGTTGGAAGTGTCAAAAGTGTTCACGTAGTGTTGGAAGTGTAAAAAGTGTTCATGTAGTGTTGGACGTGTGAAAAGTGTTCACGTAGTGTTGGAAGTGTGAAAAGTGTTCACGTAGTGTTGGAAGTGTCAAAAGTGTTCACGTAGTGTTGGAAGTGTCAAAAGTGTTCTTGTAGTGTTGGTCGTGTGAAAAGTGTTCACGTAGTGTTGGAAGTGTCAAAAGGGTTCACGTAGTGTTGGACGTGTCAAAAGTGTTCATGTAGTGTTGGACGTGTGAAAAGTGTTCACGTAGTGTTGGACGTGTCAAAAGTGTTCACGTAGTGTTGGAAGTGTTAAAAATTATTCACGTAGTGTTGGAAGTGTCAAAAGTGTTCACCTAGTGTTGGGCGTGTGAAAAGTGTTCATGTAGTGTTGGAAGTGTGAAAAGTGTTCACGTAGTGTTGGATGTGTCAAAAGTGTTCACGTAGTGTTGGAAGTGTCAAAAATGTTCACGTAGTGTTGGAAGTGTCAAAAATGTTCACCTAGTGTTGGAAGTGTCAAAAGTGTTCACCTAGTTTTGGACGTGTTAAAAGTGTTCACGTAGTGTTGGAAGTGTCAAAAGTGTTCACGTAGTGTTGGACGTGTGAAAAGTGTTCACGTAGTGTTGGAAGTGTCAAAAGTGTTCACGTAGTGTTGGACGTAGAAAAGTGTTCACCTAGTGTTGGAAGTGACAAAAGTGTTCACGTAGTGTTGGAAGTGTCAAAAGTGTTCACGTAGTGTTGGACGTGTGAAAAGTGTTCACGTAGTGTTGGAAGTGTCAAAAGTGTTCACCTAGTGTTGGAAGTGTCAAAAGTGTTCATGTAGTGTTGGAAGTGTGAAAAGTGTTCACGTAGTGTTGGAAGTGTCAAAAGTGTTCACCTAGTAATGGAAAATTCAAAAGTGTTCATGTAGTGTTGGAAGTGTCAAAAGTGTTCATGTAGTGTTGGAAGTGTGAAAAGTGTTCACGTAGTGTTGGAAGTGTCAAAAGTGTTCACCTAGTTTTGGACGTGTTAAAAGTGTTCACGTAGTGTTGGAAGTGTCAAAAGTGTTCATGTAGTGTTGGACGTGTGAAAAGTGTTCACGTAGTGTTGGAAGTGTCAAAAGTGTTCACGTAGTGTTGGACGTGTGAAAAGTGTTCACCTAGTGTTGGAAGTGTCAAAAGTGTTCACGTAATGTTGGAAGTCTCAAAAGTGTTCACCTAGTGTTGGAAGTGTCAAAAGTGTTCATGTAGTGTTGGAAGTGTCAAAAGTGTTCACGTAGTGTTGGAAGTGTCAAAAGTGTTCACGTAGTGTTGGACGTGTCAAAAGTGTTCACGTAGTGTTGGAAGTGTCAAAAGTGTTCACGTAGTGTTGGAAGTGTCAAAAGTGTTCACGTAGTGTTGGAAGTGTCAAAAGTGTTCACGTAGTGTTGGACGTGTGAAAAATGTTCACGTAGTGTTGGAAGTGTGAAAAGTGTTCACGTAGTGTTGGAAGTGTCAAAAGTATTCACGTAGTGTTGGAAGTGTCAAAAGTGTTCTCGTAGTGTTGGTCGTGTGAAAAGTGTTCACGTAGTGTTGGAAGTGTCAAAAGTGTTCACGTAGTGTTGGAAGTGTCAAAAGTGTTCACGTAGTGTTGGACGTGTCAAAAGTGTTCACGTAGTGTTGGACGTGTGAAAAGTTTTCACGTAGTGTTGGAAGTGTCAAAAGTGTTCACGTAGTGTTGGACGTGTGAAAAGTGTTCACCTAGTGTTGGAAGTGTCAAAAGTGTTCACGTAGTGTTGGAAGTCTCAAAAGTGTTCACCTAGTGTTGGAAGTGTCAAAAGTGTTCATGTAGTGTTGGAAGTGTCAAAAGTGTTCACGTAGTGTTGGAAGTGTCAAAAGTGTTCACGTACTGTTGGAAGTGTCAAAAGTGTTCACGTAGTGTTGGAAGTGTCAAAAATGTTCACGTAGTGTTGGAAGTGTAAAAAATGTTCACCTAGTGTTGGAAGTGTCAAAAGTGTTCACCTAGTTTTGGACGTGTGAAAAGTGTTCACGTAGTGTTGGAAGTGTCAAAAGTGTTCACGTAGTGTTGGACGTGTGAAAAGTGTTCACCTAGTTTTGGACGTGTCAAAAGTGTTCATGTAGTGTTGGAAGTGTCAAAAGTGTTCACGTAGTGTTGGAAGTGTCAAAAGTGTTCACGTAGTGTTGGACGTGTGAAAAGTGTTCATGTAGTGTTGGACGTGTGAAAAGTGTTCACGTAGTGTTGGACGTGTCAAAAGTGTTCACCTAGTGTTGGACGTGTAAAAAGTATTCACCTAGTGTTGGACGTGTCAAAAGTGTTCACGTAGTGTTGGACGTGTGAAAAGTGTTCATGTAGTGTTGGAAGTGTCAAAAGTGTTCACGTAGTGTTGGAAGTGTCAAAAGTGTTCACGTAGTGTTGGACGTGTCAAAAGTGTTCATGTAGTGTTGGACGTGTGAAAAGTGTTCACGTAGTGTTGGACGTGTCAAAAGTGTTCACGTAGTGTTGGACGTGTGAAAAGTGTTCACGTAGTGTTGGAAGTGTCAAAAGTGTTCACGTAGTGTTGGACGTGTGAAAAGTGTTCACCTAGTGTTGGAAGTGTCAAAAGTGTTCACGTAGTGTTGGAAGTGTCAAAAGTGTTCACGTAGTGTTGGAAGTGTCAAAAGTGTTCACGTAGTGTTGGACGTGTGAAAAGTGTTCACGTAGTGTTGGAAGTGTCAAAAGTGTTCACCTAGTGTTGGACGTGTCAAAAGTGTTCATGTAGTGTTGGAAGTGTCAAAAGTGTTCACGTAGTGTTGGAAGTGTCAAAAGGGTTCACGTAGTGTTGGACGTGTCAAAAGTGTTCATGTAGTGTTGGACGTGTGAAAAGTGTTCACGTAGTGTTGGACGTGTCAAAAGTGTTCACGTAGTGTTGGACGTGTGAAAAGTGTTCACGTAGTGTTGGAAGTGTCAAAAGTGTTCACGTAGTGTTGGACGTGTGAAAAGTGTTCACCTAGTGTTGGAAGTGTCAAAAGTGTTCACGTAGTGTTGGAAGTGTCAAAAGTGTTCACGTAGTGTTGGACGTGTGAAAAGTGTTCACGTAGTGTTGGAAGTGTCAAAAGTGTTCACCTAGTGTTGGAAGTGTCAAAAGTGTTCATGTAGTGTTGGAAGTGTGAAAAGTGTTCACGTAGTGTTGGAAGTGTCAAAAGTATTCACGTAGTGTTAGACGTGTCAAATGTGTTCACGTAGTGTTGGAAGTGACAAAAGTGTTCACGTAGTGTTGGACGTGTGAAAAGTGTTCACCTAGTGTTAGAAGTGTCAAAAGTGTTCACGTAGTGTTGGACGTGTCAAAAGTGTTCACCTAGTGTTGGAAGTGTCAAAAGTGTTCACGTAGTGTTGGACGTGTGAAAAGTGTTCACGTAGTGTTGGAAGTGTCAAAAGTGTTCACGTAGTGTTGGACGTGTGAAAAGTGTTCACCTAGTGTTGGAAGTGTCAAAAGTGTTCACGTAGTGTTGGAAGTGTCAAAAGTGTTCACCTAGTGTTGGAAGTGTCAAAAGTGTTCATGTAGTGTTGGAAGTGTCAAAAGTGTTCACGTAGTGTTGGAAGTGTCAAAAGTGTTCACGTAGTGTTGGAAGTGTTAAAAATTTTTCACAAAGTGTTGGAAGTGTCAAAAGTGTTCACCTAGTGTTGGGCGTGTGAAAAGTGTTCACGTAGTGTTGGAAGTGTCAAAAGTGTTCACGTAGTGTTTGACGTGTCAAAAGTGTTCACGTAGTGTTGGAAGTGTCAAAAGTGTTCACGTAGTGTTGGAAGTGTCAAAAGTGTTCACGTAGTGTTGGAAGTGTAAAAAGTGTTCATGTAGTGTTGGACGTGTGAAAAGTGTTCACGTAGTGTTGGAAGTGTGAAAAGTGTTCACGTAGTGTTGGAAGTGTCAAAAGTGTTCACGTAGTGTTGGAAGTGTCAAAAGTGTTCTCGTAGTGTTGGTCGTGTGAAAAGTGTTCACGTAGTGTTGGAAGTGTCAAAAGGGTTCACGTAGTGTTGGACGTGTCAAAAGTGTTCATGTAGTGTTGGACGTGTGAAAAGTGTTCACGTAGTGTTGGACGTGTCAAAAGTGTTCACGTAGTGTTGGAAGTGTTAAAAATTATTCACGTAGTGTTGGAAGTGTCAAAAGTGTTCACCTAGTGTTGGGCGTGTGAAAAGTGTTCATGTAGTGTTGGAAGTGTGAAAAGTGTTCACGTAGTGTTGGATGTGTCAAAAGTGTTCACGTAGTGTTGGAAGTGTCAAAAATGTTCACGTAGTGTTGGAAGTGTCAAAAATGTTCACCTAGTGTTGGAAGTGTCAAAAGTGTTCACCTAGTTTTGGACGTGTTAAAAGTGTTCACGTAGTGTTGGAAGTGTCAAAAGTGTTCACGTAGTGTTGGACGTGTGAAAAGTGTTCACGTAGTGTTGGAAGTGTCAAAAGTGTTCACGTAGTGTTGGGCGTGTAAAAAGTGTTCACGTAGTGTTGGAAGTGTCAAAAGTGTTCACGTAGTGTTGGACGTGTCAAAAGTGTTCACGTAGTGTTGGAAGTGTCAAAAGTGTTCACGTAGTGTTGGAAGTGTCAAAAGTGTTCACGTAGTGTTGGACGTGTGATAAGTGTTCACGTAGTGTTGGAAGTGTGAAAAGTGTTCACGTAGTGTTGGAAGTGTCAAAAGTGTTCACCTAGTAATGGAAAATTCAAAAGTGTTCATGTAGTGTTGGAAGTGTCAAATGTGTTCATGTAGTGTTGGAAGTGTGAAAAGTGTTCACGTAGTGTTGGAAGTGTCAAAAGTGTTCACCTAGTTTTGGACGTGTTAAAAGTGTTCACGTAGTGTTGGAAGTGTCAAAAGTGTTCACGTAGTGTTGGACGTGTGAAAAGTGTTCACGTAGTGTTGGAAGTGTCAAAAGTGTTCACGTAGTGTTGGACGTGTGAAAAGTGTTCACCTAGTGTTGGAAGTGTCAAAAGTGTTCACGTAGTGTTGGAAGTCTCAAAAGTTTTCACCTAGTGTTGGAAGTGTCAAAAGTGTTCATGTAGTGTTGGAAGTGTCAAAAGTGTTCACGTAGTGTTGGAAGTGTCAAAAGTGTTCACGTACTGTTGGAAGTGTCAAAAGTGTTCACGTAGTGTTGGAAGTGTCAAAAATGTTCACGTAGTGTTGGAAGTGTAAAAAATGTTCACCTAGTGTTGGAAGTGTCAAAAGTGTTCACCTAGTTTTGGACGTGTGAAAAAGTGTTCACGTAGTGTTGGAAGTGTCAAAAGTGCTCACGTAGTGTTGGACGTGTGAAAAGTGTTCACCTAGTTTTGGACGTGTCAAAAGTGTTCATGTAGTGTTGGAAGTGTCAAAAGTGTTCACGTAGTGTTGGAAGTGTCAAAAGTGTTCACGTAGTGTTGGACGTGTGAAAAGTGTTCATGTAGTGTTGGACGTGTGAAAAGTGTTCACGTAATGTTGGACGTGTCAAAAGTGTTCACCTAGTGTTGGACGTGTAAAAAGTATTCACCTAGTGTTGGACGTGTCAAAAGTGTTCACGTAGTGTTGGACGTGTCAAAAGTGTTCATGTAGTGTTGGAAGTGTCAAAAGTGTTCACGTAGTGTTGGAAGTGTCAAAAGGGTTCACGTAGTGTTGGACGTGTCAAAAGTGTTCATGTAGTGTTGGACGTGTGAAAAGTGTTCACGTAGTGTTGGACGTGTCAAAAGTGTTCACGTAGTGTTGGAAGTGTTAAAAATTATTCACGTAGTGTTGGAAGTGTCAAAAGTGTTCACCTAGTGTTGGGCGTGTGAAAAGTGTTCATGTAGTGTTGGAAGTGTGAAAAGTGTTCACGTAGTGTTGGATGTGTCAAAAGTGTTCACGTAGTGTTGGAAGTGTCAAAAATGTTCACGTAGTGTTGGAAGTGTCAAAAATGTTCACCTAGTGTTGGAAGTGTCAAAAGTGTTCACCTAGTTTTGGACGTGTTAAAAGTGTTCACGTAGTGTTGGAAGTGTCAAAAGTGTTCACGTAGTGTTGGACGTGTGAAAAGTGTTCACGTAGTGTTGGAAGTGTCAAAAGTGTTCACGTAGTGTTGGACGTAGAAAAGTGTTCACCTAGTGTTGGAAGTGACAAAAGTGTTCACGTAGTGTTGGAAGTGTCAAAAGTGTTCACGTAGTGTTGGAAGTGTCAAAAGTGTTCACGTAGTGTTGGACGTGTGAAAAGTGTTCACGTAGTGTTGGAAGTGTCAAAAGTGTTCACCTAGTGTTGGAATTGTCAAAAGTGTTCACGTAGTGTTGGAAGTGTCAAAAGTGTTCACGTAGTGTTGGACGTGTGAAAAGTGTTCACGTAGTGTTGGAAGTGTCAAAAGTGTTCACGTAGTGTTGGACGTGTGAAAAGTGTTCACCTAGTGTTGGAAGTGTCAAAAGTGTTCACGTAGTGTTGGAAGTGTCAAAAGTGTTCACCTAGTGTTGGAAGTGTCAAAAGTGTTCATGTAGTGTTGGAAGTGTCAAAAGTGTTCACGTAGTGTTGGAAGTGTCAAAAGTGTTCACGTAGTGTTGGAAGTGTTAAAAGTGTTCATGTAGTGTTGGAAGTGTGAAAAGTGTTCACGTAGTGTTGGAAGTGTCAAAAGTATTCACGTAGTGTTAGACGTGTCAAATGTGTTCACGTAGTGTTGGAAGTGACAAAAGTGTTCACGTAGTGTTGGACGTGTGAAAAGTGTTCACCTAGTGTTAGAAGTGTCAAAAGTGTTCACGTAGTGTTGGACGTGTCAAAAGTGTTCACCTAGTGTTGGAAGTGTCAAAAGTGTTCACGTAGTGTTGGACGTGTGAAAAGTGTTCACGTAGTGTTGGAAGTGTCAAAAGTGTTCACGTAGTGTTGGACGTGTGAAAAGTGTTCACCTAGTGTTGGAAGTGTCAAAAGTGTTCACGTAGTGTTGGAAGTGTCAAAAGTGTTCACCTAGTGTTGGAAGTGTCAAAAGTGTTCATGTAGTGTTGGAAGTGTCAAAAGTGTTCACGTAGTGTTGGAAGTGTCAAAAGTGTTCACGTAGTGTTGGAAGTGTTAAAAATTTTTTACAAAGTGTTGGAAGTGTCAAAAGTGTTCACCTAGTGTTGGGCGTGTGAAAAGTGTTCACGTAGTGTTGGAAGTGTCAAAAGTGTTCACGTAGTGTTTGACGTGTCAAAAGTGTTCACGTAGTGTTGGAAGTGTCAAAAGTGTTCACGTAGTGTTGGAAGTGTCAAAAGTGTTCACGTAGTGTTGGAAGTGTAAAAAGTGTTCATGTAGTGTTGGACGTGTGAAAAGTGTTCACGTAGTGTTGGAAGTGTGAAAAGTGTTCACGTAGTGTTGGAAGTGTCAAAAGTGTTCACGTAGTGTTGGAAGTGTCAAAAGTGTTCTCGTAGTGTTGGTCGTGTGAAAAGTGTTCACGTAGTGTTGGAAGTGTCAAAAGGGTTCACGTAGTGTTGGACGTGTCAAAAGTGTTCATGTAGTGTTGGACGTGTGAAAAGTGTTCACGTAGTGTTGGACGTGTCAAAAGTGTTCACGTAGTGTTGGAAGTGTTAAAAATTATTCACGTAGTGTTGGAAGTGTCAAAAGTGTTCAACTAGTGTTGGGCGTGTGAAAAGTGTTCATGTAGTGTTGGAAGTGTGAAAAGTGTTCACGTAGTGTTGGATGTGTCAAAAGTGTTCACGTAGTGTTGGAAGTGTCAAAAATGTTCACGTAGTGTTGGAAGTGTCAAAAATGTTCACCTAGTGTTGGAAGTGTCAAAAGTGTTCACCTAGTTTTGGACGTGTTAAAAGTGTTCACGTAGTGTTGGAAGTGTCAAAAGTGTTCACGTAGTGTTGGACGTGTGAAAAGTGTTCACGTAGTGTTGGAAGTGTCAAAAGTGTTCACGTAGTGTTGGACGTAGAAAAGTGTTCACCTAGTGTTGGAAGTGACAAAAGTGTTCACGTAGTGTTGGAAGTGTCAAAAGTGTTCACGTAGTGTTGGACGTGTGAAAAGTGTTCACGTAGTGTTGGAAGTGTCAAAAGTGTTCACCTAGTGTTGGAAGTGTCAAAAGTGTTCATGTAGTGTTGGAAGTGTGAAAAGTGTTCACGTAGTGTTGGAAGTGTCAAAAGTGTTCACCTAGTAATGGAAAATTCAAAAGTGTTCATGTAGTGTTGGAAGTGTCAAAAGTGTTCATGTAGTGTTGGAAGTGTGAAAAGTGTTCACGTAGTGTTGGAAGTGTCAAAAGTGTTCACCTAGTTTTGGACGTGTTAAAAGTGTTCACGTAGTGTTGGAAGTGTCAAAAGTGTTCATGTAGTGTTGGACGTGTGAAAAGTGTTCACGTAGTGTTGGAAGTGTCAAAAGTGTTCACGTAGTGTTGGACGTGTGAAAAGTGTTCACCTAGTGTTGGAAGTGTCAAAAGTGTTCACGTAGTGTTGGAAGTCTCAAAAGTGTTCACCTAGTGTTGGAAGTGTCAAAAGTGTTCATGTAGTGTTGGACGTGTCAAAAGTGTTCACGTAGTGTTGGAAGTGTCAAAAGTGTTCACGTAGTGTTGGAAGTGTCAAAAGTGTTCACGTAGTGTTGGAAGTGTCAAAAGTGTTCACGTAGTGTTGGACGTGTGAAAAGTGTTCACGTAGTGTTGGAAGTGTGAAAAGTGTTCACGTAGTGTTGGAAGTGTCAAAAGTATTCACGTAGTGTTGGAAGTGTCAAAAGTGTTCTCGTAGTGTTGGTCGTGTGAAAAGTGTTCACGTAGTGTTGGAAGTGTCAAAAGTGTTCACGTAGTGTTGGAAGTGTCAAAAGTATTCACCTAGTGTTGGACGTGTCAAAAGTGTTCACGTAGTGTTGGACGTGTCAAAAGTGTTCATGTAGTGTTGGAAGTGTCAAAAGTGTTCACGTAGTGTTGGAAGTGTCAAAAGTGTTCACGTAGTGTTGGACGTGTCAAAAGTGTTCATGTAGTGTTGGACGTGTGAAAAGTGTTCACGTAGTGTTGGACGTGTCAAAAGTGTTCACGTAGTGTTGGACGTGTCAAAAGTGTTCATGTAGTGTTGGACGTGTGAAAAGTGTTCACGTAGTGTTGGACGTGTCAAAAGTGTTCACGTAGTGTTGGAAGTGTTAAAAATTATTCACGTAGTGTTGGAAGTGTCAAAAGTGTTCACCTAGTGTTGGGCGTGTGAAAAGTGTTCATGTAGTGTTGGAAGTGTGAAAAGTGTTCACGTAGTGTTGGATGTGTCAAAAGTGTTCACGTAGTGTTGGAAGTGTCAAAAATGTTCACGTAGTGTTGGAAGTGTCAAAAATGTTCACCTAGTGTTGGAAGTGTCAAAAGTGTTCACCTAGTTTTGGACGTGTTAAAAGTGTTCACGTAGTGTTGGAAGTGTCAAAAGTGTTCACGTAGTGTTGGACGTGTGAAAAGTGTTCACGTAGTGTTGGAAGTGTCAAAAGTGTTCACGTAGTGTTGGACGTAGAAAAGTGTTCACCTAGTGTTGGAAGTGACAAAAGTGTTCACGTAGTGTTGGAAGTGTCAAAAGTGTTCACGTAGTGTTGGAAGTGTCAAAAGTGTTCACGTAGTGTTGGACGTGTGAAAAGTGTTCACGTAGTGTTGGAAGTGTCAAAAGTGTTCACCTAGTGTTGGAATTGTCAAAAGTGTTCACGTAGTGTTGGAAGTGTCAAAAGTGTTCACGTAGTGTTGGACGTGTGAAAAGTGTTCACGTAGTGTTGGAAGTGTCAAAAGTGTTCACGTAGTGTTGGACGTGTGAAAAGTGTTCACCTAGTGTTGGAAGTGTCAAAAGTGTTCACGTAGTGTTGGAAGTGTCAAAAGTGTTCACCTAGTGTTGGAAGTGTCAAAAGTGTTCATGTAGTGTTGGAAGTGTCAAAAGTGTTCACGTAGTGTTGGAAGTGTCAAAAGTGTTCACGTAGTGTTGGAAGTGTTAAAAGTGTTCATGTAGTGTTGGAAGTGTGAAAAGTGTTCACGTAGTGTTGGAAGTGTCAAAAGTATTCACGTAGTGTTAGACGTGTCAAATGTGTTCACGTAGTGTTGGAAGTGACAAAAGTGTTCACGTAGTGTTGGACGTGTGAAAAGTGTTCACCTAGTGTTAGAAGTGTCAAAAGTGTTCACGTAGTGTTGGACGTGTCAAAAGTGTTCACCTAGTGTTGGAAGTGTCAAAAGTGTTCACGTAGTGTTGGACGTGTGAAAAGTGTTCACGTAGTGTTGGAAGTGTCAAAAGTGTTCACGTAGTGTTGGACGTGTGAAAAGTGTTCACCTAGTGTTGGAAGTGTCAAAAGTGTTCACGTAGTGTTGGAAGTGTCAAAAGTGTTCACCTAGTGTTGGAAGTGTCAAAAGTGTTCATGTAGTGTTGGAAGTGTCAAAAGTGTTCACGTAGTGTTGGAAGTGTCAAAAGTGTTCACGTAGTGTTGGAAGTGTTAAAAATTTTTCACAAAGTGTTGGAAGTGTCAAAAGTGTTCACCTATTGTTGGGCGTGTGAAAAGTGTTCACGTAGTGTTGGAAGTGTCAAAAGTGTTCACGTAGTGTTTGACGTGTCAAAAGTGTTCACGTAGTGTTGGAAGTGTCAAAAGTGTTCACGTAGTGTTGGAAGTGTCAAAAGTGTTCACGTAGTGTTGGAAGTGTAAAAAGTGTTCATGTAGTGTTGGACGTGTGAAAAGTGTTCACGTAGTGTTGGAAGTGTGAAAAGTGTTCACGTAGTGTTGGAAGTGTCAAAAGTGTTCACGTAGTGTTGGAAGTGTCAAAAGTGTTCTCGTAGTGTTGGTCGTGTGAAAAGTGTTCACGTAGTGTTGGAAGTGTCAAAAGGGTTCACGTAGTGTTGGACGTGTCAAAAGTGTTCATGTAGTGTTGGACGTGTGAAAAGTGTTCACGTAGTGTTGGACGTGTCAAAAGTGTTCACGTAGTGTTGGAAGTGTTAAAAATTATTCACGTAGTGTTGGAAGTGTCAAAAGTGTTCACCTAGTGTTGGGCGTGTGAAAAGTGTTCATGTAGTGTTGGAAGTGTGAAAAGTGTTCACGTAGTGTTGGATGTGTCAAAAGTGTTCACGTAGTGTTGGAAGTGTCAAAAATGTTCACGTAGTGTTGGAAGTGTCAAAAATGTTCACCTAGTGTTGGAAGTGTCAAAAGTGTTCACCTAGTTTTGGACGTGTTAAAAGTGTTCACGTAGTGTTGGAAGTGTCAAAAGTGTTCACGTAGTGTTGGACGTGTGAAAAGTGTTCACGTAGTGTTGGAAGTGTCAAAAGTGTTCACGTAGTGTTGGACGTAGAAAAGTGTTCACCTAGTGTTGGAAGTGACAAAAGTGTTCACGTAGTGTTGGAAGTGTCAAAAGTGTTCACGTAGTGTTGGACGTGTGAAAAGTGTTCACGTAGTGTTGGAAGTGTCAAAAGTGTTCACCTAGTGTTGGAAGTGTCAAAAGTGTTCATGTAGTGTTGGAAGTGTGAAAAGTGTTCACGTAGTGTTGGAAGTGTCAAAAGTGTTCACCTAGTAATGGAAAATTCAAAAGTGTTCATGTAGTGTTGGAAGTGTCAAAAGTGTTCATGTAGTGTTGGAAGTGTGAAAAGTGTTCACGTAGTGTTGGAAGTGTCAAAAGTGTTCACCTAGTTTTGGACGTGTTAAAAGTGTTCACGTAGTGTTGGAAGTGTCAAAAGTGTTCATGTAGTGTTGGACGTGTGAAAAGTGTTCACGTAGTGTTGGAAGTGTCAAAAGTGTTCACGTAGTGTTGGACGTGTGAAAAGTGTTCACCTAGTGTTGGAAGTGTCAAAAGTGTTCACGTAGTGTTGGAAGTCTCAAAAGTGTTCACCTAGTGTTGGAAGTGTCAAAAGTGTTCATGTAGTGTTGGAAGTGTCAAAAGTGTTCACGTAGTGTTGGAAGTGTCAAAAGTGTTCACGTAGTGTTGGACGTGTCAAAAGTGTTCACGTAGTGTTGGAAGTGTCAAAAGTGTTCACGTAGTGTTGGAAGTGTCAAAAGTGTTCACGTAGTGTTGGAAGTGTCAAAAGTGTTCACGTAGTGTTGGACGTGTGAAAAGTGTTCACGTAGTGTTGGAAGTGTGAAAAGTGTTCACGTAGTGTTGGAAGTGTCAAAAGTATTCACGTAGTGTTGGAAGTGTCAAAAGTGTTCTCGTAGTGTTGGTCGTGTGAAAAGTGTTCACGTAGTGTTGGAAGTGTCAAAAGTGTTCACGTAGTGTTGGAAGTGTCAAAAGTGTTCACGTAGTGTTGGACGTGTCAAAAGTGTTCACGTAGTGTTGGACGTGTGAAAAGTTTTCACGTAGTGTTGGAAGTGTCAAAAGTGTTCACGTAGTGTTGGACGTGTGAAAAGTGTTCACCTAGTGTTGGAAGTGTCAAAAGTGTTCACGTAGTGTTGGAAGTCTCAAAAGTGTTCACCTAGTGTTGGAAGTGTCAAAAGTGTTCATGTAGTGTTGGAAGTGTCAAAAGTGTTCACGTAGTGTTGGAAGTGTCAAAAGTGTTCACGTACTGTTGGAAGTGTCAAAAGTGTTCACGTAGTGTTGGAAGTGTAAAAAATGTTCACCTAGTGTTGGAAGTGTCAAAAGTGTTCACCTAGTTTTGGACGTGTGAAAAGTGTTCACGTAGTGTTGGAAGTGTCAAAAGTGTTCACGTAGTGTTGGACGTGTGAAAAGTGTTCACCTAGTTTTGGACGTGTCAAAAGTGTTCATGTAGTGTTGGAAGTGTCAAAAGTGTTCACGTAGTGTTGGAAGTGTCAAAAGTGTTCACGTAGTGTTGGACGTGTGAAAAGTGTTCATGTAGTGTTGGACGTGTGAAAAGTGTTCACGTAGTGTTGGACGTGTCAAAAGTGTTCACCTAGTGTTGGACGTGTAAAAAGTATTCACCTAGTGTTGGACGTGTCAAAAGTGTTCACGTAGTGTTGGACGTGTCAAAAGTGTTCATGTAGTGTTGGAAGTGTCAAAAGTGTTCACGTAGTGTTGGAAGTGTCAAAAGTGTTCACGTAGTGTTGGACGTGTCAAAAGTGTTCACGTAGTGTTGGAAGTGTCAAAAGTGTTCACGTAGTGTTGGACGTGTGAAAAGTGTTCACGTAGTGTTGGAAGTGTGAAAAGTGTTCACGTAGTGTTGGAAGTGTCAAAAGTATTCACGTAGTGTTGGAAGTGTCAAAAGTGTTCTCGTAGTGTTGGTCGTGTGAAAAGTGTTCACGAAGTGTTGGAAGTGTCAAAAGTGTTCACGTAGTGTTGGAAGTGTCAAAAGTATTCACCTAGTGTTGGACGTGTCAAAAGTGTTCACGTAGTGTTGGACGTGTCAAAAGTGTTCATGTAGTGTTGGAAGTGTCAAAAGTGTTCACGTAGTGTTGGAAGTGTCAAAAGTGTTCACGTAGTGTTGGACGTGTCAAAAGTGTTCATGTAGTGTTGGACGTGTGAAAAGTGTTCACGTAGTGTTGGACGTGTCAAAAGTGTTCACGTAGTGTTGGACGTGTCAAAAGTGTTCATGTAGTGTTGGACGTGTGAAAAGTGTTCACGTAGTGTTGGACGTGTCAAAAGTGTTCACGTAGTGTTGGAAGTGTTAAAAATTATTCACGTAGTGTTGGAAGTGTCAAAAGTGTTCACCTAGTGTTGGGCGTGTGAAAAGTGTTCATGTAGTGTTGGAAGTGTGAAAAGTGTTCACGTAGTGTTGGATGTGTCAAAAGTGTTCACGTAGTGTTGGAAGTGTCAAAAATGTTCACGTAGTGTTGGAAGTGTCAAAAATGTTCACCTAGTGTTGGAAGTGTCAAAAGTGTTCACCTAGTTTTGGACGTGTTAAAAGTGTTCACGTAGTGTTGGAAGTGTCAAAAGTGTTCACGTAGTGTTGGACGTGTGAAAAGTGTTCACGTAGTGTTGGAAGTGTCAAAAGTGTTCACGTAGTGTTGGACGTAGAAAAGTGTTCACCTAGTGTTGGAAGTGACAAAAGTGTTCACGTAGTGTTGGAAGTGTCAAAAGTGTTCACGTAGTGTTGGAAGTGTCAAAAGTGTTCACGTAGTGTTGGACGTGTGAAAAGTGTTCACGTAGTGTTGGAAGTGTCAAAAGTGTTCACCTAGTGTTGGAATTGTCAAAAGTGTTCACGTAGTGTTGGAAGTGTCAAAAGTGTTCACGTAGTGTTGGACGTGTGAAAAGTGTTCACGTAGTGTTGGAGGTGTCAAAAGTGTTCACGTAGTGTTGGACGTGTGAAAAGTGTTCACCTAGTGTTGGAAGTGTCAAAAGTGTTCACGTAGTGTTGGAAGTGTCAAAAGTGTTCACCTAGTGTTGGAAGTGTCAAAAGTGTTCATGTAGTGTTGGAAGTGTCAAAAGTGTTCACGTAGTGTTGGAAGTGTCAAAAGTGTTCACGTAGTGTTGGAAGTGTTAAAAGTGTTCATGTAGTGTTGGAAGTGTGAAAAGTGTTCACGTAGTGTTGGAAGTGTCAAAAGTATTCACGTAGTGTTAGACGTGTCAAATGTGTTCACGTAGTGTTGGAAGTGACAAAAGTGTTCACGTAGTGTTGGACGTGTGAAAAGTGTTCACCTAGTGTTAGAAGTGTCAAAAGTGTTCACGTAGTGTTGGACGTGTCAAAAGTGTTCACCTAGTGTTGGAAGTGTCAAAAGTGTTCACGTAGTGTTGGACGTGTGAAAAGTGTTCACGTAGTGTTGGAAGTGTCAAAAGTGTTCACGTAGTGTTGGACGTGTGAAAAGTGTTCACCTAGTGTTGGAAGTGTCAAAAGTGTTCACGTAGTGTTGGAAGTGTCAAAAGTGTTCACCTAGTGTTGGAAGTGTCAAAAGTGTTCATGTAGTGTTGGAAGTGTCAAAAGTGTTCACGTAGTGTTGGAAGTGTCAAAAGTGTTCACGTAGTGTTGGAAGTGTTAAAAATTTTTCACAAAGTGTTGGAAGTGTCAAAAGTGTTCACCTATTGTTGGGCGTGTGAAAAGTGTTCACGTAGTGTTGGAAGTGTCAAAAGTGTTCACCTAGTGTTGGAAGTGTCAAAAGTGTTCACGTAGTGTTGGAAGTGTCAAAAGTGTTCACGTAGTGTTGGAAGTGTCAAAAGTGTTCACGTAGTGTTGGAAGTGTAAAAAGTGTTCATGTAGTGTTGGACGTGTGAAAAGTGTTCACGTAGTGTTGGAAGTGTGAAAAGTGTTCACGTAGTGTTGGAAGTGTCAAAAGTGTTCACGTAGTGTTGGAAGTGTCAAAAGTGTTCTCGTAGTGTTGGTCGTGTGAAAAGTGTTCACGTAGTGTTGGAAGTGTCAAAAGGGTTCACGTAGTGTTGGACGTGTCAAAAGTGTTCATGTAGTGTTGGACGTGTGAAAAGTGTTCACGTAGTGTTGGACGTGTCAAAAGTGTTCACGTAGTGTTGGAAGTGTTAAAAATTATTCACGTAGTGTTGGAAGTGTCAAAAGTGTTCACCTAGTGTTGGGCGTGTGAAAAGTGTTCATGTAGTGTTGGAAGTGTGAAAAGTGTTCACGTAGTGTTGGATGTGTCAAAAGTGTTCACGTAGTGTTGGAAGTGTCAAAAATGTTCACGTAGTGTTGGAAGTGTCAAAAATGTTCACCTAGTGTTGGAAGTGTCAAAAGTGTTCACCTAGTTTTGGACGTGTTAAAAGTGTTCACGTAGTGTTGGAAGTGTCAAAAGTGTTCACGTAGTGTTGGACGTGTGAAAAGTGTTCACGTAGTGTTGGAAGTGTCAAAAGTGTTCACGTAGTGTTGGACGTAGAAAAGTGTTCACCTAGTGTTGGAAGTGACAAAAGTGTTCACGTAGTGTTGGAAGTGTCAAAAGTGTTCACGTAGTGTTGGACGTGTGAAAAGTGTTCACGTAGTGTTGGAAGTGTCAAAAGTGTTCACCTAGTGTTGGAAGTGTCAAAAGTGTTCATGTAGTGTTGGAAGTGTGAAAAGTGTTCACGTAGTGTTGGAAGTGTCAAAAGTGTTCACCTAGTAATGGAAAATTCAAAAGTGTTCATGTAGTGTTGGAAGTGTCAAAAGTGTTCATGTAGTGTTGGAAGTGTGAAAAGTGTTCACGTAGTGTTGGAAGTGTCAAAAGTGTTCACCTAGTTTTGGACGTGTTAAAAGTGTTCACGTAGTGTTGGAAGTGTCAAAAGTGTTCATGTAGTGTTGGACGTGTGAAAAGTGTTCACGTAGTGTTGGAAGTGTCAAAAGTGTTCACGTAGTGTTGGAAGTGTCAAAAGTGTTCACGTAGTGTTGGAAGTGTAAAAAGTGTTCATGTAGTGTTGGACGTGTGAAAAGTGTTCACGTAGTGTTGGAAGTGTGAAAAGTGTTCACGTAGTGTTGGAAGTGTCAAAAGTGTTCACGTAGTGTTGGAAGTGTCAAAAGTGTTCTTGTAGTGTTGGTCGTGTGAAAAGTGTTCATGTAGTGTTGGACGTGTGAAAAGTGTTCACGTAGTGTTGGACGTGTCAAAAGTGTTCACGTAGTGTTGGACGTGTGAAAAGTGTTCACGTAGTGTTGGAAGTGTCAAAAGTGTTCACGTAGTGTTGGACGTGTGAAAAGTGTTCACCTAGTGTTGGAAGTGTCAAAAGTGTTCACGTAGTGTTGGAAGTGTCAAAAGTGTTCACGTAGTGTTGGAAGTGTCAAAAGTGTTCACGTAGTGTTGGACGTGTGAAAAGTGTTCACGTAGTGTTGGAAGTGTCAAAAGTGTTCACCTAGTGTTGGACGTGTAAAAAGTATTCACCTAGTGTTGGACGTGTCAAAAGTGTTCACGTAGTGTTGAACGTGTCAAAAGTGTTCATGTAGTGTTGGAAGTGTCAAAAGTGTTCACGTAGTGTTAGAAGTGTCAAAAGGGTTCACGTAGTGTTGGACGTGTCAAAAGTGTTCATGTAGTGTTGGACGTGTGAAAAGTGTTCACGTAGTGTTGGACGTGTCAAAAGTGTTCACGTAGTGTTGGAAGTGTTAAAAATTATTCACGTAGTGTTGGAAGTGTCAAAAGTGTTCACCTAGTGTTGGGCGTGTGAAAAGTGTTCATGTAGTGTTGGAAGTGTGAAAAGTGTTCACGTAGTGTTGGATGTGTCAAAAGTGTTCACGTAGTGTTGGAAGTGTCAAAAATGTTCACGTAGTGTTGGAAGTGTCAAAAATGTTCACCTAGTGTTGGAAGTGTCAAAAGTGTTTACCTAGTTTTGGACGTGTGAAAAGTGTTCACGTAGTGTTGGAAGTGTCAAAAGTGTTCACCTAGTGTTGGAAGTGTCAAAAGTGTTCACGTAGTGTTGGAAGTGTCAAAAGTGTTCACGTAGTGTTGGACGTGTGAAAAGTGTTCACGTAGTGTTGGAAGTGTCAAAAGTGTTCACGTAGTGTTGGACGTGTGAAAAGTGTTCACCTAGTGTTGGAAGTGTCAAAAGTGTTCACGTAGTGTTGGAAGTGTCAAAAGTGTTCACCTAGTGTTGGAAGTGTCAAAAGTGTTCATGTAGTGTTGGAAGTGTCAAAAGTGTTCACGTAGTGTTGGAAGTGTCAAAAGTGTTCACGTAGTGTTGGAAGTGTTAAAAATTTTTCACAAAGTGTTGGAAGTGTCAAAAGTGTTCACCTAGTGTTGGGCGTGTGAAAAGTGTTCACGTAGTGTTGGAAGTGTCAAAAGTGTTCACGTAGTGTTTGACGTGTCAAAAGTGTTCACGTAGTGTTGGAAGTGTCAAAAGTGTTCACGTAGTGTTGGAAGTGTCAAAAGTGTTCACGTAGTGTTGGAAGTGTAAAAAGTGTTCATGTAGTGTTGGACGTGTGAAAAGTGTTCACGTAGTGTTGGAAGTGTGAAAAGTGTTCACGTAGTGTTGGAAGTGTCAAAAGTGTTCACGTAGTGTTGGAAGTGTCAAAAGTGTTCTCGTAGTGTTGGTCGTGTGAAAAGTGTTCACGTAGTGTTGGAAGTGTCAAAAGGGTTCACGTAGTGTTGGACGTGTCAAAAGTGTTCATGTAGTGTTGGACGTGTGAAAAGTGTTCACGTAGTGTTGGACGTGTCAAAAGTGTTCACGTAGTGTTGGAAGTGTTAAAAATTATTCACGTAGTGTTGGAAGTGTCAAAAGTGTTCACCTAGTGTTGGGCGTGTGAAAAGTGTTCATGTAGTGTTGGAAGTGTGAAAAGTGTTCACGTAGTGTTGGATGTGTCAAAAGTGTTCACGTAGTGTTGGAAGTGTCAAAAATGTTCACGTAGTGTTGGAAGTGTCAAAAATGTTCACCTAGTGTTGGAAGTATCAAAAGTGTTCACCTAGTTTTGGACGTGTTAAAAGTGTTCACGTAGTGTTGGAAGTGTCAAAAGTGTTCACGTAGTGTTGGACGTGTGAAAAGTGTTCACGTAGTGTTGGAAGTGTCAAAAGTGTTCACGTAGTGTTGGACGTAGAAAAGTGTTCACCTAGTGTTGGAAGTGACAAAAGTGTTCACGTAGTGTTGGAAGTGTCAAAAGTGTTCACGTAGTGTTGGACGTGTGAAAAGTGTTCACGTAGTGTTGGAAGTGTCAAAAGTGTTCACCTAGTGTTGGAAGTGTCAAAAGTGTTCATGTAGTGTTGGAAGTGTGAAAAGTGTTCACGTAGTGTTGGAAGTGTCAAAAGTGTTCACCTAGTAATGGAAAATTCAAAAGTGTTCATGTAGTGTTGGAAGTGTCAAAAGTGTTCATGTAGTGTTGGAAGTGTGAAAAGTGTTCACGTAGTGTTGGAAGTGTCAAAAGTGTTCACCTAGTTTTGGACGTGTTAAAAGTGTTCACGTAGTGTTGGAAGTGTCAAAAGTGTTCATGTAGTGTTGGACGTGTGAAAAGTGTTCACGTAGTGTTGGAAGTGTCAAAAGTGTTCACGTAGTGTTGGACGTGTGAAAAGTGTTCACCTAGTGTTGGAAGTGTCAAAAGTGTTCACGTAGTGTTGGAAGTCTCAAAAGTGTTCACCTAGTGTTGGAAGTGTCAAAAGTGTTCATGTAGTGTTGGAAGTGTCAAAAGTGTTCACGTAGTGTTGGAAGTGTCAAAAGTGTTCACGTAGTGTTGGACGTGTCAAAAGTGTTCACGTAGTGTTGGAAGTGTCAAAAGTGTTCACGTAGTGTTGGAAGTGTCAAAAGTGTTCACGTAGTGTTGGAAGTGTCAAAAGTGTTCACGTAGTGTTGGACGTGTGAAAAGTGTTCACGTAGTGTTGGAAGTGTGAAAAGTGTTCACGTAGTGTTGGAAGTGTCAAAAGTATTCACGTAGTGTTGGAAGTGTCAAAAGTGTTCTCGTAGTGTTGGTCGTGTGAAAAGTGTTCACGTAGTGTTGGAAGTGTCAAATGTGTTCACGTAGTGTTGGAAGTGTCAAAAGTGTTCACGTAGTGTTGGACGTGTCAAAAGTGTTCACGTAGTGTTGGACGTGTGAAAAGTTTTCACGTAGTGTTGGAAGTGTCAAAA
Source organism: Biomphalaria glabrata (assembly GCF_947242115.1). NCBI lineage: Eukaryota > Metazoa > Mollusca > Gastropoda > Planorbidae > Biomphalaria > Biomphalaria glabrata. The sequence continues at coordinate 15,402,591 of NC_074728.1, forward strand.
GTGTTCACGTAGTGTTGGACGTGTGAAAAGTGTTCACCTAGTGTTGGAAGTGTCAAAAGTGTTCACGTAGTGTTGGAAGTCTCAAAAGTGTTCACCTAGTGTTGGAAGTGTCAAAAGTGTTCATGTAGTGTTGGAAGTGTCAAAAGTGTTCACGTAGTGTTGGAAGTGTCAAAAGTGTTCACGTACTGTTGGAAGTGTCAAAAGTGTTCACGTAGTGTTGGAAGTGTCAAAAATGTTCACGTAGTGTTGGAAGTGTAAAAAATGTTCACCTAGTGTTGGAAGTGTCAAAAGTGTTCACCTAGTTTTGGACGTGTGAAAAGTGTTCACGTAGTGTTGGAAGTGTCAAAAGTGTTCACGTAGTGTTGGACGTGTGAAAAGTGTTCACCTAGTTTTGGACGTGTCAAAAGTGTTCATGTAGTGTTGGAAGTGTCAAAAGTGTTCACGTAGTGTTGGAAGTGTCAAAAGTGTTCACGTAGTGTTGGACGTGTGAAAAGTGTTCATGTAGTGTTGGACGTGTGAAAAGTGTTCACGTAGTGTTGGACGTGTCAAAAGTGTTCACCTAGTGTTGGACGTGTAAAAAGTATTCACCTAGTGTTGGACGTGTCAAAAGTGTTCACGTAGTGTTGGACGTGTCAAAAGTGTTCATGTAGTGTTGGAAGTGTCAAAAGTGTTCACGTAGTGTTGGAAGTGTCAAAAGTGTTCACGTAGTGTTGGACGTGTCAAAAGTGTTCATGTAGTGTTGGACGTGTGAAAAGTGTTCACGTAGTGTTGGACGTGTCAAAAGTGTTCACGTAGTGTTGGACGTGTGAAAAGTGTTCACGTAGTGTTGGAAGTGTCAAAAGTGTTCACGTAGTGTTGGACGTGTGAAAAGTGTTCACCTAGTGTTGGAAGTGTCAAAAGTGTTCACGTAGTGTTGGAAGTGTCAAAAGTGTTCACGTAGTGTTGGAAGTGTCAAAAGTGTTCACGTAGTGTTGGACGTGTGAAAAGTGTTCACGTAGTGTTGGAAGTGTCAAAAGTGTTCACCTAGTGTTGGACGTGTAAAAAGTATTCACCTAGTGTTGGACGTGTCAAAAGTGTTCACGTAGTGTTGAACGTGTCAAAAGTGTTCATGTAGTGTTGGAAGTGTCAAAAGTGTTCACGTAGTGTTAGAAGTGTCAAAAGGGTTCACGTAGTGTTGGACGTGTCAAAAGTGTTCATGTAGTGTTGGACGTGTGAAAAGTGTTCACGTAGTGTTGGACGTGTCAAAAGTGTTCACGTAGTGTTGGAAGTGTTAAAAATTATTCACGTAGTGTTGGAAGTGTCAAAAGTGTTCACCTAGTGTTGGGCGTGTGAAAAGTGTTCATGTAGTGTTGGAAGTGTGAAAAGTGTTCACGTAGTGTTGGATGTGTCAAAAGTGTTCACGTAGTGTTGGAAGTGTCAAAAATGTTCACGTAGTGTTGGAAGTGTCAAAAATGTTCACCTAGTGTTGGAAGTGTCAAAAGTGTTTACCTAGTTTTGGACGTGTGAAAAGTGTTCACGTAGTGTTGGAAGTGTCAAAAGTGTTCACCTAGTGTTGGAAGTGTCAAAAGTGTTCACGTAGTGTTGGAAGTGTCAAAAGTGTTCACGTAGTGTTGGACGTGTGAAAAGTGTTCACTTAGTGTTGGAAGTGTCAAAAGTGTTCACGTAGTGTTGGAAGTGTCAAAAGTGTTCATGTAGTGTTGGAAGTGTGAAAAGTGTTCACGTAGTGTTGGAAGTGTCAAAAGTATTCACGTAGTGTTGGACTTGTCAAAAGTGTTCACGTAGTGTTGGAAGTGACAAAAGTGTTCACGTAGTGTTGGACGTGTGAAAAGTGTTCACCTTGTGTTAGAAGTGTCAAAAGTGTTCACGTAGTGTTGGAAGTGTCAAAAGTGTTCACGTAGTGTTGGAAGTGTCAAAAGTGTTCACGTAGTGTTGGAAGTGTCAAAAGTGTTCACGTAGTGTTGGACGTGTGAAAAGTGTTCACGTAGTGTTGGAAGTGTCAAAAGTGTTCACGTAGTGTTGGACGTGTGAAAAGTGTTCACCTAGTGTTGGAAGTGTCAAAAGTGTTCACGTAGTGTTGGAAGTGTCAAAAGTGTTCACCTAGTGTTGGAAGTGTCAAAAGTGTTCACGTAGTGTTGGAAGTGTCAAAAGTGTTCACGTAGTGTTGGAAGTGTCAAAAGTGTTCACGTAGTGTTGGAAGTGTTAAAAATGTTCACGTAGTGTTGGAAGTGTCAAAAATGTTCACCTAGTGTTGGAAGTGTCAAAAGTGTTCACCTAGTTTTGGACGTGTGAAAAGTGTTCACGTAGTGTTGGAAGTGTCAAAAGTGTTCACGTAGTGTTGGACATGTGAAAAGTGTTCACCTAGTTTGGACGTGTCTAAAGTGTTCATGTAGTGTTGGAAGTGTCAAAAGTGTTCACGTAGTGTTGGACGTGTCAAAAGTGTTCATGTAGTGTTGGAAGTGTCAAAAGTGTTCACGTAGTGTTGGAAGTGTCAAAAGTGTTCACGTAGTGTTGGACGTGTGAAAAGTGTTCATGTAGTGTTGGACGTGTAAAAAGTGTTCACGTAGTGTTGGACGTGTCAAAAGTGTTCACCTAGTGTTTGACGTGTAAAAAGTATTCACCTAGTGTTGGACGTGTCAAAAGTGTTCACGTAGTGTTGGACGTGTCAAAAGTGTTCATGTAGTGTTGGAAGTGTCAAAAGTGTTCACGTAGTGTTGAAAGTGTCAAAAGGGTTCACGTAGTGTTGGACGTGTCAAAAGTGTTCATGTAGTGTTGGACGTGTGAAAAGTGTTCACGTAGTGTTGGACGTGTCAAAAGTGTTCACGTAGTGTTGGAAGTGTTAAAAATTATTCACGTAGTGTTGGAAGTGTCAAAAGTGTTCACCTAGTGTTGGGCGTGTGAAAAGTGTTCACGTAGTGTTGGAAGTGTCAAAAGTGTTCACGTAGTGTTGGAAGTGTCAAAAGTGTTCACGTAATGTTGGAAGTGTCAAAAATGTTCACGTAGTGTTGGAAGTGTCAAAAATGTTCACCTAGTGTTGGAAGTGTCAAAAGTGTTCACCTAGTTTTGGACGTGTGAAAAGTGTTCACGTAGTGTTGGAAGTGTCAAAAGTGTTCACGTAGTGTTGGACGTGTGAAAAGTGTTCACGTAGTGTTGGAAGTGTCAAAAGGGTTCACGTAGTGTTGGACGTGTGAAAAGTGTTCATGTAGTGTTGGACGTGTGAAAAGTGTTCACGTAGTGTTGGAAGTGTCAAAAGTGTTCACGTAGTGTTGGAAGTGTCAAAAGTGTTCACGTAGTGTTGGAAGTGTCAAAAGTGTTCACGTAGTGTTGGACGTGTGAAAAGTGTTCACGTAGTGTTGGAAGTGTCAAAAGTGTTCACGTAGTGTTGGACGTGTGAAAAGTGTTCACCTAGTGTTGGAAGTGTCAAAAGTGTTCACGTAGTGTTGGAAGTGTCAAAAGTGTTCACCTAGTGTTGGAAGTGTCAAAAGTGTTCATGTAGTGTTGGAAGTGTCAAAAGTGTTCACGTAGTGTTGGAAGTGTCAAAAGTGTTCACGTAGTGTTGAAAGTGTCAAAAGTGTTCACGTAGTTTTGGACGTGTCAAAAGTGTTCACCTAGTGTTGGACGTGTCAAAAGTGTTCACCTAGTGTTGGACGTGTCAAATGTTTTCACCTAGTGTTGGACGTGTGAAAAGTGTTCACGTAGTGTTGGAAGTGTCAAAAGTGTTTACCTAGTGTTGGACGTGTGAAAAGTTTTCACGTAGTGTTGGAAGTGTCAAAAGTGTTCACCTAGTGTTGGAAGTGTCAAAAGTGTTCATGTAGTGTTGGAAGTGTCAAAAGTGTTCACGTAGAGTTGGAAGTGTCAAAAATGTTCACGTAGTGTTGGAAGTGTCAAAAATGTTCACCTAGTGTTGGAAGTGTCAAAAGTGTTTACCTAGTTTTGGACGTGTGAAAAGTGTTCACGTAGTGTTGGAAGTGTCAAAAGTGTTCACCTAGTGTTGGAAGTGTCAAAAGTGTTCACGTAGTGTTGGAAGTGTCAAAAGTGTTCACGTAGTGTTGGACGTGTGAAAAGTGTTCACTTAGTGTTGGAAGTGTCAAAAGTGTTCACGTAGTGTTGGAAGTGTCAAAAGTGTTCATGTAGTGTTGGAAGTGTGAAAAGTGTTCACGTAGTGTTGGAAGTGTCAAAAGTATTCACGTAGTGTTGGACTTGTCAAAAGTGTTCACGTAGTGTTGGAAGTGACAAAAGTGTTCACGTAGTGTTGGACGTGTGAAAAGTGTTCACCTTGTGTTAGAAGTGTCAAAAGTGTTCACGTAGTGTTGGAAGTGTCAAAAGTGTTCACGTAGTGTTGGAAGTGTCAAAAGTGTTCACGTAGTGTTGGAAGTGTCAAAAGTGTTCACGTAGTGTTGGACGTGTGAAAAGTGTTCACGTAGTGTTGGAAGTGTCAAAAGTGTTCACGTAGTGTTGGACGTGTGAAAAGTGTTCACCTAGTGTTGGAAGTGTCAAAAGTGTTCACGTAGTGTTGGAAGTGTCAAAAGTGTTCACCTAGTGTTGGAAGTGTCAAAAGTGTTCACGTAGTGTTGGAAGTGTCAAAAGTGTTCACGTAGTGTTGGAAGTGTCAAAAGTGTTCACGTAGTGTTGGAAGTGTTAAAAATGTTCACGTAGTGTTGGAAGTGTCAAAAATGTTCACCTAGTGTTGGAAGTGTCAAAAGTGTTCACCTAGTTTTGGACGTGTGAAAAGTGTTCACGTAGTGTTGGAAGTGTCAAAAGTGTTCACGTAGTGTTGGACATGTGAAAAGTGTTCACCTAGTTTGGACGTGTCTAAAGTGTTCATGTAGTGTTGGAAGTGTCAAAAGTGTTCACGTAGTGTTGGACGTGTCAAAAGTGTTCATGTAGTGTTGGAAGTGTCAAAAGTGTTCACGTAGTGTTGGAAGTGTCAAAAGTGTTCACGTAGTGTTGGACGTGTGAAAAGTGTTCATGTAGTGTTGGACGTGTAAAAAGTGTTCACGTAGTGTTGGACGTGTCAAAAGTGTTCACCTAGTGTTTGACGTGTAAAAAGTATTCACCTAGTGTTGGACGTGTCAAAAGTGTTCACGTAGTGTTGGACGTGTCAAAAGTGTTCATGTAGTGTTGGAAGTGTCAAAAGTGTTCACGTAGTGTTGAAAGTGTCAAAAGGGTTCACGTAGTGTTGGACGTGTCAAAAGTGTTCATGTAGTGTTGGACGTGTGAAAAGTGTTCACGTAGTGTTGGACGTGTCAAAAGTGTTCACGTAGTGTTGGAAGTGTTAAAAATTATTCACGTAGTGTTGGAAGTGTCAAAAGTGTTCACCTAGTGTTGGGCGTGTGAAAAGTGTTCACGTAGTGTTGGAAGTGTCAAAAGTGTTCACGTAGTGTTGGAAGTGTCAAAAGTGTTCACGTAATGTTGGAAGTGTCAAAAATGTTCACGTAGTGTTGGAAGTGTCAAAAATGTTCACCTAGTGTTGGAAGTGTCAAAAGTGTTCACCTAGTTTTGGACGTGTGAAAAGTGTTCACGTAGTGTTGGAAGTGTCAAAAGTGTTCACGTAGTGTTGGACGTGTGAAAAGTGTTCACGTAGTGTTGGAAGTGTCAAAAGGGTTCACGTAGTGTTGGACGTGTGAAAAGTGTTCATGTAGTGTTGGACGTGTGAAAAGTGTTCACGTAGTGTTGGAAGTGTCAAAAGTGTTCACGTAGTGTTGGAAGTGTCAAAAGTGTTCACGTAGTGTTGGAAGTGTCAAAAGTGTTCACGTAGTGTTGGACGTGTGAAAAGTGTTCACGTAGTGTTGGAAGTGTCAAAAGTGTTCACGTAGTGTTGGACGTGTGAAAAGTGTTCACCTAGTGTTGGAAGTGTCAAAAGTGTTCACGTAGTGTTGGAAGTGTCAAAAGTGTTCACCTAGTGTTGGAAGTGTCAAAAGTGTTCATGTAGTGTTGGAAGTGTCAAAAGTGTTCACGTAGTGTTGGAAGTGTCAAAAGTGTTCACGTAGTGTTGAAAGTGTCAAAAGTGTTCACGTAGTTTTGGACGTGTCAAAAGTGTTCACCTAGTGTTGGACGTGTCAAAAGTGTTCACCTAGTGTTGGACGTGTCAAATGTTTTCACCTAGTGTTGGACGTGTGAAAAGTGTTCACGTAGTGTTGGAAGTGTCAAAAGTGTTTACCTAGTGTTGGACGTGTGAAAAGTTTTCACGTAGTGTTGGAAGTGTCAAAAGTGTTCACCTAGTGTTGGAAGTGTCAAAAGTGTTCATGTAGTGTTGGAAGTGTCAAAAGTGTTCACGTAGTGTTGGAAGTGTCAAAAGTGTTCACGTAGTGTTGGAAGTGTTAAAAATTATTCACGTAGTGTTGGAAGTGTCAAAAGTGTTCACCTAGTGTTGGGCGTGTGAAAAGTGTTCACGTAGTGTTGGAAGTGTCAAAAGTGTTCACGTAGTGTTGGACGTGTCAAAAGTGTTCACGTAGTGTTGGAAGTGTCAAAAGTGTTCATGTAGTGTTGGAAGTGTCAAAAGTGTTCACGTATTGTTGGAAGTGTCAAAAGTGTTCACGTAGTGTTGGAAGTGTCAAAAGTGTTCTCGTAGTGTTGGTCGTGTGAAAAGTGTTCACGTAGTGTTGGAAGTGTCAAAAGTGTTCACGTAGTGTTGGAAGTGTCAAAAGTGTTCACGTAGTGTTGGACGTGTGAAAAGTGTTCACGTAGTGTTGGAAGTGTCAAAAGTGTTCACCTAGTGTTGGACGTGTGAAAAGTGTTCACGTAGTGTTGGAAGTGTCAAAAGTGTTCACCTAGTGTTGGACGTGTGAAAAGTGTTCACGTAGTGTTAGAAGTGTTACAAAAATTATTCACGTAGTTTTGGACGTGTGAATAGTGTTCACGTAGTGTTGGACGTGTGAATAGTGTTCACGTAGTGTTGGATGTGTGAATAGTGTTCACGTAGTGTTGGAAGTCGGTGAAGTGACCACGTAGTGTTGGAAATGGGTGAAGTATTCACGTTGTGTTGGAAATGGGTGAAGTATTCACGTTGTGTTGGAAATGGGTGAAGTATTCACGTTGTGTTGGAAATGGGTGAAGTATTCACGTTGTGTTGGAAATGGGTGAAGTATTCACGTTGTGTTGGAAATGGGTGAAGTATTCACGGTCGCAATGAAGTTTTCTTTCAATAATACAAAATCGATGTTGAATATTAAATGTATAGAAGTGAATTCTGGTCATTGTAATCTCACGCCATTATCTGACAGTGCAATTGATACACAACAAAGTCACTAACGTGACCTTAGTCCTATTATTTGTTATCTTCCTTGACGGGATATGTTTTTTTCTTATTAAGTTGAGTTTTGAGTTTTTGGCACATCGGCACGGTTTAGGCCATGTCGTGCCCGTAATCCCTCAAGAGTTACTCTCCATTCATACCACAAGAGCTAAATGTTATATTGTTAAGTCATTAAAAACAAAGTCTATCCACAGTTCAGATAGTAAAGATATTACAAATTTAATAATTTAAAAGAAATCTTTTGTAACGATTATATTGTTATAAACCTGGTGGTGGCACAGATGGGGGTAGTGGTGTGAGTGTAGTCAGCCGACGCAAATCGCCCCAGGCCTGCGCTAGACGAGCGGTCAACCGTGACGAGTTACGACGGTCAGCCGAGACGAGTGTCAACACGGCGGTTCGGGAAGGATCGACGGTGGTCCGGGAAGGATCGACGTCGTGAACAGAACTCAGGAGTGTCACGAGAGTTGTAGTCATCTGACCACCTACAAACGTCGAGCGGCGTTCTGTCCGGTTCGAGAAGGCCAGTAGGGACCCTATATAAGAGCGGAGGTGTCGCTGTCAAGACGGTTCACGGCAGGGGTTCAGAGCCCGGTTCACTACAGTCCGGTCGACTACAGCACAGTTCAGCGGTGTGGTTCTGTACGGATCATTACGACGGTTCAGTGCGAAGTACTGTCAAGTACAGTTGAGACGACTGGCGTCTTGATCTTGGTCTGCGATCGAGTCCGACACAACGAGCCTAGTGTGTAAAGTCAGTCCTGAACTGTTGAACCCAGTGCAAGCCCGGAACGAGACGGAGAGGTCAGTGCAAGAGTTGATACGGCGGTACGGTGTTATCGGAGAGATATTTGTACAGTGTAAGTGTTGCCAATTGTGCAGTATTGGCTGTTATTTATTCAACTATTAAAGTGTTACGTTACTCTGGAGCCCTGAGTTGTCAAGTTCTTTACGTTGGTGGTGTATGGTGCAGTTTGCAGAGAGCCTGGATAGTGAGATTCGTAACAATATGTTCACAATTTCACAAATCAAACTTTCCCAGACAATACCACCTCCCGGACAAAGCCCAGGGTTAACATTATCAAACAGTGTTTTTAAGTAGTGCGCTCTAAAAAAATCCCCCAAATATCCTGGTATTTGGGGCAATCAATGAGGATATGTTCTATGGTGAGGTCACAGTACTCACAAAGAGGGAGTTCCTCTTTCTTCAGCACAAATGAGTGTGTGATGTGGGTGTGGCAAATCCTAAGTCTGGTCTTGGTCGTGCTTCCACGCCTTGACAGACCTTTAGATGTGGGCCGCCACCTGAAATCCGCCACAATCTGTTTGAGTTTGTGGGTGCGTCCCACCGATCCTGCCACAGGTGGCAGAGGCAATACTCTATTATGGTTCCTGACACCGCTTGATTTAGGGTTCTCTTTGCTTCTCTGTCTGAGGTTTCATTTCCCTCCAGGGATCCAGATGAAGGTAACATCCATATGGTCAGCTGTTTAACTCCCTTAGCTATATTTAGAATATTATAATTTAAGAAACTGGCTTATAGTTTCTTTATGATGTTATTATTCTGAAGATGTCCTTCTCAGAACGGCATCTACATCACAGTGTTGTTATTATGGCTAACAAGCTTCTCTATCATATCGTTGCAGCTTTTATATCTATAGGTTCTGTCTTCATCTGCTGATATCTCAACTCTGCTCATACCTCATCAGGTTCTCAGCTCATACTCATTGCAGACCTGCTCATCTTCTACCCTGAAGTCTAATCAACAAAGCTTGCCAAGACCCGTCACTGGCTTCGCTGTCAGTAGCCGCAGCTGATCTCTGCCTCTACAGACAGTTGGACTGCCCACGGCCTGGGCTTATTCCACCAGCCTACCAGCAGACAGCGTCAGCACCAGCAACACTAGTCTTCTTACGGCTGCACCAGACTCTGATAAAGCTAAGCGAATAGGCCTAATGACACTCGGACTACTTGTCCCATAACTTCTTATGGTGATCAATGTATACGTTATGTCACATCGAAGCCCAATGTAAATTACCATCGAATAATCATGTATATAACTGTATAAATTGCTTTAGATGCTCACTTCATATCTCTGTGCCTGTCAGTGCCTTTGTGCAAGTGTGCAAGTGTGGGTCCAAAATAAAAAAAAACCCTCACCTTCAACACTACCACTACTTGACACACTTCCAACACTACCTGAACACTTTACACACTTCCAACACTACGTGAACACTTCACACACTTTCAAAATTACGTGAACGCTTTACACACTTCCATCACTACAATTCGTCCATCATTTTCAACACTCCGTTCATTCGATTTACTTTACTTTGAATTGGACGTCTCAAAATTTTGTGCTAATATATAACTCATTCAGACACTTAATACTTTTAAACAACGACTATCTGCTGTCAGTTTTAGACCAATTATTCACATCCAAATCACCAGCAGTATCTCAGCATGCCTAGAATGTATCCAATAAGCTATAGGTACTAAAATTTACTTCGGTTAAGCTAAAGACTCGGGAATTCTTTGCACTTTGATTAATCTTCTTTATCTTGTGAACTAGTTAAAATTGTATCTATCTAAAAATACACAAAATTAAAAAAGAATATGTAGATGTTAAGTACTTACGAGATTACTTTTAACATTTTAAAGATGGTCAATGCTCCTAATAATCCCATACAGTGATTGAATACATTATCTCTAAAGAAAACTGTCTGTAAATCTATGAAACGAGCATGTCCATATACTCTGAAGATGTTTATTGCATCCAGGTAAGCAATTAAGCGAAAAAGGTATATTATACCAATTATATATGTCAGACAAAGAACAGCAATCTGAAAAAGAAAGGCAATATTTTCCTCATGTTGTTGAATTTTAAGTGAAACATTGTATTGTCTCTAACTGTTAGACAAACAATGCAGTGTTTATAGTTTCAAACAATAATACATACAAATAACATCATCCCTAATAATCCAATTTATTATTAGATGTTTCAAAATAAAAGATAGACAAGACTGTCTTAATGGAAATTGTTGTATCGCATACAATTATGGTCGGGAAACAGGGCATTGGGGAAAAAGGTCACAGAAAAAAAAAGGATTTTCTGGGCATAACGGAAAAATGTACACCTGAAAAATGTCACACTATTACTAGCGACTTTGATCTTGACGATAATGTCGATTGTTTACTTCTACTACTTTAGTTCAGTGTGATTTGTTTGTAAAAAAGCTTACCTAAGAGGAAGAATTTACCCTTACAACTGTAACTCTCAATATTGTAAAAGTTTCACTCCTTCAGTCGCGAAGCTGCTAAAGATTATCTAATAGAAATGAGATGATTGTCTGGGCATTAACCATGATTGGAATGTTGTCACCCACACAAAAGTTCCCCCCTCTATACGTAGCTGATATTTCCAAAGAAACGGCAAGTACCGATAAAGTTTGGAATCAGCGGGGTCGCAAGCTGTGCTGCAAACTGCCTAAGGGTCGCCGGCTGGTTTTTTACTTATTTTTGTTTATTGTAGGTGAGATTTTAATGTTAAACCATCACTTGCCCCAGTGCAGCCAAGAGGGATTTTACTCCTTCATAGGGTTTTGAGTTGAAATCTAAGGCAAACAACAGTCACCAAATTCTATGAGCGTAGCCAAGAAGGGTTTTGAGTTTAAATCCCCCTCCCGATGGTTCTGATATTACCTCCCCCAACAGATGGTTTTGACGATAAGAGGGGTTTTGAGTCTAAACCCCATCCAGAGTGTATTATCTTATCTTCTTATCTTTATAATACAGACGTTACTTCAAAAAAAAAAAGAAAATAATTACGTCCTACGCATCATGCATTTAGTCATGCATATTAACCAATGACCTAAATTCTGCCAAGTCACTGGTTTTCCAGGCTAGCTCAGGCAACCCATTTATGCTCTAACAGCACTAGGGAAGAAGGAGCATTTGTAAAAATTTGTCCTAGCATATGGAACGAGTCATGAGCCTTTATCTTTGTGTCTTTCTATTGATTTGTTTGATTGATTTGTTGATTTGAGGCACATCGGCACAATTTAGGCCATGTCGTGCCTGCAGTCCCCTAAGGACTGTGTCTTTCTAACTATTTTTATTAAATTTTGTTTTTGTATTTGAAGATTATGGTTCAGCGTTTTATGTATAATTGCTACATTACTTTAAAGTCTTTTATCCCGAAGGCTTTCTAAATTTAGTGATTTTACTAAAGGTGTTACTCTAGTCATGTGTGAATATTCGTTTTGTATGAATCTCACTGCTCTATTTTGTGTCTTTTCCGGTTTCTTAATGTTTTCTCGAGTTGAGAGGTCCCAAACACAGGATGCATATTCAATTATTGGCTTAACAAAGGTTTAATAAATTTTAGATTTATGTTCTTTTTTTAATTATAGAAATTTCTTTTAATAAACCCTAATGCTTTGTTTGATTTTTTAAAATAGTTTTATCAATATGGGGATTCCATGACAGTTTTTCATTTATTATAACACCTAGGTATTTTGCTTTTTTAGTCTGTGTTACTGGTTTGCCATGAATAAGATAACGGGAATTAATTTGTTTTTAGTTTTAATTTAAACCCCCCACAAGCGTGTTTTTAGTTGAAAACACCCATCCAGAGAGCTTTGAGGTTAAAAACCCCTTTTCAATATAAAACTAAAATAAACTACAATCAGTCAATCAACGAATTCTATGAGTGTAGCCAAAGGGGGTTTTAAGATTGTTTTGGGTCTAAATCCCCATCCCCAAAAATAGTTTTAAGATAATACTCCCCTTTTCGATAAAAACAATTTAAGCCAACTACAATCACTTAATTCCATGAGCGTAGCCAAGATGGGTTTTGAGGTTAATCCTCTCCAACTTTTAACAAAAGGAAAATCAAAGCTACAACTAATTCTATGGCCGATCTAAGTGATTGTGGGCCCAATGCAAAATAATTGAAATGCCCCAAATGACAGAAAGATAAAAAATAAAGACCGAAAAAATAGAATTACGCAATTTATTAAAAGCCTGCCTGTAGGATCTCTATCTAACTCAACAAATAGCTGAAACAGAGAGCAAGTTCAAATAGCGTTAACTTCTCTAACGTATTCACGCCCATGACATAAACGTTCAACAAAATGAAATGTTCATGATTAGATGGAAACAAAGTCTCGAATAAATTGTCTTTTCTCTTTAATCGTTTCCTTTTTTTTTAGCTCAGTCAAAGCGTCCTCAATGAAAGCTCCCTTAGCACAAATGTATATCAAGGACGATTCATGATCAGTTCAACTGTAACTACAGATTTCATCCAAGTTTCGCAGTTTAACTTTTTCTTTAAGTCGCCTGCTACGCCCCTGCCAATCAGAGGCCTTATGCGGCTTTCTAGTTTGCATATGCCCAAGGCGGCCAAATGGTTATCCTCCCCTTCCAAAAAAAAAAAAAAAAATCAAGCAAAACCACTATTTCTACCAGTCGCTAGGCTCCGTTAATGAATTGAAGTGAATAGCAGATTCGATTTTTGACATACATTTTTTGAAATAACCAGGTTACAAAGACAGTTTGTGTGGAAACAAAAACTCAAAATCGGTCCACTCAGGCAGGTTTCAATACTTTAAGAAAGAATATCAGAATGAAATTCTATCAAAGGCAAATGACGAGAAGAATGGAGAAAGAAGGTTGACAGATCTTGTGTGGTGCCGCAACGGTCCAGCAGTTCTAGGTATTGGTGAAAGTAAAAGTGAAGTTAAATGTGAACCTGGCTTAACTGATGTCATAGAATGATTATCTAATTGTTTTGTAAAGGGCCAAACTCTTATTCAAAGCCTCAAGAAAAAAATAATACATTTCGAAAAAAAAAATTCCTTTTGTTAATTGTGCATGGTATCTATGCAGTACACGCGATAATATGAAAAACTGCTTATTAATAATTGTTGTTTTAAATTACGTTCCACCTATATGCATATTAAATAGATTTTTTCTCTTTAAAAAAAGTAAACTTTTTTTTGGAAATGTAATAGTTAGTATAACAGAACTTACTTAACTTAGCAATACATTTGTACAAAACAATTTTTATTGAACAAAAATCTCAAACCGTTTGCATTAATGTGTTCAAAATATGGTAAATAGTCATCACCCTTACTAAATAGCCTCCCGTGTTTGTTACTATTAATAGTGAATATCTGTAAAAATGGTGTATTTTGCATAGTTGATTTTTCAGAAAAGAAAAAAGTAGAACTTTGAAATGTCAAAAATATCATGATGCCGGAATTTCAATAACTTTTCTAGTTTACGAGATCTAAACAGGACGGACAAAGGGCAGACAGACAGACCACACAAAACTAATACGGTCTATTCCCTTTCGGGGGCCGCTAAAAGGTAGCACTGTAGATACCTAAGAATATGCATTTTTTAAGTTCTTTTTTTAATACCGGAAATAATGCTTGGCGCCACTGGGGGAGCTCAAGCGCTCCATCCAGGCGTTCTAGATGCAATGGCGTACCTAAGAAGGGGGGGCCCAAATGGGTGTCCGAAATTTATTTGTAAATACATAAATTAATATATTTGATTGACAAATAGTGTCAACGTGAGTCTTTTTTTTTCAACATTTATGGATTAAATTTATTACAAGACTAAACCTAGATCTAGGTCTATCAGTACGTTGACTTTGTTGACATTTTAAAAATATTTTTTCCCACAGAGATCAAAGTGTTTTTTTAAAAGTTAGTTTTACATTTAAAACTTTGTTGCCACGAATAAAACTGCATGATATACAGCGAATTCCAGGTATCTTGTTACCCTTACTAATAATAGATCTAAATGGCGAGTATCTTATGTCTACACTTATTAACCTTGAAGCGAAATTTACATAATCGAGTAGAACAGATCCAAAAGTTATTCTTAATAATGTTAGAATAGTCCATTATTCGGGTTTGGCGTCTATAATTTCAGAATTAAACTTCACACTCGAGTTATTACCCCTCTATTCATCTTTCCTCAATCCAATGGAAACTCTCTTTTTATTTCCATCTAATCATTTTGCTTTCGCACAAAACATAAACAACAAACAATGACGTAATATCCAAAATATTAGCAGATCCTTCCTTTTGAAGTTATTATCACATCCTTCCTTTTAAAGTTCTTAAGAGTGATATCTACTAGGAACTTTAACAATTCGTCCACTTCAGGTTGTCTTGACTGGCACAAGTTCTCTAGACGTTGGTCTATAACTGTCTGTTTCGTTTGTTCCAACAGTTTGCAGTTCATTGTCTTCATCGGCATCATAGTACCCAGAGATGTCTTCATCGAAACTCATTTAAAAAGCGTTGATTTCTTCTGTATGTTTTTCCATCGTTTGTCTTTATGATGTAAGATCTGGGTGCTGAATGTTTTTTATGACAACTGCTTTCTGCCATGTTTGACCTAGACGAACTCTCTGACAGAATAATCTTTAGCTAGTCTTGCTTTTGCATCGTATTTCACTTTGCTTTTCATCTGTCGTTCGTTGAGTAATATCTCTGCATTTTCAGCTACCGATAGTTTCAATAATTTGGGATCAGTTGGAATGATTCCCTGAGTCTTCTACTCGTCAGCAGTTGTGATGGTGAATACGGCAGTCCACTTATCGGAGAATTCTATACTCGAGCGAGCATAACTAGATATGGATCTTTCCCACTTTTGTATGCTTTGCATACTTTTGCTTTCGCACAAAACATAAACAACCAACAATGACGTAATACCATTTAATATTAGCACAGAATCTTCGTCATGCAGTGGAAAATTAAGAATTTTTTGCCGATCTGGAATTCTGGTCAAAGCTCCTGCACCCAATTAATATAGTTCAGAAGAAACTAAAAAAGTCTGGACTGCATATACGAGAAGCTGCTGAAGAAATTAGTACCCTTTCATGCTTTCTGCAAAATGATGAGAAACTGACAAAAACCCAATCCATCGAAAAAGCAAAAGAAGGTAGTGAATACTATGGATTCCCTGTAATCAAAACAACCAGAAGAAAGAAAAGACTTGATGGAAAGTTAAGTTCTAAAGTAGGACTGTCAATAGCATTCAAACGTGTTGAGACAGAAGTGTTGGACAGATTTCATATGGAGATGAAAGGCAGATTCCAAAGACTGTTTGTATGATGAAATAAATGGCAAATCGCTTTTTCAATGATGTCATTGATGCTAGAGCACTTTTCATCAACAAACCAGTAATACAATCACCAATAGACATATTGAGGAAACAGGCTTCATATGGTAATTACGTGTGCTCAAACCTTGCAACCTCCTCCGAATACCGCTAACTCAGGCCGCTTCCGTTACGTCATGTGAGAGATCATTCTCAGGGCTCAATTCATCAAAAACTATCTCAGGAGCACAATGACGCAAGAAAGGCTTATCATGGCTTTAATGCCAGTGAAGTCACAAATACTAGAAAGTATCGATGTAGATGCTAGATTTCTTTTCTGCAAATAATGCACGACGTGAAGCGATATCAATTGAGATTTGTCACTTGTGCATTATTTAACTGTTAACTAATAAACAATGGTATTATTCATTAAAAGAGTCTTAATGATTATTTTTCGTTAAGTTTACTGATATACTGAACCAAGTTGATTTGATATTTTGATATTTTTGATATTTTTGTGTACATTATCTCATGTCATATGTTATGAAATGTTCGCAAAAAAAATAAAAATTAAGACCGTTCTTAACTAGCTTATTTAACTAAATTCCCTTGAATCATAAGTTAGGATTTTATTTAGGCACAATTTGACCTCTCAATTTACAATTAGATCTATAAATAGTGTAACATTTTGGTATGATTTGATACCGCAAAAAAAAAAAAAACGGTGAGATGAGACACTATATATGGACTATTGAACATAATAATAATAATAATTACAATAATTTTATTTATCAAGTGCTGTTAAAAACATGAGGTATGCTCAGGATAATAATATAACAGACATAAATACAAGTGTTAAAATAACAAGCTAATCTAAAATAGTTCTGAACAGATTAGTCTTAATCTTCTACTTGATTTTTTGTGAAGCATGTTGTTGGTCTGAGTAAAAAGCCAGCAAACCGTAACTCTTAAGGGAGTAACGTGACAGGACTAGAAGAGTTGAGTCGAGACCAATCGTCATAGAAGGCCTCAACTGTAACCTGCCACGTCGCAACCTGTCGGCAGTGGAGTCTAATATCTTGTTGCCACGTCGTAAGTGGACAAAATGAACCTGGAAGTTTTTGAGGGATAGGGATTTTGTACTCTTTAATTGTGTCAAGTTGTTTCGAGTGTTTTTTACAAAGTTTATATCAAGTCACTCTGTCTGTTTGTAAAAAGTTTGAACATGTCTTTCTCCCAATTCCCATTCTCGGATCAAGTTGAAACTTCGCACAATTATTCATTGAACCTGACAAGACACGAATCAATCAAAATATTAACTAATTAACTGTTGGTGATTAATTATTTTCTGGATATCAAAATATTGGGAAATTCATTCGTAATGAGAGATGTGGATGCAAATATGGATTTAATGCCTTTTTACGTTTGTCACGTTTTTTCTCCAATTTCCCTTTCTCGGATCAAGTTGAAATTTTGCATAATTATTTATAGTCGATGACCATGCACGAATCAATCCAAAAATTAAACAATTTTTTAAATTAGTCTTAATTAATTAATTTTGTTTTATAAAGCAGAAAGGGAACTAAACCCAGCTATCTTCAGATAAATGGCAGTAATTAGCGGTTCTTTTCCTTAGATAAGCTTTGTTTTTTTTTAAGATTTCTTTTTTTTTTTTGCTTCTTACTACTGATGTAGCTGCTAGGAGTACCTCAGTGAACCGGACAGATCGAGACACGTTTGATCTTCGTCCAAGCCTGTTGCTGTGGACCTTAAAGACCTGCCAGTACCTACGTGGGAAACTCGAATCACGTGACAACTGCACACTGGCGTTTAATAAGAACTATACGTGTGGCGCTTCGATTACCTGCAAATACCACAACTAGACCTGCTAATACCACAACTAGACCTGCAAATACCACAACTAGATTGACACATGGGTGGATACGCGTAGGTCGTAATTACCTTCTTTTTTTTTGAAGAATCGTCTGTAATTTAAAATATAAGATAAAGATTCCAAAATATTTGATAAGTGTCAATAAATTGTAATTCTAATGTGTGATATATCTATTATAATACATTTAGGAAGAATCACTAACCTCTAGCCAATTCCAGAAACTTTTCAGATAATCGTAAATGCCTTGTTGTATTATGGCATTTATTTCAACAATGGTATAGAATATGACACAGATGATGGTAATTCCCTAATATTGATGCAGTTCAAAATAAAGATGGTCATAGTAGTAATAACAAAAATATACTAATATCAACTACATAATAAAGTTTTTTTTTTTTTTAAATCTAATTGATACTAAATAATTACATCAAAGTATTGATGGGCAAAGTTGATCTAGAAAGTTACACATTTTTTGATTGACTGAATAAAATAATTAAGCCATTGATTAATAGAAACAAGTATAAATGCTATCACACAAACTCATAGGTGGTCCATATTCGGATCTGCCCATTGATAGAAATATTTAAACCATGTTCTTGTTTTTTCTTGAAAAAAAAGTTATATGGCAGCGAAATGACAACAGACATAATCCTATATCTTTAATAAAGTGAACAACAATTAGATTGGTACATAAGATTTACTTTCGTAACCTTTATTAAGGAAACTCGAAAATCATCATCATCATCATCATCAAACTCCATTTGAGTGAGGGCTTGGGAGGCTCAAATTCCCTCTTGAAAAAGCCCTGGACAGAAACCCTGCTGTCTTGCGTAGTGAATTTTTGGTTTCCCAGACCTGTCGAGACGGAGATCAGCAAGTCTGGGGCAGTCAAACAGAATATGAGGCACGATTTCCTCTTCTTCCCCGCAGCGGGGGCACCGTGAATCGAAATTTGGCCATAGCCGTGAGAAATATGAGCCAACAGGACAAGGGCCTGTCCTGCACTGTGCTATAATAGCTTGCTAAGGCCTGGACAGCCTCCACCACGGGGAAGTGCGGTCAGGGCGCCTCATGTGCTCCCAGACTCCACGGGCTTTTTGGGAATTGTACCAGCACTCAAACCACTTATCCATTTCTGTTTTTGAATTATAGCCAGAGCATGATGAAAACTTAAAGCCTGTTCAGTGGGTGAAATTTGCCCTCCCTGGTGGGCCAAGGAGTTTGCAACAGTGTTGCCAGTCACACATATGTGACTCGGTACCCACTGCATTATTACAGGGGTGCCATAGCGTTCTTTAATGTTGTGTGAAGCCATGATGACAGTGTCGATATTGGGGGGCCATGGTCCGGGGCTTTGCAAAGCCTGTAGTACAGATTTTGAGTTATTGACCACAACAATCTGTGTAGCCCTCAAATGTTCCTCACCGAGTTGAGAGTCAATGACTTTTAAGGCTTCACAGACTGCCATGGTCTCAGCATCGAAACTGCAAAAACTACCACATGGTCCAAAGATTTTGACTGAGTGAGAGCCATGAAAGTCGATGTAGGCTTTATAGCCTGCTCTTCCAGAATCTATCAATGCCGACCCATCAGTGTATGCAAAAAAAGCACTGGGCTTGAAGGTATTAATGGTCTCCAATGCTAGAATTTGAAGGTCGTTAGATGAACGACTTTGCTTAGTGGCATTAGGGTCTACTAGTTTCAAGCGTATGTCTGGGGTCGTTGGGCGACACCAAGGGGGAAGGGGATGAAAACGTTGAATGATTTGTCGGTAGGTGGAGAGGACAGCTTTTTCAGATAGTCTAGTGGCATGATGCATAAAAGACTGCATCTGAATACGTCTTCTGCATCTCCAACCATCCACTAGTTTTCTAGCTGGGAGGTATTCATCCAGCCTTTTATACCGCTCAAAGCAGATCAGTACTGACCTTTCCCTCCTAAGGTTTAGTGGACCTACATTTTTTCAGCCGCATTTACTGGACTTGTCCTAAAGGTTCCACAGACAAATCTTAGTGCTTGGGACTGTATTTTATCAAGTTTTCAAGAGTAGTCCCAGAGCCATAAATTTGCACAGGTAGGCTGTAGTCTATCTATAATCGGACTGCTCCTAAATACAGTGATCGGAGCATGTCTTCTCGGGCTCCCCAGTTCGTGGATGCAGCTTCCGCACAATGCAAACTCGATAATAGACTTTCGGACATTAACTTAATGTAATATAATTCAGAAGAGCGATTTAAAATAAACGTTTGGTGTTAAATTTTTTTATTCCTTTATAAAAAAATTAGAACAACCTAACCAAGACTATATATCATCCACCATGGTTGTCAAACAAATCATGTAACCAAGCGAGGGATCGATGTACTTTTTTGAAAGAAATAGTTCCGAATGACGTCAAAGTGGAAAAATATCTTTCATTTTACGTCACAATCCTTAGCCAGAAAAAATAACGAGGACTACAAAACATTTGCGGACGAGTTCTTATTGCATTTGCATCACTGTGTCCAATAGCAAATCCCTAGTCGTGCGGTATGGATGCTGGACTGTCGTTCGGTTGTCTCTATGGTCCGGGGGTTCATTCTCTACCCGCTGCTATCCTGCGGGAGGTTTGGACTAGGAAGTAGATTATCTTTAAATTTGAAAGAAAATTCGAAAAATTCACATTTTTTACAGCTCGTGAAAATAAATCTAACATAAATCTCATACAAACCATTAGAACTATAGGTATTTCTTATAAATAAAATATTTCTGAATGGCCTCAAAGGGAAAAATATTTTTCATTTTGTCACAAGGTTTAATTAAACTAAAACATATCTTTGTAAACACCAATGTTTTGATGAATCACGAGGGCTAATAAACATCTGCGCAAGAGTTCGTGTAGCATAAGTACGAAAGTTTCCAATTATAGCGAATTGTGAAATTAATCTAACTTGATTCTCAAATTAATCATTTAATCAAGCGACGAATAGAGTTACTTATTTATAATGTTTAATTAATATGACTGGCGAACAGAAGGACATACAAAACACACACACGCAATAGCCACTTTTACACTGTTACACAAACACAAAATAATAAGATCTGATTATTATGTATTTTTTTTCTGATGGATAAAGCAGCCGCTGACACTGCACAAATAGTCGATTACAAAAAAACATGTGCGTGACATTTACATACAAAGTTAATTCTTAGCGTTTAGAAACAAAAATAAAAGTGTTCTGCTCATTTTTAGAAGCTATTGTACTAGAAAATAAAATTAATTAATATTCATATTTGATGTTTATCATTTTATCAAATTGTACTAATGTATTTTAATAAATTTTACAAAAATTAAAAAAAATATTTATCTTTCTTAACACAATATCCTTACAAGTTTTATGAAACAAAAAAAATGGTCTGCATAACAAAAAGAAGCCGTTGCACCAGATCTTTGCAAGTTCTGAATTTCCATAACTTTTGTAGTTTTTGAGATCTGAGTGTGACGAACGAGCCTCACAAAACTACTGGCGTCTTTCCCCCCCCCCCCTTTTTTTTTCTTAAATTTCAGCTTCAGCTAAAAAGCTCAATAAAAATTTTATTAACGTTTTAACATGCATTAGTAAAAGCGGCTGAATCGTGCGTTTCTAATTTTTGTTTTACATGTTATCAACAACATTTATTATAAAGCGCCAAACTTTGTAGTTATAAACTTTTTTGTGAAATAAAATTATAAATAAACCAAACAAGTGTATTACAGTTTGCTATGAACATTAATTGGTTATGTTTGATATTTTGCCCCCAAAAAGTTATAGTTTAGTTTCAGTTTAGTTCAACTATTTTTAAAGTTGGTGATACACTTTTTAGTTAGGCTACTTTTTTTTAGTTTAAACTTTTAAACAAAAGAAATAGATCTTATAGGACCTCGGATATCTGCAGCCAATATTCCTTTCTAGCATTGTCTTGATAAATGCGTGCTGCTGAAACTGCATAAAATGGAAAAAGTCCACCGGTTCCATCAAACTCAAAAGCCAAAACCACGCTGATGAATAGATCAGTGCCTGGGTTGAATAATGTGAACTCTACAAATATGCACCTGAGGAGAACCAATAAATGTACAATAAACTAGAACATTTTAATTAAAACAATTTAAAATACAATTACCACAGAAGGAGATGCGTTTCATTTCTTCCAAATCTACCAGACTCTTAATTGTACACGTATTAACGCAAATATTTCACCTTAATTTTTTTATTATCCTAACTTATCAACAAACATCAGTCCAAGTGCGAGAATTCAGCGATTAGTTATGAACGAGGGATTTAGATTTTTTACTGAGTCAGCTGAAGGTACATTTTATACCGTTCCTTGTTTATCGTATAGTATAATAAACGATTCATTTCCCTTTTTTGATATCAAACAAAATTAATTATGTTTTGTTAGGAACAATGGTTTTAACTGAATGCGAGAATGGGAAGTGGGAGAAACAACGTGTTCAAAATGTGTCAGTGAGTTGATAGATATTTTGTACAAAAGTTGCTCGAGTCTGAATTCTAACTAAGGCCTCTATGATGGAAGGCCACTCAACTATTCAGGGACTTATAAAAATAGATTTAATTAGTCTATTGTAAGTTATAACCCTTTAGCTTAACATGGTCCTTATAAAACAAAAAAAAATTAATTACGACGAATTGATTAACTTGACTGAGCACTGGCGGATCCAGAACTTTGGAGTGGGGGGGGGGGGGCGATTTTTTTCAAAACCTTAACCCTAACGCCCAGTAAACCCTAACCCTATGCATAAACGTGGGTACAGCATATATATATATATATATATATATATATGAGAATAAAAATAAGAATGTTTCTCAATCTTCGGCAAAAAAAAGTCATGTTGAGGCCTTTCTCTTGCAAGCTTGGGGTCTGGGAAAGCGCTGTAAGTTTTATCGGTGGGGTTAGGGGCGAAGCCTGACATCTACAGCTCATTGTTTATCAGTGGAGTTCGGGGCGAAGCCAAAAGCGTTTTCTTACATTTTTCACGTCTAAAACGCATTCTCCTGACATCTACAGCTTATTACTTATTAGTGGGGTTCGGGGTGAAGCCCAGACGCCAAAAGCGTTTTCTTGCATTTTTCACAGCAGAAACGCATTCTCCTGACATCTACAGCTCATTGTTTATCAGTGGAGTTCGGGGCGAAGCCAAAAGCGTTTTCTTGCATTTTTCACGGCTGAAACGCATTCTCCTGACATCTACAGCTTATTACTTATTAGTGGGGTTCGGGGTGAAGCCCAGACGCCAAAAGCGTTTTCTTGCATTTTTCACTGCAGAAACGAATTCTCGTGACATCTACAGCTCATTGTTTATCAGTGGGGTTCGGGTCGAAAAAGCGTTTTTCGGCATTCTTTACTGCAGTAACGCATTCTCCTGACCTACAGCTCATTATTCATTCTATTATAAAGGACCTTTTGAATAATGTGAAAATATATGCTAATATGAATTTATAGTCCCCTCTTTGGCTCCGGAATTAATTCGGAATTATTTGCCACTTTTGGACGGAATTAATTTTTCCGCCATTTCAGAGTGCGCTACTTTGCTTCGATATAACTTGTATAACTTTTTTATTTATTATTGGAAAATAATAAACTTGATATAGAATTAAAGAGAAATGGATGCTCTTTCCATTTCTTATGTTTTCTATTTTGCAAATTATGTTGTTTTTGTAATTTTGGGTTTTGAATATAAAAATTAAAAATGAAAAACTCACCAACTGACATTGAAAATATCCATCCAAGTGCATGTTTAAAGAAATTTATTGATCAAATTGAATTGAAATAGCTTTTTTTCTCATTTTTATCCATTTGTTTACAGAACACCACAGAAGAAACAGCAATAGATGCAAAAAATAATAAACTGGAACTAATAATCCAATGTCACTACTTTAACGAAAAAGCCCATAAAAAAAGCAACACGCTTGGAACAAAACACTTTTACCCTAAAACTAGTCCAACTGTACAGCATATATATATTTTTAGTATTTTCTTCTAAAGTTCTTCATGTACTTAGTATATAAATATTCCTTCTAGTTGTGATATTCATGGAAGCAGTCAATATGAATGTGTGGGTTCGACTCCCATCCAGCGCAAACATAAACCGTTCTCCCTGACCCAAAGTGTTTACATACTCTGTCTTTCTTTATAGTTATAGGTCTCCATTCTCTGAAAATGGATCTTATTCTAGCAGGGGTGTTCCATTTAATCCTATGGTCAGCAGAGCTATTTATTTTACTAACAAGACTATCAACAATGTGATTGTCAATGAAAAAAACATTCCATCTCAATAGATGCAGTGCTGACTAAGTCTAGGTTGACAATCCAATTTCTTGGTGGAATAAATCTGAAATTGTTCTGTTTCAGTGCCTAGATGATAGATCTAGAGATCTACATCTATCTGATTAGATTTAGATCTAGATAATGTAGAGACAGCTAAACTAGTTCTAGATCTACATTGAACATTAGCTGGGGGTGGAGCTGTTTCATCAGCTGATAAACTTCATCATTACTAGACCTAGGCTAAGCCTAGGTCTAGACCTATAAATTAATTTACTAGATCTAGATCTATATAATTAGATTTATCAATATCACCATCAGATGAAACAAAACCACTGTCATCTGAATTCTTATACTTCTTTATCAAAGAAATATTTAGATCTACAAAGTTTATATGGCCTTGGTTGAAGCTCCATGTTAAAAAAAACACGCACACAGAAAAAATAAATGTCATCTCTTTACAAACTTCGTACAAAATAAAAACACGTTAAATGAATGAAATTCCGGATGTTTAGCAAAGGGAAACTATTCTAGATAAACAATTAAGCAATAAAAAACAAGAATCGGAGAAATGGAAACGAAAAAAATAAATTTGAAATAGCCGATGCCCCCAGCGTTGGTCCGACTTTTTTCCCCTTTTTTAAAATCAACGCCCTGTGCGTTGGTGCGGAGCCAAAGAGTTAATACATTGCAAATACAACCGATTTGTTCTTTGAAAAGATAAGATACCCAACATATTTAGATTAAGGCTTTGAGGATCGCCGCCGAATAAAAAAATATTCGATTAATAATATTCAATAAAATGTAAGCATAAATTGTGAGTTATAGTCCTAAATTTATTTAAGTAGAAAAATATGAGATAGAGTAAAGGTTGGAAAAAGTCGACTAGGAAAAGATTATCTGGCTTTTGAACTCATCTCAACCGTGACTGTTATATTGAAAAATTTCGTTTGAATTATACATTTTCCAAAGCAAAATCTTTCTTAAAATAGTTATGATAAATTCATGTGAAATTACACAAACTCTGTCTGGAAAGGGGAAGGGCGGTAAAATGAAAACGATTAATCCTCGCTCCTTTTTATAATTTCTGCTAATGATTGCATTTTGCATAAAAGAATAGAGGTTGGGAGACCCGATATAAGAATTTACTTTATAGCATATATAAATTATATTAGTGACAGATTTTTTAAATTTTGTAATTTCTTACTATAATACAAAAAGAAAAAGTATTGGTTTGTCCGATGGGGGGAAGGGGATTGCATGTATCGCACTTCCACCTATTTATATTATATAGATATTCGACAAATTTCGTTCACATACTATGATTTCTCCATAAAAGTAGGACCGCCCCCCCCCACCCAAAGGGTTTAGATGGGAAGGGCAGTAGAGGTATTCGCTCCTCCCCTTCCAATCGGCCAAAGATGAACGACATAATATGAAGACCGGTTAAAATACCAATAACAAGTTTTAATCATATAGATATTTTATTGATTCTGTTAGCGAGCTGTGATTTCCGAAATAAATAGGACCGCCCCCCCCCCACTCGAAAGTTTGTGGTTGGGGGGGGGGCGATTTGATGCCATCGCCACCTCCAGATTCTGCAAATCGCCCAAAATACTAGAAGGGGGGGGGCGAAATAATCTAAAAATAGGTTGAAATATAAATAATTAGTATATATTATTAACATAAGTAATAAATTCGTATACAAATTGTGTGAATTCTATACTAAAATTCATCCTCCCCCCCTTCGGCCGAGGGGGGGGGGTGATCGCCCCTACCGCCCCCCCCCCCTGACTCCGCCAGTGCAACTGAGTAGTAAAGCGTTTGGTTTCAAAACGAGAGGTCTCTAGTTTGAATTTCGGTAAAAACGGATTTTTGGGACGTCCCAGAGTTCACCCAACTCTAAAGATATCTTTTATTAGATGGGGAAGGTAAAGCCGATTGGTCGATGTGCTGGCCACATTAAACCCTCGTTAACTGTAAGCCATATAAACAGATGACCTTTACGTCATCTGAACTACACATCAAAAGTTCTGAAAGGGATAACTTTTAAAAATTAATTAACTAGTTTTAAACAAACTTCTGGAGGTCCCACTGCATTGATGAGACACCAAGTTGAGGCACTGTTGGTGAGGCGATTAGAAATCTAGATTCTATCTTGAGAATATATATATATGCAACGCTCTGTCTCAATCTTACTAAGGGGTCGACTCCCAGTTCGGCATAGGATTTCCTTGATTAAGACCCGATCTCAATAACTGACTCCTAAAATCTGTCTTTGTTGAACCACATTTAGTGTTTATTCAATACCGGCAGATGACTATTCACTGCACTTTATTAATGGAGTCCCGCCACTGGTAGAAATGTGTAACCTCTCTTGAATACGCTCTTGGAATTAGGTGACTGTAGTTATGTCGAAAAGGGAAGTTTTATCGTCAAAATCATCTGTTGGGGGTTTTAAACTAAAATATCTCAAGACTTTGTTGTTGTTTTTTAAATTCAAAACCCCATTTAGCTACGAACAGAGACTTTGGTAACTGTAGTTCGCTTTAGAATAGTACTGAAGATAGAGGTTTTCCACCTCAAAACGCTTAATAGGGGAATTTTAAACTTAAAACCATCTGGAGGAAATGAGTTTAAACTCAAACCCCCTAACTGGCTAGGCTATGCTCAAATAATTTTATTGTGTAATTTGCTTTTTTTTTTATATTGAAGAGGTATTTTTTAGCAACAAACCCTTCTGAAGGGGGATTTAAACTCAAAACCCCTTTTGGCAACGCTCATAGCATGTTGAGTGCGTAATTTGTTTTTTTTTTAAATTGAAGATGTATTTTTTAGCTTCAAACCCCGCTGGCGGGGGGTTTAAACTTAAAACCCCTTTGGCTACGCTCATAGATTTTAGAGTGTGTAATTTGCTTTTTTTTTTAATAGAATATGTATTTTTTAGCTTCAAACTCCACTCCAGTGGAGGTTAGACTTAAAACTGAGTCAAAACCCATTTAGCTACGCTCATAACATTTTGAGTGTATAATTTGCTTTTTTTTTTCATATTGAAGAGGGGGTTTATCGTAAGTTTTGGAGGGGGTTTTAAAATCAAAATCTTCCTTAACTGTGCTCTTGGAATTTGGGGATTGTCGTTTGCATTTTTTTTTGTTTTGTTTTATAGAAGATTTAACTGCAAAAACCCCTGGTAAGGGGTTTTAACCTAAAAAAAACCCGGTAGGAGGTTTTAAACTCAAAACCCCCTGTTAGGGAGTTTACAGCTCAAAACCCCCTGTTAGGGGTTTTTAACTCAAAACCCCCTTAGCTGCAATTGGGCAAGTGATGGTTTAGTATTAAAATCTCACCTAAAATAAACAAAATCAAAGCAAAAAACAGTCACTAAAGTCCGCCCCCCCCCCTCGTGGTAGTGGGTTTCAAACTCAAACCCCCTGGTAGGGGTTTTAAACTAAAAACCCCCTTTTAGGGGGTTTTAAAGTCCAAACCCTCTGGTAGGGGTTTTAAATTCAAAACCCCTTTGGCTGCGATGGGGCAAGTAATGGTTTAGTATTAAAATCTCACCTAAAATAAACAAAATCAAAGCAAAATATCAGTCACTAAAGTCCGCCCCCCCCCTCGTGGTAGTGGGTTTCAAACTCAAACCCCCTGGTAGGGGTTTTAAACTAAAAACCCCCTTTTAGGGGGTTTTAAAGTCCAAACCCTCTGGTAGGGGTTTTAAATTCAAAACCCCTTTGGCTGCGATGGGGCAAGTAATGGTTTAGTATTAAAATCTCACCTAAAATAAACAAAATCAAAGCAAAATATCAGTCACTAAAGTCCGTCTCCCCCCCCCCCCCCGTGGGGGGATTTCACCCCAAACCCCACTGGCTACGCCCATGATGTTACACTATGTTAACAAAGAAAGATAATTTTTGTGTATTTTTAATATCACAAAGTCATTCAACTCTGGGAGATGTACAAGAAATGTTCACAATAAATGTAACTATTAGTTAACTGTGTCTTTTTTTGGTCAGCTTTTTTCTAAAATGAAAAGAAAACATTTATGTTTGTTTATAAAGGCTATGAATGAACTTTGTATGTAAACATCACGCACATTTTTTTTAATAACTCTTTATGCAGCGAATTACGTGCAGTAGCTTGACGGCCGCGGCGATTAATACCATACCAAACTAGTTCATTCGAAATTTTTTAATAATCAGAATTTATTTATTTTTTGTTTAGTGCCCCCATCAGGGTAAAAGCAGCTTATTTTTATGCGTTTTGTCTGTTGGTCGGTCTGTCCGTCACACTTAGATAAAAAAACACTAACAACTATTGAAAATCTGATTTAACGTTCAATGTTCCTTCTGAAACATCTCAATAGTTTTAAGAATCTATAATATATTGTTCCGGATGTTTTTGTGAAAAACAAATCAATGCCAACGAATGTATGTTTGCTCTTCTAATTTATATTATATTTAATTTCCGTGCTTAAACGTTGCAAAAAAACATTATCAATACTATTTTGTTCCGTTTTTTTATGTCAATAGCATATAAATGCTAAATAAAAATCTCTATACTGACTTATATTTCATTAACTATAAAGTTGTTCCGGATACTGATTTATAAAAAAATAAATTATGCCAAATGATTAATTGAAATGGCATAATTGACTTATATTGCACTTATAATCTTGGACAATACGTCACTATAGTTTAATTATCGATATCAAATTGTTCCACATTTTCAACTTCAAACAAAATTTATGTCAAATGACTTCTTTTTTTTTACAAAAAAAAAGCTATTTAGACTTATTTACATTTAATTTTCTTTCTGAAATATAACAAAAGTTTTTTCATCGGTAAAAGTTTTCCGGATTTCGTTTTGAAAAAGAAATCGACCTACTTTACTTTGATTTTCTTACAAATCGTTGCCAAAATTGTTACGAATTTTACATGAAAAATCTTCTAACGCCAAACAACTGTTTGAAATCCATCTTCTAATCAATAAAAAATACTCTTCCTCTCATTTACAAATATCGGTTGTTCCGGATTTTTTAAATGAAAAACATTTTAAGTCAATTTATGTAATAATTGCACTTCTGTCTTACACCTCATTTAATGTTCTAGATAAAACGTTAGAAAATCTAATTATCGTTAATACGAGGTTTCGATATTTAAAGAAAACAACTTCCTAACACCAAAGTATGGTTTGAAAATCTCTTACAAGACTATGGTAGATCTAATTTTCATACGAGACCATCCCAAAAATGTAATTAACGGTATTAGATATATCTGGAATTCTCTTTATCTCTCGCTATATATATATATTGTAATAACTCCAGTGGTGGACTGAAAGGATTAATATGTGTGCGGCCTACTGACACACAAGACTCAGGCCAATCACACAGGTCAAGAGCTGTTGAACAAAGGACAGTACTGCTAGTACACGCAAGTATGCCCCGTGTTGTGGTCATGTGACCGAGAGTCTTCACGGACGAGAGACAGTGTGTAAGAAAAGAGTCCTGGACAAGCAAGGCAGTAAGGATGGTGCGGTAGACTGTGAGTCCTCGAAAATGTAGCTGTACTAGTCCAATTAGTAGAAAGAGAGACTTGTAGTGTTTAGTAAGCAGTTCTGTTGTGTAGTAAAGCATTTGAAGTTAGTGTAGCCAATAGTGCTTTATTGGCTGTTGATGTATTTGTCATTAAACCGCCACATTGTTAATTAATGCTCTTGTTGTCAAGTTCTTGTATAAGATGTGCTGTGTGTTAAACAGTGATTACAGAAGACCTGATAGAGAAAATCGTAGCAATATATATAAACATCCGGAACAATCTCTTATAGATACTTCATACTACTGCGATGTTTCGGAAGTGAAATTAAAGAGTAATCAGATTACCAACAGCAATAACATGACGGACATATATACTGACAGACAAAACGCACAAAAAATGCGGCTTTAATCCTTATATATATATATATATATATATATATATATATATATATATATATATATATATATATATATATATATAACAGCACCGCTAAGATCATCCGATGGTTCTACCCTATTAACTAGCAAGGCGGAAAAACTAAATCGCTGGACAGAACACTACAGCCTGCAATTTGGTGATAAAAGGCATTGTATCGGAAGAATCGCTGGCAAATGTCCCTCAGAAAACTATGAGAGAGGAGCTCGACGACCCACCGACATTTGAAGAAGTTGAAAGAAGCAATTCTTAAACTCAAAAAACACAAAGCACCTGGCTCTGAAATATTTAAAATGGGTGGTGTCGCCCTAACCGAGAGGCTAACAGACTTGTTCGCTCTATGCTGGGAGAAGTGCGTGGTCCCACCTGAACTTCGAGATTCCGTAATCATATCCCTATACAAAAAGGGTGACAAGTCTAACTGCTCCAACTATTGAGGCATTACACTTTTGTCGGTAGCAGGAAAGATATTTGCACGAGTATTGCTCGACCGACTAACCCACTCTTTATTGGACGAGCTGTTATCTGAGAGCCAATGTGGCATCAGAGCTGGTAGAGGCACACCTGACATGATATTTGTTCTGTGACAATTACAAGAAAAATGCAAAGAGCAAAACCTAACATATACGCTTCATTTGTGGACCTCACCAAGGCTTTCACACGGTCAGTCGCGATGGCTTGTGGAGGATTGTGGCCATGCTGGGATGCCCACCTACGTTCCTATCCATTCTCAAGCAGTTTCACGTGGGACAAAAAGGTCAGATCAGACACAATAATGACCTGTCTGATCACTTCACAATAGAAAATGGCATAAAGTAGGGCTGTGTACTTGCCCCTACTCTATTCACTATCTTCTTTGGCGTAATGCTGGGTCAAATGAGGCAGCGATTGCACGAAGGCATCTACATCAGGTTTCATTCAGACGGCAATGTGTTCAATCTTCGACGACTACTATCCCATACAAAAACAAAAGAAATGGTCAAAACAGAGCTTCTCTATGCCAATGATTGTGCCTAGCTCACAATGAACATATCTCCAGAACGCGGTCAACGAATTTGCATATGCTGCCGCCTCTTTCGGTTTATCTATAAATCTCGGGAAAACAGAAGTCATATTCCAGAAGTCACCCAATAAAACCTACTCAGCCCCAAAATCACCGTAGACGGACAGCCCCTTAACGTGGGAGACCACTTCACATATCTGGGTAGTATAGTATCAAATCACGTCTCACTTTCAAGGGAAGTTGATAATCGTCTGGCCAGGGCCAGTTGAGTTTGGCGGAACAAATCTCTCCGCCTGCCTACAAAAATCAATGTCTACCAGGCGGTGGTTCACTTAACCCTTCTATATGGCTCTGAGACATAGACACTATATAGAAAACAACTAAGATTACTTGGGCCCTTTCACCAAAGATGCTTGCGCTTCATCATGAACATACGGTGGCAAGACCACAATACAAACAGCGATGTCCTTGCGAACTCCGTTATGGACAGTATGGGAGACGAACGTATGCCAAAGACAGTCTTTTTTTTTGTGAGGTAAAAGGTGGTCGACGTAACAGAGGCGCACCACGGAAACGCTTCAAAGACCAGCTTACGCTTCAACTTTCCTTGGCTGACATAGAAGAGAGCACCTGGTTGCGTGCGGCTTCAGAACGAGACAGCTGTAGGTCACTCACGAAGGCCGCGGGATACATATTTGAGACCAAAAGAAAATCCGCTGCCGAGGACAAACGCAGACGGCGAAAAGAAAATCTAAATCGACCACCTGCGGACAATCGTTATGCTTGCCCTGGGTGTGGCAAAATATGTAGGTCACAGCTGGGGCTGCGCAACCACGGGAAATACTGCATTCCTCACTTATCTTTGGACTCGAACACAAGCCTTATTATATATATCTATATATGTCTATCTATCTATCTATCTATCTATCTATCTATCTATCTATCTATCTATCTATCTATCTATCTATCTATCTATCTAGATAGATAGATAGATAGATAGATAGATAGATAGATAGATAGATAAATAGATAGATAGATATTTAGATATTTAGATATTTATTTATTTATAAATCTTTAAATGAAATCTTATTAGAACCCGGTGCACCAATGTCTATGAGCCATTGTTAACTCTTTAACTCTCGCGTGTTAATAGAGACTTTTCCTTTGACGTCATTTGGAATTAATTCTTAAAGTGAAATTTTAAAAGAACTCAGTGCACCAATGTCTATAAACCCTCGACAACTTGTATGTATTGATAAAGACATTTTTATTCTACCTAGTCCGTGTGACGTAGTGGATTTTTTTCCTTTGATGTCATATGTAATGAATTCTTCAAATGAAATGCCAAAAGAACTAGTTGCATTAATGTTTATCTACCTCGTAATATTTCTCGTATTAAAAAAAAGGCACACTAGTTAGATTTAGATCTAGTCTAGATTCTTTACACTAGATCTTGATCTTTTACACTAGAGCTAGATTTTTTACACTAGATCTAGATTTGTTCACACTAGATCTAGAATTTTTAAATTAGATCTAGATTTATATTCTAATTAAAATCATTGTAGATTTTAGATCTAGAATTTCTAGGTCTAGTTTAGAATGATATAGACTAGATCAAGATCTATAATTTCAATTTCTAAACTTAAATGTAGATTTTTTTCCCAAATGTCTAGATCAATCTTGCAATGTTATAAAATACTAACACAAATCTACAATTTTTAAATTAAATGTTGCATTCAGTCCATTGGTAGATTATCTAGGCTTTTTTTTTTCTAAATTACATCTACATTTTTTCCAAATTTATATTAAATATCTAGATAGGCCTATAGATCTTAAGAGCGCTAAATCAGAAATTTAGTTCAGGTAGATCTACATCCTCATTCTAGTTCCGTTTAAATAAAAATGCCGATAGCTCTGTTGGCTACTGTGCTGGGACATCGAGCAGACGTTGCCGAAGTATAATCTCGATACGTTCTTTTCTTTTTTTCTTCAATTACAAATCGATACCAAAAGATTATCTAAAATGTACATATCAGATCAGGTAGTTATCATGCCGTAATGTGTAATATATCTCTTTATCAATAATAGGCTATTAGTTTGTTAACAGCAATGCCTGGTCGTGCGGTTAGCACGCTTAACTGATTATCTCGACGGTCCCAGGTTCATACCCTGCTCGCTGCCATCCCCCGTCGTACAGTGGGAAGTTTAGATAAGGAAGTAAATTATCTTTAACTTTGAAGGAACTACCGAAACATGTAAAACATTTTACAGAAAAAAACAAACATTTTTTACAACGCCAAATGAATCTTTAAAACATTATTACTTTTGACAATGAAACAAAATCACGTCTTGAATATTCCTTGCGAATAGGTGTATCCGATAGGGATCCGACTCCGATGGGGGTCGCCTCTGAGTGTGTGTGATAAGACACAACCTTTGTAATCTTGTTTTCTTTTTCCCTATGTTTACCTATTTTTAATATGCTTACGTCATATATGCTTCTTTTTATACGGGGTCTCAACAAAAAAAAACAACAACCCAATCCTAACAGCATTAATAAGAAAGATCTAGTCTTTCTCTTTTTTTTCGAGAGAGAAAAGAGAGAGAGAGAGAGAGCAAGAAATAGTACTTTGTAACACTTTCAAAAGAAATATTAATCCTAATAGCATTGGAAAGATAAATCTAAATTTATTGTCATATTGCCACATTCAAAAGAGGTCAAATAAACTATTATAATTAATAAAACCAAATTGATATTTTTTAGAGAACAAAATACAAAGATACATGTACAAATGGGAAAGTGTACGACTTAATGCATGACATTTCCTGAGAAGACTATACAGCGCATTTGTTCCTTTTATTTTACAATTTTCCCTATGTTTTAAGAATGATCCATTAGATGATTAAATAATACCTATTACCTATTTCTAATGGGTTACCAATTAATTCAAAATTGTAATTCTTGCTTTTTTTCGCCAAATACCATTATTTTAGTCTTATCCTCATTTATTCTTTATTAAAGAAAACTTATAGTGTACGAAGGGTTATCTTTTTGTTGTTGGCCGGGCGGGGGATGAGTAAAAGTTGGACTAAAATTAACGGGCCCAAAATATGAGAACGTGTTTGTGTCGGGGGGCGCATCTTCCAAATCAAGTTAAAATAATGAAGTAATAAACAATAGAAAGCCTTGGAAGAAATCAACGGGCGTATACGGTGTGTATTAGTAGATGTATGCATATATTAAGGTTTACTATTTCAGTTCTAATGTGAGATTCAGTATTTAACTAGATGTAGGTTTTAGTTTATTTAAGCCTTTGTAGTAAAATCTTTAACAGTTTTCTTGGTTCAATAAAAACAAATTGAACGTTGTTGTTAGTTTAATTAATCTGATTGTAGAGTTTATTCTCTCTTTCTTTACCCTCTCCCAAACTCTATTGAACCGTAACCCACAACTGATTTGACAACCAACTTTCTCCATTCCTCTCTTGTCTTTTGTCAGGATTAGTGTATGTTCCTCTCCTTCTCCTTCTTTTCCCCGGTATTGTACACTCTAGGAAGGTCAGTGTGAGCCCTGAGAATCTCATGATACGGCTATAGAGCAGGCATGTCAAACTCATTTAGGTGTATGGTCCACTTAAAAAACTTACTATGACCTGAGGGGCCGCAGCAAAAATCAGTAGCAAAACAGCCTACTATTTTTATGTAAATTAGAAAAAATACAATAGAATACAATAATTAATGGCATGCATGTCCCTTAGTTAGTTAAATTTGTAGTACTATTTGATAATTTAACAAAAAATTACTATGGTTACGCATTATTTTCATAGTCCTGATACTTGACATCCTTTCTGGGATACAAGTTCATTAATGTCATGTTGAAGTTTGTTTGTCACTGACACTTTCATCACTGATGACAAATTTTGATCAGATTATATCTCGAACTGTGCGGTGTTTTTGTAGCTTTCAAAATGGAAAAGAACTGCTCATAGAGATCAGTGCTTGCAAACATAGCTAGAATTTTGGCTGAAAATTTCCGCAATTCAACGTACAGTTCAGGTAAATAACAAAAATTTTGGCACAGCCAATTCTATATACTTTGATTTCAACAAATAATTTGACTGCTATCCTATCAGCTCTAGTGGCACATTATCAGCAGCATTTTCAGAATCAAATGAGAATGGAGAAACAAACAACGAAAATTCTTGCTCGTATAAAACGAAGTTACGAAAACGGCCATTGAAAGCATCTACTAACGATTCCAGGTGTAAGACATATTTATTAAATGTTGTAGTATTTAACCTTTTCAGTTCCTGGCACGTTGAGAAGTGAACAAGATTTTCTCATCATATTTTGTTTATCCACAGTCGTAATTTTGCTTGAGAGCACTTCACATGATTACACGCTGTTGTGACTATTTTGTCTTAACATTGAAGTTTCAAATTCAAATCTTGCAGGTGACCAATGAGATCAACTGCAAATACCAAATCCTGAACCCATTCTTCACTTTTGAAATAGGTTCACCTTTCATGTTCAGAAACAATACAATTTCCTCACGCAGTGCAAAAAATCTCTTCAATACTCTATGACAGGAGAGCCAGCGGACTTCTGTTTAGTAGAACACAATCAAATTCGTGTCCAATGTCATCCAGAAACATTGAAAATCGGCGATGATTTAAACCACGGGCACGAATAAAATTGAGTGCGACTAAAACCGGTCTTATGACAAGTTGGAACTGTAATTGCTGTGCGCTGAATGTTTCTTGGTGAATAATGCACTTAAAATGAGCAAATTTAAAATTAGCATCATTCTATCTTATTTTTGCAAGCAGCTTTGCATCAAAACCATTTCATTTCATGGTTGGTGCACCATCCGAAGATGAATTGAACTGCAATATCACCTCCTGCAATTTCTCAAAAACATCCACGCTTTGTGGTGTTATCATAGAACAGACATCAAGTAGCTCCTCATGTGTCTCAAAATTTCTGTCACAGGCCCTTATGAATATAGCCAACTGTGCTACACCCGTTACATCAGTTGACTCATCGAGAGCAAATGAAAATAGTTCAAAATCTATTTTGTTCTTTAAGTGTTCATGCAATTTCACTGTCATGTCATTTATTCTATCTGCCACAGTGTTCCTATTTAAAGTTATTTCTTTGATTGCTTTCACCTTTTCTGGACAAATTGCTTCGGCTTTAATGACACACTCCTTCACAAAATCACATTCACTAAATGATTTGCTATGGCTAGTAATTAAGTTTGACAAAATGTAGCTTGCTTTCACCGCAGACTCACTCTCATTGTTCAGTTTAACAAATACTTTTTTCAATTCAGCTAGCTTGTCATCTCTTATTTTCCTGCGTAAAAGTTTATCATTTTTTTGATAATTCTTTAGGTGGCCAAGCGGGCCGCATGCAAAGTGGTCACGGGCCGTATGCGGCCCCCCGAATGCCGTGTTTGACATGCTTGCTATAGAGTCTCTCATCTTAACTTGATACAATACTTTCTTATCTGGTGTGCAAGTTGATAAAAAAAAATGTTGCTACTGCACGTCCTAACCAGTCATACCAGGGGTTCTCAACCTGTGGGTCGCTACACCTTTGGGGGTCAAATAACCATTTGCAAGGGGTCGCCTAAGACCATCGGAAAATTGATATCTTCTGGGGGGCTATTTTCATTGGAAGTTTTTTTAAATAATTTTTTTGTGTGTCTCTAACGTGTTTTAGTAAGCATATTTATTAAATAGTCGAAATACATCAATATTGTTACGAATCTCCCTATCCAGGCACCAAACGACACCACCAACTTAAAGAACTTGACAACTCTGGGCTTGAAAATAACGTAATAGTTTAATGTCAATAAATAACAGCCAATACTGTACAATTGGCAGCACGTAACACAAGACTGTACAAATATCTCTCCGCCGTATCAAATCTTGCACTGGTTTGTTTGTTTGTTTGATTTGAGGCACATCGGCACAATTTAGGCCATGTCGTGCCTGCAGTCCCTTAAGGACTACTCTCTCTCTAAACAACAGGGCCAGATTCTATACAGTCATATCATTAAAATCAAGGTCTATTCACAGTTAAAATAGTAAAGGTAGTAAAAATTTAAATATTTGGTAAAAATCTAATGTAAATAGTGCATGTTCACAAATTCATAAATCAGATCTTCTTAGATAGCCCCACTTCCCGGATAAAGCCCAGTACCTTCCCAGGGTCGACATTATCACTGGTCTCTCTGTCTCGTCTCGGACTTGTACTGAGCCGTTGTAACGAACTGTAGATCGGGAAGTTGTGACTGCCTGGTCTCTGATACCTTCGCTCTTTATATAGGTTCCCTGCTGGCCTTCAAGAACCGAACAGAACGTCGCTCGACCATTCTGGGTGGTCAGATGACTACATCCCTCGTGACACTCCTGAGCTCTGTTCACGACGTCGATCCTTCCCGAACCATCATGTTGATACTCGTCTCGGCCGATCGTCGTAACTCGTCACGGTTGACCGCTCGTCTAGCGCTGGCCTGGGGCGATTTGCGTCGGCTGACTACACACACACACCACCACCCCATCTGTGCCACCACCAGGTTTATAACAATATCAATAAAATAGAAAGTGAGAATAACAAAGCTAGATCTAAGAACACTGACACATATAGCCAGGGGATACGAAGGACACTTTAAGTGAATGTATCATGATTGAACGTAAACGTGATTTTTATTGGTAGCTACTTCTTTCTTTTTTTATAATTGTGATTCGGAAATATTTCTTGCGGACCACATCTTCGTTGTTGCAGTATATTTTTTCAACAACCGAAATTACTGTCCATCCGAGCCAGCGTAATCTTCTTTGTGTCAGGAGAGCATACATGCTGTTCATATTGGCCAATCTCAAAACTCCCTGATTGGATACATGGTCCCTCCAAGAGATGCCCATTATGCGTCTCAGGCAGCGCAAGTGGAAACTATTCAATCTGTGCTCTTGGTACATGTATGTTGACCAACTTTCACTGCCATAAAGGAGAGTGCTCGCAACACAGGCGTTGTAGACTAGGATTTCGGTCGCTGTGGTCAATTTACCATTTTCCCAGACGCGCTTGGAGAGTTTTGCCAATGCTGTGGTAGCTTTTTTTATCCTTTTGTCAGCTCGATGTCTAAGTCTAGGTTACTGACAATTGTTGAACCCAAGTAGGTAAATTCCTGCACCACTGAAAGGGTGTGGTTCCAAATTTGTATTATAGGTATTTCTGCGACGTCTTGTGCCAGGATTTCGGTCTTGGAGAGACTCATAGTAAGGCTAAACTCTTGACAAGCAGCTGATAAGGCGTTCACTAGCTTCTGTAGACCTCCTTGTGAGTGAGATACGAGTGCCGCGTCAGCGGTAAACAGCAGCTCCCTTATCAAGATACGACGCCTTTTCGTTTTGGCTTTAAGACGTGCCAGGTTAAAGAGCCTTCCATCGGATCTGCTATGGATATATATTCCGTATTGAAAATACAATATCAACATTTTCCTTCAAGACTGCTAAAGAATAAAGACAACCTATAGGCAAATAATAATAGTATAATAAGACCAAAATATAGAAATAAAATGCAAAATCATGAAATATTGATGAAATCGAAAAGTATAAGGAACGATAAAACGTTATATGGACCCTCCCAACACACACACACACTATACCCTCTCACTGATTCCTAGAAGAGAGTACGTTACCTCGTATACTGGTCAAGCCATTTGGACTGTTTGATGGTGTCTAATGTTATTCTGGCCTCTTGAATGTTGTCTCTAGAGAAGTTAGCAACAAAGCCTCCACCAGAATATGTCGCACGTTGGCCTAACACAAATTGTATTCAATGAGATCAACAAACACACAATGGAAAACCATCCTTATTATTATTCTATGCTATGTTTTCTCTTAAACCTTCATTATTATAATAGAGTAACAAAAGTGTGTTGAGAACCCCTGCTTTATAAACATTGATTTCTGTTATTATGGAATTTGAATTTGAATTTTTGAGTTTTTGGCATTTCGGCACAATTTGTTATGGAAAGTAAGTTTCTAATTGGGGATAAAAACCTGAAAACGAAGCAGTCCGCAACTGTTCAGCACTCTTGTACACAAAGGGGGAGTCTTCTAAATCTTCCACATAGTCTTCGTAAACTACTTTCCAGGAATTCACAAAACTATTATTTTCTTCTTGCCCATCCTCCATTGAGTGGATGCAAATCTCTGTATTATAGATCATTCTTATTGTCTCCGGAAGATTTGAACAAGCACCTAGTGAGATATGGCAGGAATGAGGTAAAAGAACGTCATACGTCATACAAACTATCATAGACTATAGTTTCTATGAGTGTAACGACCTGAGTCAGGCTTGACCCTTGTTTGTCTGAGTCTAACAGTACCAAACAGATACAAGGACTCTTTAAGGCTGTTGTTTCTCTCATTCGGGATCAGTCTAGTCAATAAAACATCATTTAGATAGCTCCACATACCCGACGCATCGTGTATCTAAAGAAAAGACAATTATATAAATCTGAAAATATACATGTAAAAACGATCTTTAAGACCTTTCTCTTTTTTTAAAAAAAGAATACTTTATAAAATAAAATTTGACTTACATTGTTTGTTTTACTTATATAGTAAAAAAAAACTGAAAAAGAAATAGGCAGTAATGTAAACAAAATTAACAAAGTAAGTGATGTCTATTTTTATGGGGCCTCAATGTATTATATATTATAAAACCCCTTACTAATTTATCACTAAATCTAATTTTTCCACTTGTGGTGGATGAAAAATTATGAAAATTTAGCCGGTTATTACTTACCATGTACATAAAACAACTAAGCTATTTTTATACCAAAACCGTAGTGGTTTAATTTCCCCAAAATTCTTACCTTAAAAAAAAAATGTTTTTACAAAGTCGATACATGAAAAGTACTGTCTTCCGGTTTTTAAGCATTATTGATAAAATCTTTTTTTTTTTTTTTGTATAACATTTAATAGAACTCATTGGTGTGTAGCTTGCTTTTGTAGCCATAGTATGTTCCGATGCCGTTCATGATTGCTTTTGAGCGAGAAGGAATATTCTGGCAGCAAATCAACTAGCTTGGCTGGTGGACATGAGCGCCAACAAGGTATATGCAAGGTGATGTATATGCATGTACATACATGTCCTCACTGTGGGCAGATTTTCCAGTGCTACTGAAACTTCCGTAATTAGGTCATCCCTGGATTAGACTCGGAATTCAAACCATAAGTAGTCAGTGATGAAAACTAATCAAAACTAGTTTTGTTTTTGTTGACTTTTATAACCATTATATCGTCCTTTTTGACATTTATTAATCACTTTTTACAAAGCTTGTTTCAACTCACTCTGTTTGTCTGTCTGTCTGTGTGCAAACCTTAACGAGTTATTTTTACCACTTCCCATTCTTGGTTGGATCAAGTGGAAACTTTGGACAATTGTTGATGACAACACATGAATCAA
The DNA here is from genome assembly GCF_947242115.1 of Biomphalaria glabrata. Taxonomy (NCBI): domain Eukaryota; kingdom Metazoa; phylum Mollusca; class Gastropoda; family Planorbidae; genus Biomphalaria; species Biomphalaria glabrata. The sequence goes on from NC_074728.1 coordinate 15,442,619, forward strand.
TAATAAAAAAAACAACAATTAGTTAATAAATTAGTCGTCATTAATTTTGTTTTATATACAAAATGTGCTTAGGGGAGATAAGCTTGGTATAGAGAATCAGGTCGCTCGCTAACAATTGTAAAGAAAACTTTATGAGAATTGAATAGCTCAGTAGCTAACACGTTCACTCTCTATTATGGACTCGAGCAATCTTTTAAAATTGCTTTTGAAAAGGCAGCACAGAAACCTTCTCCCAGATACCTTTCCCACCCCCTCCAGAAACAGTTCCACTAAAGTGACTGGACCATAGCAAAATGAGCTTTCTATTCGCATGAAAGTTGCACTACAAAAAAAAAATCCAATCGTAAAAATAAGTGACATGAGTGCTTCAAAATAATTGAGGCTACTTCACTCAATATAATCTTCTTTAATTTTTCTAAGTATATTTTTTTTATAATTTACTCTTTAAATCTAAATTTAATTAAGTCTTCCTTAAATTATTGTTTTGCTTCTTTATGCCTGCGTCCCTTATCTTATTGGGGTAGTATAACAATAATATTAAAATTCCTTACAACAGTGATGGGCAAACTTTTTAAGGAGCGGGCCAAAAAAATTAAAGGAGAAAAGGGCCACAATTGTCCGTATGGAAATATGTCTTACAATTTGTGCATTACACCAGACAAAAAACATTATAACTATAAGAAACCAAAATGTACATTCACACCAGACTCACTCATAATTTACATGTGACAAAGTTTATGTCAAATTGTTCCTATTTAATGATTTAATTGCCAGGTGTCTTCTATTTCTTTTGTGATGGTAAAATCACAAAATCCTGACACAAAGGGTGATTCTTTATTTCTAGGATCTTGTTAGCTTTTTTATAGATGTTTGTCTTAAACAGTTTGCCCAAATGGGTTTTGTTTTTTTGCAATGATTTTACCAGCAGCATTTAGGATTTTATAAAGTTTGTTTATATTTTTAATGCTCAGATTGCCATACCAGGCTGTGATATTGAAACTTAAAATATTGCAGATGTGAGCGTGATAAAACATAGCTAAGGCCTTTTCGCTAACATTAAACGAGGACAGTTTTCTCAGTAATCGTAATCTTTGCTGCCCTTTTTTGCTGATATAATCAGTATGTGCAGTACAATTTAGTATATTGTCTAGGATAGTACCAAGGTATTTAAAAGTTTGCACTATTTCAATAGTCTCTCTAGCTACAGAAACAATATCATTTTTCTTCTTTTCCTTCTTTTCCTTATGAAAATCGATTATCATTTCTTTTTTTTTTTACATTTAATAATAAAAAATTATCTTTACAGCATTTTTCAATGTGTTCTATTTCTCTGAAATACTCATTTACGTCTGAGCTCTCTCAGAGCAGGGCAAGAAGAGCCGCATCATCAGCGAATTTTGTGAAAGAGCAAAAAGGACTATCAGATTGAAAATCATTGGTGTACAAAATGAACCACAATGGCGATGTCACAGCCCCCTGGGGCGCCTCTGTGTTAACTATGCGTGCATTTGATATAACATTTTTTACACAAACCCTCTGAGGTCTCTGGGTCAAAAATTCATTAGCCCATAGTATTATGTATAGACTAATCTTCAACGCTTTCATCTTTTCAATGAGTAAATGAAGTTGTATAGTGTTAAAAACTGATGAGAAATCAATAAAGAACAATCTTACATAAGTGTTCGGTAAGTCCAGATGTTTGTAGACACAATTTAAAATATTTAGGATGGCATCGTCTACACCTTTACTCTTTTGGTAAGCTAATTGTAAAGGGTCTAACTTACTACAAAGATCATTCGGAAGAAACATTTTAACCATTTTTTTCTAAACATTTAGACATAATGGAAGTAAGTGAAACAGGTCTATAGTCATTCATTTCCTTCGGTTTGGAAACCTTTGGCACAGGTACAATTATAGATGACTTCCACACAGGTGGTATCTCATGGTTTAGTAATGAAGTGGAAAAATATCTTGGAAAGGTTCAGCTAGTTGTTCAGCACATTCTTTTAAGATTCGCCCTTTTATTCCATCAGGCCCACCAGCTTTCATCGGGTTGACGTTTTTGAAAATGTTGCAGACTTGCTATTTAGTAATCGCTAATTCTAAACAGTTGTTAACATTGACATCCTCAAGGGCTTCGAGTCTTAAATAATTAAAAATCTTTTGTGTCGAAGCGACAGTAGAAATCATTTAACTAGTTGGCTAATGTTTTTTCGTCTCTTGTCTTAATCGAGTCTTCCAGCTTGGTGCAGTAGTTTCTCCTCCCTTCCTCAAGAACGACGTTGAGATTTCGTTGAGCTCTTTTCCTTGTCTGTCCATCGCCACTCATATATGCTCTTTTCTTTTTTATTATTTCCCGTTTTATTTTTGCAGTGACCTATGGTTTAATGTTGGGGTAATTCTTGATACTCTTAGTACTGATACACATGTTTTCACAGAATTTGATGTAATTAGTCACAGCGTCGACCCATTCTTCCAGATTTGAAGTGGTCTCTTTAAACAAATTCCAGTCAGTGCAGTCTAGACAACCCTGTAGTTTGAGAATGTTGTCTTTAGTCCATTCTTGTACGTTTTTTTTAATGATTTTTCCTTCTTTAAGTTTTGTACGGTAAGTAGGCAGCAGTTGTATTGTTTTGTGGTCAGATGATCCTAGTGGTGGCTTTTCACGAGATTTGATGTTACAGTAACATAAGTCCAAAGTTCTGTTCTCTCTTGTCGAACATGAGATGTGTTGATAGAAGGTGGGTAGGTCAACCTTCAAGGTGCATTTATTAAAATCACCCAGTATAACTACTGGTGCGTCCGGTGACCTTGTCTGAAACTCATGCACTACGTCAGCGATGATTGCAGCTGCAACTTCCGTCTTGGCTGTAGGCGGAACATAAACCAAGACTATGTAAATAACACCAAAGTCTCGTGGCAAATAAAAAGGTCTCAATAAGAGCGCCAGTAGTTCTAGATCCGGACAGCACATTCTCTTTTTAACCGTGTAGTTGGTACAGTATTTGAGGTTAATGTATACACAGCACACCCCCCCCCCCTTTCTTCTACTTAGACTCAGCCGTTCTGTCAGATCTCACGCAAAATAAACCATCAATAGCAATCAGGTTGTCGTTGTCATCCTCCTCTAACCATGTCTCAGTAAAAGCCAATAGACAACTTTCCCTAAAAAACGTGGTCGTAGCGTACATGGGCACATATCTCATCCACTTTGTTTCTAATTGAGCGGACGTTAGCTAGAATAATCGTAGAAAGTGGTGGGCAAAAACCTCTTCTGCTCAGCCTTTGACGTAGTCCTCCTTTTTTCCCTCTTTTCCTTGTACTAACAATGAAAGGGTAGAGACAATTTATATGTGCATAACATGGTGGAAGAGGCTTCCTCTTTGAACGAAGTTTGAGGAGTTGATCTTTACTATAATGAATAGATCTAGTACATAGACTTAGATATTACACTAGACTGGAAACCGGAAATAAATTCTTATCCGCGATTGATCGATTCACAGATCTTTCTATATATAGATTTTTATGTACGTAAACTCTTTTTTTCATAGAAAAGTAATGATCTTGAGTTTTCAAAGTTTATAAATAATACAAAATCCTTTCTCGGATATTCACGCAAATTTATGAAACAAAGCCATTTTCTGTTTGTTTCCATTAAGCTAATGTTTCAAAAATCCTAGATCGAAATAGTTCTTGTTGATTTAAATCATCTTATGTACATTTAAATAGATTGATTACCTTGATCTTTCTAGATTATGTTTCAAAAAATACAAAATAATAATCATGAGACAAGAGTACTCTTATTTTTTGATGTTCAACTACTAGATCTAGATCTAAAAATTAAATTATATGTTACATAGGTTAGAGTTGAAAAAAAAACATAGCTTTACTTCTTTTAACTACTTCATAAAACAACGCCTTGATCCAACTTTCTAAAACATTTTCATATTTTTTGTAGTGTTAAAAAATCTCCATGTCCAGTCTAGAGTAGTATATATAAGTCTATGATCTAATACAGGATCGGCCGCCATCTTGGGTCGCCATTTTTCTTCTTTTTATTTATAACCAAATTCACAAAGTTGAACAAATCTACATCTAGTAAAAACGTGTAATGTAAATACTCATTGTGGAGCCCACCTTGATAACAGAACGCTTTATCTACATAACTAATAACAAAAGAACATCCAATATACATCCAGCAAAGCAATAATCATGAATAATGAAAGCACAAATTGCATGTCGCCGCAGTGCAGCGCCATTTAAAAAAAAAGATTTAAAATAAGATTTATAATCAAAATTTAGCTAATGCGATGTACGAATCTACGAGTTCCTCTTTTTTGGTTCAGCTTCAGACATAATTATTATTACAAGTTAATTGAGTAGTTCATTTGTCAATCTATTTCTGACATAGTTTTTTGTCTAAACTGATCACACAAATATGATATAAACAAGATTACAAATAGAGCTTGTGTTATCACACAAACTCAGAGGCGGCCCCTATCAAATTCACCAATGTTTTGATCGTTTAAAGAAATTTGGCGCTATTTTTCACATAAAAGCAAACAGTGTAACACGTCATCTTTCATGAGACTCTAAATACCTTTATTTCAATATAGCGCTAGTTTCATGCTTATAGCATTCTCAGAGCACTATGGTCCAATCTCATTTGTGGACCGGTGGGGGTATCTGGGAGAAGTTTTTTCCGTGCTGTCTTTAGGCGCTCAGTAAACACAACTCTTCTTGAGTGTGGAACCTCGAGCCCCCTTTATACTTGAAGTTTATAGGCAGCCAAGCTAAGCCAAGTTCAAGCGTACATAGTCTCTCGACCACGCATCCCACATTTTAGTCTTATCCTCATTTATTCTTAATTGAAGAAATATCATAAAGTGTACAAAGGACTAACTTTTTTATTTTAAGCCCGGAAGGGGTGAAAAGAGGATAAGCGAAAGGGCTACTAGCATCGTATTGTGTAGGGATTTGTGTCTATCGGGGTTCTAGCTAATGCTGAACTGATCAGCCGCCGCCCTGGAGACTAGTGGAGGGTCAAGCCATCAAAATTTGTGGGCCCTAAACTGGTGGCTTTAAAAAAAGGTCTCCTGCCTCACTCCACTTTCGTGGATTAAACCCTGCCCATACGAGCGAGTGGTTGAGTTAACTGATCTTTCGATCGATTCATAGTTCAATGTTCATGTCTGGACTGTTCTTCACTGCTCGCTCAACCCAAATCTCCTCCCCCTGGAGGAACCCATACAACAATGTCGAGTAAATTTACAAAGAAAAGCGGGTCTGAGCAGACCCTAACAGGCTCCGCTGGCCAGGTAAAGGGCATTAGGCCTGGCATCGAAAAATGTGCTACTAATCGCCTCGCAACGTTGGTACATAGGGAGAACGGGCCACGTTGTGAAAAAAGAGCTACCGTTCTTCCCAACACACAAACCCTGATAACATCCTTTTTCCCCCAAACAAACACTACAATTAAAAAAACAAAAGTCTCAGAAAAAATTAACCCAGCACCAACACCTCATACTGGGAAAGTAAGTATCCCCCACACTAATTTAGCTGGAAAGATAAAGCAACATGATCCCCAAATTTCCAAATCTGATGCTAAAACTTTCAAAGTCCTTCAATGTAACGTCCGAAGACTTATTCCAAAGACACTTGAAATAACTAACCTGCTCCACAAAGAGTGTGTGGATGTTGCCTTACTACAAGAATGTCTGATAGGTGAAAAAAGAAGTGTCTCAATACCCGGGTACTCTGTTTTCCGCTGCTCCTGTGGGGATTGCAGAGGCCTGGTTACATTGGTGGCTAATGCTCTGGTCGCCAAGAAAGTGTCCACAGACTTGAGTCAGGGGAGGACAGACACTTTGGTATTAGAAATTTGGAAAAATAATAGACGCTTCAAGTGCATCAATGTTTATAATCCACCAAAACAAGAACTGGCTTTAGATGTCAGAGAAACAATAACTGTAGACACCATCATAGCTGGAGATCTAAATGCCCATTCACCTTCCTGAGGCTATGATGACACTGATCAGTCTGGTAAAAAAGTTCATGACCTGTGCAATTCTACTAACCTTTTTCTTTTGCAAAATAAACACTCTCCTCCTACTCTTCTGCATGCTAGCAATGGTTCACTATCACGACCAGATCTTTCTTTAGTCTCTGCTAACTTGGAATCTGTCATAACTTATCAAGTACTAGGCGATATTGGTAGTGACCACCTTCCAATATTACTGACTGCCACTCTTTCTAAAATGAACACCAAGACCACTAAAGAACCACGAAAGTGGTGCTATAGTAAGGCTAATTGGAAAGGATACGAGACAGCTGTCGACAATGCCCTTGAAAAAATCAATGTAGAGTCTAGCTCTGTCGACCTTGTGTACCGTCAAATAACAACAGCTATCCTGGGCATGGCTAAAAAGTTTATTCCTCGAACTTACCCTTGTAAAAAATTCAAAAACTTTTGGACGGCTGAAATCAACAAACTTGTTATGGCTCGGAGAAGGGCATACAAAAAGGTCCAAAAGAACCCAAACAATCCAACACTCAGGCAGAAATACAACAGACTCAGCCTACTAGTCAAAACGTCTGTTAATAGGGAAAAACAAGAACGTTGGACCAACACCTGTGCAAGGTTAAACCTAAGGGATAGCTCTAAGGCTTGGAGTCTTCTGAGAAATCTCGAAAATGCTGGGCGTACGAAAACAGCAACCCCATTATCTTCACCGAGTGGGGTAACCATTTCATCGAAAAAGAAAATTGCCACCTTGTTGAACAAGTATTTTGCCAAGATCAACAAGGCTGCCAAGAAGTCCCCAATGTCCAAAGCCATTGATAAAGCTCGCAAAGCTGATGAAAAAAAAAGACCGAAAGGAACCACAGACCGAAAGTGCTGAGGGAACGATGAACTCCCCATTCTCGATAGGCGAGCTTAATGCTGCCATAAGGAAATGCCAGCTTAAAAAGGCTCCCGGGCCGGATGGTATTACCCCCGAAATGCTTAAACATGTAGGGGGGAAAGGAAGGGCCATGCTCTTGGCATTCGTAAATAGAACCTGGGCAGATGGTCATCTGCCCAGGGCCTGGAAACGTGCCACCATTATTCCTATACCAAAAAAGGGAAAAGATGCTTCCACTGCTGAGGGCTACAGGCCCATCTCACTCACATCTTGTGTGGGAAAGATGGCTGAAAAAATGGTAAATGAGCGTCTGGTTTGGTACCTTGAGAGTGCCCGTCTTATAGCTCCAGAACAGGCTGGTTTCAGGGCTGGAATGTCCGCTATAGACCAAGTCAACATCTTTGTGCAGAGCGTAGCAGATGGATTCCAAAGGACCGAAAGCACATACGCAGTCTTCATTGACTTAAAACAGGCATATGATAAAGTATGGCGGCCTGGTTTGCTTCATAAGATAAGAGCTGTGGGGGTGCGGGGACGAATATATTACTGGATTAGAGACTTCCTACAAGAGCGTACAATAAGAACAAGGATGTACGGAGAAGTCTCAGGGGAAATGACCTTCGAGCACGGCCTCCCCCAGGGCTCTGTCCTGTCATGCGCCCTTTTCACGGCCTTCATAAATGACCTACCGGCTCAGCTAAAATGCCAAAAGCTGCTATATGCTGATGATATTGTCCTTTGGAAATCCGGAAGGAGCGCATCCTCTATACAAAAAGTGCTACAGGAGGACCTCCATACGCTCTGCTCATACACACAAAAATGGAGGCTAGAAATAAACACCTCCAAGACGGTCTATTCTCTGTTCACGCTCGGGACTGGCATTCTCGGGCAACCTTTCCAGCTCTCCCTCAACGGAGTGGCTCTCAGCATGGAAAAGCTACCCAAGTACCTTGGTGTAACTTTAGATCGCAAACTAAAAATGTGTGAGCACATCCAGGATGTTGTAAGAAAGGCCTCAGGGAAACTTTGCATTGTGCGGAAGCTGGCATCCACGAAGTGGGGAGCCCGAGCAGACATGCTCCGATCCCTGTATTTAGGAGCAGTCCGATCACAGATAGACTACAGCCTACCTGTGCAAATTTATGGCTCTAGGACTGCTCTTGAACAACTTGATAAAATACAGTCCCAAGCACTAAGATTTGTCTGTGGAACCTTTAGGACAAGTCCAGTGAATGCGGCTGAAATAATGGCTAATATAGCTCCACTAACCCTTAGGAGGGAAAGGTCAGTACTGACCTGCTATGAGCGGTATAAAAGGCTGGATGAATACCTCCCAGCTAGAAAACTAGTGGATGGTTGGAGATGCAGAAGACGTATCCAGATGCAGTCTTTTATGCATCATGCCACTAGACTATCTGATGAAGCTGGCCTCTCCACCAACCGACAAAACATTCAACGCTTTCATCCCCTTCCCCCTTGGTGTCGCCCAACAACCCCAGACATACGCTTGAAATTAGTAGACCCTAATGCCACTCAGCAAAGCCGTTCATCTAACGACCTTCAAATCCTAGCTCTGGAGACCATTAATACCTTCAAGCCCAGTGCTATTTTTGCATACACTGATGGATCGGCATCAATAGATTCTGGAAGAGCAGGCTATGGAGCCTACATCGACTTTCTTGGCTCTCACACAGTCAAAATCTTTGGACCATGTGGTAGTGTTTGCAGTTTTGATGCGGAGACCATGGCAGTCTGTGAAGCCTTAAAAGTCATTGACTCTCAACTCGGCGAGGGACATTTGAGGGCAACACAGATTGTTGTGGTCACTGACTCAAAATCTGTACTACATGCTTTGCAAAGCCCCGGACCATGGCCCCCCAATATCAACACTGTCATCATGGCTTCACATAACATCAAACAACGCTATGGCAACCCTGTAATAATGCAGTGGGTACCGAGTCACATAGGTGTGACTGGCAACACAATCGCAGACTCTTTTGCCCACCAGGGAAGGCAAATTCCAGCCACTGATCAGGCTGAAAGCTTTCATCAAGCCCTGGCTATAATACAAAAAACAGAAATGGAAAAGTGGTTTGAGTGCTGGGACAAGTCCCAAAAAGCCCGTGGAGTCTGGGAGCGCATGAGGCGCCCTGACCGCACTTCCCCGTGGTGGAGACTGTCCAGGCCTGAGCAAGCTATTATAGCACAGTGCAGGACAGGCCACTGTCCTGTTGGCTCATATTTCTCGCGGCTATGGCCAAATTTCGATTCACAGTGCCCTCGCTGCGGGGAAGAAGAGGAAACTGTGCCTCATATTCTGTTTGACTGCCCCAGACTTGCTGATCTCCGTCTCGACAGGTCTGGGAAACCCAAAATTCTCGACCTGTATGGCGACATTCATGCACTACGCAAGACAGCAGGGTTTCTGTCCAGGGCTTTTGCAAGAGAGGATTTGAGCCTCTCAAGCCCTCACTCTAATGGAGTTTGATGATGATGATGATGACTAGCATTAACTGGCCCAAAATATGAGTGCGTGTCTGTGTCGGTGGCGCATTTTGAAGAGGGTCTTGCCAAATCAAGTCAAAAGTTGGAGAAAGTTGCGCAAGTTAAAAAAAAAGAGGTTTCCAGAGAGCGAAGAGAGAGAGAGAGAGATAGAGATTGAGAAAGAAGGAAAGAGAGTATGGACCCTTTCATTGTAACAGATACACTCATTCAAGGGCTAAAAAGTATTTTAGCTTGATCATTACAATGTGGCCTGTTTATTACAATAAAAAAAAAAAGAAAAGAAGGGGGTGTTCCGGCTATAATTAAAAATATATAAAACCAGGAAACAAACCAATGGACGTAGCCGATGGGCAATTGACAATGCTATGAAAACAATGACTTACCTCCATAAATAAATCTTCTTCCATGTCATTCTAAAACGAAACAAACACAAGAGATAAATGACCCAAAACAATGATTAGAATAGATGTTTGAAGTTGGATTAGATTTCAAGCAAAGCACTAGGTAGGGGTTCAAAGACATTAAACCATGACAGTTACAATTTAGAAACCACTGTTTACCTTTATATAGGCCTATAGTTTCTTGTAAAAGAATCACGTTTTAACAAATAGCTTGCCGGGATCCTAATCTTCTAAACTCAGGGACAATATTGAATTTAATGAGGCACTGATCAGTAATTCTTGACCCCCACCTGGTCCCTCTCTGTTAGTTATCTTTTAGTGACTTCTTAATTCAAGATACAGGTGATTTAAGATTAATTCCTCCTTAATTCAATCTTGCAGGTCTAAAAAAATATAATTATCTAATTCTAATTACAACTTATTGCTACCGTGCAACATAACATTACAGCCAAAGACAGTGATACCAGTTTCAGTCTACTAAGCTTTCATGACTAAATCTAATTTAAACAACAACTATTCTTCTGTGACATAGCATAATGAAGCTAAGTTTAGTCTTAGTTCTCTGCAACCATCTCCATAGCAACGAGCACTTGCAGCAAGCATGCTTTTTTCGAAAAGATGGAATTCAATGACCATGAAAGGAGCAGCGAAGATTTGGCGTGGTGAAAGGCGTGGTATATTTGCAAATACTCAGAGAGGTTAAGGAATAAAAATGTTTGCAAAGGACGGGAGAATTCAGTTGTAGAAAAAATCTAGTTGATGTAAGTTGTAGTTTGAGTTGTAGAACCAGAACCATTGTTAGATCTAGTTCTAGTTATGAGCTTGAACGAAGATAGTTCACTTGTTTAATTGTATTGTACAGTGTGTATTTTATTTAAGTGATTCCTAGTTCCAGAATTAAAGCTTTGTATTTATTGTTGAAGAATCTTCATTTTTAAATTAATAGTTTGTATTTGAATTTCTGGCATGATGATCTTATTTGAATGTTCAGTAATTGTTTAAAATAGAAATCTACACTAAATTATAATATCAGAAACGTATTGTCTGATCAACACAATCTCATCGTAACATCAAGTCATCTTCAAAACTAGCACTCAAAAACAAATGACCGTCACATTTGTACACAACAAATACATATTTTGAACACACATACAAAACTTGTGTTTTATTTCTACAAAAGCTGTCGAGAAAGGGCTTCGAACACGAGTCTTTCATAGCTCTAAGTCAAAAAGGAGATATATTAAGCCCAGAGCATTGTTCAATATTAGCACGGTATGTTGCTACGTTCGACAGCCCGCGAGTCCAACGAATAGTGAACAGGTCAAATTAAAGAAAATAACATTGTTTTGAGTATATTTTAAGGTTAACGATTATGAAAAGTAGAATAAAACAAAGATTAAAAAGAGAATTTGTGTTATCACGCAAGCTCAGAGGCGGCCCCCGTCGAATTCCAACATGGACCAGCAATATTCAAGTCATGGTCTTGTTATGATATTTTAAAGTAATAAACTTTCAAAAAATCATTGACTTTTTTTTTCACTTAAAAGTAAACAGAACAACACTTCATCAATAATAAGACTCTTCTAACTCTTCTGAAATAAAGATTTGTAATAGATCTCCCTTGATAGCAGAGCTAAGTGAACTGATCACCTAAAAACAGCACGGAAACCTCCCAGATACTTACCTCTCCCCAACAATTTATTGGAACATGCATAAGAATGATAGTTGCGCTTTACAAATGAATAAAAAAAATATTCTACTAAATCTGATAAGGATATTTAGATTTAAAACTAAATGTACATATCTGTTTACATATATCGACTGGACTATACCAAGTTTACATGTACATATTATTTCAGAGGCAGCAATGTTTACTAAATCTATATATCTAAATATAATTGATAACATATAAATAGCTTATCGCGTCTCTAGAACGTTTTAACACAAAGCAATGAATTGAAATGGCGTATAATGAGGTATAAAATGAGGTATAAAATGAGGTATAAAAGCAGTAGAGTAAAGCACCACTTTCAGATCTTGTGATCTATAGGGCAGATGATGTTAAAGTGAACTGTTTATTTTGCCAACGGTTAACGAGCAGGGTGTTATGTGGCCAGCGCAACGACCAACCACCTTTACTTTCCCCAACTAAAGTCAGGTACCCGTTAGAGTTGGTTGGACTCAGGGTCGCCCTAAAAATCCCGGAATTCAAAATCACAGTCTTCACCTAGATTCGAACCCAGGACCCCAGGTTCGGAAGTCAAGCGCTTAACCACTCAGCCGCCGCGCCCCATATAATGAAGTATAGCTGTTCCAAATTTCAATCTGCTATCTATTGTGATAGGCCTTGATCTTGTAGTTGTGTGATGGCTGTCTGACTTTAACAGATTACTCCGCAGATGTCTGAGTTTCTTGTACTTGTATTAGATGCATTTAAATTACTTATGATCATGACCTATATATTAACAAGATGTAAAGACTAAGTCCAGACCGTTAAATACTTGATTAAAGTTTAATGAGTAAAGGCCCCAGTCGAGTCTCTATCCGTAGTAAGATATTGTCACCTTGAATTCCTAACACCAACTGACTAATCATAACATAACTAAAAGTAAAACCCATTAATCCGTAACCACACTAAACGTCGCGTTCAAAGTCTGTCAATTATGGTGCGTCTCTATACTAAATGTCTAAGACGATCATAGTTACAGAGTTATTACGAATTAATGACATTTATTCATTTTTCTGTCACAGTTTTTCAGACATTTTCTATAGTCCAATTTCATACACATAAAAATGCACAAACTCAGAGGCGGCCCCCGTCGGAGTCGGATCCCTGTCAGATCCGCCTATTCGCAAGGAATATTCAAGACGATATTTAATTTTGATTGTCAAAAGTAATAATGTTTCAAAGATTCATTTGCCTCTGTAAAAAAAAAATGTTTTTTTTTCTGTTTTACATGTTTCAGATGTTCGGATTTAAAAATAATTAACTTCTCGCTGGACGACGGAGGATGGCGGCAGCAGGGTATAACCATGCCTGGTCGTGCAGTTTGCAGGCTGGACTGTCGTTCGGATTTATCGATGGTATCTGGTTCAAACCCTGCCCGCTCCCATCTCCCATCGTTTTGCGGGAGGTTTGGATTAGGAAGTAAGCTATCTTCAACTCTGAAGGAACATCCGAAACATGTAAAACAAACAAACAAACAACCCGGGACCGTCGAGATAATCAGTTCAGCACGCTAACCGCACGACCAGGCATTGCTCTTAACTTAATAACAAACTGGTTACAAACTAATAGCCTATTATTGATAAAGATATCTATTACACATTACTGCAAGTAATCCCTACCGGATATGTACAATATGTCAGACGAGCGATTTTAGATAATCTTTCAGCATTGATATATCGTGCTTGTACTCAGATCTAGCAGCACGGCTATCAACAGAGCTATAGTGGCAAAAGGATGTAGATCTACATAAACTAAACTTCTGATTTAATAATAATAATAATAATAATAATAATAATAATCTTTATTGTCCGTATGGAAATTTGTCTTACAATTTGTGCATTACACCAAACAAAAAACATTATAACTTTAAGAAACCAAAGTGTACATTCACACCAGACTCACTCATAATTTACATGTGACAAAGTTTATACCAGATTGTTCTTATTTAATGATTTGATTGCCAGGGGAACAAAAGAGTGTTTGTGTCTGTTTGTCTTTGCTATCGGTGTCTTGTATCTTTTTGTGATGGTAAAATCACAAAATCCTGACACAAAGGGTGATTCTTTATTTCGAGGATCTTGTTAGCTTTTTTATAGATGTTTGTCTCAAACAACTGCCCAAATGGGGTTTGTTTTTTAGATCTAGATCTATAATATAAATTTGGAATAATTTAGATGTAATTTAGATTAGATTTATGAAAAAAAAATCTAAATAATCTATCAATAGACTGAATGCAACATTTAATTTAAAAATAGTAGATTAGTTTCAGATGTACCATAGCCTTGGGGATAGCATTGCAATATTGATCTAGACATTTGGAAATCAAAATCTACACTTTAAGCCTAGAAATTGAAATTCTATATATTGATTTAGTCTATATCAGTCTAACTAGACCTAGAAACTCTAGATCTAGATTCTACAACGATTTTAATTAGAATATTAATCCAGATCTAGTTTAAAAAATCTAAATATACTGTAAAAAAAAATCTAGATCTAGTTTAAAAAATCTAGATTAGATCTAAATCTAGCTATCATGCCTTTTTAAAATACGAGTCAGATAACGAGAGATTTAACGATGGTTCATAGTCTCTGGTGCACTGAGTTCTAATAGAATTATTCATTTAAAGATATATATATATATATATATATATATATATATATATATATATATATATATATATATATATATATATATATATATAAATTAGGAATAAAGCCGCATTTTTTGTGTGCGTTTAGTCTGTCTGTCCGTTATGTTGATATCGAAAATAAAAACAATTAAAAGCTATTGAAAATTTGATTAACCTTTAATTTTCCTTCCGAAACATCGCAATAGTTTTAAGTATCTGTAATAGATTGTAATAGATTGTTCCGGATGTTTGTATATATAGTGAGAGAAAAAGAGAATTCTAGATAGGTGTGATATCGTTAAGTAAATTTTCGGAATGGTCTCGTATGAAAATTAGATGTACCATAGCCTTGGGGAGAGATTTTTATACCATAAAATCGGAACATAATATTAACGATAATTAGATTTTCAAACGTTTAGCTAGAAAACAAAATAAGACGTACGACAGAAGTGCGATTTTACATAAATAGCGTTAGAACGTTTTTTTATAAAAGTCCGGAACAACCTATATTTGTAAATGAGAAGATTATTTGTTTTATTTATTAGAAGAGGGATTTCAAACAGTTATTTGTGTTAGTAGATTTTTCATATAAAATTCAAAACAATTTTGTCGATTATTTGTAAGAAAATGTAAGTAATGTAGGTTGATTTCTTTTTCAAAACCAAATCCGGAACATTCTTTACAGATAAAAAAAAACAAAAAACTTCTTTATGTTTCAGCCAGAAAATTCAATGTAAAGTCTAAAAAGTGTTTTTCAATAATCGTTTCTATTAAATTACTTTCTTATTGTAGAAATCCTAAATTGTCGATATTTTTGATCAAAAAAAATCATTTGACATAAATTTGTTTTAAGTTTGAAAATACGGAACAATTGGATATCGATAATTAAACTATAGTGACTTATTGTCCAAGAATATAATGGTAATGTAAGCCAATGATGCTATTTCAAATAATCATTGGACATAATTTTTAAAAAATAAAACAACATCCAGAACAACTTCACAGCTCTTCATAGTTTATAGGAAGGAAATTACATGTAATATAAGTTTGAAGAGCAAACAAACATTCGTTGGCATTGATTTGTTTTTCACAAAAACATCCGGAACAATCTATTATAGATACTTAAAAAAACTATTGTTTTGGAAGGAACATTGAAGGTTAAATCAGATTTTCAATAGTGTTTAGTGTTGTTGTTTTTTATATAAACGTGACGGACAGACCGACCAACAAACAAAACGCACAAAAATAAGCGGCTTTTATCCTGATGGGGGCACTAAGCAAAAAAATAAATAAAATCTGATTATTTAAACCATAAACTGATTATTTAGCACCATATCATGCCGCGGCGTTACTCTACTGTACGAATGTCGCTGCATAAAAAGTCCATTTTAAAAAATGTGCGTGATATTTACATACAACGTGCATTCTTAGTCTTTATAAACAAACATAAATGTTTTCTTTTAATTTTAGCAGCTAGTTGACCAGAAAAACACCTTTAACTAATATTTATATTTGTTGTGAACATTTCTTGTACATTCTATAGATATGTCAGAGTTAGTGATACTAAAAATACACAAAAAATTGTATTTCTTTGTTAACAAATTGTAATATTGCCTCCCTTAATTTACGTAATTGTTTTAGAAATCGTGTATTTTTATTAAAAAATTGCTTGCATGATTAATTTCATAAATTAAACGGTTTGCTTTTAGAAAATCAAAAGTAGCCGTTGCACCTGAACTTTTCAAGCCGCATCGCATGGTGAAATAATATTTTTGATATCTCTTCTAGTTTTCGAGATCTGAGTGTGACAGACAGACACAGGGACATTTTGCACAAACCTAATAGTGACTTTTCCCCTTACGAGGCCGCTAAAAAGTCAAGTACCTAAGTGGATATATAGCCTATTTCTATATCTAGATGTTTAAGTAGATTTTTTTGGTCATTTTCAGCTTATAGCTTATAGATCTAGCCCTGTTTTTTTAAAACATATCTAGCTAAATCTAATATAGATTATATATCTAAATGTAAATGTAAATATAGAGTTTAGATCTAGATTCAGATCTACATCTAGATCTATAGTCTATGCCCATTGACTTAAACTGAATATAGAATTCTAGATCTAGACTTATTTTATATACATAAAATATAGACTAGATATAGAATTCCCATGTCTTACTTTACTTTACACGTTTATACTTAAAATCACTAGACCAATACGATAAGGATTAGTAATGGTAATAGTGTATATTATGATGTACGCGTCCGATCCTCTTCGTAATGTGATATTGAAAAAAATTTGTTGTAAATATGTATATGTAAGTACTTAGTCCTATCTTAATTTACTTAGATTGTAACAGTCAACCCCACCTCCCAGATAAAGCACAGTAATTTTCCAGGATTAACGCAATGAAACCATGTTTTGAGTTATTCTGTTCTAAAACATTTCCGTCTAATATCCTGGTTTCTGAGGCAATCAAGAAGGATATGCTCTACGGTGAGGTAAGAGTCACAATAGCCACACAGTGGCACTAGCGGTCCAGTAGGGAATCAGCACCGAAGGCGCCATTATCCCGATGATCGTTAGAAAGGCTTTTATCCAACGAACAGGCCTGGACACGGAGCTCTTCACCCCAAGACTTTCTCAGGGCCCCCAGCGGTAACTGCCATGAACCGAGTAAGGGGACCTCACCGCGAACACAGCGCACCGCGCCTGGGTCTTGGGTCCACTTGCTATAAATGGCCGAAGGCAGCGCTAACCATGGGGAGTTTATCTCATATTTCTATACTGTAACCGCCACGTTCCGTGCAGGGACCGCCACTCCAGCTAACGGGACACTGATGTTGGCCCCATTTGTGGAACGGTGAGGTAAACTTTTTGGACTGGGTTGCTGACCCCGAGTGAGATAAAAAAAACAACAACAAATAGCTCACCCAGGTTATCCTGCCGGGGCTTTTTCGCTTCCCTATCTTAGCCTATCTAGTTCCACTACTGGACGTTTCCATGGAGGCGCCACGCTGAGGCGATGGGGCTGGATCCTCCGACTAGCGGATCCAGAACATTTGAAGAGGGGGGGGGGAATATTTTTCCAAATCCTATCCTAACGCCCTATATACGCAAGCACACAGCACATATCGGTCTGTTTGGGTCTGTTTTTTCTTTTTTAAAATTAAGAAGGGATCAACCAAGGAGGGGTTCTGTGGGTTTTCTATTTTAGAGATTTGGTCAATGAGTGGGGTTTAATTTTGGATGGATATTCTCATTCAAATGCTGTATGACGTAAGGCCTTCTATTGTATAGTTCTACATCTGTAGGGTTAAATATGGAGTCAAACACAGGGTTCGTGGGGTTGAATTTTAGCTTCACTATATACTGCATTGCAAGCTTCTGATAACCATGGGGAGTTCTCCAGCCTCCAGGTGGAGACTTGGGATGGTGATGTACGAAACGCATCGAGACAGCCGCAGGGCAGTATTTTTAGATACGATTTCCTAGCTGCTCATATATTACGGATCCATAGTCTAACTTGGATCGGATTAGAATCCGATATAGCAGCAGCAAGGTATCTCTGTCAGCTCCCCAATCCGTATTGATGATTACTCTGAGTACCGGTATGTTTAATGACCGCATCGCAAACCAAGAGATTAGAGACAGGGTTACTGCAGTGATTGGAACCCAAGATGACCTGCTAACTATCGTAAAAAGCGCAAGCTAAAAATATATGGCCATATTACAAGGTCTTCGGGGCTCGCAGTACCAGGAAAAAAGAAAAAAAAAGACAGAGAAAACGATTTCAAGATAACATAAAAGAATGGACGGGCCTCCCATTGAAAGAGGTTCTATCTAAGGCAAAAGATAGAGAAGAATAAAGAAAGATGGTCAACAAATCGTGTATGGTGCCCCAATAGTCCAACATAATAAGGGATAGGTAAAGGTAAAGTTCATATTAGAGTGTGGTCGACATAATATACCAATGGTTTCAAATATCAATAAATAAAATCTTATATTATATAGATATTCAACTAATTTTGCTCACAAACTATGAATTCTACATAAAATTGCACCGCCTCCCGCCACTTAACGGGCTAAGGTGTCGAGGTCAGTAGATGTAATTTCCCCACCCACATGATAACCCACCAAACTGGCAAACATACCAGAAAGAGAGCGATATAATATAAAACTTTATATTATAATATTTTTAACTAATTTTATTCACAAACTATGATCTCTTCATACAAATTGAAAATTGGACTCCCCCTCCCGACTTAAAATGGGTTGGTTTAGGGAGGGCAGTAGAGGTAATTGCTTCCCCCTCTCCACTGAATCGGATAACATACCAGAAGGGGGGGGGGCGACATAAACAAAGATTGGTTGAAATATCAATAAGTAGCTTATATCACATAGATATGTAAGTACTTCTGTTAACGAACTGTATTTCTACAATCAAAGAGTTGGTGTGGGGGTTGGGGATATAGACGCAAGCACCCCGTCAACACACAAAAAATCGGGGGGGGGGGGGAGGGGGAGGGGACATAATCTAAAAAATTGGTGAAAATATAAATAATTAGTATATATTATTAACATTTGCAATGAAGGAGGAGTTTGACGAGTGGGGACCATTACCGTCTCCCGGATCCGCCAGTGCACAGTGAAGTTCCTCTTCCTTATGCACAAAGGTGTTCGTGATGTCTCACAATCCTAAGTCTGGACATGGTCGTGCTTCCAATCCGTGTCAGACCGCTGCCTGACATCCGCCACAGCCCATCTTAGTTCATTGTGGCCCCCCACCCCCATCGATCCTGCTACTCTCGGTAGGCGACAGAGATTATACTCTTTCTCAGGACCGAGCAGGGAATATGGGTTCCTGAAACTGCTTCATCTGGGGCTCTCTTTGCTTCTCCATTTTATTTAGATTATTGCGGAGTGTATCATGAGGATATGTCAAAACTGCGCGTTATAATATCAAAATTCTTAAAAAAAAAATAAACATTTAAATAAGTTTTTCATTCATTAAGTTAGTTAATAAATGGAACATTAATTTTATAATGAGCCATGGATACTTTTTCCATTGTTACCTAGGGCGCAAATTTTTTGTACCAATGCGAGAATCTATAAATGAAGCTTGAGTTATTAATGAA
Organism: Biomphalaria glabrata; assembly: GCF_947242115.1. Classification (NCBI taxonomy): domain Eukaryota; kingdom Metazoa; phylum Mollusca; class Gastropoda; family Planorbidae; genus Biomphalaria; species Biomphalaria glabrata. The sequence goes on from NC_074728.1 coordinate 15,461,925, forward strand.
GACTTACCTTCACTGTCATTTTTCTTCATTTAAAAGGTGTATTTTTATGAAAAATCTTCTGGCATATTTATATTTGGAAAAGAATAAGGAAGCCGTCGCCTAATTAGGTATTGTTTTAATCTCTGTTTCAATGTCTAAGTTATACATTGAGTTATAGGACGTGTATACTAGGAAAATAATATTTATCTTCTTCTTCTTATCTTATATGATACAGACGTTACTTCAAAAAAGAAGAAAATTACGTCCTAAGCGTTATGCATTTAGTCATGCACATTAACCAATGACCTAAATTCTGCCAAGTCACGTGTTTTCCTGGCTAGCTCAGGCAACCCATTCCATGCGCTAGGGAATAAAGAGCATTTGTACAGATTTGTCCAAACATATGGAACGTGAAATGTGCCGTTATCTTTGTGTCTTTCTGAGTATTTTATTAAATTTTGTTTTTGTATTTGAAGATTATGGTTCAGTGTTTTATGTATAATTGCTACCTTACTTTTAAGTCTTCTATCCTGAAGGCTTTCTAAATTTAGTGATCTTACTAAAGGTGTTACTCTAGTGAAATGTGAATATTCGTTTGTTATGAATCTCACTGCTCTAATTTGTGTCTGTTCCAGCTTCTTAATGTTTTCTTTGAGTTGAGGGGTCCCAAACAGAGGATATATTTATATACATGCGTGTGTATGTGTGTGTAAAAAGTAACAAAAAAGAGAGGGGGAGAGATAAGAAGAGAAAAGAGCCAAATAAAAAATAATTACCACATTTAAAGGGTCATAGATCCCCAGATAATGGTGTTTAGTAAATCTTATTTGATGAAATCTGGCAAAAATGTCCATGTGACCATAAACCAATAGAAGGATAAAAATCATAAAGATGGTGTACAGAAAAAAATCTCTTATCATCTGAAAAAACAATTTGAAGATTCAATGTTAATGGCATTATAAAAGACGCATTCATACACACAGAATAATATATATATATATATATATATATATATATATATATATATATACTACACAAATATTACCCGCTGCCCGCGGGTCTTAACTTGCGTATTGCTAATATTGTCATTGGTATAGTGCATTAAAATCAATTAAAGAAAATAATAATGTTATAAGTAAAGCGAATGCATGAATTCATGAATTAAAAAATATTATGAATGGACATAAAAATAGCTAATTGACCTGAATCCAATTTTTTAATGAAAACATTTGCTTGCGTATAGATCTATATTTAGAAGCACGCGATATCAAGAATAGAGTTGTACTAATGACGAACGAATGTATGTAAAATGCTTTACAAAAAAAATTTAATGTCAATTTGATTAAAATATGAAATGAATTGACTATAATTAGTATGTTCATGTGTTAAAACTATCTTTGTGAAGAGAAGTTATATCATCTTAGATTTGAATTAGACATAGGAAAAAAGAGATTCGTAACATTTCGGTCTGCGCATGCGTGACCTTTTTTTTTTTATTAGATGTATTCATGAATGAAACTATTAGACTATATCTCAATACGGCTTCGCAATTTTAGCGAACGAATGTATGAAAAATGCATTAGAAAAACAAATTTGAATGTTAATTTGATTAAAATATGAAATGAATGGACTATAATTAGTATGTTCATGTGTTAAAGTATAAAACTACTTTTTCTATCATCTTAGAGTTGAATTAGAGTTTTAGACCTAGGAATAGAGAGATGTGTAACTTTTCCGGTAATATCTAATAAAAGAATGTACGTAATGAATTCTAAATTCGCAGATATAAGGAACGAATTTATGTAAAAATGCTTTTGAAACACAAATTTGAAGCTTAATTTTATTAAATAATGAAATCAATAGACTATATATTACATTTTTCATGCGTCAAAATAAAAAACTATCTGTGCATAGTATAGTTCTTAAAATTAGATCTAGACCTAAATCCTTTCGATCTTTTCTAATGTCAACATGGTAAACATGACCTAGATTTATAATTTATACTTTTTTTTTGAGAGTCTAAAGTTTGTTTTAGGGCTAAAATACATACACTGCGGCCCAAGGAACATTTCTGCCAAGTTTTATCAAGATTGGTCAAATGGTTTTGATTTCTATACGGCACGTACATACATCCTTAAGCCTTACATTCTACTTTATAATATAGATATATAAATAAAATATATATAATCTTTATATAATCTTATGTTTGTATATATATATATATATATATATATATATATATATATATATATATATATATATATATATATATATATATATATATATATATATTGTCACAACGTGTGTTGTGGTGCCGGGGATTTCACTTGAATTAAAATAGTTGAATAAATGACGATCTAGGATTCACAATAAAAGATTCTTTGTTAAAACACAACTCTGGAACTTTATTTAAATGTACAAGTTACAGATCAACAAGCATAAATAATATTACAAAGGCTTTAAATCAGAGCTCTTAAAAAACGTGACTGTCTACTAGGTCATTCTTTCATCGACTGGCGTTCTTTCTACTCTCGTCAATTCTCTGGCGCTAAAATGTCTTTATTTATTTTCAAATCAACCAATAGATTTGTAACATCGTAAAGCGAATGCATGAATTCATGAATTAAAAAATATTATGAATGGACATAAAAATAGCTAATTGACCTGAATCCAATTTTTTAATGAAAACATTTGCTTGCGTATAGATCTATATTTAGAAGCACGCGATATCAAGAATAGAGTTGTACTAATGACGAACGAATGTATGTAAAATGCTTTACAAAAAAAAATTAATGTCAATTTGATTAAAATATGAAATGAATTGACTATAATTAGTATGTTCATGTGTTAAAACTATCTTTGTGAAGAAAGTTATATCATCTTAGAGTTGAATTAGACATAGGAAAAAAGAGATTCGTAACATTTCGGTCTGCGCATGCGTGACCTTTTTTTTTTATTAGATGTATTCATGAATGAAACTATTAGACTATATCTCAATACGGCTTCGCAATTTTAGCGAACGAATGTATGAAAAATGCATTAGAAAAACAAATTTGAATGTTAATTTGATTAAAATATGAAATGAAATAGTAAGTGGTACTATTTCATGGATCTAGGCCATGTTTACCATGTGTATATCGAAAGGATCTATATCTAGATCTTAATTTTTAAAACTACACTTTGCTCAGTACTTTTTACTTTGACACATGAAAATACAAAATATAGTCTATGGATTTTATTATTTAATCAAATCAACCATCAAATCACTGGCGGATCGCACAATTTGTATAGGAATTTATTAGTTATGTTAACAATATATACTAATTACTTATATTTCAACCTCTAGTATGTTGCCCGATTTGGTGGGATGGGGAGGTGGCTATGACATCAATCCCACCCCCGCCCACCATAAACTTTTGAATGGGGGGGGGGCGGTCCAATTTATTTATAGAAATCACAGCTTGTTAACGGAATCAAATAAATATATATATAATTAAAACCTGTTATTGATATTTTAACCGATCTTCATATGTCGTTCCCCTGTTAGCTGATTGGGGGAGGGGGCGAATACATCTACAGCTCTTCCAACCTAAACACTTTGGGTGGGTGGGGCGTTCCTACTTTTACTTAGAACAAAATTAGAAATAGTTGAATTACAAATATATTATGTCGCTATATTTCTAGTATCTTAGCCGATTTGGTGCGGTGGGGGGGGGGCGATTGCTTCTGTTGCCCTCCCCACTCTAGCCCTCTGAGTGGGGGAGCGGTCCTATTTTTATTGACAAATCATAGTTTGTGAACAAAATTAGATGAATATCTATATAATATAAGCTACATATTATTGTTTTAACCCATTTGCATATTATGTCGCACACACACTCTGATCTCAAATTTTATCATTATTGAATATAAAATGAAAAAGAGTTGTACCAGGTGGGAGGGGCGATACATGCAATCGCCTTCCCCCCACCGGACAAACCAATACTTTTTTCTTTTAGTATTTTAGTTAAGAAATTTAAAAATTAAAACTAAATTGTCACTAATATAATTTATACATGCTATAAATTAAATTCTTTTATCGAGTCGCCCCACGCCCTATCCTTTAATGCCTAATGCAATCATTAGCAGAAATTATAAAAAGGAGAGAGGATTAACGTTTTCACTCTACCGCCCTCTTTCCTTTCCAGACGAAAAGATGATGTTTTAAAAAAGAAAAGTCAAATATGGCGACAGAGTTTATGTAATTGCACACGAATTTCTTGGTTATTTTAAAAGTGACTTTGTTTTAGAAAATTTAGAATTCATACGAAATTTTTCATTATAAGAGTAAAATTGAGATAAGTTTTGAACCCAAATAAAAACTATCTTAAAAGCATTATAGAAAATCATATACCAACTAAATACACATCAAACAAAATAAATAAATGCTGGTTTAATAATAGATTAAAGAAGCTTTGTAAACAGAATGAAACCCTATATAGAAAATTCAAGGCAGAAAGAGTTTTTAAAAAAGTATATAAAAATTAAACACCTAACCCAAAAAGTAAGCAGACAGCTTTAGAGTGAATACATAAACTATGTAATATCTAAAGATAACAACATTAACCTATTATATATTATATATTAAGTCTAAGAAAATGGAAACAACAGGCATAGCGCCATTAAAAGGAGAAGATAACAATACATAAAAGCTAACATCCTAAACAAATACTTTGCATCAGCATTCTCAGCCCCAGGAGACAAAGACATATTACTTAATTTGAAACAAGTAGACAACAAAAGAGATATAGTAGTACAAGAACAGGGAAATTTAAAAACTATTAGCCAACATCAAACCAAATGAAGTGTCTGGACCTGATGATATCCCAGCTAGATTACTCAAAGAACTAAGCAATGAGCTAGCACCAGTGTTCAAAATACGTTTTCAAGCATCTCTTAACCAAGGCAGAGTACCAAGGAACTGGGAAGAAGCTAATGTCACCCCCCTATTTAAAAAGGAGAAAAATCTGACCCAGGAAACTACAGACCAGTATCACTTACCAGCATCACATGCAAAATCCTAGAACACATAATATGTAGCAACATCATAAACCACTTAGACAAACATAATGTCCTTACTCCATACCAACTGTGACGGACCTCGTGTATGACGTGTATGATTGGCTTGTTTGGTGTCTAGGGGATGATTATTTTTGAAATGCCACACACTGGTCCATCAGAGATAAATCGGGAGCAGACACGCAACGAGATAAGCAATGAAAGAAACATAACAAACATTACAAACATTGTAAAATTAAAGAGTATTTATTTACATAAATATACAAATTAGAATAAAGTAGGGAAGGGAATTTGCATCTATCTCGTTAGCAATATTGTATCATCATACTAAGCACTTAATTAGATAGTAAGTCACTTTCGTCCTCTGCACTTAGCTGGTTGTCCTGCTGAGGTTGTAGCTGGCTGTGATCCTGACGGGAGGTCTTGCAGCTGGAGGTGGCGCTCTAGCGGGTAGAGGGACGCCGGTGATTCAGTTCTTGTGGAGTCTCAATCCCAAGTTCTGATATCTGTAGTGGGCACAGTAGGGCGGGTGGCCGGCTACCGTGGGCACAAGGGTACTGCGGGCAGAGCTGATCTGCCGTGGGCAGCGTCGTTAGCAGTCCAGTGAGTTGCGGAGATCTGGCGCAGCTATGACGTCTCGCACAGACACGTGGTTCTACAGAGACGTGTTGCCTAATAGGTTGACAAGTGGACTGTCAAGTAGGGCCGATAGCGCCAAGTAGTAGAGCCAAATAGTCAGATAGTGCAGTGCTGAATAGCACCAAGTAAATAGGTGATAAATGGGGAGATGATGACAAATGGGATTGAAAAAAATAGATGGCTGATAATAGCAAAATAAAATGTACTAAGTAAGGAATATAATAATCTCAATTAAACATCAGAAGTTGGAAGAGAAAAAAAAAGGGGGGGGGGAAATGGACGGTGGTCAGCGACCAAGACGCTTTCTTTACATATGGCCGTCGGCCAAGAACAATGGAGTGCGCTTGAATGGAGAGAGTGTCTGGTCAAGGGCGCAACTCTCGTCAAAGTACAATTAGTGAAGGAGAGATAATTCATATCTCTTATCTACGCGCAGTATTAGTGCGCTAGTAAAATGATCAAGGCGATCAGCGGAGATAGAGGGAATAATAAACTAAGATGTACAAATATAGACATGGTTGCATCAACGATCAATTGAGCAACGTGGCATTAATAGATTAATGCAATACATAAATATATACATATGCCATGTTTATGTTTTCTACTTACGACAGTGAGAAATACACAATGCATTAATTAAATATACATGAAATAAAAAAATCCACATGATAATATCCAGTGAGAAAAATATACACAGACTAATTAAGATGGAACTGTGATTAAGTTCGGCTTACCACCAGGTATTCCTCTAAGAGCAAGAATAAATTGTTAGTCCAGACTCGACTGGTCAGCGAGAATAAGAAGTGAAAGAGTGTATCAGTCCCGCCTTATTCTATCTTATAATGGTCCGGAAGCGATGGGCGGAAACAGGATATGCGATAGGCTAAGGATTATCTCTCACGTGGGTAAAGCCCGACGAAAGTTGCACCTTGGAAGAGTCAAGAGGCGTGTCGACACGAGTGATCTCCTTTGATCAAAGAGAGACGTAGGTGGGATGGAAGAAATAATGAAGTGTATTCCATCCCAGGTGGCTTCGACGTGAAAGTCGGACATCCGGCGCCTAAGACCAAGTAAGTGACTGTTAGTTTGATCTTTTCCACTGTCAAGGGGAGATAAACGAGAAGTCGTGGCCTAGTTATCGTCAAGGTGGTGGACTAAGTCTATCGAGAAGAGGAAAAGGGTGGGGGTTGGTAGGGAAATCGAGACTAAAAATGGGAAATAATTAATATAAAATAAATAAATAATCATTAATAATTGAAATAAATAAATAAATAATAATAATTAATGCTGTGATAAAATTGAGTGACTCTGTCAGCAAGCTTTTGACTTGTCACACCAACATGGCTTTCGGAAATATAGATCATGTGAAACACAACTAAAAGGACTAATCGATGATTTTTCAAAAGGTTTAAACAACAGTGAGCAAATAGATGCTATCTTACTAGATTTTTCCAAGGCTTTTAAGAAAGTTCACCACCATAGTTTGCTTAAAAAACTAAAATATTTCGGCATTAATGGTCCATTGCATCAGTGGATTAAAGATTTTCTGATAGGGAGAGAACAAACTGTAATAATAAATGGCTCTAAATCATCACCAATAACAGTAAACTCAGGGGTACCACAAGGAACAGTCTTAGCTCCACTACTATTTTTAATTTACATAAATGATTTACCAAATTGCATTAGTTCAGTAACGGAAGCCAGATTATTTGCAGACGATTGCATAATATATAGAACAATAAAAACAACACAAGACACATATATTTTACAAAGAGAATTAGATGAATTACAGAAATGGGAATAAAATTGGAGCATGTCTTTCCACCCAGAAAGATGTCAGTTATTAAGAGTAACAAAAAAGCTAAAACAAATTAATTCCACTTATCTTATTCATGGTAAACCAATAACACAGACTAAAAAAGCAAAATACCTAGGTGTTATAATAAATGAAAAACTGTCATGGAATCCCCATATTGATGAAACTATACAAAAAAATCAAACAAAGCATTAGAGTTTATTAGAAAAAAATTCTATAAATCAAATAAGAATATAAAACTAAAATGTTATTAAACCTTGGCTAGGCCAATAGTAGAATATGCATCCTCTGTTTGGGACCCCTCAACTCTAATAAATATTAAGAAAATGGAACAGACACAAAATAGAGCAGTGAGATTCATAACAAACGAATATTCACATTTGACTAGAGTAACACTTTTAGTAAAATCACTACACACAACACTGAAGCATAATCTTCAAATACAAAAATAAAATTTAATAAAATACTCAGAAAGACACAAAGATAAAGGCACATTCTTCGTTCCATATGCTAGGACAAATTTGTACAAAAGCTCATTCTTCCCGAGCGCTATTAGAGCTAGCCAGGAAAACACGTGACTTGGCAAAATTTAGGTCATTTGGATAATGTGCATGACTAAATGCATAACGCGTAAGACGTAATCATCTCTTTGTGAAGAAACGTCTGTATCATATAAGATAAGAAGAAGAAGATAAATATTATTTTCCTAGTAATGATTTACTTCTACGGATATTTTTCTGATGTATAAAAATTGGGACTATAACTCACAATACATGCTTGAATCCTAAAAATGCAAACAATTTAGAGAAGAATCTAACTGGTAAACTTAATTTCTCCTCCCACTTCCGACATTTTTTGTTACAAACATGCCTATTGAACAGAATAGATCACTTACAAATTAGATTTTTTAAAAATATTATTGTTCGGCGACGATCCTCAAAGCCTTAATCTAAATATGCGGTATATCTTATCTTTTCAAGGAACAAATCGATTGTATTTACAACGTAGTAAGGGTCTATAAATTCATATTAGAATATTTTTCAAGTAAAACATTATTCAACTGTTCTTTTTTAATAGGATGAATAATGAGCTGTAGATGTTAGGAGAATGCGGTTCTGCTGTGAAAAATGCAAAAAAAACAACAACAAACAAACGCTTTTGGCTTCGCCACGGACCCCACTGGGGGAGCTTACAGCGCTCCCCCAGGCCCCCCTAGCTTTCAAGAGAAATGCTTCAACATGGCTTTTTTGTGTGTGTTTTCTTTTTCTCTGAAGGTTGAGAAACACTGTATTTAAATATATATATATATATATATATATATATATATATATATATATATACAGTTCTTTGTTTGTACCGTCACAAAAAAGTCCTGTATATATTTAATCATAAACGCGCGTACAGCATATATATATGATTAGGCTAGGGTTTACTGGGCGTTAGAATTAGGGTTTCGATAAAAATCGCCCTTCCCCACTCCAAAGTTCTTGACCCGCTAGTGCATCAAATTTTGTGTTTCAAAAACATCCTTTACATAAATTCGTTCATATATCTGCGAATTTAGACGTACTGGCGTACTTTATAGTCCCATTCATTTAACAAATCGAGTAAACCCGTTTTAATTGTACTTTATATCATACTAGCTTTAACTCTTTCTCTCCGTAATAATATTTCCGCGTTTTGGAAGGAATTCACTTTGCTCATTACTATTTCACTACCCCTGTAATGATTGGGCTTCAATAGCTTTGTTGTTTGTTATCAGATAATGTTGTATTTGGTATAGAATTAAAGGGAAAAGCATGTTCTTTTTATATAATTTAAAGTAAAGTTTAAAAAAGTAAACATTAATTTAATTTAATGAGGTCAAAATCAACGATGGTATCGTCGATTAGGAGAGAAAGAGTTAATTTTACCAGGCTTTGCTAGTTGTTTTTTTCTACAAATAACATGCATTTATTACGCTTGAATAATTAATAATGACGTGAACAAAAAGATGGTAATTTATTTAAGAAGTATATCAATTCATCTTGTAATAATAATAAAAAAGATTGTCTATGATAATGTTAGCCTACATTTCTGTTTGGTGATTTCAAGTTTCTGTTTAGATCTGTTTCTTCCATTGTTAAAGAAACCTTAGTCAGTGTAGTAAAAGCTTCTCTTTATATCGTATAAGTAATCAGCTCGAAAGTCTGGTTTATATTTTACTAAAGTATCCCCACAGATGAATCAGACTATCCATACGATGTGTACACAAAAGTCATAACTCTTTGTGCTGTTACAGCCAGAGCTGTTTCTCTGAGTTGATCAATGTTTGGTATCTTCGCCTTCGCTTCACGAAATTTGACAGTAATTTGACACAAATGATCATTGTATTGTTTTCTAAGAATCTAATACACAGCTTATAACTTTCTTTGTGTTGTTGCATCTTCCTAATTCGACGTCATCTAATATGGGTTCACTTTTTAAAAATAAGAAGAAAATAGTTTATTAGATCTAGATCTATCAATGAAATGAAAGCTTTTAGATCTATTTTTAAAATGTTTATTGTTAATTAAAATTATAGTCACATATATATTTAAGAGAGTAGGCTATATTGAACTCTTATTGATTTAAATTTAAAAATAACGCATAATTGAGTTTAATTATTCAATTTATTATTCAAAGGTTAACATCTGTTTTGTTTTTTTTTTAGCTCTGTAAGTTCATGACCCCTTGAAGTGTCGCCTTGGTGACCAAAAATATATTTTATAATTAAAGCAAACGCGTGAATGTAACTGTTAGTATAACATTGTTAGTTTAATTTTATGTAGATCTAGATCTAGACTCGAAAATATTTGGATGCCATAGTAGTCTAGTCAATAACTAAACACTTTAAACTTGTGTTGACCTAGATCTAAATCAGTATGTAGGTCAACACACTAAAGCCATTTACATTTATAGCGCATACGTGACCTTTTGGTGCGCGATATGATGAATGAAAAATGTCAAGACGTTAAATGAATATGTGTAGCTATGTTGTTAAGAGGTATAAATGCGCATATGAAAGAAAAAAGTAAATTGAAAATAAAGACTTAATTAAACCTAATCGTTAGTTGTAGAGTAAATTACTTTAAAAACACAATGGAAAGTGAATTGTATTATGTAAGTAGTTTATTAGTTTAATAATATGCCTTTATAATGTGCGATAGTATGACCTCTGACGTTAATTTCCATTGTATAACTACGCGGCGCAAGTAATAGTTCGCGCGAGTTATGGAAAAGTGTGTCAATGCGGCTAAAGCTATTCGCATTTAGAGCGAACGATTTTATGTAAAAAATGTTTTGTAAACTCAAATTTGAACGTTAATTTTCATTAAATAATGAAATGAATAGACACTAATTTATATGCTTATGAGTAAAAGTACAAAATTATGTTTTCTTGAATGAGAGCTAATTTAGATCTAGAGATTTTCATCTCTGCGCATGCGTGACCTCCCCGTCTTGTCCCATCATTTAGACACATCATGTAAACATGGATGGATGGATAGATGATGGATGGATGGATGGATGGATGTGGATGTGCATGTATGTATGTATGTATTCATACATACACAACATACATACATACATATGCTTTATATATTAGACTTGCTGATATGTTCATATAATTTGAATTCCTAACCTTTATAAACTACAGGAACCTAATTAAATGTAATATAATTCAGAAGAGCGAGTTCAAAAAATAATTTTTCGTTGATTTGCTTCAAAAAAACAACAACAACGAACGACTCATCGATGAAGAATTATTAAATGTAATATAAGCCATAAGAGTGATTTCAAACAATTATTTAATAATAATAATTTTTATTAAAAATCTAGTACTATTGGTACTACCTTTCGTGATAGTGAGATTTTTTGATAATTATCTGTAGATATTTTTTTTCCATTAAACAAAAAGGGGTATTCATTTATCGATATTGTGTTTTACAACGATTTTTTAAATTAAAATTAGTTGTTAATCAAATTACAAGTGCGATTATATAAACAAAACAACAACATTGGCGTCAATTTTGTATTCATAGAAATATTCGGAACAGCTTATAATCGATAATGAGAAGAGAGAGTAAAAAAAGTAGCCGTTGTACCTATACTTTGCAAGATATAAAGTATGGTAAAATTAGTTTTTTTTTCAATATCAACATTACAGACGAAAAAAATAAAATAAAAAAAAACGTACTTCTAAAAAAAAGCTTAAATTAAGTGTAATTGTATCAATTGGCTTGGATTGGTCATGTAGTTAAATTTGTAATAGATTCTAGATCTAGACTTCTGTGGGATTAAAAATAATTTTACCATTTTTTTGTTTAGCGCAATTTAATTTTGTTTGTTTTAATTGATGATCTTGCTTAAATATATTTGTGTCACGTGCGGATTCGGAGGTGCCGTAATTAAAGTTGGAAACACTTAAAAAATCACAGATATGACACAGTCCAGGTGATACTTTTCTTGAGTTTCATTTTTTTCAACTCGAACTTGAAACAGTAAGTGTATGTACAGTTCATTTATAAAGTAGATACAGGATAGAATTATAATAATCAATAAAACTAATCAATTATCTGTATATGTAATTCTCTACGTCGCCCAACCATGCAGGACACTTACGCACACCGACTCTCTACCCCTCCTCCCGCCCGCACCCGCGCCTTCCTCACTCTCCAGGCATGCGCACACTGTCGTTGGCCCAAATCCACTCCATTGGACAACTGTGTCTTTCAGGAAGTATTCATCCGTCACAAAATAGCGGCGTATGCTACGCCGCGAGTCGCTTGTTTACTTTAAATGTAGTGACTTCTAGATCTAACTTTCTAACTAGTCCCAAACACCTATTCCTGTTTTATACCTTCTTAGAATTATCGAGAAACATTACGTCACAATATGACACCCTAATAACCTTGACCTTCATCTTCTTTATGTTTCTTTATTTTTTTTTAAACTTTACATCCAGTAAATAATATTTTCCTGCATTATCATTGAACTACTTTTCTTTCAACGTATGTCTGGCATTTTTTTCAGTTCCAAGTGTCAGAATATGTGACCTAATTTGAGACGATGTCTTACATTTTGTAAACGATGTGCTGTCAACAAGGATATGACATACCTGTGACATCATGCTTTTAGCTTTCTCAATTAGCTATGATCATATCACTTGTCTTTACCAGTTTTAAAAAAAAGGGGGGTGGGTGAGAAAGAAAGGAGTTTGGGAATGTTACCGTGATCGCTTTTCAAATTCATTTTTTTTATGTTTTTAAAAAGTTGTACGACTTAAATTTGAACTCTAGCGCTCAAGTCTCCTTAAGCCAGTTCCAGCGAAGAGCCTATGAAAACAGAAGGCTTACAGTTATCTGTCGTTAGTAAGGCGTGGCCTTCATTCTCTAGACAAAGCATAAAGGGGACTAACTAAATTTATACCACCACATTTGTCAAGTAAAATAGTTAATTAACCAATTGTTTTTTTTAAATTGATTCTTGTTTTGTCAGGTACAAGAAATAATTGTGCGAAATTCAACTTGATCCAAGATTGGGTTTGGGAAAAACAACGTGTACAAACTTTTACCAGACATACAGACAAACAAGTTGGATATAAGCTTAGCAAAAAGGGCCCAGGTCAAACATATATCTTCATGTGCAATGACATTTATCACATTAAGAGTAGTCTTTGGATTGGGTGTCTCTTCCCCGTTGACACATTTTCGTCATCACAAAATCATTTGTAAATGTATCGCAAATAGGCTGGTCAAAATAACTTCCATTTTCCAAAAACGAATCACATACCTCTATTGCCAAGCTTTCAATTTTAAGTCTCTCTAGAACGTTTTTAAAGTCTGAAGAATGAAGAGGGCTCTGGTAAACAATCTTTTGAGTTTTCGTACCTATTTTGTTATTCAGTTTTTTGTAGTGATATAATAGCTCAAGACTTTCTTCTGCAAAATAAAAACACCTCCTACTATTTGAAACAATTACGAAAAGAAAACTTAAATAGACACAAACGGAAAACGCATATGCATATATATATATATCCTGGTTTTGTAAGGTTAAATGAAACACTGCACTCATCCTTAATCTTCAGAATCGAAAACATCACCGTTATTGCAAATACCACTGATTGACTAATTAACCTTTCAATAAATCTCTGGTACAGTCGAACAGAATCGTGTGAAATGTTGTACAAAGTTACTTTTTACATCTTAGATGCTAGCTAAAAAAAGGATTTTAAAAATTCGATGTCTGAACGCGGCTATTCGTGAAACATCGAAAGCTAAATAAGAATTATCGGTTAAAGTACCTGGACTTTTAGACTAGGGTCAAACAGTGTGTGGTAGTTATGGAGGATATAATACCTGCCGGCCGATCTACTAAATAAGAGCAAAAGGTTCTGGCAAAATGTTTGAGGTAGAGCGAAGGAAAAAGTTTTCATGAGGATGTTTCATTCAACACGGGTATCAGCTTCTTGATATAATAGGATTTTGAGGCCGAATAAAAGAGAAATAATGTTTACTTTTTTTGAAAGACGGGGATTAGGGATATCACAAGGTGAAAATGATCGTGTGGGAAGCGTTGCAAAATGAAAGAACTGAGAAGGAAACAGAAATCCTAAACCATTCAACCTTCTTGTGGTATGACACCACAGGCGCGAAAAGTTATTTGTTTCATTTAGTTCACCAGCGTTGACTACCTTTATACTGTTGGCCTTTAGCCTGTGTTCTTTCATTATTTCAGTGTTACCTCCGTGGCGCCTAACACGCGGATGCTTGTGTAATTCAAGTGCTTATATTAGAATCTTAAAAGAAATAGTTCTAAGGAATTTTGTTGGACGTAGCCGATGTGGAATGCTAGTACAATTATACATAATAACATATAATAACATTATATATCGATTGACGTTTTGTGTATTTTTATTTAAAGGGATAGAAGAAATCTGACCTTTCCTACTTTGTATGTTTTACATGTTTCGAATGTTCCATTAGAGTTTGAGTTTTGAGTTTTTGGCACATCAGCACACTTTAGGCCATGTCGTGCCCGTAATCCCTAAAGGGTTACTCTCCCTTCATACCACAATAGCTAAATTTTATTTAGTTAAGTCATTAAGAACATCATAATTAAGGATCATAACACCCTAACACAAACCTCCCCAGGATGGCGGGGGATTGCAACAGGAAGGGTTGGAACACACACACACATATATATATATATATGTGTGTGTGTATAATAGTGTATATATATTATATATATATATACATGGACTTTAGATGCGACATACCTGACACCCCTAGACTTACTAGCGTGCCCTTTTGTAACAGAACTTAGGTCAGTAATAAGGAAGATGTTTCTCACATACGTTCTTGCACAATAAAATAAAAGAAAGATGTGCATGTTAGTGTGTGTGTGTATTTTTGCCTTGTATTAAAACTTTTAGAAAGAAAACAAATTTCATTTTAAAATTCTATTGACTTAATATATAACGGAAAACCTTACAGTAAAGTTTAAAATCACATAAAAGAAATTGATCTAAATCACAACATTTAGATCTAGCAACCAAAGGATTAGGCCTAGCCTACATGTGAAGGCCCACTACATCTGACCACGTTGTTAAAATCAGCTGGACAACAGTCTAGTGTATTTAATGGTGTGATGAGTTTTTTCTTCTTAAGTTGGTTTTCGTAATGCTTTTAGATCTATATAACACGGATCTCAATAATAGGCTATTAGTAATGATAAATGGACATTTTGAAAGAAAGAAATATTTTATATAAATTTTGATTACTGTAAAGGCTCTTCTAAGTGAAACGTTTTATCGAGAGCCTCAACATGTTCCCATGTCTCAAAAGATTTCACTTGTAGAGCTAAGAATAGACATATTAGCTTTCAAGTGTAGATCGAAGAATTATCTTACAATCTTTCTATGGCCTACTTCAGTCGCGAAGCGACTATGGATCATCTCGGTGAGATGAATGCCTGGCCATTAGTTGTGGTCGGAACGCTATCGCCCATATATCAGTCCAACCCCCTCTCCACGCAGCTGAAGTATCCAAAGGAACGGCAGTGCCGATACAACTTGGGGTCAGCGGCGTCGCAGGTTCTGCCAGAGTTTAGCACTTGGTGCTGCAAACTGCCTTAGGGTCGCCAGCTCCTGATTTTTCCTCAGGGTTGACTCCCGAAGCCTTTACCAAGGCAACAGAGGTTTGAATTCAGAGTTTTCCTTCTCCAAGTTGGGTAGCCAACCATGGCTAACGAGCCACTCTTGCCCGAAGCTTACTGGTTAAGGCGCCAGTTACTCGCCTTTGCCAGTTCTCCTGTTAGTGTTAACAGTTCCGCCGGACTCAATATTTAAGCCACACGGGGTTGGACTGGTTGTCAGAGGCTATTCGAGACGCATGCCATTAGGAAGCATTTTATAGGTAGTGGAGTGCTTACATCCATTACCACTTCCGGTAATGACAACCTTGCGGAACCCTTTTCAATCTTACGTCTGTAGAATTAAGAACTAATATATGAACTTTCAGTTGTAAGAACTTTCATTTGTAGATTTATCATTTAAGCTTTCAGTTGTAAGAGTAATGTTGTAATGTTCCTTGGAGCGACTAACATCAAATTTAAGGATTTGGATTTTCAAACAGAAAAGGACCAATTTTGTTTTTTATTCTACGATATAATGAGACAAATTTGGGTCTAAAATGTTTGTTTACTTACTATGTTTAGTTACAGGAGCCGCATCTCGTAAACTATACTTCTGTTTTAGTATAAGAATAAGAATGAAGACAATTAGTACGACTTTTACAGGCTGCAAAAATAGAATGTCGGTCAAAAAGCCAGTAAAAAATGCCAAAGTCCAATCCACATTTTTCTCATATCCCAGACTCAGGCCATATAACATGATGTAATAGGCCAGGAAAATATTGAGCGAAACCAGATTTATCCATGTTATGTAGATAAACCACCAAGGCAATCTGACAATATATTGAGAAAAAATGTTTTACAATTAATTAGTCAATGCACAACGTAAAAAATGTGTTTTTCTAGGTAAAGATTGAAAACAATTATAATAGTTTAAAAAGCATTTTACGAGATAAACTATGAGATAAACACGAGACTATGACAGAATAATAATAATTATAGCACAAAACACAGAGCGTTAATTGGCTACTGTGCAGCACTTTGGTCTAACCCAATACGTTTCAAGGTCTGAGAGAGTGGACGAGGGTTAATAGACATTAGCGCACGAATTCATATAGCATTTTATTTAATAAAATCATTCCGAAGGTGTCAAGCACTGCTAAAGCGATTTACTTCAAATAAATAACTAATTTGACAAGTTTTGGTACGTTAGGTCTAGGTAGACCAGCGGGCATTACAGCTTGGGAAACAGAGCACACTGGTAGAGCGTCCACTTTAGAACAAAAATGATTAATTCAGTGTGTAGTATAAAATGTTTAATGGGACAAGATGTAGAAGGGAAAGGGGCAATAATGGTGGGGGAAAAAAGGATAAATTCTAAAGTAATCTGTCTACGAATAATGAAAAGTGAAATAACCAAAGCATATTATTAATTGCTGTTGGTTCGAACATGAGTGACTTATAGTTTAAAGACTTAGGTATAATGTTCCAGCGTTTAGTTGCTGTTCTCTTAGATTCTTACTCCTCTGCCTTGGTGCTGTAGACTGTTCAAGGCCGGAGGCCGAGGGAAACCTTTCACAAGTTATTATGGTTTAATCTAATAATTATTTACAACTAGCATTAGCGAGGGGGGCTATGAAAGTGCGGGGCCCAATGCGGCATCGGGCATAGCTAAAAAGTGGTCGACGTAACACCGAAACGCTTTAAAAACGGCGCCGTCTTGCCTTAGTTGACATAGAAGAGAGCACCTGGTTGCATGCGGCCTCGGAACAAGACAGCTGGAGGGCACCAGCAAAATAAACAACAAAGTAAAAAGGTATCTACATCGCTCTACGCAATTACAGTGTAAACAACTTATTAAGCACTTCAAACACATTGGCACATTTAATTTCAATTACTTCTCATTCATAGTTCCAAAATAAATTAATCTACAATAAGATGGTGTTCAAATGTTTAAATATGTCTATTGATTCTTTAAAACTCACATTATGGAAAATTTTCATTCATAAAACATTCTAGACAAAATTAATTTTTCGATAATGAGACATTTTCAAACCGATATAACGGTCGACCTCGAGTTTTCCGGACGTGGCATACATACAAGAACTGCTGGCTTTAGAGAATAGGATGTTTAAACCAATATAGCAGTCGACCTTGAAATTTCGCACTATATATATATAGCTGTATCCCTGACTAACTATTTTTTCAACGTGCGAAGTAAGGTGATTTTGTTTATGTTGTTGGGCCTCAATGACCTGAACTAGTGTTATAATGTATAATGTGTTAAGTATACTTTAGTTATGATTTTGGAATTCTTGACTGAGGATTGTGGGTACAAGCTCATCCAAACATTCAAGGAGCAAGGAGGTTGGAATGGGATCACGGTCACATGACTTATTTGGCATCTTTAAAATAGTACTTCTGACATAATCCTTAGATACACGCAAATTGTGACATTATTTCTTTTTATTAATTGATCATAGTTGAATTGTGCTTCTGCAATCAGAGAGATACCAGCGATCTGAGAATCGGTGAGTTATTTTCTTTAGTTCAATCCCACGTCTTAACAATTGGTGTCGAAGCGGGATATCGCCTATTCTTTTTACCAACATAAAAAAACGACCCATTTCAATCGGGGGCTTCATGTTCAGGAGGAGGACCTCACGCATATCATCAGTCAAGTAGTCAGGGCCGGTCCTATAGATTGGGGGCCCTATGCGAAACTTATAGCGCGGGGCCTAGTCTGGGTAGCGATAAGAATAATTACTGAAAATTAAGAATTTTTGTAATAAAATAAATTCGTCATTGCATTTTATTCATATTTTACTAAGTGTAAAATCACGGTCAAATTAAATTACGAGCCATCTACAATAGAAGGTAGTTTTTCAACAAAAAGACGATAAACATTCACATCTTCCTTTTAGATTCACTTTTTTAAGAGATCAAGACAGATTTAAATCTAGAATCTATATTTAGATGCCACTGACTATTACAGTAAATTAACTATTGGAACTTCCTCTTTTGGTTTTAAATTCGCCTGACAATGACATTTTTAGTTTGTTTGTTTTTTAAACGCGATAAGAATTGGCGTTTTTGATATTTAATGACACCCCAAAATGACAATTTTGACTATTTTTAAGGACATTTTTATGAGTTTTCAGGATAATTTAATAGTTTCAGGAGATCATGAATTTTTTCTTATACTTTGCAATTTCTTTTTTTTCTTCTTATATAATACAGACGTTACTTCAAAAAGGAAGCTAATTACGTACTACGCGTCATGCCAAGTCACTGGTTCTCCTGGCTAGCTCAGGCAACCCATTCCATGCTCTAATAGCACTAGGGAAGAAGGAGCATTTGCATACTTTTGTCCTAGCATATAGAACGAGGAGGCCATGGAAACCCTTTTATAAGTTATAATGGTTTAATTTAATAATTTACAACTAGTGTTAGCGCGGGGCCCTATGAAAGTGCGAGGCTCACTGCGGCCGCATAGGTTGCATGCGCCCTAACACCACACCGGCCCTGGAAGTAGTGGAAACTATAGATGACCGATGGTCTCAGCAAATGCGCAGACCAAATAGACCGGTTGTTCACTGCTGGAATTTCAATACTCCTGGTCACATTCAGAGAAATTATACTCGAGGATATGCAGGCCGATCAAGAGAGAAATGGATTGGGTAGTCACCTGGCCAACATCCAATCTCAGAACCAGGAAAACTAGATTCTGCCGGTCTCGTGGGGCGGAGACAGGCAGAGAGATTCACATGAAGCCCTAGGCTTATAATCCCAGTGTCAGTCCTAGGAAAAAATAGAAGTGTGAGAGTGCAAGGGAAAATAGGAGTTCGTTTTTGCAGATTTCTATTGGATACTGGCACATCGAGATCGATAATTCATCCTAGTCTTATTGAGAATAACTCATTTCATGAAACAAGAGGCTATTCTATAAAAACAGCGAGTGGAGAACTTTTGCCAATATCATGGATGAGTGTATTCTGGGACTAGACTTCGTGTAGTTATTTGGACTCTCCTTGAACATTGGGGGTGGCAAAGTGCAATATGGAAATCTTGAAATTCCGTTGCTGGGGAACGACATGGAAGAAGAACAGATAAAGAGGGTCTTGATAACGGAAGGTACCAGCATACCCGCACAATCGGAAGCCATTGTATGTGACACAATAGACGGTAATGATCCTGTGCCTATCGTAAGCCTTATAGAGCAGTCAAAGGAAGCGCGCAGTAGACTGCCTGTGGGGAGAATACTGGGTGTACGACCGAAGGGTACCTTTTCGGGTTATGAAGTTTGACACTAAAGCTTGCAATCTTCAGAAGAAGAAAGTTATCACCACTTGTTGTCCAGTGGAGCTTATTACATCGTGTGATGCGATAGCTCCTGTAGCTAGTGCCTCGTCATGTGATTCTCGAGTTGATCGGATACTTGGAGATGAGGGTGAGGATCTGTCAGAGGAAGAATGCGGTGGGATTAGGCAAATGTTGCTGGAGTTTGGGGACGTCGTGCCAAACAATGAAAATGGGCTCGGCCAGACTGATTTGGTGTTACAGGACGAGGTTGTGCAGCTGGATCGGTTGCGCCGCTATTGTGAGGAGACCAGAGTCTGTTTGGGACGAACAGAAATAGGAAGGGGGTTAGTATTGTAACCCTGTTCCTCCCTTTTTTCACGTGCGAATTAGGGTGATTTTTGTCTATGCTGTTGGGTGTAAATGACCTTAACTAGTTTGTAAATGTGTAAACTTTACTTCTGATTTGGGATTTCTTGATGGAGGGTTGAGGATTGTTTTTTTTTAATTTGTGTTAGTGAATCGGAATTTGTATTTGGAGATTGTGACATTATTTCTTTTAACAGGGGATATTGATTGATCATGATCATAGTTGAGTTGTGCTTCTGCAATCAGAGAGATACCAGCGATCTGAGAATCGGTGAGTTATTTTCTTAACAATATATATATATATATATATATATATATATATATATATATATATATATATATATATATATATATATATATATATATATATATATATATATATATAGTAATAATAATAATAATAATAATCTTTATTATCCGTAAGGAAATTTGTCTTACAATAATATATAAAGTAGAAAGTAAGGCATATGTATGTATGTATGTATGTATGTATGTTACGAATAGAAATCAAAACCGTTTGACCAATCTTGATAAAACTTGGCAGAAATGTTCCTTGTGTACTAACTTAGACTGTAGCCCTAAAACAAATTTAAGACCCTCAAAAACAAGTTGACCAACTCTATGAAAGCATTATAACTTCATCGATCAAGGCTACGTTTACCATATTTACATGAAAAGATCGAAAGGATCTAGATCTAGATCTAATTTTAAGAACTACACTTTGTGCTGATAGTTTTTTACTTTGACACATGAAAATACAAAATATAGTCTATTAATTTCATTATATAATAAAATTTAACTTCAAATGTGTGTTTCAAATACATTTTTACATAAATTCGTTCCTTATATCTGCGAATTTAGAATTCCTGACGAACATTCTTTCATTGGACATTACGCGAAATGTTACACATCTCTCTATTCCTATGTCTAAAACACTAATTCAACTCTAAGATAATAGAACTTCTCTTCGGAAAGATAGTTTGTTTTATAATTAAACGCATGAACATATTGATTATAGTCCATTCATTTCATATTTTAATCAAATTAACATTCAAATTTGTTTTTCTAAAGCATTTTTCATACATTCGTTCGCTAAAGCTGCGAAGCCGTGTTGATATATATTCATTAATGAATTGTGTACTAAAAAAGGTCACGCATGCGCAGAGCAAAGCCTCTTCTCGCAGCGCAGAATGAACTCTCCAAGCCAATATTTAACTCTGGATTAGTCTAGATCTAGATCTATGTCTAACTCAAGATCTACTTTATACTTTAATACATGAACATACTAAATTAAGTCTTCATTTCAAATCAAATATATGTAGGCCTACAAGCAAATGTTTTTATTTGAAAAAATGGAGTTAGGTCGATTAGCTATTTTGATAGCTTCATTCATACTATTTTTACATTCACGCATTCGCTTTACTTATAACATTATTATTTCGTTTAATTGATTACAAAACACTCTCAGTGACTGTCGTGAATTTGCTTATTTGATATATCGACAGTGATACGCAAATTAAGACCCGCGGGCTATATATGTCTAGTATATATATATATATATATATATATATATATATATATATATATATATATATATATATATATATATATATATATATATATATATATATATATATATATATATATATATATACATATATATTTACATATATATTTACAAGAATCACTCGCATAAGAGTATAGGATTAATAGGTTTAATTTTTAAAATAGACTTAACACATCTTACCTAAAAGAAGTTTTTACTTGTCTTATTTCATGATCACCTTCTGGTTCCACTAACGAGTTGCTTCTCCAGTCTTTATTTTCGTTTCCATGCTCATCTGATCATAGAAAATATAGTCAACAATCAAATCAACAATCAGGCATTCAAAGTTTTTGTATACATAATACAATGCTATCAAATAAGAAATAGTCGCATTAGTGTCTTTAATAACATTGACCTCCCAATTTGTTTTTCTAAAGCATTTTTACATAGATTCGTTTGCTATAGCTGCGAAGCCGTGTTGACAAACATTTTAATAGTTCCGTTCATGTGTCGCGAACACCTTACATGCGCAGTGTAAATACATTGTGATTGGACAGGCAAATGAGGCTCTATATGGGTGATATTAAATATAAATAAATAAATTAAACTAATTGAAAAGCTTATATATATATATATATATATATATATATATTAGAAAAGTATGTGTGTCCCAAGGCCTTTTTGAGTGACCTCCACTGTCTCGTTCTGAGGCCGTAACCAGGAGCTGTCTTCTATGTCAGCTAAGACAAGTTGGCGCGTAAGCGGAGGAAATGCTCCCGTCGCCTCAAAGTGGCACCTCCGTGGAAACGTCCGCCCGGGGAAGCGGAAAGGCTAAGTACAAAAGCAAACAAGGCTCCAAATGGGCTACTACGGATACCCCCGTGGGCTCGACCGCCGGCCTCGCATGTGAGGAGGAACTCATGTCGTTGGCTTAAGAGACCGTGTCCCATGACCAGACGCGCGTGAATAAATGATCACCTTGTCCCATTGGGGGACTGGAGACAGAGGGGTCGATGAAGAGCCAACTGCTCATCTTGGCCACGGGATAAAATCCTTTTCCGGGTCACATGGTTCATTAAAGGGATGCGGTCATCTCGAACCACACGTGAACATCGCAACGGTCTTTTAAGCGTTTTATTTCGCTTTTTTAGAATACTAAAGTAATGTTTTTAAGTCTCTTAAAAACAATGCGCAATTTTACTTAGTTACAAAGTGCATGTTTATCATATAATGTAGATATTTTGAATCACCTGATGTTTCGTACTAAAGTTATAATGAATATATTAATTGCAATAATAAATGTCTGAACGTAACCATTTGAAAAGTTACACTGCAAAGACTTTCTTCCTAGCCAATAATAGGCCAATAGTTTTATGCTAAAGATGTAGAACGACAAGACGTGAGCTGTGGTTTGTCTATACTGTTGGGGGACCTAAGAATCTTTCTATTCTAACCGCAATGTACAATTACACTTATAACTAAAAAAAACAAAAGAAACTCTTTGGATTGGTAATATTTACCCGATCATTCATTTTCGTTACTACAGTAATATTTCCAAATGAGTTCAGGCAAATATCATTTCTGATCAAATTATTAAATCGAGCGAGGCTCGGTCATCTGGTACTATATATATATATATCCAGTGCCACTTTTCGCCAGCTGCTAGTGTCGATTTTGAAGAGCTTCCTGTCGTGTTTGCATACAACCGTATACCGTAAAAGTGGGCGACAAGCGGCTCTCCTGCCTTTTATTAGATCGCCATACAGAATGTCTTGTGAAAGTTGACCCACTGGCATTCAATATATATATATATTATATATATATATATATATATATATATATATATATATATATATATATATATATATATATATATATATATATATATATATATGGCATGGCATTATGTATCTATATTATAAAGTAGAATGTGAGGGGTATGTATGTATGTATGTTACTTATAGGCATCAAAACCGCTTGACCAATCTTGATAAAACTAGGCAGGAATGTTCCTTGGGTACCAACTTAGACCTTAGTGAATGTATTGTAGCCCTAAAACAAATGTAAGACCCTCAAAAAAAATAAAGTTGTCCGACTCTATTACAGCTATAGTATTTTATGGATCTAGGCCATGTCTACAATGTTGACATGAGAAAAGATAGAAAGGATTTAGACCTAGATCTAATTTTAAGAAATACACTTTGCGCAGATAGTTTTTTACTTTGACACATGAAAAGACAAAAGAAGATCCATTGATTTCATTATATAATTAAATTAACCTACAATTTTGTGTTTCAAAAGCATTTTTTACATAAATTAGTTCCTGATATCTGTGACTACAGATTTCCTGACGAACATTCTTTCATTAGACAATACCGTAATGAATCGCGTACTAAAAATTAATTCGTTTAATTGTTTACTTAATAATCCCATCCCTAGATCTAAAACTCTAATTCAACTCTAAGATGATAAAACTTCTCTTCGCACAGATAGTTTTATACTTAAACACATAAATATATTAATTAAAGTCCATTCATTTCATATTTTGATCAAATAAACATTCAAATTTGGTTTTCTAAAGCTACATTCATCTACGGAAGCTGCGAAGCCGAGTTAAAGGCCTAGATCTATATTCATTCATGAATCGCGTACTAAAAATTATTTCGTTTTATTGTTACTTTATAATCCCATCCCTAGATCTAAAACTCTAATTCAACACTAAGATGATAAAACTTCTCTTCGCACAGATAGTCTTATACTTTAACACATAAACATATTAATTAAAGTCCATTCATTTCATATTTTGATCAAATAAACATTCAAATTTGGTTTTCTAAAGCTACATTCGTTTACGAAAGCTGCGAAGCCGAGTTGAGATAGGCCTAGATCTATATTTATTCATGAATCGCGTACTAAAAATTATTTCGTTTAATTGTTCACTTTATAATCCCATTTATTTAACAAAGCTATCGCTCTTTTCGTTTTTAATAGATAAGAATGTATCGACTTCGGGTAAACCATTTTCGCAAAACTAATTTTATTTTTGTAGCGAAAGAGAAATAACGTGAAAGGATCATTAGCTACGTTTAACATACATCTAAATCCAATCCCCTAGATTATTCAAAAGCAAATGTTTTAATTAAAAAAAAAAATGGATTTAAGCCTATTAGCTATTTTTACATTGACACATTTGCTTTACTTATTACATTATATTTCGTTTAATT
This sequence comes from Biomphalaria glabrata, assembly GCF_947242115.1. NCBI lineage: Eukaryota > Metazoa > Mollusca > Gastropoda > Planorbidae > Biomphalaria > Biomphalaria glabrata. The sequence continues at coordinate 15,487,006 of NC_074728.1, forward strand.
GTTTACAAAACACTCTCAGTGACTATATCGAAAGTAATGCGCAAATAAAGACCCGCGGGTCGCGGGTAACATATGTCTAGTATATATATATATAATTCTCTTCTTCGCTCAAAAGTTTGGACGTGAAAAAGAAGTAAAGGAAAGATCACTCTTTTTATTTCTGTGGATAGAGTTATCCCACGAACTTTACGAGCGAAGTCATACAGTGTATCATGAAAATTTTATTTCCTACATAGATCACGCTCAATATGATCCAATCTATCTACGAGAATTGTTTAACTAAAGTAATTCTTCATTAGTTTGAGGCTCGAGAAGTTTCTTTCACCAGATTACACAATTATGGCTAATGCATAATGCCGTTTTTATTTATCGCCCGTAGGATTGGCGTTTTCCATATTAAATGACACCCCAAAATGACAATTTTTGTCTATAAATTTCATGAGATTTGTATCAGTTTTCACAAGATTTTCAATAATTTCCGGATATTTCCATGACTTTTAGTATATTTTGCAATTTCAGGAGATTTCCAGGAGCTCCTGGAAAATCAGGCGGCCTCGAGAAATCTGTTATAAGTTATAAAATGGTTTCATTTAATAATTTACACTTATAATTAGCGCGGGTCCTATGAAAGTGTGGTCGGATAGGTTGTTGTGACCTATGGCCGGCCCTGCAAAATAGCGGCGTATGCTACGCCGCCGGTCGACTAGTATATATATATATATTGTAGTAACTCCAGTGGCGGACCGAGAGGGTTAATGTGTGTGCGGCCTACTGATACACACGACTTCTCGGCGTTCCAGTACCACCTCATCGTGGTCGCCGGGTGAACACTCCTGCTCTTAAAGGAGTGGCCAAGGGTACTGGTTGCTTGCCGCTGATGAATGAGCAGCCGGCTGTGTAAAAGGAACTCAATTGGTTATGTCCAGCCCCCCCCCCCCCCCCCTGTGGGGCCCCGGGGCAACGGTGAGTAAGAGACCTAACGGGATCTCCGAAAAGCGGATAGCGCTGGACACCAACTCGAGGGTTGGCCGGGTTCTCCTGGGACTCGGCTGATTCGCGGGTCTCCCATTGGGCAAAGACTGGACTGACTGGTGCGGCCTTCGCGGGTTGCGTCGGGCGGACCGGTCGGCGTCCACGAGCTAGGCTCTAACTAGCCCGTCCCCTGTGAGGTAGTAGAGGAACGCGCTTCCCAATAAGCAGTTTCGATACTGGGGATATCGAACAATCCTTACACAACCACTCCTCCTGTAAGCGAGCTCTTGCCATACGGAGGTGGTGACCAGTGGTGCGGACTTCCCGCACCCTAAGATCCCGGACCCTCTTGCAGACTACTTTCTAATCGGCAATAACTAAGGCCGCCAACGGTCTTCGACTTCTATGCAAACATGAATAATACACATCAAACCAGAAAACCCGGGTACGAGCAGACCCAAACAGGCTCCGTCGCGCGGGTAGCGGGCGGCAGGCCCGACAACGAAAAATCCTCTACTACTCGCCCCGTGGTTCCGATCCGGCAGAACCTGTCGAACCACGAAAAATCAGCCCTTCCCAGGACAAAGCCCTCTTCCCAGGCTACACTGCATTCGTTCTTCCCTCGGAAGAACGGTAGCCAAGGTGTGACTAGCCAACAACACCAACCTGGTGATCATGTCCCGCACCAGGCCCAATCAACCATTACCATCAAAAAGGCCCAACCAAATACGACCAACGAAGCGAGGACCATCGGTTCTCCAAATGACCAACCATTACAACGGTTTGTCGCTACCAGTCCAAGACCCTTAGGGAGCGACAGACTTCAGCTCAATATCTGTGGTCTAATACCTAAGATATTAGAGCTCACAAAACTCCTCCATGAGAGGGCAATAGACATCGCGCTATTGCAGGAGACTCTTGTAGGCAAGAAACGAAGTAGCCACATTAGTGGCTATACGGCTTATAAATGTAAATGCGATGAGTGCCGTGGAGTTATCACATATGTAAGAAACGGCATGACAGTTTCTCAAAATCCTGGCCCTCAAAGTGAGCGAACCGACGCCATCTCGCTTGATATATTCAAAGCTGGTAGAAAACTTACGGTCATTAACTGTTATAATCCGCCAAAACACGAACTTGCCATTAACCTCGGCAATAAGAATATTCTCACTAAAACTCTATTAGCTGGGGACCTAAATGCCAAGTCTCCTGCATGGGGCTATGACGCAACCGACACCTCGGGCCAAAAAGTCCAAGAAATTCTCAACAATACGAACCTATTCTGCATGCAGAATAAACACAGTCCGCCAACCCTCCTACACACTGGCAACGGGTTTCTCTCGAGACCCTACTTAACTCTGATCTCCGCCGATCTAGAGGGGAAAACCACAATGAAAGTGCTTGAGGACGTTGGAAGTGATCATAGACCCATAGAAATCACTATTGCCCTCTCAGAGGCCAGGGGTGTAGCCACAAAACGGCCCAAGAAAATGGAGCTACACTAAGGCTGACTAGCCAGCATATGGGGCGGCTGTCGACTCCGCCCTGTAGAGTATCGCGATGGAGGAAGGGACAGTCGACACAAAATACGGCGAAATCACTGCAGCGATTTTGGGTGCGGCTAGGAAGTATATCCCGCGGACCTATCCCGGCATACGGCATAGACCCGCCTGGTCCCGTGAAGTAGATCGAATAGTCAGGGCCAGGAAACGGGCGAGGCGCAGAGCACAAAAAAGTTGACTCCTGAATGCCGCAGGGAGTTCAACGCATTATGCCGGAAGGCCAGCGAGGTGGCCCAACGTGTACGGGCGGACCACTGGAGGGATGCCTGTGCCGGGCTGGATCTTCGGGATACTTCCAAAGCCTGGCGTCTTCTTTGTAATCTTGAGGCCAAAGATTCGGCGCGTACAGCCACCCCATTATTGTCACGCAGTGGGGATCGAGTGGCAAAAGATAAAAAAATGGCCGACTTGCTTAACAAATATTTCGCTTCGATAAGCAAGTCCGAAAAGAAGTCAGCCACGTCTATAGCCCTCAACAAGGAGCGTAAGAGACTCGAGAGGGAGTCGGATGGGTCGGAAGACCTGGACACGAGCAATGCGCCCTTCTACCGTGCTGAGCTGGACAGAGCGATAGCTAAGTGCAAAAACAGAAAGGCTCCGGGGCCAGACAAGGTTACTCCTGAGATGGTAAAACACCTCGGAGGTATTGCGAAAGACAAGCTCCTTGAGTTTGCGAATCGGACCTGGGTAGAGTCCAGAGTACCCAGGGCCTGGCGCTGTGCTACCATTGTTCCAATACTAAAAAAGGGCAAAGACGCGACTAACGTGGAGTCCTACTGATCCATATCCCTGACCTCCACTATCGGCAAGATAGTAGAACGGATGGTCAGCGAGCGACTCGTGTGGAGCTTTGATAGTGCGGTATCCTAGCGCCAGAGCAGGCTGGCTTTAGGGCAGGCTTGAGCCCGATCGACCAGGTCACGGTATTCATGCAGGAGGTGGCCGATGGGTTCCAGAGGTCCGAGAGCACATATGCAGTTTTTATTGACCTAATACAGGCTTATGACCGGGTGTAAAAGCAAGGCCTCTATCTTAAGCTTAGAGCCATGGGCGTAAGCGGGCGGACCTACAACTGGATAAAACAGTTCCTAACGGAGAGGAAAACACGAACACAGTTCCAGTACTCTCTAAGTGGGGAAAACACCCCAATAAGAGGGTTACCCCAGGGATCCGCCCTCTCATGTATCCTTTTCACGGCCTATCTTAATGATTTGCCCAGCTCACTCCGGTGTCGCAAACTGCTATATGCTGATGACATTGTCCTCTGGTCAACCGAGAAGAAAGCTGACCAACTTCAGGCAGCATTACAAGCCGACCTCCAAACCATCTCCTCGTATTGTTCAAAATGGCAGATTCAGATAAACGTTGCCAAAACGACCTGGAGCCTGTTCAGCCTGGGAATCGACATTCTTGGGGCCCCATTCAAGCTCCAACTCGGTGGGCTGCGACTCCAACGTGAAAACACGCCAAAATATCTAGGAGTCACCCTAGATAGGAAGTTCTCAATGCACTTGCACATCCAAGATGTTGAACGAAAGGCCTCGGAGAAGTTAGGGTTACTCAGAAAGCTAGCCAGTACCAAGTGGGGCGCCCGAGCTGACACGCTCCGCACACTGTACACAGGGGCTGTCAGATCCCAAATCGAGTACAGCCTGCCCGTGCAGGTGAACGCAAGCAAGACAGCTCTCGAATCACTCGACCGTGTACAGGCCCAGGCTCTCCGATTCATTTGCGGTACCTATAGAACGAGCCCAACTTCCGCTGCAGAAATTATGTCCAACGTGGCTCCTCTCAGCTTGAGGAGAGAGCGCGCCGTGCTAACAGCCCTGGAACGCTACAAAAGGGGCGAACCAGGGCTCCCGACCCATACACTAGTCAGTCATTGGAGAGAAAAACACAGGATAAAACGGACATCATTTATGCACTGCGCTAAAAATTTGAGTGCACAAGCTGGCCTCTCCACTGACCGGGTCCCAATTAGACGGATAAGCACGTGCCCGCCCTGGAGGAGACAGCCCATCCCTCCCATAAATTTCACTATACACGGGTTGGAGGGGGCCACAAAAAGACACACACACCCGGACTTACTAAGGAAGATGGCATTGGACACACTAAAGACCTACCCGGCCGATGCCATTTACTGTTACACTGTCGGGTCGGTCATGAAGGACCCCCTAAGAGCTGGGTATGGGGCCTATATCTGTTACCCAGACCACGAACCACACAAGCTGTCAGGCACATGCGGCCTCGACTCATGTAGCTTTGATGCAGAATTAACGGCGATAACCAATACCCTCAATCACGTGCTCCAAAAACTGCGCGAAAAGATAACCGTTGCGACTACCCTTGTAATGGTTACCGATTCCCAGTCCTGCCTCCAAGCCATGGCTGGCTTAGGGGGAAAGTCCAAATTGGTGGAAGAGGCATTAGGCGCCGCAAATAACATCCGCCTACTTATTGGAGCTGTCATCGTTATGCAGTGGGTGCCCTCGCACTGCGGCGTGAGGGGCAATGCCGTGGCTGATGCTCTAGGACGAGAAGGAGCGCTGGCCCTGCCCGCTTTCGAGTCACCAAGTACGTTCCAACAGGCTACGACAGCAATACGAGCGTGGGTACATGAAAAATGGTTGAAATCCTGGGATGACTCCAACACTGCCAGGGGAGTCTGGCAGCACATGCGCCGCCCAAATCGAGAGGACCCGTGGTGGAGGCTAAAAAGGTCGGAACAAACAACAATAGCGCAGTGGTGTACGGGACACTGCCCCATAGGTGCGTACTTCGCCCGGTTCCGGACAAATTTTGATGCCCGTTGCCGGCACTGTGGGGAATCAGAAGAGACGGTGGCGCACGTCTTGCAAGAGTGTCCGCAGCTCCGCGAGCTGCGGGAAGACGTATCTAGTGGTTCACTATGTTTGTATGGAAGCTACGAGGCACTACGCCAAACAGCAGAGTTCCTTACCAGGGCACTACGGGATACCTAGGTCTCCCTGCCTTGTCACCAATTGGAGTTCATCTCAGATACACACGACTTAGGCCAATCACACAGGTCAACGGGTCAACGGCTGTTGAACAAGGAACATTACTGATAGTACACGCAAATATGACCAGTATTATGGTCATGTGACTGAAAGCCTTCACGGTTGAGAGACAGAGTGTAAGAAAGGACAGTCACATTGTTTATTGAAGCTTTTGTTGTCAAGTTCTTGTGTTAGATGTGCTGTGTTGTGTAAAGCAGTGTTTCTATTTTGGTTGACAGTGAAAATCCCAACAATATATATATATATATATATATATATAGTGCTTTTTTTTGTAACGAGATAGGTGCCGGTACTCTGTGATTGCCTAACTTTTAGATACTAATAAATTAATAATAAACGTTAAAAGTATTAATTTTTTCACCACATTGAAAAAGGTGCCGGTACGCCGTACCGGTGCATGCCCTCACAAAAAAGCACTGTAAATATATATATATAATTGATAGATGTTTATTGTTTCCCGAAACACTTTTTCATCCTTTAAAATCCCTTTTTTTTTAAACATTTCATAGGCCCATCGTTTGTAGCCTTCTTGTTTGCCTACATTATAACCCCACACACCCACACACACTAGTTTTATACGAATAGCTCTACCCTCAACAACACTTTCTTTGGCCTTTGTATCTTCAAATGGAACGACTGTTACGGTAATAGTAATTAATTCTAGTATGATCAAGAATATTTTGACACACAGATGTTTTCCTACAGACGTTCCATGTTCTTTGTGTAAAGCATTTGTAAATCTACCAGATCCAAGAATAATCTCTCACATTCAAACTGACCATACTTTGGTTCTGTGATTCGTATTCCTAGAATCTAGATCAGATCTAGAGTTCGACATTAGGCTATAGTTTTAGTGACTGATGCTATGTCTTATCGACCTAGACTCGATGTTTAATATGCATTTTATAGGAAAAACAATTGAAAAATGTATTTGAATCTATTTGTTTTTACTAGTTATTGGAGTTTATTTCGTCTTAAAAAAATGGAAAAGCAAATGGAAACTTAAAATGGCGTTATTAAAAATGTATCAAATTAAACATTAAAAATTAGATCGATAGAAAGTAAAAAAAAATATCGATTAGGAAAATATGTCCCTGGTTTAAGTTATACTAATATGAAATAATCACTTCCAGCCTAAATTCTAACCTTTAGAACTATAAGATTTATTTGTTGGCTTGTGCGCTGGATCCATGCCCTCAGTTTGAAATATTGACCTTTTTATGACCCGTATTTCCGAATGACTTAAACTTTCACTACTTTCTGACTTTCTCTTTGAGCTGATCTTTACTTGATGGGTTGAGATGAAACGACTTCTTTGAAGTCGAGTTTGAACAAGTTCTTGTTCATCTTCAGCACTTTGATGTAGAGATGGCTGCGGAGCTATGCTAAGAAGGAAAGAGAAAGAAAGCCGTTACATTTCATTATAACATACACACGGACTGAAAAGTTTGTTAGGGAGATCATTTAAATGAGGTTGTTCCATCAAAATAAACATGGCAGTTTGCAAAGATCATTATTCCACAAAGACTTTACCCTAAGCCAATACCCTATATATAAATGTAGTGTGTCTACTATGCAGACTTAAAACATTTTATTGACGTGACTATTTACAATTATGCTTTAAATTTAATGAGCATCCTCGACTTTGAATTTACAAGAAAAACATACAAGATATATGCATATAAAAACATAGCTTATATTAAGTTTAATTTTCTCAATATGATCAGTTCATCAACAATGTCACAAATAGATTTCTACTAACAATGGAGGCGTGCTGGCTGAGCGGTAAAGCGCTTGGCTTCAGAACCGGGGCAACCAGGTTCGAAACCCGGTGAAGACTGTGATTTTTAATTTTGAGATCTCTGGGCGCCTCTGAAACCACCAGTTCTAATGTGTACCTACTTTAGTTGAGGAAAAGTAAAGTGCTGGCCACATGACACCCTCGTTAACCGTAGGTGTGCAAGGGGAACTTACATTTTTCTTTTTAGACTACCAATCCAAAATCTGTGCGATTAGAAGTATTGTTACCAATTGTTTTTGTTAGGCGCAATTTCAGGCTTTTAGCTTTCACACTACGCTTGTCTGGACCAGATGAGAAAAGGGAGAAGGGGGTATCTCGTCAGGTAACGGGATTGCTTTTGAAATGACCTATACAAACAGATGTACGACTTGACTTGGAGCTGTAGCCTCTTTCCAAGGACTAATTCAACTTATACCACCAAATCTATCAAGTACAATTCCTTACACGTGTTCGATACCAAACAAAATAATTAATTATTAATAGTTAAATAACTAATTGGTAATTGTTTTGCATTATTCTGTTTTCTGTCTGGTAAAAGAAATATTTTGTGCAAAATTTCAACTTGATACGAGATTGGTTGTGATAGAAATCATGTGTACAATGCTTTCGTCAGACAGAGTTGATATAAGATTTGTAAAAAAGTATTCATAATAATGTTTTATTGCTATTGAATGTCATGTAACGTGAAATGCTTACCTATTAAACATTATTGCCACACAAAAGGCAACGATGCAACCAAATAATGACGACTGAAAACCAATCTTGATGCTTGTCACGTGGATATTATATCCCAACACTTTCAGAACTTGTTGAGAATCATCAAAATGTTCAATACCAAAATATATCAGGTTGATTAACATGAGTGTTTGAAGCACTGTCAGGCCTGTCACAATTCGTCTTACCTGGAACCAGCATAAGTCGATGTAACAAAGAAATAGATTTGACTATATTTAGAGTAAAGATCATATTTAAAATAACAACATCATACACGTTGTTTAAATATATGTTTGTTGATCCAAGGCTAATGAGATAGTTTGTCAACTTTCATCTAATACTAGCAGTACACATCGGCTAAACCCGTTGATTGGTTGTTATTGTTTACTTTGCTGGAACATCCCCTACTGTTCATTGTTTTAAATGAAAGTTCACCCCCAACATACATTTTAGCCCGTGAATTAGGGTATCTGTTACAATGAAATAGAACGGGAAAAAATGCCTTGAATAAATGCTCCATTCCTTTTTCCCACACTACACTTATACACTTATATACAATATAATATATATATATTATAAATAATATATATAATATTTTTTTTTCGAGGGGAATGTCTGGTCCAAGTACAAGTCTTTCAAGTCATTTCTAGTTAGCTCACTACCTAACTAAAAATGGTCAAGAATTATTTTTTTTTCGTGTTGTCAATTTATCGAATTTTCTAAGAAAAAGGAATCTTTTTTTTTGTTTCTCTATATTACATGCAACGTGCTATTGATTTTAAATGTATGGATAAGGTTAATAATTATTATTAATAAAAAGTGTACGCTAAATGAATATATGGAGATGCTGTGGCTGAGGGGTAAAGCACTTGGAATCGGAAGTCTCGTGTTCGAATCCTCGTGAAGACTCTAGGTGGACAACATCGGGGGCCTATTTTGATTTTGTGTTTCCACACAAACTGTCTTTGTAACCTTGTTTCTGGTACACTAGCTACTAAAATTAAAAAGCACTTTGTATGTATATGTCACGCACATTTTTTTAAAATGGACTTTTTATGCAGAGACGTTCGTGCAGTAGCGTGACAGCCGCGGCAAAACAGATTACTAAACTAGTTCCATAAAAAAATTGAATAAACAGATTTTATTTATTTTTTGTTTAGTGCCCCCATCAGGATAAACGCCTCTTACTTTTGTGCCTTTTGTCCGTCGGTCTGTCTGTCCGTCAAGTTAGATAAAAAAAACAACAACACTAAAAGCTACTGAAAATCTGATTTAACCTTTAATTTTCCTTACAAAAAATTGCAATAGTTTTAAGTATCTATAATATATTGTTTCGGATGTTTATGTGAAAAACAAATCAATGCCAACGAATGTTTGGTATTGCTCTTCCAACTCATATTACATTTAATTTCTTGCTTAAACGTTGCAGAAACTCATGATCAATAATAAGTTGTTCCGAATTTAAAAATAAATATCATATAAAAGCTAAATAAAAATCCGTATACTGACTTATATTTCATTATCTATAAAGTTGTTACGCATATCTATACTATAAGGTAGAATGTAAGGCGTATGTATGTATATGCCAGATAAAAATCAAAACCGTTTGACCAATCTTGATAAAACTTGGCATAAATGTTCCTTGGGTACTAACTTAGACCGTAGTGTATGTACTGTAGTCCTAAAAGAAACTTAAGATCCTCAAAAAAAAAAGTTGAACAACTCTATGAAATCATTATAACATCATCGATCTAGGCCATGTTTACATGAGAAAAGATCGAAAAGATCTAGATCTAATTTTAAGAACTACACTTTGCGCATATAGTTTTTTACTTTGACATATGAAAATACAAAATATAGTCTATTGAGTTCATTGTTTAATAAAATTAACCTTCAAATTTGTGTTTCGAAAGCATTTTTACATAAAATCGTTTTGCTACAGGAGAAATGGTATTAGTGTTGAAACTAAAAAAGGGAGATAAGCTCAAATTATATTGGCAAGGCCCGTACAAGATAGAAAAGAGGTTATCAGACTTAAATTACATAGTAAAGAAAGGAAACAAATCAAAGATATTTCATGTAAACAGATTAATCAAATATTACACCCCAGTTGAAGCATCAAGTAACAATGTTGCCAACACTAGCTGTAAGAGTAACATTTTGTCTGCTGCATTTATTGGAGTTGTGGATGAATATGACCATGATGAAACAGGGCAAATCATTGATAATGAAATAGAAGAATTAAAACTACCGGAAATGATCCATGGAAATGGAGCAATAAACCAAAGGGCAATAACCATTAATAAAGACTTAAACCAAACTCAGAAAAATGAAGTTGAAAAACTCCTTGAAGACTTTGCACACGTAATATCAGATGTACCAGGAAAAGCGAAAGTGGAGCCCTTTAAAAAAATTCCAACATCGGATAAGCCTGTCAATTTAAAACCTTATAATGTACCAATGGCGATGAGACAAAGGCTACAAGAAGAAATTGAGTCGATGATTAACACAGATATTATTAAAAGAGTGAATCGCCTTATGCATCTCCTATGATCTTAATCAAAAGGAAAGATGGAACTTTGAGACCAGTTGTTGATTATAGGCAATTAAATTCCATAACAAAATTTGATGCAGAAGTCATACCAGATCAAGAGGAACTATTTATCACACTAAGGAAAGCCAAATATTTTAGTAAATTAGACCTAACGAAAGGTTACTGGCAGGTGCCATTAGAAGAGAGTAGTAAGCAGTACACAGCGTTCAAAGTACCTAATGCACACTATCAATTCAAATATATCCCCTTTGGTTTAAAAAACAGTCCTAGTTTCTTTAACAGAACATTGCGTAGAGTGCTAAAAGGTTTAGAACAAGTAGTTTTTTATTTTGATGGTCATTGTGTGTACAACACTGATTGGCAGAGTCATATGTTCTCGCTGAGACAGCTGCTTGAGAGGTTAGGAGAATTCAATATTACTGTTAAGCCTAACAAGTTACTAATTGGGTTCCAAACTATTACATTCCTATGCCATAGATTGGCCAAGGCTTTCTTCAGCCTGAAAATTCGAATGTCAGTAAGATTCTGCAGCTCCGGTACCCTAAATCAAAGAAGGAAACCCGATCATTATTAGGTCTGCTTAATTATTATCGCTCCTTCATTCCAAACTTTTCAAGCTTGTTGTCTCCCTTTACTGAAATTCTAAAAAAAGGGCACTCTTCTAAAGTTGCTAAGACTGTGGAGGGGGAGGTTGCATTGGAGCGTATACAAAGATACTTGACTTCTCACCCCATTTTAATGTTGCCTGATCCGGATAAATGTTTTTATCTACAGTGTGATGCTTCGGACAAGGCTGTTGCAGTTGCTGCTCTACAGTACGTGGGAAACAAATTGCATCCTGTCCGTTTCCTCAGCAGAAAATTACTCCCACGTGAATGTAAATACAGCATAATGGAGCGGGAGTTGTTAGCATTAACATGGGGAATTAAGAAGATGGAACACTTCTTGTATTCACGTAAGTTCATTGTTTGTACTGATCACCTGAATCTCAAGTATCTCAAGTCTGCAACCACGAATGCTCGTATTGCTAGATGGAAATTATACCTTATGGACTTAGACTGTGAAATTCAGCACATAAAAGGTACAGACAACTTTTGGGCTGACCCATTGTCTAGGCTGACAGTTTGAACTCACATTATTGTATCTGTCAGAAGCATACCTGGTATTGTAACGTTTTCAGACAGTGCACGCCTCAGCAATCCAGTATGTACGTTCAACTTTTTCAACTATGATCGTCTCGTCAGAGAAGTTACTACTATTACTACTACTACTATTATATTTATTATTGCTAAATGACATGGACTGAACTGTTCATCTCTTTGTGTTTTAATTGTACTTTGCACAAGACGCGTCGTCTCATCCAGTATTGAGAAGCATCGGAAGTCAAGTCTTAAACTCTATATTTACAAACAATAAACAGTACATTGTAATCTGACGTCACAAGGGAAGGAACTGAACAAGTGGAACAGATGAAGATTAATTTAGTTATATTTAGTTTAATTATTTCGTATGCATTATTATTGATGAATTTGTTTTGTTTGGTAATGGAAAGATAATTCATGTATTTTATTAATGTTGATGCATAGAAACATAGTATTCATTATTTCATACTTAAACTCATGGGTGTAGTTTGTTGAATTGAAACAAATTACTTATGTAAACATAGTAAGATGTACTGTGTATTTTTAAGTAGTATTTTTTTTTTACCATGTTGTACTTCAACAATCAATGTCATTAATCAATTTTTTTTAGTGTACATAATATATACTTAAATTTTCAGGGAAAATCTAGGGGAAGTAAGGGGGAGATGTCAAGAGTGGGGGGGGGGTAAGATGTGAGATTGTGTGTGTGTTTTGTTTATTTTGGTGGTTGGTGTGTGAATTGTTTTATCACGAGATTTTCAAGGGGGGGGGGACAATTAGGTTTCTAGCGGTCAGTCTAGCAGTTGGAGAGCTGACCTGGTCTGAGGAGGGTGCTTGTGTTGTATTTACCAGTTTTATGCCTAGCGTAAGGAGATGTCATAACTTATATTTCTATTCATTGTTATGTGTGAGAACTGACTATTTGTGAGTATATTATGTATGGCATTGATAGCCTTTTGTCCAATGAATCTAGTCTAAGCGCCCTGTAGTATGTCAGTTGGGCACGTTTTAGTATCTCAGTTATTAATGACTATGCATTCAATTATTATATGTGTACTTGCTGTTGACTGTAAATAAATACTAATTTTATACTCCTTCGTTAAGTAATACTTTGTAATATTAACGCATGTTAAGGTCTGCATGTGAGAATCATACCCTAGATTATCGAACCATATGTATGTAGTAAAGAACTCAACCCCAGAGTTCCCTTACATTATACCCTAAAGGTACTGGATATGGTTTCTGTTTCTTTGAGAATGATGTCATGTTTAATTGCTGCAGTTCTCCCTGGTACATCGGTCAATATATCATCATATCTAGCCAGAACTTCTTTCACTTGCTTCGTTTGCTCTACTGATAGTGACTCTTCAATTTTGCAATCTGTCCAAGTTTCTGATTGCTTTAAAGTTAATACAGATAGTAATGATCCAGTCAATTCATTTTCGTCTTTCTCTGGTTCATTAACTATCGCACAGCTGGAACGAACTACTTCATCAGTGTTAGTATTACTTTTCTTTGACTTTCCACCAAACTCTCTTAACATGTTGATGTGAAATGTTTTCAGTTTTCCTCTCATATTGATTTGGTAAACTATTAAAGAAAAGGAGTATTAAATTTATCAAATTTCCTAACATTACTTTAATGTCGATTTTTTTTTAAAGCCAACCATCTCCTGTTCTGTTGTCACAGACAATAATAAATAAAACACTGTAAACATTAATAATAACAATTAATTAACAGAGACTTCGTGTTGATATAAGTAGACATTGAAGACTCATTTTATTACGTAACATCCGTTTAAGTACTTTCTCACACAAAAAAATTCACAACAAACGATAACTAAATATAAACACATCTCCTTTTATAGAGGAATGTAGTTTGGTAATAAAAGTTATAATTTCTGTTCTAAAATTATATACAAATCTGGGGGTGGCTTACCCTTGTAAATACATTGGAAGGGCTTTTGGCTATCATTCCAAACCAAAGATGCTCGTTTCGTAAACTTAGTTGAGTTCGACTGGCCAGCTGCAGAAAAGTACATCTCATATACTCATGTTCCTGTTGACAACAAAATGTATAAACTAAAAGATTTTTTGATTCCATTAAAAGCTATTCATTAGATGAACATGTAGTATAAATACTTAAAGTTCCTATTACTTCACAAAGTGTCCAACAACTATTGTTCCAAAAAGTAAATGCTTACTTCGATGGCTGGAATATCGGCTTTAAGGTTTGTGTTATCAAAGTCACAACTGAACCAGCTGTTATATTTGCACACCCAGGTTTCACCGGTCAACATATTCTGGACATAGATAGACTTCAAATACCTGAAATAAATTTTTCATTTCCCGGGCAGTTCACTTTTTTTTCTCAACAACAACAAAACTAAATTCAAAACATTGCCGATAATGATAACAGAAAGAAAATGCTAAACTGTTGACTTACCAAGACGGATGAGCGCCAGAAAAATCTGTCCAGACTTCAATAGAATGTATTTTCCCTAGATCACCTTTTGTGGTCAACAAAAACCAATCCTCTGAGCCTGACTTTTATGTCAACAGGAAAAACATTGAAGTAGACATTTTTAAAAAAGACAATACCTCCATTATTAATCTTAAAATATAATAAAACCAAAAAAATAAAATAATATTTGGTTGAAACCGGGTATCGAACCCGTGACACCCTCAGCTGCTTGAACGTACGATTCTGATTCGGCCATCGGGAAATACATATATGTTCGATTATTTATTGGTATTACCCACTAGTAGGACTACTAATCCTGATCATAATCGCTCTATCTACTTTATAGGTCTAGACTAGATCTAGAATATAGGATATATCTAGAATCTAGATCTAGACTAGATCTAGATTTCTAGAGTAGTTCTAGATATGGTCTAGATATGGTCTACATCTAGACAGTGGCGTAGCTTGGGTGGGGGGCCCCCAAATAAGTGTTCAAAATTTGTTTTTAAAATAAACAAAATATTGCGTCACTGCCATGTAATCTTGCTTTTCACGTTGTTATATAAATTAATGACCCTGTTGTATGTATTCCACACAGAGTATTAACTTACTCTGAATTTCAAGGAGTAGCGCTGACTAGTGCCATGCTACTCTCAGGAAGTAACTTGGTATATAGGGTAGTTTATTTCATCATCAATATCATTTAAGAAAAAACCTAAAACACTGAAAACAAAGGAGACCATGAACGTGTCGAAGTATCACTATTCAAATGATTCATACAAAGATACAGCAGTCGAAGAAGTGAAAATGTCTCTTGATGAGAGAAGTAGTGCTGAAGAAACTCCAAGGGAATACCTTTTACCACAGTCAGAAAAAACATCTGAAATAAGTGATACAGATGATGAGTCAAGTAATGGTATTCCAAAATCACTTTCTCCAGAAGTGGAAGAAGCTGTTATTAAATACAATTACTTTGGATATATCCTGCCTAGAATTTTATCCGAGGAACTGCTATCAAAGTCCTGTTAAAGGGTAGCTTATTTTTCCAAAACAAAGATGAATAGTGTCACGATCGTATGGTGTGCTAGATGTCACGTTGAAGTTTATCTTGATCTGAACGGCACAACCAATGATCGTGATATCCGAGGATCTAGAAATCGTCAGTTGATAAGATGATTCTTTAGAATTTGCTAGTTGATAAGATGATCATTTAGAAGTTGCTAGTCGATAAGACGATCTAAGTATGTTATTATTATATTCAATGAAGAAACTTCTCCTCGTCAAATACAAAAACTTTAATTCAAAACTTGGAACAGCTATTCACAATAATTACAATGGTAAACTGTAATTAAATAAAATGGATAATATATATTTCTACTAGATTAAATGATCTACATATTATAATAATTTATGTCTTCTTCCTTTGAATTCCAACTAGAGATTGGAGGCAATCTAGAATCTTCCCAGACTTTACGGCGTTACCACGTGACTAATATCTCTTTGTTGCATGGCCAACCAATGAAATACAACTTAACGTACAATAAATAACATTTCTGACCAATCACTATTATTCTAATAAAAGGTTGATGTAGACTTGGATTTTCCCGAGCTAGCTGAAATCTTGCCGGCAAACCTTGAGAAAAAAATAGACGATGCGTACGTGACAAATAGTATTGTTTCCAGTAGAGTTTACCCAAAATAAATCACAAAGTTTGACATTATGATTCACTAGAAAGCTTCCAACAGGAGAAATTTGCAACCGATCTTGGCTCCTCTTCACACCACACTTGGGATGTCTGCTTTGTTTTGCATGCGTACTGTTTTTTGAGGCATCAGAAAAGACATCTAGTGCATTGAGCAAACCAGGAGATGGTTTCATGGAAAAAACCTGCGAGACTGAAAGAACATGAAGAAGTAGTCCACGACAGACACGTTAGAAGAAGAAAAGCTTAAGGCAGAACCAGATGAACTGTCACATATATTTCATGCGCAAATTTGGAAAAATAAGCAGTATTGGAGAGATATTCTGAAGCGTGTAGCAACAGCTATTAAGTACTTAGCAAAAACAAACTCAAGCTTAAGTGGTCACAATGAAAAACTGAATTCAGCCAATCCTGGGAATTTCCAATCATCTTTAAAATTTCTTGCAGAATTTGATGAAGTTACGAAAGACCACTTACATAGAATCGAATATAGGAAGACATGTTATTTGTCACCAGAAATTCAAAATGAGTTTATTAACTTGATGGCCAATAGAGTTAGGGAATCAATAGTTAAGAAAGTCAAGCAAGTTTTTTACTTTTCTCTGATGCTTGATTCCACCCCAGATGTTTCTCATCAAGAACAGGTATCCCTAATAGTTCGTTACTTGGAAATAAAAGAGTCATTCATTGGTTACTTGGAAATTTTGAAATTTGATGGAAAAAATTATAAAGAACTTGTTCTGAAAACTCTTAAAGACATTGGACTGGACTTTAATCTGTGCAGAGGTCAAATCTATGATAACGCAGCCACAATGAGTGGCCGTCTATGTCTTAGACAAATCCAAAGGCAACATTTCTGAACTGTGCTAATAACTCTAAGAACCTGGCAGCTCTTCAATTCTGCTGAGATAAATCCAGCGATTATCACATTATTTTGGAACTGTTCATGAATTGTTCAACTTTTATTTTCCAATTCACCCCAGAGATGGGCCAAACTGATAGAAGCTGGAGCCTGGAGTTTAAAAAAGGAGAGTAATACAAGGTGGTCCGTAAGAGAAGAAACTACGTATGCGGTTTCCTTGTCTCTCGACAAAATCATTAAGCTGTTGGAGAAACTTTCTGAATCAACAAACTGAAAGAATGGACACTAGAAGCAGTGCACAGAATCTTTTTCATGCAGCGGAAAATTAATAATTTTTTGCTTATCTTGAATTCTGGTCAAATCTCCTGCGCCCAATTAATATATTTCAGAAGAAACTTCGAAAGTCTCGACTGCACAAACGGGAAGCTGCTGAAACCCTTTCATGCTTTCTGCAAAAATGATGAGAAACGAACAAAACAGATCACCCAATCCATCGAAAGAGCAAAAGAAGGTAGTGAATGCTATGGATTTCCTGTAATCAAAACAATTAGAAGAAAGAAATGGCTTGATGGTGAATTGAGTTCTGATGTAGTACTGTCAATAGAACTGCAATTCAGATATGTTGCGACAGAAATTCAGGACAGAATTCATTTGGAGATGAAGGACAGATTCCAAAGGCTGGAAAAACATGTGGACACCTTTGGGTTTCTTCTTGGAGTCTATGGATGATGATACGCTGATGAAAAACTTTGTTACTTTTTCCTGATTGATGAAATACAGGCAAATCGCTTGTTCAAAGATGTCATTGATGCAATTTTCATCAACAAACCAGTGCTACAATCACCAATAGACATATTGAGGAAGCTGGCTTCATATGGTAATGATGTGTGCTCAAACCTTGGAACTTGCAACATCAATTCGAATATTTCGGAATTTAAAAAAAGTAATCGTTGCATCAGAACTTTGAATGATCTCAAATATGATGTCCAATTTTCATTTTCTAAAAAGGACGGACGGACAGACAGAGCACACAAAACTAATAGCGTCTATTCCCATTTAGGGAGCCGCTAAAAATTGAAAATTGAAAAGAACTTCAAAAATAAGATACTTGCCTGAAAAAGGTTCCTCTTTTGATTACATAATATATGAGTATCACTGTTGTCCCACGATCCTTTCATTACAATGAACACATTCGATGTTGTGTAGGCACGGGCAAACCAGCCAGTTACAACACACAAGAGGTATACATACGAATGATCTTCTTTGTTGTCTTCTAATATTGTGACGTCCGTCTAAACAATAAATTATGTATTCAGTTATTAAATGCATTGTGCAGAACAAATGTAAACTGAACACAAATATGGACTTGAAATGGCTTCATATGGAAGAGTAAATTAGCATAGACACAAGAATCAAGTACATATCTGTACTGTAAAGTAAGCAAAGTAACAACTATTTTAATACTGTAAGTTAACTGACGTAAAAACACGTGAAGTGCCCCCCCCCCCCCCCGTTAAAAAAAAAGCTGTATTGTGTTTGTCTTTCCGTCTTTCACGTTGTATCCTAAGGTTTAAAACTAAAAGAGAAAGAAAACCGATTTTACCTTCAATGTCATTATTCTCGAGCTAGGCCTTGGAGGATTACGTAAACGTATATTTAAATTGTATCATTAAATCAGTGTGTATATTTTATTATATACATAGTTTCACAAAGTTGGTAATCAAAAGATAAACTATAAAATATTTAAAACTACTTTTTTTTAAACAAAGCTAATATTAAGTGCACTTGTATCAATTAGTTTGGATCAGTCATGTAATGAAATTTGTAATAGATCTAGAATAACAATAAAAAAAAGTATTTATAAGAATAAAAAATAACAATGGGGAAAGACATGAATTCGAACTCATGACTCGAGTCTTCTCAGGATTCCAAGACAACCCGGTAGCCTCTCTGCTAGTCGACAACTTATGAACCTAGATGATTGTATAGTTGTTATCTATTCTTTCTATAGTCTCGTCCTAGGTTTGTGTTCACTAAGACTCAGCCGACGACCTATAAAGGGAACTAATTCAGCTTATACCACTACTTCAGTCAGTTACAATTTCAAACATAATCATTTATTAACCAAACATAATCATTTATTACCAATAGTTTATTAAATGTTGTTTTTTTATTTATTGATTCTTGAGCTGTCAGGTAAAAGAAATAATTGTGCTAAATTTCAGCTTGATCCGAGAATGGATATGTGAGAAATAGCATGCACAAACTTTAAACTTTTATCAGACAGACAGACAGTCAGAGTGAGTTTTAAAAATGGGACAAGTGACAATTAGTCCATTTAAGTTATGTATTAGGAACCCTGCTATATGGCACCTTTTCTTGACAGGAGCATTTCGAGCAATAAGGTGGAAAGATGAAATGACAGAGGACATTCAAGGAAAAGCAGGATGTCAGGACATAAGCACTTTGTTCATTGAAGAAGATATCTCGGTTTGCATGGACACGTACAACGAAGGCTTCAAGACTGACTTTAGACGCATTAAAAAATACTATAGAAAAAAATATCAAAGTGAATTCTTAAAGGACCTGTACTTTAGTAAGTTACTGTTGGAGACACACGCTTGTTGTTACAAGTTAACGTTGTCAGATGTAACAGTTTCTATATTTTTATAACTCTGCCGTCAATAAAAGGAACGCGACATTGTATGTGGATATTCGTTTCAGCAATTATGTCACAGCTGCTCAATGGTTCTCATGATATGGCGATACCAGACACTGTCAAAAATGCAAACTAAAACTGCAGGAATGTATTTTAGATTTCTGACACATCGGCTCAATTTAGGCCCCATGTAGTGCCCATAATCTCTGAAGGGTTACTTCCCCTATATAGGCTAAGCGCTAAAAGTTACACAACTGAAGTGTAAAAAAGTTCCACTCACAACTAAAATGATAAAAATTTGAATAATCTAAACCCCACCTTCAGAATAAAACCCAGAACTTTCCCACGATCAACGCGATCAAACAGTGTTTTGAGGTTTTCTATTCTAAATCATTTTCCTGGTAATCAAGTAGGATATGTACGGTAAGGTTAGAGTTACAATAGCAACACAGTAGGAAGCTCCTCTCCCTTTAGCACAAAGGAGTGTGTGACGTAATATAGCCAATCCTAAGTTTGGACATGGTCCAGCTTCCACGCCGTGTCAGGCCCTTAGATGTGTACTGCCGCCTGACCTCCGCCACTACCTGTCTTTGCTTGTTGTTTGTCTCCACTTCCCAACGCTTCTGCCACCATCGGTTGGTGTCAGAGGTTATACCCTGTCTCAGATCTGAGCTGGTCATTTGGTTCCTGACACCATTTCATTTAGGGCTTTCTTTGCGTCTCTGTCGGCCGTTTCATTTCACTCTATGCCCACATGGGAGGGCCCAAGATGGAAGGTGACACCCCTAAGGTCAGATGCAATTTTCTCTAAATCTAAAAGTTTTAAAAGCTTTACCAATGGAATGTCAGTCTTCATTCGCCCTAAACTTGTAATACAGATTTGGAGCCAAATCCTATAAGTATAAGTATAAGTACTGTTCTCCTGTCTGATACGTTAACAGTGCAAGTGAGATTGGCCGTGAACTTGAGCATCCATCTGGGAGTCCACGGGCCATGATTTTGTTCCTAAAAGAGCAGGCACATGCGACCTTTCCATCCATCTTGGATCCGTCAGTGTAAATGGTGCCACAATCTCCGTAGCTCTCCTGCAGTTCCCTAAAATAGACTTGTAGAGTGTTTGGGTCTGTATATTCTTCTTTTTAAATTAAGAAGCGATAAATATTTAATTTAGATTGCATTATTGCATCTTTCCACTCTCCACAATGTTTTATGGCAGGAACAAACATCGTTTTTTTTTCATTTTCAATGAAACGGCAAGCATTTCGTCGTTTCTCAATGATTATACTTTTGGCATTTCAATTGTAATATCTGCCAAGTTGAATTAGAACGGACTTCTTAATATCGCCCCCTCCAAAGTCTGTGGCCAGGATATTCTAGCATAACGTTTGTCCCCCTCCTTCATCGGTTAAGGATATGTTTATTTGGAACCACTTTTAAAATGCACTCTAGACTGTCACTTCAATGTGCTCTAGACTGTCACTTCAATGTGCTCTAGACTGTCACTTCAATGTGCTCTAGACTGTCACTTCAATGTGCTCTAGACTGTTACTTCAATGTACTCTAGATTGTCACTTCAAGGTACTCTAGACTGTCACTTCAATGTGCTCTAGACTGTCACTTCAATGTGCTCTAGACTGTCACTTCAATGTGCTCTAGACTGTCACTTCAATGTGCTCTAGACTGTCACTTCAATGTACTCTAGACTGTCACTTCAATGTGCTCTAGACTGTCACTTCAATGTACTCTAGACTGTCACTTCAATGTGCTCTAGACTGTCACTTCAATGTGCTCTAGACTGTCACTTCAATGTGCTCTAGACTGTCACTTCAATTTGCTCTAGACTGTCACTTCAAAGTGCTCTAGACTGTCACTTCAATGCTCTCATGCTCGAATCCAGCGGCTGTCTTCTTTTCAGGGGTATCAGCTAGGCTTATTGATCTTTAATTCTGAAGGAACATCCGAAACATGTAAAACAATTTCAGGCCACGTTGTGCCCATTTAATCTTCAAAAATGATTTAATATCCTCTACCTAGCCAAACCTAAATGGGACGCTTGTAATGATAAAAAAAAAAGTTTACCACCACCCCAAAAAAAGTTCTAAATACAATATTTGATTATTCGTCGGCTTCTCAAGTAAATATCGAAATATTCGAAAGGTTCAATGCTGCTTTTTTTTTTTAAAGTTTATTCAAGTCACTCTTTAATCATCATCATCATCATCAAACTCCATTTGAGAGGGCTTGAGAGGCTCAAATCCTCTCTTGCAAAAGCCCTGGACAGAAACCCTGCTGTCTAGCGTAGTGTCGCCATACAGGTCGAGAATTTCGGGTTTCCCAGACCTGTCGAGACGGAGATTAGCAAGTCTGTGGCAGTCAAACAGAATATGAGGCACGGTTTTCTCTTCTTCTCCGCAGCGGGGGCACCGTGAATCAAAATTTGGCCATAGCCACGAGAAATATGACCCAACAGGACAGTGGCCTGTCCTGAACTGTGCTATAATAGCTTGCTCAGGCCTGGACAGCCACGGGGAAGTGCGGTCAGGGCGCCTCATGCGCTCCCAGACTCCACGGGCTTTTTGGGAATTGTCACAGCACTCAAACCACTTTTCCATTTCTGTTTTGTTGTATTATAGCCAGGGCTTGACGAAAGCTTACAGCCTGTTCAGTGGGTGGAATTTGCCCTCCCTGGTGGGCCAAAGAGTCTGCAATTGTGTTGCCAGTCACACCTATGTGACTCGGTCCCCACTGCATTATTACAGGGGTGCCATAGCGTTGTTTAATGTTATGTGAAGCCATGCTCCTTAACGGAAACCGGCACCTGGGTGGCCGGACAGCTGATCTTATAAACGGCTCTAACGATTTTCCTGAAAAATTTAACAGTTGATTATATCACTGAGAAAAGAATTACTAACTCGTTGGACACACTCTAGGTCTAGAGGCAACGTAGCAGTATTACCGTCATTAGGCGATAACTGAGTGAATTGAAAGTTGCTTCAATTTAATTGAAGTTTATAAGCATTGCTTATAATTTACGTAAATCTAATATAGATTACATCTAGATTCTACATCTAGAAGTAGATCTAGACTACATCTTAACAATTCCAAATCAGAACTTAGGTCTAGTGTTAGATCTAGACGTCCATATAATGAACATACCAATAAATAATAGCATAAGTATGCTTTCCTCGCTGGCCGAATCAGAAAATTCGTAAGTTCTAGCAGATTAAGGATTCAAGGGCTTGATGCCCAAATTGAACCAACAAGTTTGTTTTTTAAATTTTATTAGATTTGAAGTTTAATAATGGAGTTATTGCGTTTGGAAATTTTTTAAAAAAAAATGTTTTTATTGTTTTTGACATTATAAAAAAAAGTTTAGATCAAGTTAAATAAGCCTTGATATTTACATTGATAACTTGTGGGATCCATTATTCATGTCGATCTAGATGTAATCCATGGGCGTAGCCAGGATTTTTTTTCGGGGGGGATGTTTGAGGGTGGATTCCCCCCGCTGCCCCACCCCCCGCGGAAAAAAAAATTATATATATATATGTGTGTGTGTGTGTACATAATTAATCTTTATTACATTCTGACCCTTTCGGAAGACGTTTATTGTTTACTGTAGAATCCCCACCCTTGCCAGCAAGGGGGTCTGGGGGGAGCTCGCAGCGCTCCCCCAGCGCGCGCCGCCGAGCATTATTTCTGCTATTGAAAGCCAACAAAATGCATATTCTGAGGTATCTACAGTGCATTATCTTGCTATTAAAAAGTTTTATTTCAAAAACCTAATGTGCTATTCTTACTGACTTAGACCCTCTCGCGTCGTTCGGCGCATTTTCCGGCAAGCTCTTTCCGCAACTCTTATTTTGCGTAATTCATTTTGTCGGAGAACATTTCCCGCAAAACCTCATGCGACGCTCTGTCACAACCTTACTAAGGATTCGACTCCCGGTTCGGCATATGATTTCTTTGATTTAGACCCGATCTCTATGACTGACTCCTAAAATCTGTCTTAGCCATCTTTGTTGAGCCACATATAGTGTTTTTCAATTTCGGCAGAAGACTATTCACACTTTATTAATGGATCCCAAGCCACTGGTAGAAATTTGTAACCTTTCTTGACTACATGCCTGTATTTCGCTTTAGATGTTATATCGAAAAGAAAAGTTTTTTCGTCAAATCATCTGTTGAGGGGTTTTAAACTAAAAAATCTCTGCAGTTTTTTTTTGTTTTTTTTAATTCAAAACCCCATTTAGCTACGATAATAGAATTTGGAGACTGTAGTTTGCTTAAATAATATTGTTATAAACCTGGTGGCGGCACAGATGGGGGTAGTGGTGTGTGTGTGTAGTCAGCCGACGCAAATCGCCCCAGGCCAGCGCTAGACGAGCGGTCAACCGTGACGAGTTACGACGATCGGCCGAGACGAGTATCAACATGATGGTTCGTGAAGGATCGACGTCGTGAACAGAGCTCAAGAGTGTCACGAGGGATGTAGTCATCTGACCACCCAGAATGGTCGAGCGACGTTCTGTCCGGTTCTAGAAGGCCAGCAGGGACCCTATATAAAGAGCGAAGGTATCAGAGACGAGTCAGGCACAACTTCCCGATCTACAGTTCGTTACAACGGCTCAGTACAAGTCAGAGGCGAGACAGAGAGAGAGACCAGTGCAAGAGTTGATACGGCGGAGAGATATTTGTACAGTCTTGTGTTACGTGCTGCCAATCGTACAGTATTGGCTGTTATTTATTGACATTAAACTATCACGTTATTTTGAAGCCCAGATTTGTCAAGTTCTTTAAGTTGGTGGTGTCTGGTGCAGTTTGCAGAGAGCCTGGATAGCGAGATTCGTAACAACTGGTGTCAGAAGTGGGATCGGATCTGCAATGGCTACTACGAAAACGTTAGACCAACTCCTTGTTAAGGAACTGAAGGAAGAGCTCCGTGGTCGAGATCTGAAGACAAGCGGCAACAAAGAAACCTTACAAGCACGCCTTCGGGAAGAACTGGTGAAGGAAAAAGAAGATCCGGACACATACCTTTTTGAAGTCGAACCGGACTTGCTGGAACAGCTCACCAGTAGAATGCAGCAACAGATCACCAGTACCATACAGGAACAGATGGCAGCTATGCAGGGACAGATGGCAGCTATGCAGGGACAAATCGCCAGTAGCAAACAGGAGCTGATGGCAGCTATGAACTCGGGGCTAGAAAACACCAATTACAAGATAGACGCCATGGACTCGGGAATCAAAACGGAGTTATTGGCAATGAACCAACGCATACATGCTGTGGAGGAGAGAATCACCAGCATTGACGAGCAGATGAATCAGAGGGTCGACGCAGTAGAGAAGGCCATCGACGAAATGAAGATACAAGTCCAACGCAAGCACACAAATGTACCAGAAGCAGATATGACGTCATTTGTACCTGAAGTATTCGGGAAAATGAAGCCCCCCGTATTTGATGGTTCCGTGTCCTGGTCAGTATACAAGAAGCAATTTGACGCAGCAGCCAAAGTTAACAAATGGAACAGTGAGGAGGAGAAAGCAACAGCCCTTGTGTTATCCCTAAGAGGAAAAGCCTCCGAATTGCTACAGTCTCTACCGAACCAGCAAGACTTCGCCGCTCTGGTACAGGCTATGGAACTCCGATACGGGGATGAACATCTCCAAGAAGTATATCGTGTGCAACTAAAGACCAGACAACAGCGCCTCGATGAAACACTACAGGAGCTAGAGACAGACATCGAACGCCTCGCACATCTGGCCTACCCAACAGCCGCACAAGATTTTCTGGAGGTCATTATCACAGACGCCTTCATTGATGCGCTTCGAGACCCCGAGTTAAAGAAAGCCACCAGAGTTAGTGGTAGACGTAAGGCCAGTGAAGCCCTCGTATACGCTCTCTCATACGAAGCCGCTAAAGACGCATCTGGGAGCGTTCATCAAGGCCGAAAGTTGGAAGTCAAAGAGGAAGAATTCGCACAACTTGTGAGAAGGGTGACAGAGGCACTAGATGAACGACAAACAAACCAGATACCAGAACATCAACCTAGGGTTCCTGTACGGTGCTGGAATTGTGGTGAACTCGGACATATACAAAGAAGCTGCACTAGAAGATTTCCACAAGCTGGAACCCATCACAGATCAGAAAGGTATGCATGACCAAGTTCCCGGGGCTACCAGGGAAACTAGCACGCGCCGGCTTCAAGGGGCGGAACCCGGCGACACAGAGAATGAGAGCCCCTACAACCATCATCCCGGTCGCCGTGCTAGGACAGAGTAAGAGTCTGAAAATCATCGGAAAAATTGGATGTCAAAATTATCACTTCCTCCTAGATACTGGTGCCTCACGATCAGTCATCCGGACGGATAAAGTGGACAGTAGCAAGAAAACGCCAGTTAGAGCCTACTCGTTGAAAACAGCCAGTGGAAAACTGATGCCCATAAAAGGCCTGATCGACATAACAGTCGAGATCGGGAATCAGTCATTCAAACACGAATTCCTGATTGCTGACGTCACAGATGACTGCATAATAGGGCTCGACTTCATGTTGAAATATGGCTTTTCCTTAAATATCGGCGGAGGCACTTTACAATGTGGGGACCTCGAAGTACCCTTGCTTGGCGACGAGAATGAAGAAGATGGCCGAGTCAGAAGGATTAAGTTGGTAGAAAATACAACCTTGCCTGCCAAGTCTGAAATGATCATTTGGGGGAAAATTGAGGACGGCTATCCCACGACAGGAACAGCGCTGGTAGAAAGCTTGGACACCAACCCCAACGGGATAGCAGTAGGAAAGGCACTAGTCACGATTGGAAAAGACCTAATGGTACCAGTAAGAATTATGAACCTCGGTAAAGTAGAGAAACACTTTCGGAAAGGTAGCACCATCGCTGGTTGCCATGCTCTTGAGATGATAAGAAACTGTAGCAGTGACAACCCCGTCGAAAGACTCGAGTCCAGTGAACCGCAGGTTACTAAATTTCTGACAGAAGTCAAAACGATATTGTCGAAAGAACAGTACACCAAAGCAGAACAATTACTCAGAGAGTTTTCTGACATATTGCCATCTGATGAAATGGACTTTGGGCGGACAAATCTAATCCAGCATCGAATAGACACAGGAAACACTAGGCCTATACGACAGCAACCACGTCGCCTGCCGCTAGCAAAACACCAAGAAGCTATGGACATCATAGAACGAATGAGGCAGCAAGGGGTTGTTGAACCATCCAACAGTCCATGGTGTTCACCCATCGTCTTGGTAAAGAAGAAAGATGGATCCACGAGATTTTGTGTCGACTATAGATTATTAAATGACGCCACACACAAGGACAGCTACCCGCTTCCTAGGATTGACGACACATTGGACACACTTGCTGGGTCACAGATCTTTTCCACCCTTGACCTGAAGAGCGGTTACTGGCAAGTAGGACTACACCCCGAGGACAGAGAAAAAACGGCCTTTTCTGCTGGTAATGGCCTCTGGCAATTTACCGTGATGCCTTTTGGACTCTGCAACGCCCCAGCCACCTTTGAAAGACTAATGGAGCATGTGTTAAGAGGACTCAACTGGACCACGTGTCTTGTCTACTTAGATGACATTATCGTCATAGGCAGAACCTTCGAGGAACATATCGCAAACCTGAAGGAAGTATTCGCAAGAATCAGAAACGCTGGAATGAAATTGAATCCAAAGAAGTGCTCCTTGTTCAGAAGGAGCGTCAAGTACCTTGGGCACATCGTGTCGAAGGAAGGAGTCAGCACAGATCCGGATAAAGTTGAAGCCGTAAATGAATGGCCGATCCCCGCTAATATCCAGGAGTTAAGAAGCTTTCTTGGACTCTGCACGTACTACAGACGTTTCGTACCAAACTTCTCTAGCCTCTGTAGCGCCCTTCATCAATTGACAGAACCGAAGCGGCCGTTTACTTGGACAACGGAAAGTCAGGAGGCCTTTGAGCGACTTAAAAAGACTCTTGTTTCATCACCCATTCTGGCATACCCGATACCAGGCGAGACATTCATACTTGACACCGATGCGAGCAGTACTGGAATAGGCGCTGTCTTATCCCAAAAGATAGATGGAACTGAGAGAGTCATAGCTTACTTTAGTCGGAGATTGTCCAAAGCCGAGAGAAACTACTGTGTCATAAGACGTGAGCTACTGGCAGTTGTGGATGCCATACAACATTTACACAAATACTTATATGGGCAAAAATTCATCCTTAGGACAGATCACGCTGCTCTTCAATGGCTGTTGTCATTTAAAAGTCCTGAAGGACAAGTCGCCAGGTGGATTGAACGTTTACAAACCTATGACTTCGAGACACAGCACCGAAAAGGACAAACTCACCAGAATGCTGACGCGCTGTCTCGACGACCTTGCAGAATGGAATGTAAACACTGCAGCAAGGTTGAAGAAAAGGGGGGTATCATTGATTGCCTACGTCTTGGAGTACAAGCTTGTGGATCATGGTCCGACGAAAAAATCCGAGAAGACCAGTTAAAAGATGAAGATCTGGCTCCCATTCTGCTTATGAAGGAAGACGGACAAAGACCGGAATGGCATCACCTTTCTGATAAAGGAGCTGCTACCAAGGCATATTGGGCGCAATGGGACTCACTGACAATTGACAACGGAGTTCTCAAGAGGGTCTGGGAAACCGCAGATGGAGAAAGCAGTCGCTTGCAGCTGTTGCTGCCTAAAGTGAGAGTTGCCGAGGTGTTGCAAGAAATCCATAATAATTCTAGTGGGTCACATTTAGGTGTCAACAAGACCTTTGAAAAATTACGCCAGCGGTTTTACTGGTTCGGCTACCGGGATGATGTAGAAGAATGGTGCCGAAGGTGCGTCGCGTGTGCAGCAGCGAAGGGTCCGCACAGGAGAACGAGGGGACGTATGCAGCAATACAACGTCGGTAATCCCTTCGAAAGAATAGCAATTGATGTAGCCGGACCGTTTTCTGAGTCCCAGAGAGGAAACAAGTACGTTCTAGTGGCGATCGACTATTTTACTAAGTGGCCTGAGGCGTATGCGATACCAAACCAAGAAGCCACCACCATAGCGGAAACACTTGTAGAAAATTGGATCAGCCGATTCGGTGCTCCCATAGAGTTACACTCCGACCAGGGCCGAAACTTCGAATCCAAGATCTTTCAAGAGATGTGCCAGGTACTCGGCATCGAGAAGACACGCACAACCCCTCTTCACCCCCAGTCAGACGGGATGGTAGAACGATTTAACCGAACACTGGAACAACACCTGTCGAAAGTCGTCGAGGATCGCCAAGAGGACTGGGACACCTATATCCCAATGTTCCTCATGGCATATAGAGGATCGATTCACAGCACCACTGGTTACACTCCAGCAAAGATGTTGTTCGGTCGAGAACTGCAACTACCATGTGACTTGCTATTCGGGATCCCGGGGAATGTGCCAGCCTCTTCAACAGACTATATCGCAAATCTCCGAAAACGGATGGAGAAAACTCACGCTCTTGCCCGCAGGAACATCAAGATCAACAGTGACCAGATGAAGACAAGGTACGACAAACGGGCCAATGCCGCTGGGTTTCATGAGAACGATCTGGTGTGGCTTTACAACCCACAAAGACGAAAAGGCAAGTCCCCAAAGCTTCAAAAAGACTGGGAAGGACCCTACCGAGTGATAAAAAGAATCAACGATGTTGTGTATCGAATACAGAAGAGCCCAAGGTCGAAACTGAAGTTCGTCCACATCGACAGACTCAACAAGTACTATGGTGAAGCTGGATCTGCCCGGGACGGACAGATCTAAGGAGGGGGCAGTGTTATAAACCTGGTGGCGGCACAGATGGGGGTAGTGGTGTGTGTGTGTAGTCAGCCGACGCAAATCGCCCCAGGCCAGCGCTAGACGAGCGGTCAACCGTGACGAGTTACGACGATCGGCCGAGACGAGTATCAACATGATGGTTCGTGAAGGATCGACGTCGTGAACAGAGCTCAAGAGTGTCACGAGGGATGTAGTCATCTGACCACCCAGAATGGTCGAGCGACGTTCTGTCCGGTTCTAGAAGGCCAGCAGGGACCCTATATAAAGAGCGAAGGTATCAGAGACGAGTCAGACACAACTTCCCGATCTACAGTTCGTTACAACGGCTCAGTACAAGTCAGAGGCGAGACAGAGAGAGAGACCAGTGCAAGAGTTGATACGGCGGAGAGATATTTGTACAGTCTTGTGTTACGTGCTGCCAATCGTACAGTATTGGCTGTTATTTATTGACATTAAACTATCACGTTATTTTGAAGCCCAGATTTGTCAAGTTCTTTAAGTTGGTGGTGTCTGGTGCCCCTGAGCTCTGTTCACGTCGGCGATCCTTCCCGAACTCTCTTGTTGACACTCGTCTCGGCCAATCGTCGTAACTCGTCACGGTTGACCGCTCGTCTAGCGCTGGCCTGGGGCGATTTGCGTCGGCTGACTACACACACACCACTACCCCCATCTGTGCCACCACCAGGTTTATAACAATATATTGAAGAGGTACTTTTTAGCTTCAAACTCCAACTGGAGGGGGTTTTAAACTCAAAGCCCCTGGTAGGGGGTTTTAAATTCAAAACCCCCTGGTAGAGGGATTTCTATCTCAAAACCCCCTGACTGGGTTTTTTAAAATCTTAAAACCCCCTGGTAGAGGGTTTTTAACTCAATTAAAATCTCACCTAAAATAAACAAAATGAAAGCAAAAATCAGTCACTTAATTCCGTTCCCCCCCCCCCCCCCCGCAGGTTGGGGGTTTTCATTTGAGGGGGGGTTAACCTCAACCCCCCCCTGGCTACGCCCATGATGTAATCTATTATAAAAAATGACAAACATTCCTGATAGTCGTAATAACAAAGTACTGAGATCAATCTCAGTTTTGTTTTATTCATTGCATTTAGTTATTTGGACTGTGTCATGTACATGGTGAAAAAAGAGGAACGTGTAAAATTACAAATTAGGCTTCTAAGTTGTAGTGAACAAGAGGTTTTCATTTTGTGACTATTAGAAATTGGAAGTGCAAATAGTGTAATATGTCTGTTTAAAAACATATTGGGTCGAAATTGCGAATAAAAATACTTTTTGTTAAATATAACTTCTGCGGTTTCAATCGTTAAAATTGTTTCTTTGTTCTAGACGCAAGGCGAGTGATAGCAGGCTAAATGTTCGTGGTTATTTTTCGTCCACCGCAAGGGGAAGAATTGGTGATAGGTGAATGGTGACTTAAGGAATCACTCAGGGCATCTTGCGAATGTAATATAGATTATTATTAACTTCGTAGTTAATTTTTTTTATAATTTAGTTTTTGAATTTAATACAACAATAATTATCATAGATTATAAAAGTGAAACTAAACACGCGTCCATCTCAACTTGAGGACGTGTTCTGTGAGTAATATCAGTTCTATCACTAGACACCTCAATAAGATCTAGTGAAGCATGGAATGCAAGCTCAATCCATTAGTGACATCTAATACTTTAATACACTTGTAAAATATTTAAAAAAAATGTAGGCTTATATACGCCAGTGCCAGACTACAGAGTAATTATTTCGGTGATAAGAAAACAGATAATTTATATATGGTGTATGTCAAAAGTCAGTGTTAAAAACTGTAAATCTAAATTTCACTCAATGAATTGTAAAAAAAACAGTGTCCAGCATCAGTGGTCACTTGATACATGGAGATAGACTAATTACCTTGAATTGATCTTCTTTGTCCTTTCTTCGTCCATGTACTACCGCCGCCAAGGCAATCATCCAAAGTGCAATAAGCATAGACACCTAGTAACAAAGGTTTGTAACATTACAGTGGCGTAGCTACCAATGTGCGGGTGGTGCGGGCCGCACAGGGCACCAAGTGGAGAGGGGCACCAAAATTCCCCCAGTGTGTATTAATTTCCTATTTCCCTGAGCGTTTTAGTAAAAACGACTAATTGTATGGACACGAACAAACATAAACTACTGTATTTTAAACATGAACTAACGATTTATAAACTAGTCATGTCTTTATTTTGTTTTATCTCCTTGACTATTTCTTCCATACAATGTAAGCTATAGAACAGTTTGAATCTAATTTACTAGATTTATTTTGGACACACGGTACATGTTGTTACTACACTGATCGATGCTCTGTAATATAAAGAAGAAGATAGGTCAACCTTTTTTTACTTCATTGTTTAGTCCATTGGTTTAATCTAGATATTGAGTTTACAAATATATTACTAAACTCTAGCTCTAAACAATTGTCTTAGTTTATTCATTTCTTTATGATTCTTAATAGTTTAATTTTGGAAATAATTCTATTGTAATGTCCATTTTTTAAAATAACCTTTGTTTTCTACGAGTTTTTTTTTAACTAACTAGTTAATTGTAATACTGTAACGTAAACAAAATGATGAACAGTGCTCAAGACTGACTAGTCTGGCTGGCGACTCAAAACTTTTTAAAGCTCAGACGGAGAAATCGGCATCTCTGGTTCTGTCCAGTCCTTGTAGTCTATAAGGGCCCCATACCCAGATCTATCGGGGTCCCTTATTACCGACCCGTCGGTGTAGCAGAAAATGGCATCTGATGGGTAGGACTTTAGTGTAGCTGATGCCAAGTTTTGGAGTATGGCAGGTGTTAATCGCCTCTTGGTGGCTCCCTCTTTCCCTATAAGGGACATGTTTATTTGTGGGGCTGGCATCTCCTTCACGGAGGGCAAGTATTAATTCTTCTAATAGGAATTCTATCAGTGGAGAGCCCAGATGATTTTGACAAATTGGCCGCAATGTGGAAGAACAATCGCATTTTTATGCGGTTCCTCTCTCTCCACTGTTGCACTAAGATTGTGGTGGGTAGCCTAGAGTCGCCCCTTTTGTAGCGCTCGTAGGCCGTAAGTACCACCCTCTCCCTCCTTAAATGTAAAGGGGCCACGTTGGTTAAGATTTCATCATCTTCATTTAAATCCAAAGATGGATTCAATGAGTGGTGGAGGTTATCCCCGAAAATAGAAAAACATGAGACCAGCAGAGCTCACATTCAGTCATCGCTTGCTTGGACGGAACTTGAAGTTCGCCTGAGCGTAGGAAACAATATGGATAAGGTCCAAGATTTGATTATACAAGAGACGAAAACATGGAGAGTTAGTAAAATTACTATCAAAGTACGATCCACTCTTGAGGGAGCATGTGCTTCGAACTAAGCTTTGTTCCAGACCGAATACATACATGTCTCCACAAATACTAAATGAATTTATTACAAAATTGAGGGATCACGCTAAAAAACAAATCATACAGCAAGTAAAACAAGCCAAATATTTCTCTATTATTTTTGACAGTACACCTGACATCTCAAAGCTGGATCAAACTTTACGGTACGTTGTCATGGATAATGACGGGGTGCAGGTTCGTGAGTCTTTTATTGACTTCATCGACACAAAGGACAAGCATGCTGCTGGAATCGCTGAGATGATTCTAGAGAAACTGCGTTCGGAGGGCTTAGACATAATGGACTGCAGGGGTCAAGGCTATGATAATGCTGCGGTCATGAAAGGTCAAAACTACGGTGTCCAAAAACGTATTCTAGAAGTCACTATTCATTGCCTGCTCAAACTCTGGAGACATTAACTAACAGAGATGAAAATTCATCGACTAGATCTGAAGCAGGTGAATTATTGGTTGCTGTTCAGTCTTTTAGTTTTCTCACCTATCTTGGATTTTGGGCTCCTGTATTAACTGAACTTAATGAAGTGCAATTCTACCTTCAAAACAAAAGGATTGTCTATTCTAGACTGCTCACTCAAACTAAAAACATTAGCGACATTTTTAAGTAGTAATCGAGAGGACATCGCTGAAGTCAGCATTACCTTTGCCGAAAGCGTGTGTTCAGATCTGAGAATCAGTACAGAACCTCAAAAACGTATTGGCCATAAGAAAAAGATGCCTGGTGAGAAAAGTGACGACTCTGTACTTACGCACAAAGAAGAGCTACGAAGGGAAATTTATTCTATCTTGGACAGTATTGTTCAAGAAATAATCACCCGATTCTAGCAACTTCATGATGTAGCAGATAGATATGAATTTTTGTCGCCTTCCCAGCTATTAAATCATCCTAGCGACATTGATAAAAACGAATTTCTGCTGGAGCGAAAGAGGCTTCAACGGTTTGTCACAGTTTCATCAGAAGCCTCCGAACTTCCAAAACCTGTTGAGCTCTTGAAATTTATAAAAAATATTAGCTAGATGATTCAGTCCCGAATTTCGTCATCAGGATTCGCAAAGTTTTGACTCTTGCGGTAAACGTCGCTACATGCGAGAGAAGTTTTTTTCCAAACTTAAACTGATCAAGAATTACTTGCGATCAACGATGACAAATTTACGACTCACTAATTTGGCCATTTTGTCTATTGAACAAGAGCTGGTGGAAAATAATTGATTTCGATAAAATTATTGATACTTTTGCCAGCAAGAAAGCGCGTAAAATTCATTTGCAGTATATTTAAGTAAAAGTGATTTTTTTTGAATTAACAATATTTGATTTATGAATACATATTATTTTGAATGTTAATTTTTTTTTGGGGGGGGGGGTGGGGGGGCATCAAGATGAGGTACCGCACCAGGCAACATATACTCTAGCTACGCCACTGTAACATTATCAGCAGGTTTTTCAAATAAATTGGTTGCGTTAATACATGCATTGATCAAAATTTGAATTGACTAACATAAAAATCTTCATTTACAGGTTCATTATAGTATATCTTACCACTAAGGGATTATTTGTGAACTTTAAGAGTTTCACATCTAAAAGGTTGATCAGTTTGGGAGCAACAATGAAACGCCCGGTGTAGAATGCCGTTACAACACATTGACAGTGTAACAAGTGCAAACTAGAGAACATGGAAAGCTGAAAATAAAAACGTTAACATCAACATATAAAATACTTTTTTAAAAAAAGCCTATTGAAAGGAGAGAATCGCAAAATCACGATGATATAGTGTTGAACTCCCTTTTCCAATCTCAAACAAAATTAGTTAATTACCAATAGATAATAAAATAATTAGTTAATTTTGTTTATCGACTCATGATAGACTTTGAATGATTGGGCAAAATTTCAACTTGATCCACTGGCGGATTCGGGGGGGGGGGGGGCAAATTTTAGTACAGAAATCACACAATTTATATACGAATTCTTTGTTTATGTTAATAATGTACCACCCCTTTCTCGATCTTTAACTTTCGAGTGGGAGGGGCGGTCCAATGTTGTTTTTTTTACAAATCACAAATTTTTGAACACAATTAGTTACATATTTATATTGTTATGACATTTGCAGGAAGCAACTCAACGGCAAGGAAACATTGACAACACAAGTTTAATTAAATAAATCACAAAGCAAGGCGGATATCAACAACCATCCAAAACATTCCACTTCCTTCTACTTTCTTCCATTCATTTTTGTCTCTTTATAGCCATAGAGCCACTACAGAATGGTTATTACAACATGATAAGAAGACGCGGTGGCTGAGCGGTAAAGGGCTTGGCTTCCAAACCGGGGGTCCCAGGTTTGAATCCTGGTGAAGACGTGAATTTTTAATTTCAGTCCACCCAGCTCTAATGGGTATCTTACACTATTTGGGGAAAAGTAAAGGCGGTTGGTAGTTATGCTGGCCTCATGACACTATCGTTAACCAAAGGCCATAGAAACATCATTTTACATAATTTGCCCTGAAAGGGGAACTTTATTATATGATAAAAGCTACTTATTGACATATAATTTAACTAATCTTTATATTATGTCGTACCCCTTCTGGTATTTTGGCCGCTTATGTGGCGGTTGGCATGAGTGTTGGGGCGATTCCATCAATCCCGCCCCCTTTTAACTTTCGAAGGGGGGCGGTCCTATTTTTTGTACAAATCACAGTTTGTTAACAAATTTAGTTAGATATCTTTAGGATAAAAGTTATATATATATATATATATATATATATATATATATATTTTAACCAATCTTCATATTATGTCGTTCCCATTCTGGAATATTTGCCGCTTCTGTGGCGATTGGGTTGTGTGTGTGAGCGATTGCTTCTACTGCCCTCCGCACTCTTTTGAGAGGGAGGGGCAGTCCAATTTGTAAGCAGAAATTATAGTGTGTGGATAAACTTAGTTGAATATTATCACGGTCAAATGATCTTGCGATCTTGATGTTAAAGAGCTTGATGTTGTGGTTCGTAATTTTCTCTCTCTTGTTAGCTGAATCGTCATGAGTTCTGAGATCTTGTAACCGTGATGCCGAGGATTCTATAGATGCATGTCTCTAGATCTAACGACTACCTTAGAAATTGAACAAGTGAAGATTCTTTTCAATTTAAATACATAACTTTAATTCATTAACTGAGAATCACTTAACATATAGTA
Source organism: Biomphalaria glabrata (assembly GCF_947242115.1). NCBI lineage: Eukaryota > Metazoa > Mollusca > Gastropoda > Planorbidae > Biomphalaria > Biomphalaria glabrata. Next base: position 15,522,888 of record NC_074728.1, read on the forward strand.
CAGTATTTGCAACAGTAAACTGTATCAGATGAATAACTTCATACTGAGTTTAAATAATGAATATATTCAGATTTCTAATAGATCTAAATACAAAACTTGTCTCTACTAATACGTCTTCACTCTACAAGATTTACATCTAGACTAAAGTCTTCAAAATCCCGCGTACCTTCAAATCATTTCTAACTCTGCCCTAACGTTTGCTTTGGCCAATCTAAATACTCCGCCTGAAGTCAAAATGTCACCGGATGTCGATGACGTCATTGGAAATTCCGAGGTTGACCTTAACCTTGACTTGGGTTTATTTTAAATTATTTAATATTTAAATTAATACATGACTTTGATACGTGATAAATATCTTTATTATATAATCTACTTATTGATATTTAAATCCATTTGTATTATTATGTCGCAAGACACTCTAATCTCTAAAGCATTAGTAAATATGAAATGAACAAGGTTACAAAGACAGTTTGTGTGGAAACAAAACTCAAAATCGACCCTAGAAGTGGTCCACCCAGGCAGGTAAAAAGGCAGGTATCAATATTTTCAGAAAGAGCATCAGAATAAAATTCTATAAAAAACAAATGACAGAGAAGAATGGAGAAAGAAGGTTGAAAGATCTTGTGTGGTGCCCCAGAGGTCCACCAGACCAAAGGATAGGTGAAAGTGAATGTGAACCTAGCCTAACTGAGGTATTATAATGAATATCTAAATGATAATTGTTTTGTAAAGGGTCTTATTCAAATCCTAAAAAAAAAAATCTGTGTCCATCTGGTATTGCAGTCAACGCGATATGAAAAAACTACTTATTAAATTGTTTTAAATTATGTAAAACTTATTATGCATATTAAATAGATTTTTCTCTTTAAAAAAAATTAACTTTTTTTTTTGAAAATGTAGTAATTAGTAGGACAGAACTTACATAATTTAGCAATACAAATATAAAAAGAATTTTTGGACAAAAAATCTAAAACCGTTTGCATAAATGTGTTCAAAATATGAAAAATTGCATCGTAATATCCCCTAATAAAGAGCCTCCCGTGTTTGTTACTATTAATAGGGAATAGTTGTATAAGTGGTGTATTTTTATGAAATAACTGCTTGCATAAGTGATTTTAAAAAATTGATTTTTCGCTTTTAGAAAAGAAAAAAGTACCTCCCCCCCCCCCACACACACACCGGCCAACGATCTTAACCATACAATCTGAATTCAGATAAAGAAAAACGAGGACAAAAGAGTAGCACCGCGGCCTTGATTAGGGAGAAAATGTCAGGCCGCGAAAATTGGACTAATATTCCTCCAAAATCTCTCTATATTGCGCAAAATGGCGGATTCAGATAAACGTCGCCAAAACGACCTGGTCAGCCTGGGAATCGACACTCTTAAGGTTCCGTTCGAGCTTCAACTCGGTAGGCTGCGACTCAAACGTGGAAATACGCCTAAATGTCACTAGATAGAAAGCTGGCAATGCTCCAGCACATCCAGGAGGACGTTGAAAGAAATGCCTCTAAGAAGTTAGCGTTACTCAGAAAGCTGGCCAAGCACAAAGTGGGGTGCCAAAGCTGACATGCTACGCACACTGTACTTAGGGCTGTTAGATCACAAATCGAGTATAGTTATAGCACCAAGGTATACGCCAGTAAAACACCCATCGAATCACTCGACCGAGTACAGTCTTAGGCTCTAAGGTTTATTTGCGGCACCTTTCGGACAAGCCCGACTAATGCTGCTGAAATTTTATGCAACGTGGCCCCTTTAAATCTAAGGAGGAAGAGGGCGGTACTAACAGCATTCGAACGCTACAGAAGGGGCGAGTCAAAGATACCCACCACTATATTAGTTAATCAGTGGAGAGAGAGAAAAACCGCATCCTTCATATTGCTGCCATTTTGTCAAAAAAAAGTGTGCTCTCGACTTATCGGGTCCCAATTAAAAGGATAGGTACTTGCACTCCGTTGAGGAGATTGCCCATCCTACAAATTAACCTGTTCTTTATAAGGCAGGAAGGAGCCACTAAGAGGCACTAAACACCTGCCAAACTAAAAAATTTGGCATTGGTTACTTTAAAATCCTACCCATCAGATGCCATTTTCTGTTACACCTTTAGGTCGATGTTGAGGGATCCGAGTATGGGGCCCTAATAAACTACCCGGACCGACCAGAACTAGATCGGCTCTCTAATTCATAGATGCAGAATTAAAAGGATAGCCAGGGCATTTGAGGCTATTTGAGCCCGAATGACACAAAAGAGACCAGCGCGACTACTGTCGTGTTGGTAACTGACTCTTGCTCTAGTTTCCTAGCTATGGGTGGCGGCGGGAGAGGCTCACCCGTGATAGAAGAGGCAGTCGGCGCTGCAGATAACATCTGCCAAGCCATTGGAGTTGTCGTTTTCATGCAGTGGGTGCCCTCACATAGCGGCGTGAAGGACAATGAAGCGACAGACATTCTCGCACGAGAGGGAGCTTTGGCAGCCACTCACCTCGACGCACCACGCACGTTTTTACATGCTTCGGCAGAAATCCGAGCACTTATTTATGAGAAGTGGTTTCCTGGGAGGAATCTGACAGAGCCCGTGGTGTCTGACAGCGTATGCGTCACTCAGATCGTTATGATCTATGGGGGCGGTTGAGGAGGTCAGAACAAGCAATTATTGCACAGTGTAGGGCGGAACAATATCCTGTTGGGGCGCATTAGCCCGTTTCGTCCGAACTACGACTCCCGATGCATCACTGTGGAGCAAGCGTCCAAACAGTGTCGCATATCTTGTAAGAGTGTCCCCAGCTCCGAGAGCTACGGGGGACGTGTCTGAGCAGTCACTTGGCTTTTATGGAGGCTACGAGGCATTACGCCAAACTGCCCAGTTTCTTGCCAGAGCACTACGGAAGGATTAGTCCTTCCTGCTCTGATTTTAAATAGGATTTCATCTCAGGTATACTTGAAAAAGAAAAGACCCGAATAAATAACTTTTCTTTTGAATTTTAATTTTAACATACATCATTCAAATAAACAATTTTCTTACCATACATTTATCCGATAGGAACTTCTGTGCGTGTCTATCAAAGTGCAGGCAAGACACTTTGTACGGAGTGATAACAATTGTTGTATTTTGTAATGACTCTTGTGTGTCTCCAAGCCCATCAACTTTTTGGTGAAGCTTTAACCGTATTAAAATGCTGTAAAACTTGATATTTTTGTTTATTTGAAACTGAAATAATATATATAGATATACAATATATAAAATATAGTGTGGTTTGTTATAGACTTTTATAAAGAGGTCAATAAATGTATGTATGTATGTATAAACGATACTTATCTTACTCTTTGTAGCAAAGGCAGAACAATAAGATTGTTATCTCTATTCAAAGTGCCGGATGGTGTGTCCATTACTTCAACTGTTTTTAAAGGAAATGTCAACATTTCCTCATCATACATCTGTAACATTGCAAAAATATAAGTTAGAAAACAAAAGTGTATTTGTTTACATTCAATTGCTTTGTTACACAGAACAAAGTGTATTTTCCATTTGTTAGTGAAACGTATACTGCTCATGCATTTTAGTAATATACCGTATTTAGTAAAGTAAGCTATATTTCTAAGAAAGAAGATTTATGTTTTACTTACATTTTTGAAATCACTAATTATATCAGTATATCTTGCTTTAATTACGAGTTGCAGCTTTGCAAGTGAGACTATGCTCAACACTGTTGCTTCTTTGGAAGATGCAGGTATAGACATGTATATACAAGCAGATCGAACAATTCTAAACTCACTATCGTGCTCAAATAGTTGCATAGAAACATCATAGTGTGTACCATTCTGAGTTGATTCTTTAAGATAAAAATATATTCAAAAGATTGGAAAAATAAGAAATGAAATTATCAACACTCACTGAATTATTATTATATTTTAAATAATGAAGAAGCTTATTTGGGAGTTAGTTGAAAATATTTTTCTTTTTCATTGCTAGGGATATTCATAAGGGCAAATTAAGATTCATGAAAATCACGTTTCATTGTTCCGTTCTATTTTTTGTTCAGTATTTGCATATTTCTACTGATAATCTACAATTTATATCGTTATGTGTATGTCATTTGAACTGACTCACGTAATGAGCACTATGGGACAATGAAGTTGCCGCGACAGCAATATGCGACTGGTGTTAATATCTTCATAGTTAAATATTGTCCGACTTGATTGAATGTGACTTCTTTTAAGGATGACCCCTCAATGTTTATTTTTTGTGTGAAAATGACCTATGTGTGGTTAGATGTGTATGGTAAGCAGCACTGTACTGTAACTGGTGGTCATAGAGTTGGCTGATGTTATATGTCTTATTTATTATGATAGATCCTTCTAGCTTTTGTTAGTAGAGTTTATAACCCTTGTTAGTAGGGTTTATAACTATTTTAGTGAGTATAACCATTTTAGTGGGTAAGTTGACTGTCTTTTTGTTTTGTTGAAGACCTTGTACATGACCTTGTATTGATGATTAGAAATACATAAAGTGTTTGACTGAATGTGGTAAAAATCTCGAACTATTGCCTTTGTCAAGAAGGGGAAGATTGTTAATGTTGTGGTATCTTACTGTGTATAAACATCTTTCTGTGTACATCACCACTAAGAAGTCTAGGAGGGATGTCTTATTAAAGTCATCAAATTGAAATATAATAATAAGGTTTGTATTCTAGTCCGAAGAATCGTGAGAAATGCAGTATTTCCCGTGGCTACGCAGCCACAGCTGTGACCTAAATGTCCGCCGGTATGGTCGATTTAGTTTTTCTTCTCGCCGTCTACGTCTGTCTTTGGCAGCGGATTTTCTTTTTGTCTCAAATATGCGGCCTTTGTAAGTGACCTTCATCTGACTCGTTCTGCAACCAGGTGCTCTCTTCTATGTCAGTTAAAGGAAGTTACAGCAAGTTGTTGCCTAAGCTGGTCTTTAAAGCACCTCAGTTAAGTCGACCACCTTTCAGCTCACCAAAAAGACTTCGTCTCCCATACAGATACGTGCCTGCCTAGCGTAACTGACGGACCATAGGAAGTCCCTCTATACCAGTGATTCCCAAAGTGGTCTACTTCCAAGGGGTCTACGAAAGTGAAAAAATAAATTGAGGGTCTATGAAATGTCCACGGGGGTCTACGGTAATAGATTTCATTTAAGTAGATTGTTACTTTAATGTTTACATAATACATGTAATTCTTTCATGCTCTAATATATGATTTGTCCCTTAGTTAATCCTTTAAATATTTATCCTGATATTCAAATGAAACATGTTTGTATTTAATTGCAATACCTATTCAGAAAGCTTAATTTTTTCTACATGTAACTTATGTTTCACAAAAAGATTCCTTCCTTCCTTGTCAAACAAGCAGTTGCACAAGTGCCTTTTTTATGACGATATGAAACTAATTATGCTAGTGGATCATTAAATAAATAAAGATTTGAAAAACTTTCGAACGTTAAAAGATAAAGTTCAAAATAGAATCACAAAATCTCTCTTCGACATCATATTGAGAAGATAATTGTTTGAGGCGTCTAAATGATATCTATTTACTTATAGCAAAATACGAAAACACTAAATAAAACCAGCCGTTGAAGTTTTAAATACTGTTTTACACAAACCTACATCTGATGTTATTAAAAGAATTTCTTTAAGTCTCAATGCAGTTCAAGGGCACATTGGTGGCATGATTTATAAAGTTAAAAGCTTCTTATTTAATTCTTTACAAACGACATATCTACAGTTTGGGATCAGCGGCGTCGCAGGCTCGGACAGAGTGTAGCTCTGTTTGCTGCAAACTGCCTAAGGAACGCCGGCTCCTTTTTTTTTTCTCAGGATTATCACACGAAACCTTTCCCATGTTTGGGTATAACTGTAAGGCAGTAGAGTTTTGAATTCAGTTTTCCTTCTGCTAGGTGGGTAGCAAGCCAAGGCTAATGAGCACTTCCTGCTCGAAGCTTACGTACCCCAGACAGTACCATACTATATACATCACTTTGGTGATTATAAAAACAATAAACTCTTCAAGTGCATCAATGTTTATAAACCACCCAAACAAGAACAGGCTTTAGATGTCAGAAAGACAATAACTATAGAAACTATCATAGCTGGAGATCTTAATGTCCATTCACCAAAAGATGCCGGTACCCCAGACAGTAGCATACTATATGCATCACGTTGGCGATTGTAAAAACAATAAACACTTCAAGTGCATCAATGTTTATAAACCACCCAAACAAGAACTGGCTTTAGGTGTCAGAAAGACAATAATTATAGAAACTATCATAGCAGGAGATCTTAATGTCCATTCACCTTCCTGGGGCTATGATGACACTAATCTGTCGGATAAAAAAAAAGTCCATGCCCTGTGAAATGGAAGGAACTGCGGCACCGGCCAATGTGATCCTCTTTACACACTTACTTTCCTGTCTACACTCTCTTGAGAGCTCAGAGACGTGGCTTACCCCACTGAAAGACTGGCGTGTTGTGAGCATCTAGAAGGAAAACATAAGGCACGTATGGCGATGCAATAGATTTCCTCACATTGTGGAATCAAAGAAAACGAGAAGGCAATTTGGCGAAGATTTAAGACCCAACAGAGGAGCCGCTAACATATGAGAGTGCAAAAGCCAGGATTTGTGAATGGATCAAATCCAAGTGGTACGACAGCTTGGAACATTGTAGCAGAAGTGTTGCAATGTCGCACACACGTAAGTAAATAAAATACAAGTGAATTTTAAAAAAATACTTTTTAAAAATCAAAGCTTAGCCTATGTTAAGCGTTATTGTACCAATCATTCTAATAATCATGTAATTAACTTGTAATAGATTTAGACATTTCTAGGCTGCTAATAATGGAACTGTGCAATTGGAAATATTTTTTACCAAATTTTTTTGTTTAGTGCAATTTCATGTTTTCAGCATGCTCAATGTCCTATGGTCCGATTAATAATTTGATTTGTTTTGACACAAAGCAGAAGTGCTACCAAAGGCAGAGTCCAATCACTGGTTTGGACCAGACGTGGGCATAGGTATCTGGTAGAAGATTTCAATGATGGCTTTTTTTTTAAATTGATCGACTTGAATTCAAACTCGAGGGCTGAAGCCTTCTATACTGAGCCAGCCAAGTGCTTATGTAAACAGAAAGTCATTTTTAGTTATTTATTGTTTGTTGCAAATTTTTAGTCGATGACCTAATTCTATACCAAAGGCTTATCTCTCATTAGCTAGTACTCTTTCTATATAAAGCTCAATTAATTCATTGATAAAATAATTGGTCAATTTATTTTCAATTAATTCATGTTATGTTAGGGGCTGAAAGTTTCTAATTGATTCTAGAATGGAAGTGGGAGAAATGACGTGTACATGATTCCAGACAGACAGAGTGAGTTGTACAAAATTGTGTATTGAATCTATTTAAGGTTGATTAGTTTTGTTTAGACATTTTAACTCACAGATAAATGTTTTGATTAGTTACGAGCTTTTTGTTTAACGAGGTCAACCTGAACTGTCAACTGTTCTGTCGAAACTTAACAACCTGTCCAACTTTTATGAAATCACAAGTTGTAAAGGCGATTTTTTATCGAGCAATTAATACATTATTTATATAAGAGTAACAGTTCATACTTAATGAAAATGACATTAAAAAAAACAACACCTACTATCAAACTCAATGAATATATCTGCTGGTTCACTTAAGCGATGAGATTTTACAACTGTATGTAATGTGGCTTCAAAAAAATTGATCTGTACTAGGGGCATGTCTTGTTGAATGTTGTCACTTAGTCCAAAATATGGGTTCTTCTTATAAACCTGAAACTGTAATCAACACAAATGTTTAGTTGTTAAGAGAACAAAGAGGATGCTAACAACAGTTTCCACTTCCGGTGATAACTACATTACGGAATCTACAATAGATTGGTTATGCAGTTATCATAGGCTCTAGTTTTTTAGCTCATTGCTTGGAAAAATATTTGCTACATTAGAAAATTATAATCTCAATTATGTATGGTTATGTGAAAAATAATTATACATATATATATATTATATATATTATATATATTATTTTAGTTAAGGTCTCGAAATATCAACAGTTCACAAAGTCATCATTAAGAATCAAGATGAGAACCTGAATTAGACAAAAACATGATTGAGCTTCAGTGACATAAGAATCATACAATTTGTTATTAGGTCTTACTGTTATAACATAGCATATTATGTTTACCACTAAGACATCATTATTTATTATGCATAATTATTTTAAAAATGTAATCACTCATTTATAGCTAATTATCACAAGGGGATATAGTCTATATCAAAGCAAACAAACTTGAAAAAATGCCGAATGATGATTGCGACCCAATAAAAAGAGTTAGAGAAAAGTGGACTGTATGATTATAACAGTGTGTTTGGTTCAACCGCACTATTAAAATTTTATGTTATTTAAAAGCAGACTCGTGTTTTGTACAAATCAAACATGTTGGCTTATTATCATGTTCGAAAAAAAAAGCAAAGATTTATTGAGTTTTTCGGGAAGTTTCTACATTCATTGAACGTAGTGAAAAAAACTTTAAAAATTTTTCTACACTTTATTCCGATGTTTAGGCGAACCGGATCTGTCCCGAGGGCCGTAGTTTGGGCATCACTGGTCTATTCCAAGACAGTCTGACAATCTGGCCCGTCGTGTTATCTACACATTCGTCCAGACTGCCTCAATGTTTGATGGCCAGCCTATCCATTTCCTGTTTTCTTCCTTACGATTGGGTCACCTTTGAACTCGTTGACGTATTTGCAAGCCCATCCATGCTGAAATTACGCTTAATCTTATTAGCTAATAACTTTCATATGTGTGGGAGTTAATTTTCTATGGTTAGTGTTTTTATACTATGTATGTTTTCTTCAGGCTGACTCCTACGTACATGTTAATTCAGCTTATGGTTTAGGGGTTTCACCAATTTCTTGGGTCTGGAGCTGTGTGGGAACTGATTTGGAGATAGATAGAGGGCTAATTTGTTCTATGTCAAAAACTGAATCAGTGCTAACAAAACTGTAACATTCCTATTTGTGCTATTTGAAAGCGACTTTCTCACGTCTAAATCTATAAGTAAGAAATAGAGTTTCTATTTTGACATTCACTTATTCATTGCATCTGTAATAGAGGTAGCCGTGTCATTGGAAAATGCAGAAGAAAAAAATGGAAAAAAAAGTTTCCGGCCAAAGCATATTGTGTTGGGCTGTTCGTTCTAGTGAGGAATGCTGGGCACACAATCTCTTTGTACTTGCAGCAGCCTAGTTCTTGTTTGAAAATACACAGCTAAATCTCTTTGTACTTGCAGCAGCCTAGTTCTTGTTTGAAAATACACATTTAAATCTCTTTGTACTTGCAGCAGCCTAGTTCTTGTTTGAAAATACACAGCTAAATCTCTTTGTACTTGCAGCAGCCTAGTTCTTGTTTGAAAATACACAGCTAAATCTCTTTGTACTTGCAGCAGCCTAGTTCTTGTTTGAAAATACACAGCTAAATCTCTTTGTACTTGCAGCAGCCTAGTTCTTGTTTGAAAATACACAGCTAAATCTCTTTGTACTTGCAGCAGCCTAGTTCTTGTTTGAAAATACACAGCTAAATCTCTTTGTACTTGCAGCAGCCTAGTTCTTGTTTGAAAATACACAGCTAAATCTCTTTGTACTTGCAGCAGCCTAGTTCTTGTTTGAAAATACACAGCTAAATCTCTTTGTACTTGCAGCAGCCTAGTTCTTGTTTGAAAATACACATTTAAATCTCTTTGTACTTGCAACAGCCTAGTTCTTGTTTGAAATACACAGCTAAATCTCTTTGTACTTGCAACAGCCTAGTTCTTGTTTGAAAATACACAGCTAAATCTCTTTGTACTTGCAGCAGCCTAGTTCTTGTTTGAAAATACATAGCTAAATCTCTTTGTTTTGTTCATTGTGAAACATTTCGTGACGGGAACCAGATTGAATGCCCCCCCCCACACACACTCTCTCTCTCTCTCTCTCTCTCTCTCTCTTAATGATAGTGAAGACGCTCGTAGGTATCGGCTTTTTAACATACTTTTAAATAAAGAAATAACTTGTTAGTAATTAGGGCAATTCTGTTTTCAGTAAATATGTCACCAATTAGTATATCAGAAATATACAGATTACAAAGATGCATTATGGTGTTACTAACATTCTAAACATTCATTAAGTAAGACCAATTCTGTAACAAAGTGGGGCAAATGAAATAATTCTGAAGGCGACCGCATTCCCACAGGACTAGTTTCTTTTAAACTTTGCATAGTTAGGTTATGGGTATGTACATGTTTACCTGATATACCCGGATTAGCATCTACAATTTTATATACATTTAGATTAATATTGATTGCATTTTTTGTTGTTGCAGAGTTTGCCATTTCTTAGACTCGAAGACAAAAGTCCTTATTATTTCAACTATTTTATCGTGTGCTACTTACGTCGAGACTGATTCTCAGCAGGTCTTCCCTGAGAGCTTTGCCTGGTAAAACAACATTTGTTCGCCCGTCAGAAGTTTTTAAATTAAATAACGTGTCACTATTGAGATAGTGTGTTTCTAGTTGTATTTCCAGTTGCTCTGTTGATAGCTGAAACAAAATGAGCACTACTTTCTCATGTGCCTATTTTCCCCCCAAAAAATTTGCTTACGACTATAAAGTACATGTATTGGTAGCAAATAGTTGCAATAAAACGCCTACGTGACAAAAAATTTCACTTTATTTATAAAAAAATATTTGAACACAGATGACACATTTACAGAAAATTATAAAGAAGCCCCTATTGGATAATCTCAGAATACAGATTTAATAAGAAAAGCATAGTGTACACTAAGAAACTTGAAGCAGGACGTTTTGGCGCCGCCGTTTTGACGCAAGGGACGTTTTTGACGCGAAATACATTATGTACGTTTATTGTATTATTTCTTTAAAAACAATTATGCATATCTATGTTTTGCATGAGTGTTTGTGTCAAGACATATTTTTTACGTACAGAAGAAAAAATATTTGTGTCCGCTATTTTTGGTATTTAAGTCTGTTAGAGATACAGATATCCTTCATGCGAAATTTTGTCTTTTCCTCGCTTCGACTGGAAGGTTTCCAATGTTTATATTGACTGCCAAAGGTTTTCAGTTAAAAATATAATAGAATGAAATGGCGAAAGTTTTTCTAGTCTGTCAGCGTGCTGGAAAAATGATTAGTGATCGGTCCAAACTACGCAAGCTTATAAAGACGTAGGGGCACAGAGATTGAAAGAGATGGGTAGACATTGGGCCGCTCTCGGAATTAAAGATGATAAATTCGCACCTAGGGATGTCAAGTAGAGTGCTAGAAACAGATTATCGTCTTACGCGTGACAGAGGGAAGGTATGGAGGAAAGAGTGTATACAAGGAGTGAAATGTGCGCAGAAGAGAGGAGGCAGGATTGGTGTCACATGTAATGACCAGTCCCAAGGAGATGATCGAAAGGCGCATGACGCCAACGTCCAGTGCTTGGTGCTGGTCTTGTCTTAATTTGTTTAACTATACCTGCGTCAATGCAAGAAGTATCACCCAAATCACCCCTACCCAATAAAGCTTTAGATGTTAACATGTTTTTGTTATATTAAAGTATGACACTTAGCTAGTTCGTATATTACATAAATCTAATATTTAAAGTAGAAAGTAAGGCGTATGTATGTATGTATGTATGTATGTCCCCATATTGAAATCAAAACCGTTTGACCGAACTTGATAAAACTTGGCAAAAATGTTCCTTAGGTACTAACTTAGACCGTAGTGTATGTATTGTTGCCCTAAAACAAACTTAAGACCCTCAAAAAAAACGTTGACCAGCTCTATGAAAGCATTATAACTTCATCGATCTAGGCCATGTTTACATGAGAAAAGATCGAAAGGATCTAGATCTAATATTAAGAACTACACTTAGCGCAGAAAGTTTTTTACTTTGACACATGAAAATACAAAATATAGTCCATTGATTTCATTATTTAATAAAATTAACCTTCAAATTTGTGTTTCAAAAGCATTTTTTTTACATAAATTCGTTCCTTATACCTGCGAATGTAGAGATGAACATTCTTTCATTAGACAATACCGTAATGTTACACATCTTTCTATTCCTAGGTCTAAAACTCTAATTCAACTTTAAGATGTTATAACTTCTCTTCGCAAAGATAGTTTTATACTTTAACACATAAACATACTAATTATAGTCCATTCATTTCATATTTTAATCAAATTAACATTCAAATTTGTTTTTTTTCTAAAACATTTTTCATGCATTCGTTCGCCCTAAAGTTGAGAAGCCGTATTGAGATATATTCTAATAGTTTAATTCATTCGCGTACATCTAATTAAAAAGGTCAAGCATGCGCACGTGCAAAATGAACTCTATCCAGGCCAATATTTAACTCTAGATTACTCTAGATCTAGATCTATGTCTAACTCAAGATCTACTTTATTCTTCAACACATGAACATACAAAATTAAGTCTATTAATTTAATTTTAATCAATATATGTAGGCCTACAAGCAAATGTTTTTATTTGAAAAAAATGATGTATTTAAGTCGATTAGCTATTCGCTGGACGGTGTTGGAATTCATACTATACATACAATATTATGGTAGAGTGAAATAAACATTGTAATAAAAGCTACGTGCTTATTAAATTATCGTCAAATTATATCTCGCGCTAAAACGTCCCCAGCGCCAAAACATCTCGCGCCAAAACGGCGGCGCCAACACGTACCGTAAGAAACTGTTTCTATTTCCGTTTTGTATAAGAACAAAAAAGAAGAGAAACAAAAATGTATTCTATTTAGTACTTTGTATGTGTACCATATTAGGAACAAGAAAATTTGAGCTTTGCCAAATAGTATCTGATTTAATGATAATCACATTGACGGCTGACTTACGGACAAGAGATTGGTTAATGGCTAATCTCTCATTAATGGACTATAGATAGTTAGGTGTATTATCTATGTATTAATATCCCGCATAAAAATCAAAACCGTTTGACCGAACTTTCAAAAAATTGTCATAAATGTTTCCTAGATCAAGGCGGAGACCGTAGTGTATGTTGAATGTCATTCCCACAACCGGGGGAGGGGAGACTAAAAATATTTTTTTAAAAACTTCACTAAATCTATGTCTATTAAAGAACGAAACTTTTATATATAACTAGCAATCTATTAACCGTGGCCCGAGGGTCTTAATTTGCGTGTCACTGATGTAGTGTATTACAAACTATTTTAAAAAATAATAATGTTATACATAAAGCGAATGCTTGAATGTAAAAATAGTTAGAATTGAGCTATTAAAATGGCTAATCAACTTAATTGCAATTTTTTAAAAATAAAAAACATTTGCTCGTAGGTCTCTCTATATATATTTAGATCTAGAGCTGGAGAGTAATATAGTTTTAAATCTAGATTTAAATTTGATTTACTTGTTTAAATTAATGAAAATACATCTACTTTCACTAGACATTCTTGATCTATTAGTTTAAGAGTGAATTCAAGACTCAATAAGCTTATTTATTATTTGTTATGCTTCCAATTCCTGAGACCAAGTTATTGACATGCTTCAAATCACTAGCGGATCCAGAACTTTGGAGTGGGGGGGGGGGCGATCGCCCCTACCGCACCCCCCTGGATCCGCCAGTGCTTCAAATTCCTGAGACCAAGTTATTGGCATGCTTCAGATTCCTGTTTCTGAGAACAAGTTATTGGCATGCTTCTAATTCCTAACTGAGACAACTAATTGGCATGCTTCAGATTCCTGAGACCAAGTTATTGGCATGCTTCAGATTCCTGAGACCAAGTTATTGGCATGCTTCTACTTCCTAACTGAGACAACTAATTGGCATGCTTCAGATTCTTGAGACCAAGTTATTGGCATGCTTCAGATTTCTGAGACCAAGTTATTGGCATGCTTCTAATTCCTAACTGAGACAACTAATTGGCATGCTTCAGATTCCTGAGACCAAGTTATTGGCATGCTTCCAATTCCTAACTGAGACCAAGTTATTGGCATGCTTCAGATTCCTAATTGAGACCAGGTTATTGGCATGCTTCTAATTCCTAACTGAGACCAAATTATTGGCATGCTTCTAATTCCTGAGACCAGGTTTTGACATGCTTCAGATTTCTAACTGAGACCAAATATTGGCATGCTTCTACTTCCTAACTGAGACAACTAATTGGCATGCTTCAGATTCCTGAGACCAAGTTATTGGCATGCTTCAGACTCCTGAGACCAAGTTATTGGAATGCTTCAGATTCCTGAGACCAAGTAATTGGAATGCTTCAGATTCCAGAGACCAAGTTATTGGCGTGCTTCAGATTCCAGAGACCAAGTTATTGGCGTGCTTCAGATTCCTGAGACCAAGTTATTGGCATGCTTCAGATTCCTGAGACCAAGTTATTAACATGCTTCAGATTCTTAACTGAGACCACGTTATTGGCATCCTTCAGATTCCAGAGACCAAGTTATTGGCGTGCTTCAGATTCCTGAGACCAAGTTATTGGCATGCTTCAGATTCCTGAGACCAAGTTATTAACATGCTTCAGATTCTTAACTGAGACCAAGTTATTGGCATGCTTCATATTCCTGAGACCAAGTTACTGGCATGCTTCAAATTCCGAATAAGATAAAGTTATTGGCATGCTTCTAATTCCTAACTGAGACCAAATTATTGGCATGCACCATTGCAACTGGAGAGCTCTCTGACAGTCACAGAGCAGAAAGGGAAGCACTAGCATTGGCGGATACCATGCTAGCAAATCATCCAAGTTCCCCACAGTCAGATTGTCTTTCTAACCGAGTTGAAAACAACCCTCCAAAAAGCTTACAAAACTCTGATTCCTCTTATATTAAAAACCTCAGAATAGCACTTACAAAGCTCAACTACAACAGCAAAAAAACTGTTATTCAATGGATACCAGCTCATATACAACTAGAAGGAAATGAAGGAAGGCTGACACACTCACCAAGAGTGGGAGAACTAACTCACAAATAAACTCTGCACTCTATCCAGAAGAAATGAAGAAATTAATTGTAGATAAAATAAATGAGAAATGGACGAGCTCCCATCCAAATCACAAGAAAGATGATGCTTACTATAAGCTATCCCGACAAGATCAACGTCTAATCTTTCGACTCAGGACCGGACACAACAGAATGCGACAACACATGTACCGGAAGCTCAAAATTGGAACCAGTGAAATTTGCCCATGTGGAGTATCACCAGAGAATGCCGACCACGTCCTCCAAAACTGCTCTCTTTACCAAGAGGCCCGTATAAGACACTGGCTCCAAAACTCCCCAATAGAAAGAAAACTATATAGAGAGCTCCCTGATTTGGAAACCACTGCGCAGTTCTCATGTATTGGTCTAGTCATATGAACGCTCCAACATAACAATGAGAACGAGGAAGAAGAAGAAGAAAATTGGCATGCTTCTAATTCCTGAGACCAAGTTTTCGACATGCTTCAGATTTCTGAGACCAAGTTATTGGCATGCTTCTAATTCCTAACTGAGACCAAGTAATTGGCATGCTTCAGATTCCTAACTGAGACCAAGTTATTGGCATGCTTCAAATTCCTAATTGAGACCAGGTTATTGGCATGCTTCTAATTCCTAACTGAGACCAAGTTATTGGCATGCTTCTAATTCCTAACTGAGACCAAATTATTGGCATGCTTCTAATTCCTGAGACCAGGTTTTGACATGCTTCAGATTTCTAACTGAGACCAAATATTGACATGCTTCAGATTCCTAATTGAGACCAGGTTATTGGCATGCTTCCAATTCCAGAGACCAAGTTATTGGCATGCTTCCAATTCCTGAGACCAAAGTTATTGACATGCTTCAGATTCTTCTATCAGAAAATATTTTCCTTACTCTCAACAAATAACAGGCTAAGTGTGCAAAACGCACAAGATGAAATTCCTCAGTTTTCTTTTTTTTTTCTTTTGAAGGTACAATACATCAAATCAATCATTTTCGTGTGCACTAAAATTGCATTGTTTCATTTTGTTTAGACATCAAGCAAATACACAAACTAATGTTATTGATATAACAGTTATTACACAACAAATTTAAATTAAAAATCTAATAGACAAAAAACAACTTTTGTTCTTTGCATCAAAAATACGTTTGAACACAAATACACAAGGAAAACAAAGTTATGTTTCATTTAAAAGACATAATAAAATGAACATATATGTGACAAAAACATTTCGCGACAAAACGCCCCGCTAAAAAAGCTACCATCGCCCCAAAAGGTTCTGCTTCGGAAAGGTGTCATCATATCGGAATCTCAAAATCTTTTCTGCTTTTTTTTTTTTAAAGATTTAAACTGGAAAGACGGTAAACTGACCACACAAAACTAATAGCCGCTTTTCCATTTGGGGGGAAGCTAAATTTCTCATTTGAAATCCTTACTTGTATTGGTTCCTGTTTTAGAAACAAAATGTTTCTAAGTACTTGTACAATGAATGTCACAGAGTTGATGAGCCTCTGGCCCCAATAAAGACACTGCAAGATATGCCATCAAATTTAATTATCAAACAAAGAACAAAGTCAAAAATGTAATCTAGTTAGTTACTTGATAGCAAAAGTGGCAAAGTGCACAAAATATTGTAATAAACCTGGTGGTGGCACAGATGGGGGTAGTGGTGTGTGTGTAGTCAGCCGACGTAAATCGCCCCAGGCCAGCGCTAGACGGAGCGCTCAACCGTGACGAGTTACGACGGTCAGCCGAGACGAGTGTCAACATTCGGGAAGGATCGGCGTCGTGAACAGAGCTCAGGTGCATCACGAGGAATGTAGTCATCTGACCACCCAGAAAGGTCGAGCGACGTTCTGTCCGGTTCTAGAAGGCCATTAGGTACCCTATATAAAGAGCGGAGGTGTCGCAGTCAAGACGGTTAAGAACACGGTTCACTACAGCCCGGTTCAATACAGTCCGGTCAACTACAGCACAGTTCAGTGTGGTTCAGCGGTGTGGTTCTGTACCGAGCATTGCGACGGATCAGTGCGGAGTACTGTCAAGTACAGTCAAGAGGAACGGCTTTTTTTATCTTGGTCTGTGATCGAGTCCGAATAACGAACCCAGTATGTGAAGTCAGTTCTGAACTGTTGAACCCATTGCAAGAACGAGACGGAGAGGCTAGTGCAAGAGTTGATACGTCGGTACGGTGTTCACGGAGAAATATTTGTACAGCCTGTGTTACGTGTTGCCTATTGTACAGTCTTGTCTCAGATTTAATCGAAGATTAAAGTGCTACTTTACTTTGGAGCCCTGAGTTGTCAAGTCCTTTAAGTTGGTGGTGTGTGGTGCAGTTTGCAGAGAGCCTGGATAGTTAGATTCGTTACAATATCTACAATTTTACTTCCTTATTAGGCAGAATGCTGCCATGTTATTTTACAATTTCGTCAGTCACGAAAATTGAAAGAATGCTTCATCTTTTTGATCGGTAAACTCAAACTGTGTTGTAGTCACAGTCTCGAAATGAACAAGCTTTATTCGGAGGTCACAGAATCCTTAACGTCCATCGTTATCACTATGGATTTAGATAGCATCAAAATAGCCAACCTATGACTATCTGTTCAACGTTTATGGTTAAAAACCTTATTAGTAGGAAACAACCATTGGGTCAATCAATTTGCTTTGTTGTTTCAAGTACATGGAAAGGAGTTTGAGTGTTCACTGACACATTTTATCACCTGTATCTAGGAAAATTAGTGATGATTAGCAGTGGCGTAGCTTATGATATTGGGCCCCCTCCCTAAGAGTAGTGTTACAAATGAACAGTGACAAGTAGAGGTCAACGTGTGACCCCAGCGAGATGACACAGCAGCCAGTGTTCT
Organism: Biomphalaria glabrata; assembly: GCF_947242115.1. NCBI lineage: Eukaryota > Metazoa > Mollusca > Gastropoda > Planorbidae > Biomphalaria > Biomphalaria glabrata. The sequence goes on from NC_074728.1 coordinate 15,540,797, forward strand.
CTGAAATCTACGCGTATAAACAAAGACAGGATGTGACGTGCCTTCACGTGTTGTTCCAGAGGACGAACTGATCTACGAAGAGGGCAGTGTTACAAATGAACAGTGACAGTTAGATAACACTGCAGCAGGTGTTCTCTGGAATCGACATGTATAAACAACGACAGGATGTGATGTTTCCTCCCGTGTTGTTCCAGAGGATACTAGCAGTGTTTTTGCAACAATGGACAAGCGATTAGGGACTCTATATAAGCCAGTGAGTTAATGTTAAAGTCAGTCGTGAGTGAGTCGTCGGTACTGTTGTCTACTGTGCGAGACAGTAGAAGAGAGATGTGTGCGACTCGATGCAAGTTAACTAGGGTAGAGTTAACTGGAGTGGACTACTGTCGTTAAAGTCTATACAGCGTACTACAGTGGACTTGAGCCGTTACAGTAAGTCGATGTAAGATGTGTACGGCTCTGATTCGGTAGACTTGAGTACGACTTGGTTCAGCTTTGGGAGACCAGGAACGATACTGGGAAGTGTGTCGTTGGTTTGTTCTGTGGAATACGGCTCGATGCAAATTGAGAAGAGATGAATTGCAACGAAGTGAAGAGATGAATTGCAGAAGTACAGCTAACTGTAAACTGACAGATATTGTACAGTATTCTACGCTACATGTTACAGTAACGAATTGTTAGAGTTAATAGTCATTAAATTTATATGAAGCTGAAAGTTGAGTCGTCAAGTTCTTTGCAGTGTTTTTATTTGTGTGCCTACTAGTACATTTAGCCAGAAGATTCAGAAATACGTAACAGTATGATAAAAATAAAGGGAGACTGTGAACACGCTGCAAGCTCTACAAGCTGGATCCAGGACCGAGTTCCAACGTTAAGCCTTTTCCTGTGTTCTAAGATAAAGTGACACGTGCCACCGAAATGATAATTTAAAGATGACCGAAAAATGAAAGCTTGTTGCATCTTACTAATGAGATCTACATCGATTTGTTATTTTGTATTTCTGTTATATTTTTGTTAGGGATTATAATATAACAACATTATGAATGGTAAGTAAAAATATATGAGAATGTAATAGATTGTAATTATTACATTCGACACATTTTTGTTTTCAATTTTTTAAAGTTCCCATTATGGGCCCCTGTTGGTCATTCAGGGTTCATTGAACCCCTTCGCATCATGGATGCTACGCCACTGATGATCAGGCTATGACTTTAAAATATAAAGATTATTTACGACATTGATGCAACAAAGAAATCTTTCTTGTAAAGAATAATGTATCACAGTAGTGTAGATACAAACAAGTTTCTACTTTTGATATTCCTTTATTTTGCTTCCAATTTTACTTTTTATTCATTTTCAATACTATTTTATGGCATTTCTAGCCCTACTCAACATCTTATGAAGAACATTTAATCAAATTAAGTCCAAATTAAAATATTATATTTAATTACTTTCGATAAGACAAACCAAAGACGCCTAATGTAGAAAACCTCTAGTTTCAATATTAGGCACAATAGATTTAAAAAAAAAATTACTTTCCAAATAAACGACTTCCTTATACGATGATTTAAAAAAAATCTTAACAAATTCAAATATTAATATTTTTTGGAACAAAAGGAAACCATGTCAAGCAATATTTTTTCTATCAATAATTGAATGTTTTTTTTGAGTAATTTATCACACTACGTAACTAATACCAAAGCCCTATTCTAGCGAATAGCTGGGCGTCAGGACATCTGCACTCTATTCAGTTGTAGAAGCTGGTTTGGACAGGTTCACAGAATACCACTCGGTCGACTTGCTCGAGACCTAATAGAAGCCAGGGGTAGGTCGTACACTTGAAAATGTATTGATGCATGCAAGCGCGAACATAAAGCTCTTTAAAATGGACACCAACAATTTGGGAGAAAGAGACACTGGATAGATCTGAAGTATGTAGAAGGGTCAGATGCTGCAGCATCTGATGACTACAGATGTCCAACATGTGACCGCAGGATTGGTCTCTTTAGCCATCTGAAAAGTTGCAAAGTGAAAAGACCTGTACCATGGGACAGACTAAAACCACTGCTAACTCCCATCTTTACTGTTTTACCTTTTCAATCTGCCGAACTGTGTCTGTCTCATTGTCTGTCTTATTCGTACACCAAGTAAACAATTTAGCGAGTAATGCCTGAGTAGCAAACATTTGAATCCTGAAAAAAAAAATTGACCGAAAATTAAAAGCAAATCATTTTGAACGTGTATATTTTTTAATATTCTTTACATTTAAATATTGAAACTGATTAGGTCATTGTAAAAAGTATTTTCTTCTTTGGTCTTTTAAAATTGTAATGATTTTTTAAATGCGATTTTCATTTCTATCATTTTATTATTACTGTACGATATAATAAGTAAGAATATCATATTCTATCATTGTGTCTGCCTCCTCTTTCTCAGTCTGCCGTCATTACCTATCACTCTGTCTCCTTATCTTTAAAATCACCCTATGTCTTAGACCAGTCCATTTGCCGTGGACTGCGACGGGTAAGGGGGGATAAAGAGATCCTGGTATTTGAGTAGGTGTCTATCCGAGGATAAACTACCATAATACAATACTTTCGCTCCAAGTTCCTCTAGACCTGAGGCCCAGATGGCCAGCTCTGGGTCAAACGGCTGGTCACGCTGAGCTACCAGCATAGGTCGAAGGCAGTGGCTGGAGGGTCAATCAGGGAGCTTCTGTATCGGACACATGTCAGATGCAGCAGCTGACTGAGTATAGCACCTGTGTACCCCTGGCGGGTTCATTCTTGACATCCGAATGGCCCGTCCCCTTGTTGGACTCGATGGCGGGTGGGAGCACAGATGCCGAAGTACTACTAATATCCATGGAGAAAAAAACACCCCAAAAACTACTTGCCCCAGATTTGTGTCTGGTCAAGAGGCGAAGAATGAGTCAAAAAAAGGAGGAGGCCACAAGAAGCTGTACTACCTGGCCATCAATTTTGGTAGTCAGGTGCATAGAGAAGGGGAAAGCCTGACAAAGATTAGCCCTTTTCTCATCGACAAGGGACTTAAGTCAGTAGTGGGATAGTCCAAGAGTGTATCTAAGCTACACAAGTCATTGGAACTTCTCGTAGAAGTTGATAGCAAGATACACTCTGATGGGCTTTTACGATGCAGAAGAATCTGTGATCTCCAAGTGGAAGTCATGCCACACATGAGTATGAATACCAGCAGAGGTGTAATCAGCTCTAGAGACCTGCTGGAATGTTCCGAGAAGGAAATAGTGGAGGGAATTGAAGGAGTCACCCATGCCCGGCGCATTACCAGGCGAAGGGATGATGAGGAGGCCAAAATCGCCACTATTATCCTAATCTTCGGAACTAGGACACCGCAACAGTATGTTAAGGCAGGATACCTACGAGTTCCAGTGAGGCCCTATATACCTAACCTTATGAGGTGCTTTAAGTGCAAGGGCTATGGACACGGCGCGGCAGTTTGCAAGAGGAACACTGTGTGTGCCAGATGTGCTTGAGAGGTCACTGGAATAAAGGGAAACCCCTCCGGGGGCCTCCCAAGGCCAAATAGCTCCAAGTAGGTCATCTAGAATAAGCCATGGATTCCAGAATTGTACAGTGGAATTGTAGAGGCCTCAAGGCCAATTACGAGGAAATGCAGCTACTGATGGACTCTTGAGACTTTTGTAGCTGTCTGCTTACAGGAAACATTTCTAAAAGATTGCATCAGCTTCCGAAACTACCGTGCTTACACCAAGAATGTTGAGGATGCAGAGAGAGCATCAGGTGGAGTCTGTATCCTTGTGAAGGATAGCATCCCCCATGAGAGGATAGAACTACAGACCACACTACAGTCCGTAGCAGCTAGGATAACCCTTCACACGATTATCACTTGCTGCAGCCTGTATCTACCACCAGGCGCTCCATTAAACCGAACAGACATGGAGGACCTATTGAAACAACTTCCCCGGCCTTATTTAATCCTTGGGGATTTCAATGCCCATAACACCATGTGGGGATCCAACAATACCGACACAAGAGGTCGTATGCTGGAGGATATCTTCCTCCAACATGATTTATGCATACTTAATGATGCATCACCGACCTACTTGCACCCAGGAACTGGATCATTCACATGCATTGACCTCACCGTATGCGTCCCCGGACTACTGGACGATTTTAAATGGTCAGTTAGCAATGATCTACGGGGAAGTGATCACTTCCCAATCATCATTACTAACAATCTCCCTTCATTGGGACGACCTCAGCGGTGGAAACTGAATAAGGCCGATTGGGAACAATTCCAAAAAAGATGCTCTGAGGATATCACAGAAAATATCCTCCATGAACAGAACCCAGCTGATACCTTTGCTAGCAAGCTACTAAGTATAGCCAGGAAAGTTGTACCCCTAACCTCTGCAAATCCAAAACGGCCTAGCAAACCATGGTTTGATACAGCTTGCAAAAGTGCTATTGGTGATAGGAAAAAACGACTGGCTGCATTTATAAAGAATCCTTCCCAGGAAAACCTAAAGCTATTCAGGATAGCTAGAGCAAAGGCTAGACAAACCATACGGTCAGCCAAAAGGAATTCCTGGAGAAGATTTGTCGGCAGTCTGGATGCCAAAACTTCTGCTAGAGCGGTTTGGAAGGCAGTAAGGCGAATCAAAGGGAAAGAATCAAATGCAATAGGGCATTTGAAAAACCAAGGACGAACTGTCACGTCCCCCAGAGAAATAGCTGACTGCCTTGCATCCTCAATAGCAGAAAAATCATTCACTGCACACTACACGCCAGAGTTCCAAAAAGTCAAAACCAGGGAGGAAAGACACCCCATTGATTTCAGGTCAGAGAACAATGAAGACTACAACAAACCGTTCTCGCTTGAGGAACTGAGGGAATCGCTGGACAAGTCACATGACACAGCGCCTGGAGAAGACGAAATCCATTACCAGTTCCTCAAGCACCTTCCCGAACCCTCATTGGTAGTCCTACTAGGGGTCTATAACTGTGTGTGGCAAACAGGCGCTTTCCCAAACAGCTGGAGGAAAGCCACAGTTATACCGATACCTAAACCGGGAAGAGACGGCTCTGACCCAGCTAACTATCGACCAATAGCACTAACAAGCTGCATCTGCAAAACCATGGAAATAATGATTAACAGTAGGCTGGTCTGGTACCTGGAAAGGAATAAAGTGATCTCAAACTACCAGTGCGGATTCCGGCAGGGGCGGACAACAACTGACCACCTGGTAAGGCTGGAAGCTTATATTAGAAATGCATTACTCAGAAGATAACATCTAGTAGCTGTATTCTTCGATATAGAAAAGGCCTATGACACAACCTGGAAACATGGCATTCTACGTGACCTGGCGCTTATGGGGCTTAAGGGACACCTCCCCCGTTTTGTGGAGGAATTCCTGAAAGATCGAAAATTTCAGGTCCGAGTGGGCAACTCCGCTTCTGACACTCATGACCAGGAAATGGGTGTACCCCAGGGCAGCATTCTGTCAGTCACCCTGTTCAACATTAAAATAAATAGCATCATAAATGCGCTGTCCCCTGGCATAGAGTGCTCTTTGTATGTTGATGACTTTGTCATTCTTACTTATGGGAAAAACATGAACACCTTAGAAAGGAAATTACAGTTATGTTTAAACAAAATTCAGGGTTGGGCAAACTATAATGGTTTCAAATTCTCTGACTCCAAAACAGTTAGTATGCATTTTTGTAATCTAAGGGGGCTCCACCCAGACCCTGAACTATTTATACACAAAAAGAAGATCCCCGTCGTAAACTACAAAATTTTTAGGCCTCACCTTAGATTCCAAATTTAATTTTCTCCCCCACATTAAGGAACTTAAGAAGAAATGCCAAAAGTCATTAAACATACTAAGAGTACTCAGCCATACTGACTGGGGAGCTGACAGAGATACCTTGCTGCTGCTCTATCGGTGTCTAATTCGATCCAAGCTAGACTACGGATCCATAATATATGGAGCAGCAAGGAAGTCGTACCTAAAAATACTGGAACCAATACAAAATGCTGCCCTGCGTCTCTGTCTCGGCGCGTTTCGTACATCACCTATCCCAAGTCTCCATGTGGAGGCTGGAGAACTCCCCATGGATATAAGAATGAAAAAGCTTGCAATGCAGTATATAGTCAAGCTAAAATCCAACCCCACGAACCCTGCTTTTGACTCCATATTTAACCCCACAGAGGTAGAATTATACAATCGAAGGCCTAACGTCATACAGCCGTTGGGCCTTCGAATGAGAGAACCCATCCAAAATTTAACCCCACCCATTGACCAAATCTCTAAAATAGAAACCCCTCAGAATCCTCCTTGGCTAATGAATAAACCTAAATTAAATTTATCCCTCCTTAATTTCAAAAAAGAAAATACAGACCCAAGCATACTACAAGTCCACTTTAGGGAACTGCAGGAGAGCTACGGAGATTGTGGCACCATCTACACAGACGGATCCAAAATGGAGGGAAAGGTCGCGTGTGCCTGCTCCTTTCGGAACAAAACAATCTCCCGTAGACTCCCCGATGGCTGCTCCATCTTTACGGCCGAATTGCACGCAATATTGCTTGCACTTATGGCCGTAAAAGCATCAGAAAGGAGTAAATTTATAATCTGCTCCGACTCCAAATCTGCATTGCAAGCTTTGGGGCGGATGAAGAATGACATCCCATTGGTACATAAGAGCCTGAAGCTGTTGGACCTAATAACAGCCGACCGTAGGGATGTCACCTTCATCTGGGTCCCCTCCCATGTTGGCATTGAGGGAAACGAAGCGCAGACAGAGAAGCAAAGAGAGCCCTAAATCATGCGGTGTCAGGAACCCAAATTCCCTACTCGGACCTGAGACAAAGTATTGCCTCTGCCACCTATCGAGAGTGGCAGAACCGATGGGAGGCTGAGACTCACAGTAAACTCAGGCAGATTGCGGCGGATGTCAGGTGGCGGCCCACATCTAAGGGTCTGACAAGGCGTGGTAGCACAACCATGTCCAGACTTAGGATTGGCCACACCTACATCACGCACTCTTTTGTACTGAAGAGAGAGGAGCCCCCACTTTGCGAGTACTGTGACTCTCGCCTCACCGTGGAACATATCCTCGTTGATTGCCCCAGATACCAGGATGTCAGGGCGAAACATTTTAGAGCCACTAATCTAAAAACACTATTTAATAATGTCGACCCTGGGAAGGTACTGGGCTTTATTCGGGAAGTGGGGCTATCTACGAAGATCTGATTTCTGAATTTGTGAACATGCACTATTTACATTAGATTTTTACCAAATATTTAAATTTTTACTACCTTTACTATTTTAACTGTGAATAGACCTTAATTTTAATTATATTACTGTATAGAATCTGGCCCTTGTTGCTTAGAGAGAGAGTAGTCCTTAAGGGACTGCAGGCACGACATGGCCTAAATTGTGCCGATGTGCCTCAAATCAACAAATCAACAAATGTCCTCCTCTCCATCTAAACCCAAGACTAAAAATACCAAGGTCACTGGAATAAAGGGAAACCCCTCCGGGGTCCACCCAAGGCCTAATAGCTCCAAGTAGGTAACTTAGAATAAGCCATGGATTCCAGGATTGTGCAGTGAAACTGTAGAGGCCTCAAGGCCAATTATGAGAAAAAGCAGCTACTGATGGATTCTGAGACTCCTGTAGCTGTCTGCTTACAGGAATCATTTCTGAAAGGTAGCATCAGTTTCCGAACTACCTCGGCACTATATAATCCTAGGGGATTTCAATGCCGATAACACTATGTGGGGATCCAACAATACTGACAAAAGAGGTCGTATGCTGGAGGATATCTTCCTCCAACATGATTTATGCATACTTAATGATGCATCACCGACCTACTTGCACCCAGGAATTGGATCTCTCACATGCATTGACCTCACCGTATGTGTCCCCGGACTTCTGGTCGATTTTAAGTGGTCAGTAAGCAATGATCTACGAGGAAGTGATCACTTTCCAATCATCATTGCTAACAATCTCCCCTCATTGGGACGACTTCAGCGGTGGAAGCTGAATAAAGCTGATTGGGAACAATTCCAAAAAAGATGCTCCGAGGATATCACAGAAAATATCCTAAATGAACAGAACCCAGCTCATATCTTTGCTGGCAAACTATTTGGTATTGCTCGGAAAGTTGTCCCCCTAACCTCCGCAAAACCAAAATGGCCTATCAAACCATGGTTTGATACAGCTTGCAAAAGTGCTATTGGCGATAGGAAAAAAAAACTGCTGGCTGCATTTATAAAGAATCCTTCCCAGGAAAATCTAAAGCTATTGAGGATAGCTAGAGCGAAGGCTAGACTAACCATACGGTCAGCCAAAAGGATTTTCTGGAGGAACTTTGTAAGCAGTGTGGATGCCAAAATGCCACATCTAAGGGTCTGACAAGGCGTGGTAGCTCGATCATGTCCAGACTTAGGATTGGCCACACTTTGTGAGTACTGTGACTCTCGTCTCACTCATTGATTTCCCCAGATACCAGGATATTAGGGGAACATTTTTAGAGCGCACAACTTAAAGACACAATTCGATCGTGTTGACCCTGAGAAGGTACTGGGCTTTGTCCGGGAGGTGGGGATGTCTATGAAGATTTGATTTGTGAAATTGTGAACATATAATATTTACAAAAGATTTTTTACTAAATTATTACTAAATTTACAAAATTTTTAGTAACTTTACTATTTTAACTGTGCCAAAAACTCAAACTTGATTGAATCTAATCGGATCAGATTGTACTGATTGAAGCTGGTACAGATTGGATCTACTCAGATTGGATCAGACTGAAAGGGATATAATCGGATGAGCTTATCCTATAAAGAAAGTTCTAGTCTGAGGATTGAGCACAAGACATCTACGTTATTAATGAAACACTATTACAACTTTGCTGCTCGTTTCGGGAATTTCCATTGAGCAAAACTTTTTCCTTCCAGGCACCCAAGAAGTGAATACAAGCTAATATACTGCGGTCATATTGGGGAAAAAAACAAAAATGAAGTTATAGTAGATTATGATTGTTATTATTATTTGGCGCATTAAGGTAATGTCGAGCCCCAGGATTTTTACTTCTCTACTCAATACAGTCGGGACGATAGAACATGTACAAGTTCAAATATAAATATTAATATCAGCTTATTTAGAATTCAAACAATAGAGATTCTGTTCATAATTATATCTACTAATCTGTTCATAATTATATCTACTAATCTGTTCATAATTATATCTACTAACAGAATACAAAATATGTGTACGGACGCGAGAGCGTCTTGTATTTTTGTTTTGAATTTTTTATTACGTCACTAAGTCCGGTGACATTTATTGGTTATTTTTGTTATGAGCCAGTTCACCATCTGAAGTTGGTTGAAACGGACGATGTGTTGGTCCATAAAAGGTTATTAGTCTGTGTAAACAAGTACTAATCCCTTGTATTTATTATTCGGTAGAATTTTTGGACCTCTGTTTAGGTTGAGTCACTTCGTTATTATATGTTCTAAAAGGTTGTTATATTTCTAGTTTTAGAGTAGAAGTTGAGTTTTGTGTTTATTTTTGCTTATAGGGTGCCAGTGTTAGAGTTGTATGTAATGAACTCGATTCTTTGCCCGTGTTGGCGTCGCTTATGATCTCAGAAATATATATCACAGTCTTGAGTGTCAATGTCAGATTGGCGATTATTGACGGCGTTGAGTGTCAGTGGCTGTTACACAACAGTAGGGGAAAAATACGTAAAAAAAACGTTGCAACTTCTGTTGTAATGGTTACCCATTTGAGCTCTAGCCTTCAAGCCATGGCTGGCTTGGAAAGAAAGTCACCTTTGGTCGAAAAGGCATTAGGCGCCGCAAATAACATCCGCCTATTTATTGGAGCTGTCATCTTTATGCAGTGGGTGCCCTCGCACTGCGTCGTGGGTGGCAATGAGGCGGCTGATGCTTTAGCACGAGAAAGAACACTGGCGTGCCCACTTTCGTGGCTCCAAGTACGTTTAACCAAGCTACCACATTAATCCAAGAGTGGGTACATGACAAGTGGTTGAAATCCTGGGATGGCTCCAACAAAGCCCGTGGAGTCTGGCAGCATTTGCATCGCCCCGACCGCGAAAATCCATGGTGGAGGCCCAGAAGGCCGGAACAATCCATTATTGCGCAGTGTAGGACGGGGCACTGCCCTGCTGGTGCTTATTTTGGCCGGTTCCGGACAAATTTTGATGCGCGATGCCGACACTGTGAAGAGAACTGCGGGGAAGTGTGTCTGTAGAGTCACTTGACCTGTATGGGAGCTATAAGGCACTAGGCCAAAGAGTTTCTCGCCATTGCTCTACGGGAGGACTAGTGCTTCCAGCCTTGCTACCGATTGGAGTTCATCTCAGGTTATACAACAGTTGGTGCCAGTTGGGAATCAGTTGAGGTCTAACTCTATCATTGCTGATGTTGACAGTAATACGAAGTCAGTTGGTCAGCGTCTGGTTTACTGTGAAACCATGGTGACAAGTTGGTAGCAGTAGCAAGGTGCTTATGTATAATTATTGAATACATATCTCTTCTCACTATTGTAACGAATCTCAATATTCAGACTCTCTGCAACTGTACCACACGATTACCAACTCAAAGAACTTGACAACTCAGATCTCCAAACTAACATAAAGGTTTAATGTCCAATAAAATGCAGTCAATATTGTACTATTGGCAACAAGCAACATTGACTGTACAATGTTCTGGATATATGGGTTGTTCGTCATTCATCCAGTGCTTCTGTCACCCTTCTGACAAATTCTTGCTCTTTGACTTCAAGCCTTTACTCTTGATGAGCACTCCCAGATGCTTGTTTAGCTGCTTCGTATGAGAGAGAGTATACTAGGGCTTAACTGACCTTGCGTTTACCACTAACTCAAGTGGCTTTCTTCAACTCAGGCATCGAAGTGCATTAATGAAAGCGCCTGTGATGATGACTACCAGAAAATCTTGTGCGGCGGTTGGGTAGGCCAATGTGCGAGGCGTTCGATGTCTGTGTCAAGCTCCTGTAGTGTTTCATCGGGACGCTGTTATCGTGTCTTCAGTTGCACTCGATAAACTTCTTGCAAATGTTCATTCCCATATCGGAGTTCCATAGCCTGTAAGAGAGCGGCGAAGTCTTGCTGGTTCGGTAAGGACTGAAGCAATTTTGGAGGCCTTTTCTCTTAAAGATAACACATAGGCAGTTGCTTTCTCATCCTCGCTGTTCCATTTGTTAACTTTAGCCGCTGCAACAAATTGTTTCTTGTACATTCTCCGGGACACGGAACCATGAAATACGGGGGTCTTCATTTCCTGGAGACTTCATGTACAATTGACCTCATATTTGCTTTCGATGCATTAGTGTGCTTACTATGAACTTGCATCTTTATTTTTTCGATTTCTTTCTCCACTGCGTCGACCCTCTGATTCATCTGTTCGCCAATGGATGTTTTTCTCTCCTCCACAACATATAAGCGTTGGTTCATAGCCAATAACTCGGTTTTGAGCCCCGAGTCCATAGCGTCTATCTTGGAATTGGTGTTTCCTAGCCCCGAATTCATCTCTTCTTGCTTAGAGTTGAACTCAATATCTGGTTCGACTTCAAAAAGATACGTGTCCGGATCTTCGTACTCCAGGTCCTCCCGTAGTCGTGCTTGAAAGGTTTCCTTATTTTTACTTGTCTTCAGCCCTCGATCACGTAGCTCTCGCTTCAGTTCTTTCACAAGGAGTTGGTCAAGCGTTTTCAGGGAAGCCATAAAGAGATCCCACTTCTGACACCATTTTTAACACACCTCAATATTCAGGCTCTCTGAAACTGCACCATACGACATTACTAACTCAAAGAACTTGACAACTCAGATTTCCTAATTAACGAAAAAGCTAAATATCCAATAAATTACAGCCAATATTGTACTATTGGGAAAACGCAACACTAACTGTACAATGTTCTGGATATCTGAACCGTCGTATCAACTCTGTACTGAAGGACGACCTGACTGACTCTTAGATACCTGCGCTCTTCATATATGGTCCCTAATGGCTTTCTAGAACCGGCCGGAACATCGCTCGACCCTTCTTGTTAATCACATGATCATATCCCACGTGCCTGGTCTGAGTAGTATTCACTCTAGATGTTTCTGCATACCATTCATAGTAGTTAACGGTTTCGGTTCGTCACGGTTGACCGCTCAGCTAGCGTTGGCCTCTGGCCTGGGGCGATTTGCGTCGGCTGACTACACACTATATTACCCCATCCGTGTCACCACCAGGTTTATAACAATATTATATATATAAAGTAGAATGTAAGGCATATGTAAGTGACGAATAGAAATCAAAACCGTTTGACCAATCTTGATAAAACTTGACATAAATGTTCATTGGGTACTAACTTAGACCGTAGTGTATGTATTGTAGCCCTAAAACAAAACTTAAGACCCTCAAAAAAAACTTGACCAACTCTATGAAAGCATTATAACTTCATCGATCTAGGCCATGTTTCCCATGTTTACATGAGAAAAGATCGAAAGGATCTAGATCTAGATCTAATTTTAAGAACTACACTTTGCGCAGATACCTACATGTCTTTTAAATAGCTTTTGTTGCTGTTAATGATTGTTTCTGTTGGTATGAATTCAGTTTTAAGTCTACAAAAAGAACGTACCTTGCAAGTTTGTCCGTTGTTTCTATATTTATGAAAGACGTCTGACTTAAATTTCTCGCAATTTTTTCCAATGTCAATATGCTATACCTCTTTCAATAGAGAAGGCAAATTAAAACGTTATATATAGTATATATTATATATATAGTATATGTGAATCAGAACAGTTCTACAAAAAGGATAGAAAAATCAATAACACAAAGGCAGTGTTATCATACAAACTCAGAGGTACCAATGGGCAAGATTTTTTTTTTTATTCATAACTTTGCTTTGACTGTCTTAAAAAAATATAAAATTTCAAAATCATTTGACGTTTATTTAAACTTTAAAACAAAATGAATCACCTATTATCGATAAAGAGACTTCTAGACCTTTGGCAAGAAAATTAAATGTAATATGCCGGAAAAGCAATGTTTGTAATCATTTGGCAATGTTATTTAATTATTAAAAAAAAAAACGAACAACATCTAATCAATTATGAGATTTCTGCTTAAGGTAGATGTATTTGTTTATGAAAATGAGAAATCATCTTTTGATTTTTTAAAATCTTAAAATGATAGACAAAGCTAATAAAGGTTTTTCATCATACAGCGCCCCTAAAAGTAATAATAAAAGATTATTTGAAACATTTTGGTTTTTAAGGGGCGGGTATGGGGCATATGTGTGTGTGTATGTGTGTGTATGTGTGTGTGTGTGTGCATAATTTATATTTATTTCATTCTTACCCTTCATTCTTTCCGAAGACGATTATTGAACCCTAGAATAGGCTCTTCCTGGAGTTAGTGGAAAACTTGTAGACTTTCCGCAGTTGCCAGCAAGGGGGTCTAAGGGAGCGCTGAGAGGTCCTCCAGCGTGGTTCGGGGCAGAGCCCGCCGCCAGGCACTTTTTCCGGTATTGAAAGCCAACAAAATGCATATTCTGAGGTATCTACAGTGCATTACCCTGCTATTAAAAAGTTTTATTTCGAAAACCTAATCTGCTATTCTTACTTATTTACCCTGCTTCCACAAAAAACTGTCATTAGCAATGTCTGAAGCCTCTTAACATCTGCTCTGAGAACCTCCACGAAAGTGTGGTCCAAGTTGTACTAGGATGTCCCTGTTTGCGCTTTCCTCGTAATGGCCTCCATATCATCGTCTGGTATGCGTAATTTATTTTGTCGGAGAACATGTCCCGCAAACCTCACGCGACGCTCTGTCACAACCTTACTAAGGTGTCGAATCCCAGTTTGGCATAGAATTTCCTTGATTGAGACCCAATCTCTAAAATTGACTCCTAAAATCCGCCTTAGCCATCTCAGTTGAGCCACAATTAGTCCTTTTCAATTTCGGCAGTTGATTATTTACTGCACTTCATTAATGGCTACGGTCTTGTCAAAATCATAGAATTTGGTGACAGTAATTTGCTTTAGAATAATATTGAAGAGAGTGGTTTTTAATCTTAAAACTCTCTGTAGGGAAATTTAAACTCAAAACCATCTGAAGGGGTTTTAAACTTTAAAAAAAGAGGGAGAGTTAAATTCAAAACCCTTTTGACCAGGCTCATAGAATTTTGAGTGTGTATTTTTTTTTATATTGAAGAGGTGGTTTTTAGCTGCAAACTCGGCTTAACGGTGTTTTAAACACAAAACCCCTCTTGACTAAGCTCATAGGATCTAGTGACTTATGTATGGTTTAGTCTTATATTGAAGAGTGGGTTTTATCCTAAATTTAAAATCAAAACCTTCTTTAGCTATGCTCTTGGAATTTGAGGATTGTCGTTTGCATTATTATTTTTTTGTTTTATAGAAGAGGGGGATTTAACTACAATACCTCCTGGTAGGGGTTTTTAAACTAAACGAACCCTTGGCTGCGCTGGGGTAAGTGATGGTTTAGCATTAATATCTCACCTAAAATAAACAAAATCAAAGCAAAAAATCATTCATTAAATTGCGACTCCTCTCTGGGTGGGGGAGGGGGGGTCGACCCCATCCGGCTACGCCTATGTTTGACGAGTCAGTAACATTACGTTTTTTTATAATAATTTTTTTTCGTTGCTAACACTGTCGTGATTAAAAGTGTGCTCGTATTCTCGTATTATACTCGGAATTTACTACATTGCCTAAACCCTAAAAATTAATTATTTTTTTGTACATGTATTGTCTTTCTTTTATATTATGGTATGCTTTTATTTAGTAGTATATTTATTCAATAATTAATAAGTGGATTTTTATTAAGTCTTTCGAAAAAATGTCTTCCTTATATATATATATATATATATATATATATATATATATATATATATATATATATATATATATATATATATATATATATGCTTTTATATGTAGAGTTAGGGTGTACTGTCCGTTAGGGTTAGGGTTTGGAAAAATAAATCGTCCCGCCCCCTGTCAAAAATTCTGGATGCGCTAGTGGTCTGTGTGAGGATATTATAATATTATTTTATAAGGTGTTTTCACAGCTCACCGACAGACTTGAGAGAGTATAGACAAACGGCAGGAATAGTGTGACACTGAAATTTATAACTTGGATGGCTACTCAATACCGGTAGGTCGAAACAGACATATATGATTTAGTAACGTACATATACGATTTAGTAACGTACATATATGATTTAGTAACGTTAGTTTAGACGTGGGTTAGGGACTCAGCCTATACAGAGAGGGTGCTTGGGGCAGTTGGGAAACAGTGCCATGTACTGTAAGCAGGGGCGTGTGTTGTGTGCTTAACGTTTTCTGGTGAATGACACCTAGGACAACGGGAGCAAGTCGCCGAAGATGGCTCGCGATCTTGGCACCAAGAGGTGTGAGTTGTTTGGCTGAGACTATTAACAAAGTGTAGGATGTATTTCTAAGGGACCAGGGTAAGAAGAGATGATTTTATTTGTTATAGATCTAGCATTAGATGTTAGTCGATTATGAATAACACACACACGCACACATACATGTAGAGCTGTAGAGCTACACAAGTAGACTGTCATACGCTAAGGAAAAAAATGTAACTCACAAGCTCAATTTCTTCGGGGTCGATCTCTGATTCTGCTAGCAACAGTGTAGTCCAAGATACCATTTCGAGAGCGTCTACATGTTTGACAGTAAAATGTCTGAATAAATATTGAAGTCTTGTTCGCATCTGTTGATATGTTGACAATTTTAAAAAAGGGAATCCAGAATTAAATTAACTAAATAATTTCTACGCTGAGATTTATGGATCTTAACTATATCTAATCAACATAAATGGTCTGTCAGGGATAAAAGAGCTTGCTTACTTGGTGATGCGCAGATACAATCAACATAAATGGTCTGTCAGGGATAAAAGAGCTTGCTTACTTGGTGATGCGCAGATACAATCAACATAAATGGTGTGTCAGGGATAAAAGAGCTTGCTTACTTGGTGATGCGCAGATACAATCAACATATGGTATGCTAATCAATGCCGAAAAAACACACATTATAACCAACTAGTCGACCGGCGGCGTAGCATACGCCGATATTTTGCAGGGCCGACTTTAGGCCACTGCAACCTATGCGACCGCTGTTCTGTTGTCACAGATTAATAATAAATTACTGTAGACGTTACTAATTAATAATGATAATAACGAGACTGTCTTTATCAAGGTAGACATATATAACTAACTTTTATTTCCGTCCGATTCTTTGCTTTCGCATAAAACATAAACAACAAACAATGACGTAATATCTTCTAATATTATCACATCCTTCCTTTTAAAGTTCTTAATACTTATATTTACAAAGAATTTTGACAACTCGACCACTTCTGGTTGTCTTGACCGGCACAGCAAGTTCTCTAGATGTTGGTTTATAATTGTCTGTTTCGTTTGTTCTAACAGTTTGCTGTTCATTGTCTTCGTCGGTGTCATAGTACCCAAAGATGTCTTCTTCGTAGCTCTTGTTTAAAAACCGTTGATTTCGTCTGTATGTTTTCCCATCATTAGTCTTTATGATGTAAGATCTGGTGTTTCTTAATGACGACGGGTCAAATAGGCTCTTCTGCACCGTCGGCATGCCAAAAGCTTTGTTCGGAGGGAAGGAACCGGACCGAGAAAGAGCAGCCCGCTCCACCTCTCATCTCTCTGACCCTCCCACGCGCCACATGCATGAAGCAGGGCGTCTCTTGCCCTCCCAGTTGTCAACCAAACTTCTGAGCAGACATCCCTCCTCCAGCCGCCTGTATCTCTCGTGAGCTAGAAGGACGGCTCACCCTCTGCGCAATTTCAACGGCTGCACATCGGGCATGATCACGCCGGCGGCAATTGGCGCTGTGCGAAACGTGCCGCATAGCTTCGCTAGAGACGGTTGCGAGGCCCAGACTTGAACAGGTACGTTTAGGTCCTTTTGGTCTCCCGCTTTGGCACGCCTCATCCGACTGAGGAAGGCCGCACGTAAGCAAGCGGCACAGTCGTCGACCAAACGATGATACCAGACGTGCTTACAACAAGCTGTCGGTTGAGGTACAGGAAGCCATCTCGGAGGTTGCGAGACTGAAATGGACCAAGACATGCGCCAGCCTGGATCTTGCGGATGGACGGAAGGCACGGCAGGCATGGAAACTCCTTAATAACTTGGCTAGACGAAAGAACCAAAAGCAGCAGCGCCCCTGTTAACGTGTCAGGGCATGATGGTCACAGACCGTCCAAGGTCGGATGCTCTAAACTCTAAACCGTGTCTTTGCGGCCATTTCTAAGTCAGCGAAACGGAGCGACATGTCGAAAGCCTTTAATGGCATCTGAAAGGCCAAAGCAAAACGCTGCATGGTCTATGGCGAAGATGAGATGAGCACATTCACTAACGTATTTACCCATGGAGAGCTAGCATTTGCACTTCGGAAGTGCAAGTTACGGAAAGCACCGTGGCCACATGGTCTTAACAATGAGATGCTGAAGAATCTTGGCCCAGTTCGCAGACGGAAACTGTTGGAATTGGTCAATTGGTCAAGGGGATTTTCCTAAGGCTTGGCGGGAGGCAACGATCGTACCTCTTCTCCAGAAGGAGAAAGTCCCAGACCGGTCGGAAAGCTATCGACCCATCTCGTTGACGTCCAATGTTAGGAAGACGGCGGAACGCATGGTCAACAGAAGACTTGTATGGCTCCTGGAAGTGAAAGGTCTCATTGCTCCTGAACAGGGCGGGTTCAGGCAGCACCGAAATGTGATCGACCAGGTGACACCATTTATGCAGAAGGTGACGGACGGCTTCCAGTGGGGCAACACGAATCGACCTGATCAGTCGACGTTAACGGTTTTCATAGATCTCAAACAAGCCTATGACAGAGTGAGGAGGCCCCATTTTTTGTTAAAGCTCATAAACCTAGGTGTGGGTTCTCATATGTTTAAGTGGATACAAAATTTCCTCACGGAGCGGACCGTGCAGACACGAGTTGGTAAGCGCGTGTCGAGGAAACCGCAAAGGTTGGCTCTCAGTTGTTCTCTCTTTCTTGTGTTCATCAACGACTTGCAATGTTAGAAGCTCCTCTTTGCAAACGACATCGTGTTGTGGGAGTCGGGGAGAGATCGCCAGCAGCTCATTGGCACTCTCCAGCAAGCACTGACGACAGTGTCTTGTTACGCCAGGCTGTGGGGCTTCGAGGTAAACCACACGAAGTCGGTTTACTCGTGGTTCACGTTAGGACACGCTATAGTGAAGGAAGCAGTTGAGCTCCGGATGGACGGCAAGATTCTGGCATGGGACAAAAAGCCCAACTACCTAGGGGTCATCCTCGATCAGAAATTGACCTTGTGTGACCATATCCAGCACGTACGCGAGACAGCCGCCGAGAGGCTGAACATCGTAAAACAGCTAGCTGGAACGAAGTACTGACCAGATTGCACAGTCATCATCAACAATTGTAAAACTCAAAGCAATCAGGAAAGATAACGGCATAGCCATCGACACTAAAATCATAGCAGAGCAACATTTTGCGAATCTCGGACGTTAACTGCAGAACGAGAGATGAAATAGAGATGCTATAGAAGGATACTAGGTATCACCTACATCTATCGCATCACAAATGAGAAGATTCAAAACGAAAGTGTCTACACTTTGTTTAGTAAATAAAATGGTCTTTGTTCGTCTTAATATTTTATTTACTAGTTACAACAACACATTTCCAATAACGATCAATAAAGCAGTCTTAGTGTCACTCTTAGCACAGCACGAGCTCACTGTTAGAGTTTTTACCAAGTCATCATTCTATTTACATTTCAAATATGCAGCTTTACATTTATGTAAGATGCCTAATATTATTAATATGAAATGAATATATAATTATATTTAAGTAATAACATTTAATTTAGAAAATTAATATTAATATAATATTGAAATAATGTTTTCTTAGGTTTTGAATTGATAAACTGGGAGAAAATTCAATCAGTACTAGAAGAGTTTAGCTCATGAACGAAATGTTTTTCATGAAATTATTTGCCTGTGTCAATTGTTGTGTCCAGTCTGTGAATTATTCAATATTATTGTAACTAAATATCTTTCTTGGTAGCATTCTATTTGTTTATAGAAATATATGTGTATTTAAGAGGCTATGTCAGTGACATATCATCATCATCTCATCTCTGCCTGTGGTCCTTTCTGTGGCATAGGCCACCAACCAGCTTCCTCCAGGCATCTCGGTTCTGGGCGAGTCTCTCCAACTCTCCCCACGTCTTGCCCATCTGCTTCCAGATCTGCTTCCTCAGGCAGGCATTGATGAATACCTGGATTTTTTTCATGGTGATTCTCCAGGTCTCTGCTCCATACAGTAGTATTGGCTTAAAAAGGTGTTCAAAAACCAAATCTTGGTGGTGGTACTTATTTCCCTAGATCCCCGGGTGTTCTTCAGCTGATGGAAGGCTGCTCGAGCTTTACCAATGCTGGTTCTGACATCTGCTTCTGTTCCTACGTGGTGGTCTATGACAGTGACATATACCGAGAGAAATACTTGTCTCAAGTGCAATGAATCTACGAAAGAAATACTTGTCTTAAGTGCATAAAAGAAATGCACAAATTGGATGAGAGAAATGCTTGTCTAAAGTGGATGAGATAAATGCTTATCTCAACAGCATTAGAGAAATACTTGTCTCAAGTGCACGAGAGAAATTCTTGTTTCAAGTGCATGAGAGAAATACTTGTCTCAAGTGCACGAGAGATATGCTTGCCTCGAGTGCAATGCTTTTACCCAGAGCCTAGATGTTTTCTGATTCAGAGCATTTTTTACGGTAGAATCTTATGTCCAACGACCATTATAGACAGAATTATTCGATGCCAGAATACTTACAAATCTATTCTTACCTCTGTTAGAGAAGATATAGTCTCCAAATGCAGTAGAGAAGCCATATTCAGGGCTAATCTCAAATCCTCTGTACATAAATACACTTTTATTATTTACCATTATGAAAGAACATTGCATGAGAGTTTTTTTTCTCATTTTATTAATGCCATACTCTAAAACACTTTTAATCAGCAAAAGATATTAAATTTGTCCTTTGAAAACAAAATTTACAAAATAAAAAACAACTTATAAGAGGCTCTGGACCCGTTAGTTACGTAATGCATGTCAATATCAGGTTTCGATATTTTTTAGCACGAGAAACAAGAAACAGGAAGATTAAATCAGATTAAAACTGTTCTTTTAAACATGTCTATATGTCACTAGTCAAATGTAAAAGTAGTTGTAATTTGTATGTATGTTTACAAACAATCGTATTAATCCTGGTGGATAATAAGAAGTATAGACTGCATGCTCTCAATCATCACAATTCTATATTTCTCCATTTTAAAAGGAAATATTGTAATAAATTTAAGGGAGGCAACTCAACGAAAGAGAAAGGTAAGATGATGCCTGTATATTTATGAAGAATTTGGATTTTCGGCACATCGGCAAAATCTTGATTAGGTTCAACTATCCTAATCTATCTTGACACTCCTCGGGCACCTTCTTCTGCCGGGTTCATCCAGGTATAACTCGCTCTCGTAATACTGTGATCTCTGTTGTCCTCGGACTCCCTGCGGCTACCCCTGCAAACGTATCTAGCAGTGGCTAAAGCAGAGCAGCAGACCTTCCTATGATTTCGGTTTTAAAGGCCAGGGGAGCGGGATTCGTAAAGACCAGTAAGTCCACTGAGTATGCCGGTACGCAACGGTGCTCTCGATAAGTGTCGTGGGATTTCGAAAGTTCGTTTTCACAGACAGCGGCATTGCATTAATCCGCCCCGCTGATTGCGGATTGTCGGGCGCTGAGAATAGCCATTTTCTTACAACCTCTCCCAATATCTTTCAGGTATACGTGGGAGTGCGACAAGGTAAAGGTAACAGCTCAAGCTCTAGATACGTAGTTACGTCTAAACTGGTGAGACCCTTAAGTTTTACTAGCTCTAGATACGTAGTTATGTCTCAACTGGTGGGACCCCTAAGTTTTACTAGCTCTAGATACGTAGTTACGTCTTAACTGGTGGGACCCCTAAGTTTTACTAGCTCTAGATACGTAGTTACGTCTCAACTGG
The DNA here is from genome assembly GCF_947242115.1 of Biomphalaria glabrata. Lineage (NCBI taxonomy): Eukaryota > Metazoa > Mollusca > Gastropoda > Planorbidae > Biomphalaria > Biomphalaria glabrata. Next base: position 15,561,987 of record NC_074728.1, read on the forward strand.
TGGGACCCCTAAGTTTTACTAGCCCTAGATACGTAGTTACGTCTTAACTGGTGGGACCCCTAAGTTTTACTAGCTCTAGATACGTAGTTACGTCTCAACTGGTGGGACATCTAAGTTTTATTAGCTCTAGATACGTAGTTACGTCTCAACTGGTGGGACATCTAAGTTTTACTAGCTCTAGATACGTAGTTACGTCTCAACTGGTGGGACATCTAAGTTTTATTAGCTCTAGATACGTAGTTACGTCTCAACTGGTGGGACCCCTAAGTTTTACTAGCTCTAGATACGTAGTTACGTCTCAACTGGTGGGACCCCTAAGTTTTACTAGCTCTAGATACGTAGTTACGTCTCAACTGGTGGGACCCCTAAGTTTTACTAGCTCTAGATACGTAGTTACGTCTCAACTGGTGGGACCCCTAAGTTTTACTAGCTCTAGATTCGTAGTTACGTCTCAACTGGTGGGACATCTAAGTTTTACTAGCTCTAGATACGTAGTTACGTCTCAACTGGTGGGACCCCTAAGTTTTACTAGCTCTAGATACGTAGTTACGTCTCAACTGGTGGGACATCTAAGTTTTACTAGCTCTAGATACGTAGTTACGTCTCAACTGGTGGGACATCTAAGTTTTACTAGCTCTAGATACGTAGTTACGTCTCAACTGATGGGACCCCTAAGTTTTACTAGCTCTAGATACGTAGTTACGTCTCAACTGGTGGGACCCCTAAGTTTTACTAGCTCTAGATACGTAGTTACGTCTCAACTGGTGGGACATCTAAGTTTTACTAGCTCTAGATACGTAGTTACGTCTCAACTGGTGGGACATCTAAGTTTTACTAGCTCTAGATACGTAGTTGCGTCTCAACTGGTGGGACCCCTAAGTTTTACTAGCTCTAGATACGTAGTTACGTCTCAACTGGTGGCACCTCTAAGTTCTAGCTTCCGAACTACCCACGTTGGGGAACCAGTACAAAATTATTTCCGTAACCTGAGCATTACCCAATGGGTCCATGGACGTGAAATTGGTTACCAACAATAAAGGTTACAAGAATCTACTAAGCTTACGAATACTGATGTGGTTTGATTTCTCTTAGCCTGCAAACATTTTGAAATTAAGAATGTAAGATATAAATACAAGAGTTTATTACCTTGGTTGATTATTTGTAACTTATTGATTGTATCTGATATTTCATCGGAGATATTGTTCTGGTTCCAAGGTTTAAACTAAATAAAGACATTTAAAGAAGATTGATGCTAAATATCAAATTCCTTTTTATAAAAAATTTAATTTTTTAAATTACAAACAACAATTTCAACAAATAAACAATTTAAACATTATAAAATAATATAAAAGAAGAATACAAAGAAAATTTGTGTTATCACACAAACTCAGATAAGGCTCTACTTGCAAGGAATATTCAAGTCATGATTTTGTTTTGAATGTCCAAATGTCTTGCAAATAGGCAGATCAAATGGGGATCCGATAGTGGCCACCTCTGATCACACATTTCATATACTCTCTTTATAATCTTGTATTAGATGTGAATATGTCAGCTATATGGGTAACCTATTATCACACGCTACTTTTTTTTCGTTAAAAAATTTAAAGGGAACATTCGCCTAGGTTGATATAGATCTAAATCCAATGCACTAGATTTGTAATACTTTAAAAGGCCCGCAGGCCAAATGCGAACCGTTATAAAGAAGGAATTGATTAATTTTTTAAAAAATGTAAATTATCTTTTTTTATTGACTTTTTTTTTTCAGAACTACCCACAGAACAGAAGACTAGCTAACATATTTCAGAACTAGCCACTGAACAGAAGACTAGCTAACATATTTCAGAACTACCGACTGAACAGAAGACTAGCTAACATATTTCAGAACTACCCACTGAACAGAAGACTAGCTAACATATTTCAGAACTACCCACAGAACAGAAGACTAGCTAACATATTTCAGAACTACCCACTGAACAGAAGACTAGCTAACATATTTCATAACTACCCACAGAACAGAAGACTAGCTAACATATTTCAGAACTACCCACTGAACAGAAGACTAGCTAACATATTTCAGAACAACCAACAGAACAAAAGACTAGCTAACATATTTCAGAACTACCCACTGAACAGAAGACTAGCTAACATATTTCAGAACTACCCACTGAACAGAAGACTAGCTAACATATTTCAGAACTACCCACAGAACAGAAGACTAGCTAACATATTTCAGAACTACCCACTGAACAGAAGACTAGCTAACATATTTCAGAACTACCCACATAACAGAAGACTAGCTAACATATTTCAGAACTACCCACAGAACAGAAGACTAGCTAACATATTTCAGAACTAGCCACTGAACAGAAGACTAGCTAACATATTTCAGAACTAGCCACAGAACAGAAGACTAGCTAACATATTTCAGAACTACCGACTGAACAGAAGACTAGCTAACACATTTCAGAACTACCCACTAGCTAACATATTTCAGAACTAGCCACTGAACAGAAGACTAGCTAACATATTTCAGAACTACCCACAGAACAGAAGACTAGCTAACATATTTCAGAACTACCGACTGAACAGAAGACTAGCTAACACATTTCAGAACTACCCACTGAACAGAAGACTAGCTAACATAGTTTACGGGACATTAAAATAAAGAGACAACGTATAATACATGTTACTTACATTTACCATTAGAGAATAGAAAGTACTTGACTTTAAATCATTAATTACTTCCACAATGAGAGTTGACGTGTTTTGAAGAGAATTGTCTTTCTTCACTGGGCTTAAAGTGAGTTTTGATATTTCGGGCATGTTCCCATAGCCAATGAGTACATCTGAAATGAATATTTGAAAGTATTTTTAGCGGCCCCCAAAGGAGAAAAGCCGCTATTAGTTTTGTGTGGTCTGTCTGTTATCTTACAAACTAAAAAGTTATGATGCAACGGCTTTTTTTCTGAAAGCGAACCGTTTTTGTTGTTTTTTTATTACATATGCACGCGTTTTTTTTTCGTAAGAATGCTCCACATTTTTATACAAAACGCCAGGGGATGTAGTCTTTTTTAAAAAGTCACATACTATAGTAGCGATAGCGAGACTCCATTTATGAATTCTCGCATTGGTTAAAAAGAAAAAAGAGCGTTTATAATAAATTTTTGGCTCACTATAAAATATATTTTTTATTTATGAATTACATTAAAAAGTAAAATACTCATTTAAATGATTTTTTAAAAACAATAATTAAAAGAGGTACCCATTGTATGTTACATTCCATCTCAATTGTGATAACAAAAAAGTCTAGACATAAGTATACAAGTACAATACAACTCATAGTTTCCCTAACTGTTCCCCTAACGGATCACTCCGCACATTCTTAGTATTTAGCGGAACACGATGCTGTTTTTTTTTTAGAGATATTAATGGCTGTAAAGTCCAATCCTCACTTTAAAAAGCCGCCCCATATGTGGCATGGGTGGGTTTTATCAGTTGCAGATAGGCCTGCTTCTTCTCTCAGTTTTTTGTTGGTTCGGCTTCCCTGGCCACTCTTCTTGCTTCAAATCCTGAGACTCCGAGACTCACAGCTTCTCGCCATGAGGAGCGATCGAGAGCTAGTGCTTCCCAGCCTTGAATGTTGATATGTTGTAACTATAGAATCAGTAGAGATCTACTTCTAGAATATATATCTAGGTTATAACTATAATAGAAATAGAATCTCTAAGATAGTCAGAATTTACTCTAGACTGTAACTCTAGGCAATCTAGATCTAGAGTCTTAGACTTAGTCTTGATTTTAGACTAGATTTCAGTCTAGTATACTATATAAACCTATATATACGTGGACCTCACCAAGGCTTTCGACACGGTCAATGGTTAATGGAGGATTTTACCCAGGCTCCGATACCCAACTACTCTCCTTTCCATTCTCAAGCAGTTTCATGTGGGACAGATTAGACACAATGGTGACCTGTCCATCATTTCCCAATTTAAAAAATGGCGTGAAGCAGGGCTGTTTACTTGCTCCTACTCTATTCGCTATCTTTTTTTGGCGTAGTGCTGGTTCAAATGAGGCAGCGATTGCACGAAGCCATGGACATCAGGTTTCGTTCGGACGGGAATATGTTCAATCTTCGACGTCTACTATCCCATATAAAAACTAAAGAAATGGTCATAACAGAGCTTCTCTAAGCCCTGCTAGCCCACAAGGAACATGATCTCCAAATCGCGGTCAACGAATTCACATACGCTACCGCATCTTTCTGTTTATCTATAAACCTTGAGAAAACAGAAGTCATGATCCAGAAGTGACCTAATAATACCTACTCAGCCCCAAAGATCACCGTAAATGGACGTCCCCTTAACGTGGTAGAACACTTTACATAGTATCGAATGACACCTCGCTTTAAAGGAAGTAAATAAACCGTCTGGCCATGGTAGTGCTTTTGGATGGCCCCAGGAGTGAGTTGCGGAATAAATTGCTCCGCCTGCCTACAAAAATCAATGTCTACCAAGCAGTGGTTCTCTTAACCCTTCTATATGGATCTGAGACATGGACACTATACACAGAGCAACTAAGATTACTTGAGTGCTTTCACCAAAGATGCTTGAGCTCCATCATGAACATACGGTGGCAAGACCGCAATACAAACAGCGATGTGCTTGCGAACGACGGTATGGACTGTATAGACTAGTATAGAGGGGCTTCTTATGATCCAACACTTACGCTGGGAAGAACGTATGTCAGAAGTAGTCTTTTTTGGTGAGCTAAAATTTGGTCGACGTAACATAGGTGCCTAACGGAAAGACCAGATTAGGTGCTTACTTGCCATAGCAGACAAAGAGAGCACCTGGTTGCATGCGGTCTCAGAAAGAGACAGACAGATGGAGGTCACTCACAAAGGCCGCGGGATGCACATTTGAGACCAAAAGGAAACCTGCTGCCGAGGACAGACGCAGACGCAAAAAGAAAATCTTAATCGACCATAGGCGGAGAATGGTTTTGCTTGCCCTGATTGTGGGAAAATATGTAGGTCACAGCTGTGGCTGCGTATCACGAGAAATATTGCATTCCTCATTAATCTTCGGACTCAATGACAAGCCTTATTATTATTATATTGGTATTTTAGGTCTTGGCGTTGAAAAGTAGATCTATAAGTAGAAGTATATTCAATAATGTATAGATAGTATATCTACTGAGTCTGATCTAGACTAGCTATAAAATTTTTCTAGATTTAGATATAGACTCTATATAGAATAATCTAGATAGTAGATGTAGGCCTATCCTGATTAATAAACTTTAGTCAAGTAGAGCTAAATGTAGACTAGTGACAATCTAGTTTCAAGATAGAACCTAGATTTCTAAACTAGATTCCATCTGAAATGTAGATATAGAGTCTACTTAACGACAATGTCAGTAATTCCGACGATTAATGATGAGTGTTTACTATTAATTTGAATGTTTCACGAATCACATGTGCCCATGTGGTGATATGACTACGCCTACCGTATACGCATTATGGCGTGAACAGTATACGCATACTCGGCGTTCCAGTACCACCTCATCGTGGTCGCCGAGTGAACACCCCGCTCTTCAGAGAGGTGGCCAAGGGTACTGGTTGCTTGCCGCTGATGAATGATTTGATTTGTTGATTTGAGGCACATCGGCACAATTTAGGCCTTGTCGTGCCTGCAGTCCCTTAAGGACTACTCTCTCTCTAAACAACAAGGGCCAGATTCTATACAGTCATATAATTAAAATTAAGGTCTATTCACAGTTAAAATAGTAAAGGTAGTAAAAATTTAAATATTTGGTAAAAATCTAATGTAAATAGTGCATGTTCACAAATTCAGAAATCAGATCTTCGTAGATAGCCCCACTTCCCGAATAAAGCCCAGTACCTTCCCAGGGTCCACATTATTAAATAGTGTTTTTAGATTAGTGGCTCTAAAATATTTCACCCTGACATCCTGGTATCTGGGGCAATCAACGAGGATATGTTCCACGGTGAGGCGAGAGTCACAGTACTCGCAAAGTGGGGGCTTCTCTCTCTTCAGTACAAAAGAGTGCGTGATGTAGGTGTGGCCAATCCTAAGTCTGGACATGGTTGTGCTACCACGCCTTGTCAGACCCTTAGATGTGGGCCGCCACCTGACATCCGCCACAATCTGCCTGAGTTTACTGTGAGTCTCAGCCTCCCATCGGTTCTGCCACTCTCGATAGGTGGCAGAGGCAATACTGAACACCGCATGATTTAGGGCTCTCTTTGCTTCTCTGTCTGCGGCTTCGTTTCCCTCAATGCCAACATGGGAGGGGACCCAGATGAAGGTGACATCCCTACGGTCGGCTGTTATTAGGTCCAACAGCTTCAGGCTCTTATGTACCAATGGGATGTCAGTCTTCATCCGCCCCAAAGCTTGCAATGCAGATTTGGAGTCGGAGCAGATTATAAATTTACTCCTTTCTGATGCTTTTACGGCCATAAGTGCAAGCAATATTGCGTGCAATTCGGCCGTAAAGATGAAGCAGCCATCGGGGAGTCTACGGGAGATTGTTTTGTTCCGAAAGGAGCAGGCACACGCGACCTTTCCCTCCATTTTGGATCCGTCTGTGTAGATGGTGCCACAATCTCCGTAGCTCTCCTGCAGTTCCCTAAAGTGGACTTGTAGTATGCTTGGGTCTGTATTTTCTTTTTTGAAATTGAGGAGGGATAAATTTAATTTGGGTTTATTCATTAGCCAAGGAGGGTTCTGAGGGGTTTCTATTTTAGAGATTTGGTCAATGGGTGGGGTTAAATTTTGGATGGGTTCTCTCATTCGAAGGCCCAACGGCTGTATGACGTTAGGCCTTCGATTGTATAATTCTACCTCTGTTTGGTTAAATATGGAGTCAAAAGCAGGGTTCGTGGGGTTGGATTTTAGCTTGACTATATACTGCATTGCAAGCTTTTTCATTCTTATATCCATGGGGAGTTCTCCAGCCTCCACATGGAGACTTGGGATAGGTGATGTACGAAACGCGCCGAGACAGAGACGCAGGGCAGCATTTTGTATTGGTTCCAGTATTTTTAGGTACGACTTCCTTGCTGCTCCATATATTATGGATCCGTAGTCTAGCTTGGATCGAATTAGACTCCGATAGAGCAGCAGCAAGGTATCTCTGTCAGCTCCCCAGTCCGTATGGCTGAGTACTCTTAGTATGTTTAATGACTTTTGGCATTTCTTCTTAAGTTCCTTAATGTGGGGGAGAAAATTAAATTTGGAATCTAAGGTGAGGCCTAAAAATTTTGTAGTTTTCACGACAGGGATCTTCTTTTTGTGTATAAATAGTTCAGGGTCTGGGTGGAGTCCCCTTAGATTACAAAAATGCATACTAACTGTTTTGGAGTCAGAGAATTTGAAACCATTATAGTTTGCCCAACCCTGAATTTTGTTTAAACATAACTGTAATTTCCTTTCTAAGGTGTTCATGTTTTTCCCATAAGTAAGAATGACAAAGTCATCAACATACAAAGAGCACTCTATGCCAGGGGACAGCGCATTTATGATGCTATTTATTTTAATGTTGAACAGGGTGAGTGACAGAATGCTGCCCTGGGGTATACCCATTTCCTGGACATGAGTGTCAGAAGCGGAGTTGCCCACTCGAACTTGAAATTTTCGATCTTTCAGGAATTCCTCCACAAAACGGGGGAGGTGTCCCTTAAGCCCCATAAGCGCCAGGTCACGTAGAATGCCATGTTTCCAGGTTGTGTCATAGGCCTTTTCTATATCGAAGAATACAGCTACTAGATGTTCTCTTCTGAGTAATGCATTTCTAATATAAGCTTCCAGCCTTACCAGGTGGTCAGTTGTTGTCCGCCCCTGCCGGAATCCGCACTGGTAGTTTGAGATCATTTTATTCCTTTCCAGGTACCAGACCAGCCTACTGTTAATCATTCTTTCCATGGTTTTGCAGATGCAGCTTGTTAGTGCTATTGGTCAATAGTTAGCTGGGTCAGAGCCGTCTCTTCCCGGTTTAGGTATCGGTATAACTGTGGCTTTCCTCCAGCTGTTTGGGAAAGCGCCTGTTTGCCACACACAGTTATAGACCCCTAGTAGGACTGCCAATGAGGGTTCGGGAAGGTGCTTGAGGAACTGGTAATGGATTTCGTCTTCTCCAGGCGCTGTGTCATGTGACTTGTCCAGCGATTCCCTCAGTTCCTCAAGCGAGAACGGTTTGTTGTAGTCTTCATTGTTCTCTGACCTGAAATCAATGAGGTGTCTTTCCTCCCTGGTTTTGACTTTTTGGAACTCTGGCGTGTAGTGTGCAGTGGATGATTTTTCTGCTATTGAGGATGCAAGGCAGTCAGCTATTTCTCTGGGGGACGTGACAGTTCGTCCTTGGTTTTTCAAATGCACTATTGCATTTGATTCTTTCCCTTTGATTCGCCTTACTGCCTTCCAAACTGCTCTAGCAGAAGTTTTGGCATCCAGACTGCCGACAAAACTTCTCCAGGAATTCCTTTTGGCTGACCGTATGGTTTGTCTAGCCTTTGCTCTAGCTATCCTGAATAGCTTTAGGTTTTCCTGGGAAGGATTCTTTATAAATGCAGCCAGTCGTTTTTTCCTATCACCAATAACACTTTTGCAAGCTGTATCAAACCATGGTTTGCTAGGCCGTTTTGGATTTGCAGAGGTTAGGGGTACAACTTTCCTGGCTATACTTAGTAGCTTGCTAGCAAAGGTATCAGCTGGGTTCTGTTCATGGAGGATATTTTCTGTGATATCCTCAGAGCATCTTTTTTGGAATTGTTCCCAATCGGCCTTATTCAGTTTCCACCGCTGAGGTCGTCCCAATGAAGGGAGATTGTTAGTAATGATGATTGGGAAGTGATCACTTCCCCGTAGATCATTGCTAACTGACCATTTAAAATCGTCCAGAAGTCCGGTGACGCATACGGTGAGGTCAATGCATGTGAATGATCCAGTTCCTGGGTGCAAGTAGGTCGGTGATGCATCATTAAGTATGCATAAATCATGTTGGAGGAAGATATCCTCCAGCATACGACCTCTTGTGTCGGTATTGTTGGATCCCCACATGGTGTTATGGGCATTGAAATCCCCAAGGATTAAATAAGGCCGGGGGAGTTGTTTCAATAGGTCCTCCATGTCTGTTCGGTTTAATGGAGCGCCTGGTGGTAGATACAGGCTGCAGCAAGTGATAACCTTGTGAAGGGTTATCCTAGCTGCTACGGCCTGTAGTGTGGTCTGTAGTTCTACCCTCTCATGGGGGATGCTATCCTTCACAAGGATACAGACTCCACCTGATGCTCTCTCTGCATCCTCAACATTCTTGGTGTAAGCACGGTAGCTTCGGAAGCTGGTGCAATCTTTTAGAAATGTTTCCTGTAAGCAGACAGCTACAGGAGTCTCAGAGTCCATCAGTAGCTGCATTTCCTCGTAATTGGCCTTGAGGCCTCTACAATTCCACTCTACAATTCTGGAATCCATGGCTTATTCTAGATGACCTACTTGGAGCTATTTGGCCTTGGGAGGCCCCCGGAGGGGTTTCCCTTTATTCCAGTGACCTTGGTATTTTTATTCTTGGGTTTGGATGGAGAGGAGGACAACCCCCTTTTGGGGGAAGTCTTTCTCTCTGGAGAGGGGAGATCCCTCTGGTTAGAGCGGAGGTTATTTCCTCCTCTCTCACCTCGGGCATCCTCTCCGCTTTGATTTCTCCCCTTAGGGAGTTGGTCAACCTCTAACTCGGTAGAGGTTGGGGTGTCTGGCTGGGTTCTCTGAGGAGAACCTGTGTCAGACATGATGTCTCCGGGTTCTCCCGGAGTATTGGTTTTGACATGCTGCTCAGTCTCCATGCTCTCATCAGCGAGCACAGAGAACCTGTTCTTTAGCATGACAACAGGGCTTTCTTGTTTCTTCAGAGGTGTGTTCTTTGGCGGTGTTTTCTTCTGAGTTGGGGGAGGAGGAGGGGGTGGTGGGGTCAATGTGTCCGTCTGTGTGGCTATGGATCTTCCTTTCTTAGCAACAGCCTGGGCGTAGGTCTTTGTCAAGCCGAATTGGCCCTTGGGTAGGGCCAGTACAGCCGATTTCGCCTGGCTAAAGGTACATCCGTTTCTTGCCTTGTACTCCTGCACGGCAACCTCCTGTTTCCACACAGGGCAGTCCTTGGAGTAGGCTGAGTGGCCAGCTTGACAGTTTGGGCATTTGAACTGGGCTGTGCAGCCCTTGTCCTCATGACCCCCTTCAGCACATCTGGCACACACAGTGTTCCTCTTGCAGACTGCCGCGCCGTGTCCATAACCCTGGCACTTGAAGCACCTCATGGGGTTAGGTATGTAGGGCCTCACTGGAACTCGTAGGTATCCTGCCTTCACATACTCTGGCGGTGTCCTAGTTCCGAATGTGAGGATAATAGTGGCGGTTTTGACCTCCTCACCCTCCCTGCGCCTGGTAATGCGCCGGGCATGGGTGACTCCTTCAATGCTCTCCACTATTTCCTTCTCGGAACATTCCAGTAGGTCCCTAGAGCTGATTACAGAGTCTTCTGCATCTTAAAAGCCCATCAGAGTGTGTCTTGCTGTCTACTTCTACAAGGAGTTCCATTGTTTTGTGTAGCTTAGACACACTCTTGGGCTCTCCCACTACTGACTTGAGTCCCTTATAGATAATAAAAGGGCTCAACTTTGTCAGGCTTTTTCCCTCCTCTGTGCATCTTACCACCAGAAATGATGGCCAGGTGGCAGAGCTTTTTGGTACCTCCTCTTTTTTATCGTCAATTCGTCGTTTCTTGCCCAGACATAGGTCTGGGGCAAGTAGTTTTGTGTGTGTTTTTTTGTCCATATATATTTTGGTTAATTCGGCACCTGTGCTCCCCACCCGCCATCGAGTCTGTGACAGGTGGGGAAATGTGATGTGTGTTTGGCACGTTTTATGTCTAGGGGATGATTATTTTTAAAGCTATCACACACCAACCTATCAGCATATGAATCGGGAGCAGACACGCAACGAGACAAAGCAATGAAAGATAGATACAAAAGTTAAAAATGAAGAATATTTACTTACATAAATATACATATAAGAATAAAAAGGGGGAGGGTTTGCTTCTATCTCTAAATGATACTAGCTTTAATCATCACTCTTGCATTTAATAAGAGAGTATGTCACTTTGTCCTCTGACTTAGCTGGTTGTCCTGTTGATGTCGCAGCTGGCTGTGTCCTGGCTTGAGGTTCTGCAGCTGGAGGTGGCGCTCTAGCGGATAGAGGGACGCCGGTGATATAGTTCTTGTGGAGTCTCAATCCCCAAAATCTAATATCTGTAGTGGGCACAGTAGGGCAGGTGGCCGGCTACCGTGGGCACAAGTGTACTGCGGGCAGAGCTGATCTGCCGTGGGCAGCGTAGTTGACAGGATATGTCCAGTGAATTGCAGAGGGTTGGCGTAGCTATGACGTCTCGCACAGACCTGAGTCCATAGGGACGTCGCACCTAATAAGATGACAGGTGGGCTGTCGAATAGGCGGGCAATGCCGATAGCGCCAAGTGGTAGAGTTGAGTAGATCTCAGTAGGCAAGTGCAGTGCTGAATAGCACTAAGCACATAAATAGTAGGTGATTCTCGATAGCAAATAAATAGGTGATTAATCCAGTAGATAAATAGGCAGGTAAGTAATCCGATAAATAGGCAATAGGCAGACACCTGAGGGAGGCTGCGGATAAATAAAGACAAGTTAGGACATGTCTCTCATGCATCTTATCGATGCCCTCAACTGAGGTGCATTCGTTAGATGGCAAAATTGCTTTAGAGCACAATGGGGAGATGATGACAAATGGGATATGGGAAAATAGATGGCGGATAGTAGCAATATAGAAATGTACATAAAAGGGGAAATAATAATCTCAAATAAGCAACACAGGTGGATAGAGAAAGAAAAGGGGGGGGGGGTTGAATTGGGCGGTGGTCAGCGACCCTGACGGTATGATTACATATGACCGTGGGTCGAGAACAATGGAGCGCGCTTGAATGGTGTGTCCGTTCAAGCGGCGCAACTCTCATTAGGGTAAAATGAGTAAAGGGGAGATAATTCAATACAGGGGAGATAACTCATATCTCCTTTCTAAGCGCAGTATTAGTGCGATGGTAAAATCATCAAGGCGATCAACCGAGATAAAGGAAATAAAATAATGTGTACAAATATATACATGGTTGCATCAATGATCAATTGAGCAACGTAGCATTAATAGATTAATGCAATACTAAAATATATACATAGCACATGTTTATGTTTTCTACTTACGCCAGTGAGAAATACACAATGCACTAATTAAATATAAATGAACTAAGCAAAATACACATGATGATATCCAATGGAAATAGCACAAAAGTAATTAAGATGGAACTTGTGATTAAGTTCGGCTTACCACCAGGTATTCCTCTAGGAGGGAGAATAAATGATATAGTCCAGACTCGATAGCTCAGCGATAGAGGAGTGAAAGGGTCTGGCTTGATTTGAATCTACTTATATACAGGCCTGGAGAATGTGGGCGGACACAGGAAATGTCCTAGGCTAAGAATTATCTTACACGTGGGTGAATTAGACTTAAGATGGGAGCGTCGAGAGGCACTTTGACTCGAGTAATCTCCTAGATCAAAGAGAGACGTAGGAAAAAGGGGGGGGGGAGGAGTGACTTGCATTCCACACAAGGTGGTGTCCACTGCGGCTGTCAGATATCCTGCCGATAAGATCAAAGAGTCTGTACGTATCTTTGCCCCGGTCAAGGGAAGATATGTGAAAGGACGCGCCTTAACTATCTCCAATGTGGTCAACTAAGTCTTGCCTGGAGCGGAAAAGGTGTGGCGGGTGAATAATTTAGGGGTAGGATGGGGAAATAATTAAAATAAAATAAATAAATAGTGAAAAATAATAATTAATGCTGTGATAATTTAGAGTGACTCTGACAGCGAGTTTTTGACTTGTCACAGAGTCCAACAAGGGGACGGGCCATTCGGATGTCCAGAATGAGCCCGCCAGGGCTACACAGGTGCTATACCCAGTCAGCTGCTACATCGGACATGTGTCCGATACAGCAGCTCCCTGATTGACCCTCCAGCCACCGCCCTCCAGCATAGGTCGACGACCTATGCTGGTAGCTCGGCATGACCAGCCGGTTGACCCAGAGCGGGCCATCTGGGTCTCAGGTCTAGGGGAACTTGGAGCCAAAGTATTGTGTTGTTGTGGTTTATCCTCAGATAGCCACCACTCAAACACCAGGATCTCTTTATCCCCCCTTACCCGTCGCAGTCCACGGCAAACGGACTGGTCTAGGACGTAGTGAGAATTTAAAGTTAAGGAGACAGTGTGATGATCAATGAAGGCAGACTTAGGAAAAGAGGAGGCAGACACAATGATAGAAAAGAAGTAGGGCACTTTTGAGCTCCAAAAGTGCTAAGGAAAGAGGAGCGCAGTTTAACGTCATGTCTCGGGACGTCCGCTGATGAATGAGCAGCCGGCAGGTGTAAAAGGCAACTCGAGGGTTGGTCGGGTTCTCCAGGAGCTCGGCTGATTCGCGGGTCTCTCTAATGGGCAAAATTGGGCTGACTGGCACGGCCTTCGCGGGCTGAATCGGGCGGCTCTTTTGCGCCCATGAGCTAGGCTCTATCTAGCCCGTCCCCCGACGTAGTAGTAGAGGAATGCGTCGTACCCAGTGACAATTCTGATAATGGGGATATCGAAAAACCTTCGTCAAACCACTCCCCACTGTGGGAAACTATTTATAATTAGAAAAATATAGCTACATTGAATGTACATTAAATACTGAATACAACATTCAATAATCTAAATAATCTTCTAGATCTAGCTATAGAAATGTTTATCTAGTTAGGTACTTTGACAAATATTTCAAAATTGATACATAACAACAAAACAGTATCTAGTTATGTAGAGCTTGTGTAATGATTACAAAGACACTAAACTTATCTTTCTGCAGGATATAGGAGAGGAATTATGGCGTTTTAAGAGTACAAAACTGGACTAAAGCAAACTGTGATCGAAAAATGAACTCAAGTATCTTCAATTGTTTAAGACTTCGTAACAGCGATAGATAGCAGCTTCAAATTTGGAGCAATCATACTTCTTTACATGCTTTTAAAATTCATTTCTTTGCGCTTCATGCAAACTAAATTTTTTGTTAAATTTTGGAATGAAACATTGTAGAGAATTAGAACATCTGTTCTGTGAATGTAAACGAAATAGATTGTTAAAAATCACCAATTATAAAGTGAGTTGTGTGATTGAATCGGAAAGTTTGCATTAATTTGTATCACGAGCAAATAATTTAAAAAAAAATCCATTTGTAAAGCGCAGCTCTCATTCTTATTTTGCACGCTTATTGCGCTGTACTCCACTATCCTAAGTGAAATTGTTGGTGAGGGGTACGTATGTCTCCGTACTATTTTTAAGTGATCAGTTAATGCAAATCTGCTTTTAAAGGAGCTCGATTTCAAATCCCGATTCTAGAAGACTTAGAAAAGTCTTGTTCTTGATGACGTGTTAACTAGATTGCTTTCAAACGAAAAATAAGGCTTAATAATTTTTTGAAATGTTATTATAAACAAGTCCACAATCCCTAACGGTCATTCACCCTTCTTATATCAAGAGCCATATTGTGTACAGTTATATCATTAAAAAACAAGGTCCATTTACAGTTAAGAGAGTAAAAATAGTAAACATTTATTAATTCAATAAAAATCTCACAAATCAAATCTTGTATTCAACCCCACCTCCCGGATTAAGGCCAGCTTTCTTCCACTTAGAGCCGGGTAGACTCACAGGCGCCCAAAAGATCCCGAAATTAAAAATCCCAGTTTCCACCAGGATTCATGCTATTTGCATTGCGCTGAAATACATACTAAATGTATACATTGATCATTTAGTTGTTCGATAATAACATTCAATCCTTAAATCCTTAAATAATATAATGTGTCCCATCTTGTCATTCTGAGTAAAAAGAATGCCTGAATGCCCAAACAAAGCTAAAATTAGAAATCCCCACCAGCAGAGGCATAAAAGGATAAATAAGAAGTTTATATTAAGGTCAAAGTTGGTACCGTCCTATGTGTGTGACGAAAGAAAAAGATGTAAAGCAGGTACGTAAAGCCCACCTGACCACTGACAGTAATAAGCAAGCATTCCATTGGATCTGGTCAACATAGCCAAGTGGTTCACATGACGTGCTCAGTGCGCTATGGTCTTATCTCTTTTGTGAACCAGTGGGGGAGGGGGGGGGTTGCCGTTCTCTGTTCACTCTAACAGGATTCGAACTCGTGCCCCTTTCGGAAATATCTAGATATCTAGCCCGTCATAGATATTAGAAAGATGGTTAATAGTTGTTTGCTTAAAGAAAAGGAGATGTCAGTACTTACGCAGTCCATGACCATTTGTATGAAACAAGTGCTGATAGACTCTGTATTGGCAATGGTTAGATTCGTTAAAGCCAGTGCACTGTATTGTAAATCTAAACACAGAATTAAAATAGTTTCAGCTTATATTGGATTACAATTTATAATTTAAAAAAATCTTTGTAATTGCAAAGTTGTTCTTATATATCTGTGCATATAAAAGCCAAAGACCACGCTAACTGAATAATTCATCGCTAGGCCGTAATTATTCCACTTACAGTGTATGGGAAAATACGAACATTTAACCTGTTATTGCAGTGGACAATAGAAAAACATTACCCTTTCCACCACGATCGAAACAGTAGCTGTTTAATTTACAGAAAAATGATTTTTTTTTCTTTGCAAATCGTCGTCCCACTGTTCTCATAAAGACGACATCCAAATGTATTAGTACAGCGTGTACCTTCCGTTAGTACAGCGTGTACCTTCCGTTAGTACAGCGTGTCCACCTTCCGTTAGTACAGCGTGTACCTTCCGTTAGTACAGCGTGTCCACCTTCCGTTAGTACAGCGTGTCCACCTTCCGCGGTAAGTTCTCATTAGGGGCGATGTGTAACTTGACTTTGTAGACACTAGATAGAAATAAATGTTTTTTTCTTTTTTTTTCTTTGAAAAATATAAAAGATATTCAGGAATGCCTATGTTTATATTCAGAGCTATAATAATAATAATAATAATAATAATATGCTAGATGCACGTTTTAAAAATAAGATAAAAAACTGCACGCTTCCAGCAATGAACTAATTTTCTTCCTAAGTAAATACGACTCCAAAAAAATGCTGGTGTTAATGCGGCCTGAGTGTGCCCCGCACTTTCATAGGCCCGCGCTAACTCTATTTGCAAATTATTAAATTAAACCATTTTAACTTATAACAGAGTTTCCGTGGTCTGGTGATTTTCCAGGAGCTCCTGGAAATCTCATAAAATTGCAAAGTATACGAAAAAAAACTCATGAAAATCTCCTGAAGTTATTAAAATATCCTGAAAACTCAAAACATGTTCTGAAAAATAGACAAAATTGTAATGGAATGTCATTCAATATGGAAAATGCCAATTCTACTCACGATTTTAAAAAAATGGCATTGTCAGCTTTCATTTAATAAAAATAATAAGGCGAATGTTAACCTAAACTGAAAGTTCCAATACTTAATTTACTGTTATAGTCCATGACATTTAAATATAGATCTAAATCTTTCTCAATCTCTTAAAAAAAATCAAAAGCGATATTTTGCTAGTCGATAGTACATCTAAAAGGCGATCTGAATGTTTATCGGCTTTATGTTTGAAATCTACCTTCTATTGTAGGTGGCTCGTCAAGTTAATTTGATCGTGTTTTTGTACTTAGTAAAGTAAAGAAAAAAATGCAAAGACGAATTTATTTTCTAACAAAAAATCTTAATTTTCACTTATTATCTTTATCCCTACCCAGACTAGGCCCCACGCAATCCGTTTCGCATATGGCCCTGCAATCTGTAGGACCGGCCATGACTATGTAGTATTTGACAATGTAAAACAATATTATTTTTTAAATCTAGACCTAGATCTACATTTAGGATAAATAGTGAATTTTCGCAGACTTTTGGAATTATAAAATGTGTTTTCAGGTGTGGGTGTAGGTGTTATATATAAATATTGTTATAACTGTGGGGGCTAAACATAAGGGTGCCACAATAAGGCGCGGATAATCACGTGGCACATTCCCAATAGAGAACATCAAAATCATGGTGCCGCAGCGTTTTAACACAAGCATCCATACTGTTTTACTGGACTGACATTGGAAGCAACCATGACCTTATTAGGATGACCTTCAACTTATCCTAAAAAAAGATAACAAAACAAGAATCTACCAGTAAAAATTTTACTAGGATAAGTTGAAAGCCACCCAAATAGCTGCCATATACGAGGCACAAGTAGGGGGAGGCTTTGCAGCCCGCTATATCATGACCAGGAGATCGCCACACAAATTAATAAGCTGAGTGTATAAGGCATTAAGGTTCTCCAGGGTGAAGCATGTCGTGTTGCCAACTGTACATTATTCCTGAGAATTTATTAGTCATTAAATAATTACGTTATTTGGAGCCGGGTTGTCAGGCCTGTGTCGTGTTAAGCAATAGTATCAAGGGCTGGTAGAGAAGATCCGTTACAACAGATTCGTGTTAAAGAGTCGACCAAACGGCAAATATTAGATTCCAGAGGGTAGATTCATCCATTTTCTATAATTTACACGCCAACATAAAATTATAAATGTCATGGGGACAGTGGTATGAGACATTCAATGGGGATCAAATAAACGAAAGCTTTTTCTATTTCACTTGTTATAGAGCACAATACCAAATGAAATGAGGTGGGCATTCAATTGGGCATTCGGGAAATGTGTCTTGTTTTCCTTTAGTCCTTAAACTGGTTGTCTAATGAATTATGTGCGAAGTCTACTACCGTAAATTGCTTGCTTTTGTTTGTGAAAGATGGGGTTGAGTGAAAATTCCAATGTCGTCTTAGCTAACTAATATGAACATCTTCTGGATATAGATATACACCAATAACAAACAAACACGTTTTTTTTTATACATATGACCTTGACGCGTTATATATATATATATATATATATATATATATATATATATATATATATATATATATATATATATATATATATATATACATATATATACATATATATACATATATATTTAGTTATTTAGTTATTTATTTATTTACCTTTTTATTTAATTTTATATATCGAACATTTATTTATTTTAGATAAATGTTGTTTTTGTTAGCTCTGATCCGAAATTACACGTGACGGCATTATACCAAGTTTTCAGAAGTTGATATAACTTAAACATAATATTAAGTACCCTGATCATTCAAATTAAAAAAATAATTAATTAATTAGATAATTTAATTTGATTCAATCAAATGGAAATTCAGTTTGACTACAATTGACAACCTCGGCGTAACTACTGTACAATAACAATAAAAATACGAAAAACATTCACACACGAAACACACAAACTCACAACCAGCGCTTTATGAATTAAACTTCTATGTACTTCTCAATGACGACATATGATCTTGTCTCTGACCGAAAGTGGGATAAAAGAGTTTTTAAATCTGTTTTAGTCCTAATGGAAAGGAGACGACGACCACTTCGTTCAGATCTTTTGAAACAGTGGTTTCATGGGAGCAGGCTGCTTAATTGATATAAACAAATTATTTTAAGCTTTACAAAAAAATATTACTCTGTTTTCACGGGTAGACCAGCTGTAGGAGTTATTGTGCATCCTTCTCCAGTGGGAGCATTCTGTGTCTTGACAACAAATTTCAATTTTCCATCTCGAACTGTTTCACCTAATTCAACTGTCGTTTGTTTTAGAGAAATACAAATGTATGAAGATTTAATATTTACGTCAGTCATATCATAGAAATGGCAGGCAATTAGTATTGATTCACTACATTTAACTGTCAGACAATTAATAGAATTGACTCATTCGAACGAAATACTTTATATCATACATATATCACTTCAAAGGACAACATAATCGACAAGACAAATTCCATCCATCATTTCACTAAACAAAAAACAAAATAACAATAACAGTTTGTGTTATCACACAAACTCAGAGGCGGCCCCCATCGGATCCCTAACGGATTCGCCTATATCTACTAATCAAGATCTAAAATCTAAATGTGGAATAATTTAATTGTAATTTAGATGAGATTTACGTAAAAAAAGCCTATATAATCATAATCTATCAATAGACTGAAAGAAACAGTACATTTAAAAATAGTAGATAAGTTGTAATGTTTTATAACATTGCAATATTGATCTAGACATTTAGAAATTAAATTTTACACTTTAAGTCTAGAAATAAAAAATTCGATATCTTGATCTAGTCTATATCTTGATCTAGTCTATATCAGTCTAACCTAGACCTAGAAATTCTAGATCTAGAAACTACAATGATTTTAGTCTACAAATTGAAATTCTAGATCTTGGCCTAGTCTATATTTTCTATATTATATATTGTAACATTATCTATCTATATATTGTAACATTATCTCCCTTACATTTATGTATTGTTTTCAAATTGGTGTATTTTTATAAAAAAAAATATCGCTTGCATAATTAATTTTATAAACTTTTAGAAAACAAAAAGTAGCCGTTGCACCTAAACTTTGCAAGGCGCATCGCATGGTGAAATAATATTTTTCATATCTCTTCTAGTTTTTGAGTTCTGAGAGTCGCTAAAAAAGAAATTATAAATATTATTTTTTTAAGTCAAGCGGGTATCGAACTCGTACTTTGGCATCAATGTACCTACCTTTCTATCCATTATGCCAGAGCTACTTTGAACAATTGTGATAGTTTTATGATTTATTGACACTTTCATTATACAGACATCTAGATCCAGATCTAGACTGCTGATTTAAAACTCCTAAGGTATAGATCTAGATCTACTAGATCTAGAGTCTAGATGTAATCTATATTAGATTTACGTAAAAGTATAAGCAAAGCTTTGATATGCCTTTAGATCTAGACTTAGAAAAAGATGCGCAAAAGTTTCATGAACATTAGTTTATTAAACTCTTGAATCAATAAAGTGGAAATAAACGTTAGGAAATTCCCGAAAAGCAACGAACTAGTAATTCTTGTATCAGCGATATACACCAACTGTTACATTTTTAGGAAAATAGTTACAGCCGTTTTTGAAATAAGCGTACGGGTTCCTCCACCTTCCACGAAGTTCTGACTTGAATAGAGGTATTGTAAAAAATAAAAAAAATAAAAAAGAATCAATAACTCCAGAAACTTAGGCTAAAGTAGAGCTCATAAGTAGCATAAAACAAAACAAAAACAGTATCAAAACCAATCCAAAAAAGAGAAGGTCTTAGAACACATTACTGATAGAACAAGAGAACTAAAGAAGACAAGCGACGCATGAACGCTCGAAGAAGAAGCAGAGGTTGCAGCTAGACAAGGAACTAGGAAAACACCCTACTACAAGTCCTATCCAGTCGAAATAGCAGCAAGAACAGACCAGTAAAATCACTGACGAGCGGAAAAGAACCAAGAGAACGATGGACGGAACACTTTAAAGAAACCCTCAAATGACATCCACCACAGACTAGTCTAGATATTTCTCAAGCAGTTGAATTACTCAATTTAAAAAACTGGCCCTCCAACTGAAGGGAAAATATTGATTAAAATAAAAAATAGGTAATTCTGCCGGAACAGATGGATCCCTCCAGAAGCATCGAAGGCTGGCACTGAAACAGCAACAGAGATAGTGCATTTTCTCCTTCAAAATATCTGGTAGCAAGGAGCTGGGAAAGTGGGTTATCTAGTGAAACTGTCAAAAAAAAGGAATCTATTTGTATTTGGGTTTTTGGCTCATCGGCACAATTTAGGCTATGTCGATCTAGTAATCCCTCAGGAGTTATTCTCTCTTTGTATCAAAGAGCTACATTTTTACAGTTAAGTCATTAAAAACAAGGTCTATTCAGAGAGAAACAAATGGCGTAACAGACAGGGTAGTTCATGTACAAATCACAAAGCCCAGTCCGTATTATAATAGACCACTCCATAGCATTGCATTCCTCCCTCTTTTTAACCTTCGTGGACTTCGAAAAAAGCAATGGGAGTGTGTATGTGAGTGTGTTTGTGTGTGTTTTGGGAGATGCATAAGGAAGACTAGAAGGCTACTACTGATGAGCCTTAGAAAGTTAGAAGTGTTGTCCATACTCTATATTAGGGAGTTTTAATTGAAGCAAAATACAAATTTCTGCTCGTAGGAATATCAAAATAAAAGAATGAACAGATCATTACATATATTAAAGTATATTTTGAAAAAGCATATTCAGGAACAAGCTACCTACTGACCTCTATATTCACATTGAATGAGATAAGTAGAGTTGCTTTCTAAAGTTGATGTCTTCGTTGTCATTAGATCAGAGTGTTTGTCACCATACAAGATGGAGTCAGTATCAACTTGTCTGTCATTGGTATGCATCGTCCAGAGGAATGTCCTAATTGAAATAGTCGAAATAAATGTCTGAATCGTTTTACAAAAGGCTTTTTTACATTTTAAAACTGCGGGGACTACCTTACTACAGTTTGCTTTGGTCAAAAAAGTGCTTACTCTCTGAGCAAGGTAGAGGCATATAACTAACAAAAAAGTACTATTACTTTGCATAGATATTTTATAGAATGGCTAATGCTTGTTCAGGCAAAGTATACGAAGTCGAAGGAAAGTTACTTAGAACTTTTTTTTTTTACCAAGTATAGTTTATTTATTAGTTTACATATAATATCAAGAGGATAATGGTCAAAAGCAAAAACTTACGCTAGAACTCGTTCTTTTCTTTCTTGATCATTGTAGATTGGTTGAACTTGATAAACTACATTTTCTTTCAAGCCGACAATTTGATCACACGACTGCCAACATCTGATAAAAAGAGTGTCCATAAAGTTCTAGTTAATGGGTAATATGGTTACTTCTTAAGTACACTTGGTCGTGCTTGATATGGCTGGGTCGAAGCATTCTTTTAAGGCATTTGTACCAGTCTACGATATTACCTCTTTGAGCTGCGAGCTGAATGCTTTCACTTCTACGATATTACCTCTTTGAGCTGCGAGCTGAATGCTTTCACTTCTATGATATTACCTCTTTGAACTGCGAGCTGAATGCTTTCACTAAGTTTAGCCCATATTCTATGGCACAGTGTCGTGCTGTCTTCTGTACTGCCGTCCTAGCCTAGCGTAGATTGCAAGAAGTAGACTGTAGTTTATATGCAGTAAGTAACTGTCTTTTTGCTTTAATATTAAGCGCTAGGGGATTTTGAAAACATATGGGCAGATGGGTTAAACATTGAACTCTCACCTTTATACAATAACTAGCTTTTCTGAATCAGCCTAACACGCTATCAATAACTGCCCACCGGGCATAAGCAGAACGAAGAACCCAGCCTAGATGAGCTTAAAAAACCCAAAGGCAATATGGTTGCTAGTGAAGAATAAGGTTTACAAATCAAGACTCTCAAAGTAAAAGTAAGATTCTAAGTAACTCAACAGTAAGATTTATTAATAAAATAATACATAATGCATATATGCATAAATATATGACAATTAGCATATAGTATACTTTTATCTAAAGTAAATCAAGCTCATAAAATTATCGTACCCTGATATTCATTAACACTGGTTATATTTAAGTATTTATGGTAGCATAAACAAATTATTAATTTAGCAAAGCAATATTATCAATGATTAGTTATAACAGCAGTATACAATAATACTCAATATTATTATAGAGAGGAAACAACCCACACACATGACCAGGTAAACTATTGACATCTGGACCAACACTCATTACCTCCTCCAAGTTAAATTCCCATATCCTCCCAGCTCTCAAAAAATACTAAAAACTTTCAAAACCAAAAGTCTGAAAAACCTAGAACTAAGAGAGCAAACTAGACAGTGCCAGCACGTTGAATGAACAAGGTCCGTTAATCCCTTCCGACATAATGTGGTCCCATGTCTATCTATAAGCTCTGTGTGATGGACTACAAAAATAAAGGGAGGGAATTTCAGTTCTCTCTCTGGAGATATTTCTCCATAGCTAGACAATTTTATGGCTAGTCTTATTTAGTTTAAATCAGGAAAAACAAAAAATAAAAAAAATAGAGACACTAAAGCATACTTTTGCCTATTCGGCCAACTATCCTGCAATAATATCCCACCAGAGCCGAATATAGACGGATAGAAAAAAAAAGGGCCGGATATCGACTGAAGCCAGAGGTCAGCTCCTGTGCAATCCTAGTAATTCTACTTTTTTTTTATCCCAATGATTCAATGTAAATACATTTATTTTTAACAATACTAAGCAAAAAATTATCTCTACGTACTTAAAATTTTGTACTTAAAGTTTTGATGCGGAGACCATGGCAGTCTGTGAAGCCTTAAAAGTCATTGACTCTCAACTCGGCGAGGGACATTTGAGGGCAACACAGATTGTTGTGGTCACTGACTCAAAATCTGTACTACAGGCTTTGCAAAGCCCCGGACCATGCCCCCCCCCCATATGAACACTGTCATCATGGCTTCACATAACATTAAACAACGCTATGGCACCCCTGTAATAATGCAGTGGGTACCGAGTCACATAGGTGTGACTGGCAACACAATTGCAGACTCTTTGGCCCACCAGGGAGGGCAAATTCCACCCACTGAACAGGCTATAAGCTTTCATCAAGCCCTGGCTATAATACAAAAAAAAAATGGAAAAGTGGTTTGAGTGCTGGGACAATTGCCAAAAAGCCCGTGGAGTCTGGGAGCGCATGAGGCGCCCTGACCGCACTTCCCCGTGGTGGAGGCTGTCCAGGCCTGAGCAAGCTATTATAGCACAGTGCATGACAGGCCACTGTTCTATTGGCTCATATTTCTCGCAACTATGGCCAAATTTTGATTCACGGTGCCCCCGCTGCGGGGAAGAAGATGAAACCGTGCCTCATATTCTGTTTGACTGCCCCAGACTTGTTGATCTCCATCTCGACAGGTCTGGGAAACCCAAAATTCTCGACCTGTATGGCGACATTTATGCACTACGCAAGACAGCAGGGTTTCTGTCCAGGGGATTTGCAAGAGAGGATTTGAGCCTCTCAAGCCCTCACTCAAATGGAGTTTGATGATGATGATGATGATGATGATGATGATGATGATGACGTACTTAAAATAATACAATAATAATACAATGAAATGCATTCATCTGCTTAACATAACACTAAGCTCAACCCTAACGTTTCATATCACGTTAAAAATGTGATGTACATTAAAATTTTAAGTACTGGTCTGAATTCAGATGATTATATCAACTCATTAAAGTTACATAAATGAACAGAGGAACGGCTACACCTGGTGCTATTGTATCTATTAATTAGGCATTATGTAAAGTCTATCCAGTAAAGTCTAAGCGATTTCGTTTATTTCCAATTAATTTCTCGTCATTTCAGTTTCAAACAATGGCTAAGAGTTTGTAGTCAACGATTCCTGTCACGGATGAATGTGTGTATGTATGTATAATCTATTTTTACAATCTGCGCGAATGACCGGAAGTGTGTTTTGTTGTCAGACAGAGACCAGCGTGTGTGATATGCAGTAAAGCTGATTAAAGTTTATGTGTTTGATCTAGTGGTTTCATTGTTTTATTTCGTTAACTAGAACTGAACCAGGGACACCTAGAGGTATCGAGACCTAAGGTAGATTCTATAGAGTTATTATTATAAATAGTATAGGAAGTCTGTGACAATTCCTGTTGCAACTAATTGAACTATAGTATTGTTTGAAATTTAAAGAACAAACTTTCCTTCCTAAATATAATAGCCAATCAAATACTCACTTTAAAGTAACAGCCAATGTAGTTTCTGATACAAAATTAATTTCTTGAACAAACGTACTTTTGAAATTGGTGTGAGAGACATATACTGTAGAATTCATGCGGCATTTCACAGGAGATGACACCATTAAAGGGAGATAGGATTGTAAGTAATAATTAACCGTCCATCTATCTGAAAAAGGACAAAAGAACAAGATATTTCAAATTTATATTGTAGTAAACCTATTCCGCCATGACTAACCATTTTTTCCACATGTGATTTTTTTTTCTTTATGTCGGAAAGCGTAAAATGACATCCGAAGTGTGTTACGGAATATTACTTTTTGGATTTTATCGATTGAGAGATTATTTTTTTATTTTTGTGTATGTTTATGTATCAGTGTATGCATGGGCGCATCCAGGGGGGGGGGGTTTAACCGCTCCCGAAATGAAATCCCCCCCCCCGCAGGGGGGGATCGGAATTTAGTGACTGATTTTTTGCTTTGGTTTTGTTAGCGGCCCCCGAAAGGGGAAAAGACGCTATTAGTTTTGTGCGAAATATCTGTCCGTCTGTCCCGTTTAGATCTGGTAAACTAGAAAAGATATTGAAAATCCGACTTCACAATATTTTAGACCATTCAAAGTTCTGATGCAACGGCTACTTTTTTTTTCCTGAAAGCGAAAATTCTAATTTTTAAAATAAATTATGCAAGCAGCTTTTTAAAGAGAAAAAGCTAATTAGTATGCATTATATGTTAGACCTAATTTAAAACGAATAGTAATCTTATAAACTTTATTTTCGTGAACATTTTTTTGTAAAGCGGAATTTTTTTTTTTTAATTTTTTTTTCTTGAGGATTCGAATATGAGATTGAGCCTTTTCAAAACAATTACATTATTTATTCTGAACCGAGGGTCCCGGGTTCGAATCCTGGTGAAGACTGGGATTTTCAACTTCTGAGTCTACCCAGCTCTAATGGGTACCTGACATTAGTTGGGGAAAAGTAAAGGCGGTTGGTCGTTGTGCTGGCTACATGACACCCTCGTTAACCGTAGGCCACAAAAACAGATGAACTTTACATCATCTGGCCTATAGACCACAAACTAGTTAGGCCAGGTTCACATCTAACTTTACATTCACGTTCACCTATCCTTTGATCTGAGGGACGGTTGGGGCACTACACAAGATCTGTTTACCTTCTTTCTCCATTCTTATCTCTCATTTGTCTTTGATATAATTGCATTCGGATGTTCTTTCTGAAAATATTGAAGCCTACCTGGGTGGACCACTGGTCGTGCGGTTTGCGCGCTGGACTGTCGTTAGGATTTATCGACGGTCGAAGGTTCAAACCCTGCCTGCTCCCATCCCCCGTCGTCCTGCGGGAGGTTTGGACTAGGAAGTAAACTATCTTCAACTCTGAAGGATTATCCGAAATATGTAAAACATTTTACTTGTTTATTTTAGGTGAGATTTTAATACTAAACCATCACTAGCCCCAGCACAGCCAAGAGTTTTGAGTTTAAAACCCCCCTACCAGGGGTTTTTGCAGTTAAATCCTCCTCTTCTATAAAATAAAAAAAAAAAAATGCAAACGACAATTCCCTAATTCCAAAAGCACAGTTACGGAAGAATTTGATTTTAAAACCCCTCCAAAATTTACGATAAACCCCCTCATCATTATAAAGAAAGCAAATTACACACTCTAAAATCTATAAGCGTTGCCAAAGGGATTTTGAGTTTTAAACCCCCCGCCAGCGGGGCTTGAAGCTAAAAAATACATTTTCAATGTAAAAAAAAAAAGAAAATTACGCACTCAAAATGCTATGAGCGTTGCCAAAAGGAGTTTTGAGTTTAAACCACTCTTCAGAAGAGGGGTTTTGATGCTAAAAAATACCTCTTCAATATAAAAAAGCAAATTACACACTAAAACTATTTGAGCGTAACCAAGCCAAATGGGGGGTTTGAGTTTAAATCCCTCTCCTACAGATGACTTTTTTTAAAAGTTTAAAACCCCTCCAGATGGTTTTGAGTTTAAAATCCCTTTACAGAGCGTTTTGAGGTGGAAAATCTCTATCTTCATATATTATTCTAAAGCAAACTACAGTTACCAAATTCTATGACCGTTGCTAAATGGGGTTTTGAATTAAAAAAAACAAAACAACTCCAGAGATTTTTTGGTTTAAAACCCGCAACGGATGATTTTGACAATAAAACTTCCCTTTTCGATATAAAATCTAAAGCAAACTACTGTCACCTAATTTCAAGAGCGTATTCAAGAGAATTTACACATTTCTACCAGTGGGTGTGGGGTGGGGGGCTCCATTAATAAAGTGCAATGAATAGTCATCTGCCGAAATTGAAAAACACTAACTTTGGCTCAACAAAGATGGCTAAGACAGATTTTAGGAGTCAGTTATAGAGATCAGGCAATAATAGTGAAGGGAGGAGTAATGCAATATTAGAATTCTCGGCTCAGAAGTATTTATTTGTGTGTGGCATGTCGATAATAGAGGGCCGTTCTATATAATCACATAACATACTATAATTCATGGACCAAAATTATGTTACGGTAGCGTTAAATTGGGGGGGGGGGGGGGCGGATCAAACAAATATGATATTTGATTTATTTTTTTTGGCACATCGGCACAGTTTAGGCCATGTCGTGCCCATAATCCCTCAAGGGTTATTCCCCCTTCATATTTCAAGAGCTAAATGTTATACAATTCAGTCATTAAAAACAAGGTCCATTCACAGTTCAGATGGTAAAAATAGTAAAAATGTAATGTAAATATCATATATTCACAATTTCTTTGCTCTATCACAGATCAAACCTTGGTAGTCAACTCCTTCTCCAGGATAAAGCCCACCAGTAGTTTCAAGTTGTGTGCTCTAAAATATTTCCCCCTAATATCCTGGCATCTGGAGCAATCAAAGGAGGATATGCTCCACGGTGAGATAAGAGTCATAGTACTCACATAGTGGGGGCTCTTCTTTCTTTTACACAAAGGAGTGCTTGATGTGAGCGTTTGGTTCGCAGGATGCTATTATAAAAAAGGTCTCTAGTCAAAAGTCATAGGGTGGGAATAGGGAATGGATACCGGTGATTTAATTTACTGGCAAAAAATGTTTTTTGTTTGGAAGGCGGGCGTTATGAAGCGGGCCGTTTCAATTCGACGATACATATAAAATTCATGTTTAATTGGTTATGAGTGGGCAATGGGCATTGATACTTGAATTCTCAGACCAGAAGTATGAGTTTCTGTGAAAGTTAGATTTGCATTTTTGATTTTATGACACATCGGCACAACTTAACCCAAGTGATACCTTTCGTTCTATTTGTTATTTCTATTATTCAACAAGTACCGTAGGAATATTAGAAACCATATGGCTATACACGTTACTGTTGAAGTATTAAAATAAGTGTATAATTGAAACATACGTTCATTAAAGGTCGATTGCGTTCAAGATGCAAAGGTCGGTGTGACGATACGAAACTTGCATGCAAAAGTTCATTTGAGTTTTTCCCAGCAAACCGTGAGAAACTTTAATTTTTAACATAAAACAATTATTTTCTTGTCCACCCATAACTAATTTCTTGTAGGATTTATCCCCCCTCGCACGTTTCTCACGGGACGGATCTCGACGTAAAACATTAACTAGCCTCTCGAGGGCTAACTTTTAATTATTGACCGCTGGACAGGTGACCAGCACACAATGAAGTCGCTGCACCAGCGCTACACGCCGCGGCCTAATAACTTTTCACATCTACCCCCCCCCCCCCGCAGGATACACATCGCTCTAAGAATAGCATTGCACTCGGGCTGGACAGATACATATTCGCTTAAGACTTTACTCGCACGGTAAGCAACGAATATTGACCATAAATCTGACCTGACGCCTGACATCTCCGGTACATCAATACATGTGAGAAAATCAGCTAGCTTTCTTCCCTACCCGTTAAACGAAAAGTCCCATCTATATATAGAGAGAGACCAAAGCATTCCAAGTTAGGCCCGCTAGGATTCATACAGACTCCTCTGTTAGGAAGTTTAGTTGTGAGGTTTCATTAAGGACAAACGGCCTGGTTGCTACCCCTGAATGCTACCCCTGATTGCTACCCCTGGTTGCTACACCCAACTGCTATAACTACCTTCGATGAAGTCCAGTAGGGAATCGGCTCCGGCGCCATTATCCCGTTGATGGTTAGAAAGGCTTTTATCCAACCACCAGGCCTGGACATGGGGCTCTTCACCCCTGTCCTGTCTGAGGGCACCCAACGGTAGGCGGCCATATTGGTTGACTGACTGGTAAAACCGGGCCGTGCCGTGTACACAGCGCACCGTCCTCGCTCTTTGCCCACTCGCTATAAGTGGCCGAGAGCAGCGCTAACTGCGGGGAGCTTGTCTCATATTCCTATACTGTAACCGCCACAGTTCCGTGCGAGGGTCGCCACTCCAGGCTCCTGGTACTGATGACGACCCCCTTTGTGGAACGGCGTGGCGGACTTTTTGGACTGGGTTGCAGGTTACTTGTTCCATCCCCACCCCGAGTGAGATAAAAAAACAAAAGCTCACCCAGGGAGACCTGCTAGAAGGCCTGGTTCGCTACTCGTTCTTAGCCTGTCCAGATCCACCTCTGGATGTTTCCACCGGAGGGCCACGCTGAGGCGACGGGTAGCTGGAAATCCTCCGGGCTATAACTACCAGATCTCCATAGAAAGCTGTAACCGGAGCAGACCACACCAGATACCCCCCTCCCCCAATTACATACCTGTTAGCAAGAAGGCATTGCCTACTGTCCTTGGCCCTATCATATTGCCCAGTGTCCACAGTGCCCTATACTGCCCAGTATCATCTGCACAGTGCCCGGCCCAAACTGTCCACTGCCCAATAGCTATTGCCTAATGCCGACAGATCAGAGCAACCTTCGCAACAGAAGATAAACTGGTGTTGAGTTAACACGGCTCTCTACGAGCTAGAGACCACAGCTGAGAGATCACCCCACTACAACTTAGTCTGCAGCACCAACCCTCTCTACTGCTAAACAGGCAGCGGCCTCACCCTAGAGCCAGTTTGCCTACAGCATAGAGACTACCCCGAGCCGACGTCCTAAGACAGAGCCGGATGACTCATCCTTCTGAGTGCCAGTCCTACGACCGCCAGAAGACGACCCACGGGCTAGCAGCTAAGAAAATAAGTAGCAGACATAGGAACATTCTTCTCCTCCATCACTCAATAATTAGCAATCCATGATGAACAGTTATGTTTGATATTAGCACCTTCATTTCATTTCTTAATTATAATTTTATTCGATCATTTTTCTTTTGTAAACTTTCATTCATTCAATTATTTTTATTTATAAACTTATAATATTGGTCTGTTCTTACTGTTAGTTGCGGTGTGCCTGTACAAAATCTTATATGTGAGCGGGATAAAATTAATCAAATTTCCCCTAGACCTAAACAAACAAGCCATATATTAACTAATTAACATCTCGTCACAGTCGGTCCACTGAGCGAAAATAATCGACTTCAATAAATTACGCGAAATTAATTATTTTATTTTTGCCACATCCAAAGCCCTGCCTGCACCACGCGAAGTTGAATTATTCAACAGGTTGTTCATATTGGCTTATTTGTCACTTTGATGCATTCAAATCTCGTGATGCAACTTAAACAACCGCTGATCAGATATCACTAGATAAAGTGATCTACTCTTTAGTCTGGCTGTACATCGCCAATATTTGGTAGCCACTAGCCTATGAGCTCAATAGGGGAGCAAAAAGAAATATAAGCTTTAGGAGGAAAAAACAAATGCATGAGTTTTAGATTAAGATGTTTGTGACAAGGTGGATTAAAATGTGGCCGTTTTGGGTGTCTAGGGGGTTTTATAATTTGAGGACTCACACTTTTAGATACTGTTGTAAACCTGGTGGTGACACAGATGGGGGTAGTGCTGTGTGTTTTTAGCCTACCCAAATCGCCGCAGGACGAGCGGTCAACCGTGACCAGTGACAGTACACGCCAGTGCGGCGAGGACCAGTGTAGTAAATATTACGCACGCAAGTCACGGGCGAAAGTGATCAACTGGATTGGTCAAGAAGGTTCGAGGCCAGTAGAGACACTATATAAGAGCGAGTGTGTCAGAATCACTTCACTTCACGTTACCTCGCAATGTGACCAGTACGAGGCGAAGTTAGAAACAGCACTGTGTGTGAAGTCAGGCGGAGCAAGACTAGGTTTTTGTAAAGACAGTGTAATATTGTTGCCAACTGTACAGTGTTGTAATGTATTTGAAATTAAATTGCTACTGTTACTTTGGAGCTCTGAGTTGTGGGGTTCTTTAAGTTCGTTGTGTCGTGTGGTGCAGTTGGAAGAGAGCCTGGATAGTAGGAGAGATCGTAACAATACATAAGGCACAGCGTTTAAAATGCAGGCTACAAATATTTCTCTCTGTGGCATTTTACATCTCGAGAGAGGATCTTTTTCCTTTGCCACTTCTTGTGTGACTAAAGAGGCCAATCCTTGATACACAGCTGCGGTCACAGGTTGTGCACCGTTGCATTTTCAGACTTCTTTCTGTTGCTGTTGTGTATAGCATCTGCAATCCAAGACCCTTCCTTTATGCGCTCTCTCTCCATGTGGATCTATCCAGTGCCACTTTTCCCGCGTCCAGAGACATGACGTTAAACTGCGCTCCTCTTTCCTTAGCACTTTTGGAGCTCAAAAGTGCCCTACTTCTTTTCTAGCATTGTGTCTGCCTCGTCTTTTACTCAGTCTGCCTTCATTGATCATCACTCTGTCTCCTTATCTCTAAATATCTCACTACGTCCTAGACCAGTCCGTTTGCCGTGGACTGCGACGTGTAAGGGGGGATAAAGAGATCCTGGTGTTTGAGTGGTGGCTATCTGAGGATAAGCCACCACAACACAAAAGACCTAGAGCCCGCTCTGGGTCAATCGGCTGGTCATACCGAGCTACCAGCATAGGTCTACCAGCATAGGTCTTCGACCTATGCTGGAGGGCGGTGGCTGGAGGGTCAATCAGGGAGCTGCTGTATCGGACACATGTCCGATGCAGCAGCTGACTGAGTATAGCACCTGTGTAGCCCTGGCGGGCTCATTCTGGACTTCCGAATGGCCCGTCCCCTTGTTGGACTCGATGGCGGGTGGGGAGCACAGGTGCCGAATTAACAACCCAAGGGCCAATTCGGCTTGACAAAGACCTACGCCCAGGCTGTTGCTAAGATAGGAAGATCCATAGCCACACAGACGGACACATTGACCCCACCACCCCATCCTCCTCCTCCAACTCAGAAGAAAACACTGCCAAAGAACACACCTCTGAAGAAACAAGAAAGCCCTGTTTTGTCATGCTAAAGAACAGGTTCTCTGTGCTCGCTGAAGAGAGCATGGAGACTGAGCAGCATGTCAAAACCAATACTCCGGGAGAACCCGGAGACATCATGTCTGACACAGGTTCTCCCAAGAGAACCCAGCCAGACACCCCAACCTCTACCGAATTAGAGGTTGACCAACTCCCTAAGGGGAGAAATCAAAGCGGAGAGGATGTCCGAAGTGAGAGAGGAGGAAATGACCTCCGCTCCAACCAGAGGGATCTCCCCTCTCCAGAGACAAAGACTTCCACCAAAAGGGGGTTGTCCTCCTCTCCATCCAAACCCAAGAATAAAAATACCAAGGTCACTGGAATAAAGGGAAACCTCTCCAGGGGCCTCCCAAGGCCAAATAGCTCCAAGTAGGTCATCTAGAATAAGCCATGGATTTCAGAATTGTAGAGTGGAATTGTAGAGGCCTTAAGGCCAATTACGAGGAAATGCAGCTACTGATGGACTCTGAGATTCCTGTAGCTGTCTGCTTACAGGAAACATTTCTGAAAGATTGCATCAGCTTCCGAAGCTACCGTGCTTATAGCAAGAATGTTGAGGATGCAGAGAGAGCATCAGGTGGAGTCTGTATCCTTGTGAAGGATAGCATCCCCCATGAGAGGGTAGAACTACAGACCACACTACAGGCCGTAGTAGCTAGGATAACCCTTCACAAGGTTATCACTTGCTGCAGCCTGTATCTACCACCAGGCACTCCATTAAACCCAACAGACATAGAGGACCTATTGAAACAACTCCCCCGACCTTATTTAATCCTTGGGGATTTCAACGCCCATAACACGATATGGGGATCCAAAAATACCGACTCAAGGTCGTATGCTGGAGGATATCTTCCTCCAACATGATTTATGCACACTTAATGATGCATCACCGACCTACTTGCACCCAGGAACTGGATCACTCACATGCTTTCGACTCCATATTTAACCCCACAGAGGTAGAATTATACAATCGAAGGCCTAACGTCATACAACCGTTGAGCCTTCGAATGAGAGAACCTATCCAAAAATTTAACCCCACCCATTGACCAAATCTCTAAAATAGAAACCCCTCAGAATCCTCCTTGGCTAATGAATAAACCCAAATTAAATTTATCCCTCCTTAATTTCAAAAAAGAAAATACAGACCCAAGCATACTACAAGTCCACTTTAGGGAACTGCAGGAGAGCTACGGAGATTGTGGCACCATCTACACAGACGAATCCAAAATGGATGGAAAGGTCGCGTGCGCCTGCTCCTTTCGGAACAAAACAATCTCCTGTAGACTCCCCGATGGCTGCTCCATCTTTACGGCCGAATAGCATGCAATATCGCTTGCACTTATGACCGTTAAAGCATCAGAAAGGAGGAAATTTATAATCTGCTCCGACTCCAAATATGCATTGCAAGCTTTGGGGCGGATGAAGACTGACATCCCATTTGTACATAAGAGCCTGAAGCTGTTGGACCAAATAACAGCCGACTGTAGGGATGTCACCTTCATCTGGGTCCCATCCCATGTTGGCATTCAGGGAAACGAAGCCGCAGACAGAGAAGCAAAGAGAGCCCTAAATCATGCGGTGTCAGGAACCCAAATTCCCTACTCGGACCTGAGACAAAGTATTGCCTCTGCCATTTATCGAGAGTGGCAGAACCAATGGGAGGCTGAGACTCACAGTAAATTCAGGCAGATTGTGGCGGATGTCAGGTGGCGGCCCACATCTAAGGGTCTGACAAGGCGTGGTAGCACGACCATGTCCAGACGTAGGATTGGCCACACCTACATCACGCACTCTTTTGTACTGAAGAGAGAGGAGCCCCCACTTTGTGAGTACTGTGACTCTCGCCTCACCGTGGAACATATCCTCGTTGATTGCCCCAGACACCAGGATGTCAGGGCGAAATATTTTAGAGCCACTAATTTAAAAACACTATTTGATAATGTCGACCCTGGGAAGGTACTGGGATTTATCCGGGAAGTGGGGCTATCTACGAAGATCTGATTTATGAATTTGTGAACATGCACTATTTACATTAGATTTTTACCAAATATTTAAATTTTTACTACCTTTACTATTTTAACTGTGAATAGACCTTGATTTTAATGATATGACTGTATAGAATCTGGCCCTTGTTGTTTAGAGAGAGAGAGTAGTCCTTAAGGGACTGCAGGCACTACATAGCCTAAATTGTACCGATGTGCCTCAAATAAAAAATCAAATGAAATCACCACTTTTCCCCAGCTGCTAGTGTCAATTTTGAAGAGCTTCATGTCGCGTTTGCATACATCCGTATACCGTAAAAGTGAGCGACCAGCGGCTCTCCTGCCTTCTGTTAGATCATCATACAGAATGTCTTGTGGAGGTCGACCTACAAAGCGTCTGTTGCTGATAACACAGCGGATGTCCTGGCATCCTGCTCTTCGTAGCACTTCCTCATTGGTTATTTTATCTTGCCACCTTTTTTAAAGATCGCATTAGCAAAGTGCTCATCACACAGGTCCGGTCTGGTAAGCGTTAGTATTAATAGTCATCAATATATTGTCCCACACTCTTTTCTTCAACCGTGACATGGTGCCCATTGCTCTGGCTATCCTGTTGTTAACGTCTTTATCTAGTAGAGCGGTGACCCGACAAAATAGCGCGAACAAAATAGCGCGTACAAAATAGAACCGACAAAATAGCGCGGACTTCTATAAGATGTGTATAAAAGTACCGGATTTATGTAAGTAAATAATAATGATTTTTAAATGTGGTAACCCTGTTCAAGGGTTAGGTATGTTGATGTGTGTGTTACACATGTCTCATAGTATAACTAGAAATCTTGATTATCTTTGATCAAAGCAGGGCGAACTTAAGCGTGTCAGGATTAGTTAAGCTGGCAATCACTTAATGTTTGTTTAATCTCATTTGTTCCACCTTCCAATGTAAATACTGAGAAGATCTCGATGACCTTGGCCAGATGTTGTAGAAAATTTCTATGACTATCGAGGACGAAACCGAGAGTGAATCCAAGATTTCCGATAGCATTATGGAATGTTAGAGATCGTGTAGAGGACAATCTACCACGAACAAACAATTCAGTGGAGGGATGGCACCATGCATTTCAGCTGTCTATTGACGGTCATCACCCTAATGAGTTAATCTCTCACGTCCTCAAAGAACAGGAGAACACTGAGAACAAGATTGCGCTATTTTATCTGCACTATTTTGTTCGCGTTGTTTTGTCGACGCTATTTTGTCTGCGCTGTTTTGTCAGGGTACCCAGTAGAGCATAGTTGGATATGATGGAGCCAACATAGCAAAAATGGTCAACAATTTCTAGTGATTCGCCATTAATAGTTACGTGAGGTGCAGTATTTGTGTTCGAATTACTATCTTAGTCTTGCTTTGACTAATATTTAAGCTGAACTTCTGGCAAGCAGCAGATAGTTTGTCAACCAGAGACTAAAGCTAACTATAAGAATCAGCCACAATAGCCGCATCATCAGAATACAAGAGATCCCTGTATATTCCTAACCTTGGTTTTTGCCCGCAGCCTTGATGCATTAAATAGTTTTCCAGAAGATCTTTTATGGAGAAATACACCTTCGTTGATGTCGTTGTACACATGATGCAGTAGGCAGGAGAAGAATATGCTAAACAGAGTAGAGGCGAGCACACATCCCTGCTTAACACCACTGCTAACCTCTAAAGGTGCTGATTGAGATCCATAGAATTTCACAGTACATTTTGTTTTCACGTGAAAGCACTCAATGAACTTTAGTAGTTTGGGAGGGCAACCTATTTTCTTTACGAGTTTGAAAAAGCCACTTCTACTGACCATATCGAAGGCTTTAGTCAGATCAACAAAAACAATGTAGTAGTGGTAGAGAGGATATCATGTCTATGGTGGATCTACCACTAATAAAATCCACATTGAGACTCTAGGTAGACTCTAGAAGCTATCACTTGCAGCCTGGATAGTGCCACTCTTACAAAGATTTTGCCAACTTTGCTGAGATACCCCTAGAATTGTTGCAGTCACTCCGATCTCCCTTGAACAAATCTGGCCAAAAAATGACGGATCAAACCAAGCAGCTATAACGATGGACAGAACACTACCTCGATGTCTATGCAACACAGAATACAGTTGACGATGCCGCCCTGGCTTCTCTACCAGATCTTCCAATATTGCATGCCTAGATGTACTTCCGAGCCTTGGTGATCTCAAAAAAGCAATTAACTGCATGAAAAGTAGAAAATCTCCAGGGATTGATGGCATCCAAGCGGAAGTAGTTAAGGTCAAAGAATTACTCCTGCTCCCTGAACTCTATAATCTCCTCTGCCGCTGCTGGTCATGTCCCACCGGATATGCGTGATGCAAACATAGTCACATTTTGTTTTACCTCTTTGTTAGCAGTTTTGAAGGCTTGTAAAGATTTTGGATTAGGCTATGCCGTGTGAGAGAGGTGTGCAGATCGCTTTTTCTCAATGCAAGGTTCCATATGAGCTAGATTCGGCTCAAATTAGTCTACATTTTTTGTGCTTTTGAGGACCAAAGGCAGTAATTGCTGAACTTTAGATTACATCTCTTACTTTCTCCCATCTGATAGAGATGTCTTCTTCATCACTTATCGAGGGGATTGAACTGTTCAGAATTCGCCAAAGTGTGCAGACTTCACTGGGTCACCTACATGGTTGATATTAATTCGCCTAGTTCTAGGTTGACTGGAAGTATAAGCCTTCTTGAGAAGTAGTTTGATCTTGCTTAGCACTAGTGAATGGTCTGAGTTACAGTCCGCACTATGGTATGAGGGGGTGTGGATGACACTTTTCAGATCCATCCTTCGAGTGATGCAGATGTCAAGCTGTCCAAATGATGTATGAAGCGTCTAGTGTGGTAGCTTAACTTGCTGCCACCAAGATGTGAGGCTGGCATGGGCCGTCCGCGTGCGGACACGCCCTGCTGCCCACAAACAAACCCCTATCTATAAATCAATAGCCGCACTGCCTTGTGTATGTCCCTGTGAGGTCTAAGGCTAAGGGGAAAAAAACTAACAGAAAATCCGGTCTTAGTGCCCGGTAGGCGAGGGGACAGTAGAGGACAAAGACAGATTCTTTCAAGCTCTGGAGGACGTAATTAAAAACATTCTCAAGTCTAAACACCTCTATCTTAATGGAGACTTTAATGCCCGTGTTGGTGAGGGAAATGATGCGTGGGCAAAATGCTTGGGACCTCATGGTGTTGGCAAAATCAAGGACAATGGCAAAAGGCTACTCGAGTTCTGTAGTTCTGATGATTTGCGGGTCTCTCTTTGGACAAAGACTGGACTGACTGGCGCGTCCTTAGCGGGCTGTGTCGGGCGGACTGGTTGGCGTCCACGAGCTAGGGTCTAACTAGCCCGTTCCCTGGTGCGTTAGTGGAGGAATTCGCCGCGAAAAATGGTTGTTCCATTAGTGGGAATGTCAAAAAACGTGCGCCACCCCACTCCTGTCCTGCAGGAAACTTATATGCCAAACTGTGGTGGTGATTGCTGGGGCAGGTTTCTTCCTTGCCCTCTGTGGCGACATAAGTATAGGCAATGCACGCTGCTGCATTAGAGCAGTAACTAAGGCCACCAACGGCCTTAACCATACATCTATGACAAGTACAGACACGAAAAAAAGCCGGCACGAGCAGACCCGAACAGGCTCCGCGCCCCAGGTTGTGGGCGTCAGGCCTAAGCACGAAACGTCCACTACTGGTCGCCCCGCGACGTTGATGAGGGGGAATTTGTCAGGTCGTGACAAATGGGCTAAAATTCCTCCACCAAAGTCCTCTTCTCAACGAACACTGCATTCGTACCTCCTTCGGAGGTCCGATTCGAACAAGGTTGATGGAAGTCAGCCACAACCTCCTGTCGATAAAGATATATGACTGGAAGCAAAACAGTGACGAGAGCCCCCGGCTCTCAAACAACCAAACCTGACACTAGTGGAACCCAACCCATCCCAGGAACTAAGCCCTTAAACACTAGGTCCCTCTTGATTTTACAAATAAACATCCGTGGGGTAATACCCAAGAAGTTAGAGGTCTCAAAACTCCTCCACGAGAGGGCAATAGATGTGGCATTACTACAAGAGACACTAACTGGCAAACGTAATGCCAGTATCACCGGTTATACTGCATTTAAGTGCAAGTGCACAGACTGCCGGGGGCTCATAACCTACGTACGCAACAATCTGGTTGCTACACTATTCCCCGGTCCACGAGTGCGCGGGCGTACCGACGCCATCCCCTTCGACATACACAAACTAGGGCGTAAACACACGGTAACTAATCTGTACAACCCTACCCCCCCCCCCAAGCATGAAATCTGCCTCGAAGTTGACTGTACAAATATCAACTCTCATAATATCATCGCGGGCGATTTCAATGCAAAGTCTCCACAGTGGGTGTGACAAGTTGGATTAATATTTGGCCGTTTTGGGTGTCTCGGGGATTTTATAGTTTGAGAACCCTCACTTGCACATATAATCTACAGGCACAGCGTTATAATGCAGGCAACAAATACTATATTTAGATGTAAAACTATGTACAGTTTATTATACAAAAGATAATTAAAAGGTGAAATGCCGTACAGTTGTTAGGATGGGAGCTAACGTATTTACATATATTGGACTATCATCATTAGATTTGAGAACCAAGTGGTATGAGTGTCATTAGGCGGGTTGCTTAGCTTTTGGTCCGGTGCTGCACTGATGAGACGGGTGTGGCTGGTAGTGATGCTGTCTGCTTGTAGGCTGGCGTAGTTGATCCAGGCTCCGGTTGCAGTCCAACGTTGTAAGGTTGCAGAGCTAAGCTACGTCTACCATTCAGTCAAGCCAGTGACGAGTCTGTGGCTAGCGTTGTTACTTGGACTCTTGAAGGATGAGTAGGACTGATGTCTGCAGATCTCGTGCCAACCAATCTGTTATCAGCTTTGGGTTGCTAAGATTTCAGGCGGATGTAGCCTATAGATAAAAGCTGCAACGATATGATGTATACGTCGGTTTAGCCATAATGATAACACTGGGAGGTAGATGCCTTTCCGTGAAGGACATCTTCAGACTGATGTAGAGAAACTATAAGCTAGTTTCATAAATATCAAAGGGAAGTAACAAATGAATATAGTGTCCCATCAAGGGAGATAACAATAATAATGGGAACTCCCATAAAGGAAAATAACAAACAGTAATAAGTGATATATGATAAGTAATACAAGTGATGTTCACCAGTCACGGTGAATGGCAAGTACATACATCGCTTAGATAAATGAGAGGAAAGAGGAAGGGGAGATCAACGTCCGATACTCGCCCATGCTCTCACATAAGTAAACATAGAGCATAAGTAATTACATACTCAGTAATAAGACATGTTTACAGAAATGTTTTGATAATTCCCTGCCAAGGAATTAATCAATGATAATATTTTGAAGGCTCGTGCTGAGCGCTAATATATCAGAGTTGAATTAATAAAAGTTAAAGAGCTAAATACATCTGGTAAGAATTGTTAATAAATTCTAGTCCATATGGTTTGAACATTTAGCCACAAAAGTCATGATATAAAATATAAGTATACAGTAATCTACTTACATTATCCATGATAAGAATGTACAAATATGTACACAAATAATGTAGTAATAAATGCACAAATATATGTACACATCACTAAGTAAAATGATTCTCAAGCACTTTACAAAGTTACATACCACCAATCCAAAGTGAAATAAGGGAATGAAAATAGTCCAGAGCTCAAGCAAGAGATAGATGTGCTCCCTGTCAGCTCTCCAGTGAGAATGAGATCGAACGATGAAGTTTTGTCCATATACACGTGGAGAGGGGGGTGAGTGGCGGGAGATAAGTGCAAAGGTGGTCTAGACTATCTGGCGTCTTTTGACAAAGGAATCCCCGCTTGACCGTGACGAGAGTTTCCGGGATATAGACATTGTGCGAAGGCGCGAGTTGAAAGTCCAGGAAATTCGCCTAGGTGGCGTAGAGGATATGAAAGGGGGGGGGGAGGATAATCAGAGCTCGGCCAGATGAAGGGAGATTATACCTTGATAATATCTAGCGCTAGACGATCGGGGGGATCGCTGCCCAAGGTGTTGAGTTGAATAGGGCTCTTTGAAGTGACCAGCCGCTCCCGAAAAAGGGGGGGGGGAGATCAACGGATGTTTGCCAAGATAGATGAAGGGGGGGGGGGAATGTACCCTTGTCAAGAGTCTAGTGTAGCACTTGTCAAGGTGGGGATAGTAAATGCGACGACGGTGCCTAGGGAGGTAGGGGTTGGATTGGAGGGGTGTTGGTGATGTTTAAGCTCTTGATTGGCTAAATTAGTACAACTGATGATTAATAACGCGTAAATAAATTGATTAAATGCTTAGAACTGAGTGATACCTTGAGTGAGCTAAACGGTTTGTCACAGTGGGGCTATGACGTAATTGATTCGTCAGGACATAAAATACATGATCTCTTCAATAATTCTATTTTTTTCTGTTTACAAAATAAACATACTCCCCCAACATTATACAATACTGGTAATGGCAGCAAATCCAGACCCGACCTCACTCTAATTACAACAAACTTAGATTCTCATACACAATTTCAGGTCCTGGACGATATTGGGAGTGACCATAGGCCCTTATTGATCACAATTGTCCTTTCAGAGGCCAGGGGTGTAGTCCCAAAAGTACCGCGGAAGTGGAGCTATACCAAGGCGAACTGGCCAGCGTACGAGGCAGCAGTCGACGCTGCCCTAATGAATTTAGCGGTGGAGGAGAAATACGTCGATACCACCTACTGCGAAATAACAGCAGCAATGTTGGGTGCGGCCAAGAGGTTTGTCCCGCGGAATTATCCTAGCGTTAGGCAAAAATGCGTTTGGTCTCAGGATTTGAACAAGCTGGTCCTGAGACGCAAACGAGCCCGGAGGCTCGCTGAAAGGAAGGGTACCCCTGAAATCCGGCGGGAGTACAACCGGCTCTGTAGAGCCACGAGTGAACTGGCCCGACGCGTCCGGTCGGACCATTGGAACGCTACCTGCGCCGGTATGGATCATCGTGACTCCTCGAAAGCCTAGCTTCTTCTACGAAACCTTGAGGCAACAGACACAGCGCGAACGGCTGCCCCTCTATTCTCACCCAGAGGGCGGTCTCAACGGTAACCAAACTGGCCGGCTTGCTAAATCGACATTTTGCTAAAATTAGCAAGCCCGAAAAGAAGACAGCCATGTCCAAAGCCCTCAACAAAGAACGTAAAACACTCGAGAGGGAGCCAGATGAGCCTGAAAGCCAAGCAACGTGCAACGCGCCCTTCTGTCTGCTGAGCTGGACAGAACGATAGCTAAGTGCAAAAACCGAAAAGCTCCGGGGCCAGACAAGGTTACCCCTGAGATGGTAAAATACCTTGGGGGCATTGCAAGAGGTAAACTCCTGGAGTTATGAATCGAACCTGGGCAGAGTCCAGACTGCCCGGGGCCTGGAAGAGTGCTATCATTGTACTAGTCCTTAAGAAGGGTAAAGACGCGACTAGCTTGGAGAGGCCCATTTCACTAACCTCAACCCTTAGCAAAGTTGCTGAGCGAATGGTTAACGAGCGGCTAGTTTGGTGCTTTGAGAGTGCCGGTATCCTGGCGCCAGAGCAGGCCGGCTTTAGGGCAGGCTTGAGCCCGATCGACCAAGTCACGATATTCGCACAGGAGGTGGCCGATGGGTTCCAGAAGTCCGAAAGCACATATGCAGTGTTCATAGACCTAAAACAAGGTCTATATCTTAAGTATAGAGCCATGGGTGTGCGGAGAAAGATTTACAATTGGATACAATCCTTTCTGTCTGGGAGGAGCACACGTACAAAATACCAGCACTTCCTTAACAAGCCAAAACAACAACTTAATGACCTGCCCCAGGGCTCTTCCTTGTCTTTCACACTTTTCATGGCTTTTATTAACGATTTGCCCAGCTCACTGCGGTCCAAAAAACTGCTTTATGTGGATAACATTGTCCTCTGGTCAACCGGGAAGAAAGTCGACCAAATTCAGGCGGCATTACAAGCAGACCTCCAAACCATCACCTTCGTATTGCGACCAATGGCAGATTCAGATAAACGTTTACTAAACGACCTGGTCCTTTTCACCCTAGGGATCGACATTCTTAAGGCTCCATTCGAGCCTCAATTTGGTGGGCTGCGACTCCAACTTGAAAACACGCCAAAATATCTTGGATAGAAAACTGTCAATGCTCCAGCACGCCCAGGATGTTGAAAGAAAAGCCTCGGAAAAGTTAGCGTTACTAAGAAAGCTGACCAGCACAAAGTGGGGTGCCAAAGCAGACATGCTACGCACATTGTACTTAGGGGCAGTCAGATCACAAATTCAGTACAGCTATATAGTTCAAGTATATGGTAGTAAAACTGCACAGCACAGGCCCTAAGGTTCATGTGGCACCTTTCGGACAAGCCCAACAAACGATGCTGAAATCTTAACAAACGTGGCCCCTTTACATCTTAGGAGGGAGAGGGAAGTACTTACGGCCTACGAGCGCTCCAAAAGGGGCGACTCTAGGCTACCTACCTCAATATTAGTGCGACAGTGGAGAGAGAGAGGAACCGCATAAAAATGCGATCGTTCCTCCACATTGCGGCCAATTTGACTAAATCAGCTGGGCTCTCCACTAACAGAATCCCAATAAGAAGGATTAGTACCTGCCCTCCGTGGAGGAGATTGCCGGCCCCACAAATAAACCTGTCCTAATAGGGCAAGAGGGAGCCACCAAGAGGCGCTTAACACATGCCATTCTCCAAAATCTGACATCAGCAACCATTAAGTCCTACCCATCAGATGCCATTTTCTGCTATACCGATGGGTCAGTATTGAGGGACCCCGATAGATCAGGGTATGGGGCCCTTATAGTCAACCCTGACCGGACAGAACCAGACCGGCTCTCTGGTCCATGCGGCTACGCCGCATGCTCCATGGACGCCGAGTTAACAGGGATAACTCGGGCGTTCGAGGCTATTAGAGCCCGAATGACCCAACACGAAACTGGTGCCACTACTGTGGTACTAGTAACCGACTCTCGCTCCAGTCTCCTAACTATGGGTGGCGGCGGGGGAGGGTCGCCCGTAATAGAAGAGGCAATCGGCGCCGCAGATAACATCCGCCGAGCTATTGGAGCTGTCGTTTTCATGCAGTGGGCGCCCTCACATTGCGGCGTGAGGGGCAATAAA
Source organism: Biomphalaria glabrata (assembly GCF_947242115.1). Classification (NCBI taxonomy): domain Eukaryota; kingdom Metazoa; phylum Mollusca; class Gastropoda; family Planorbidae; genus Biomphalaria; species Biomphalaria glabrata. Next base: position 15,605,423 of record NC_074728.1, read on the forward strand.
ACGGCAGACGCCCTCGCAAGGGAGGGTGCTTTGGCAGCCACACATCTGGAAGCACTAAACACGTACTTACAAGCAACGGCACAAATCCGAGCACTCATTCATGACAAGTGAATAAAGTCCTGGGAGGAATCCGACAGAGCACGTGGTGTCTGGCAGCACATGCGTCACCCAGATCGCGACGAGCAGTCAATTATTGCGCAGTGCAGCACGGAACACTGTACTATTGGGGCATACTTTGCCCGGTTCCGCACGAACTTTGACTCCCGATGTCGTCACTGTGGAGATAGCGTCGAAACAGTGTCGCACGTCTTGAACGAGTGTCCCCAGCTCCACGAGCTAAAGGGGGACCTGTCTGAGCAGTCACCCGACTTGTATGGTAGCTACGAGGCAATACGCCAGAGAACTACGGGAGAACTAGTCCTTCCTACTCTGTTTTTTCAATAGGAGTTCATCTCAGGTAGTCCAGCCACATCAGAGCCAGTACCTTTTGTGTTTAGGAAAAGCAGTTTCAACACCTTTAAATGTTGGTGAGTCATCAAGTTCTTCTCTCACACTCTTCTGAGGAATACTTGCCAAGAATTCCTCAGATATTTTGGCACTAAATAACAGGCTATAGTGTTTTGTTCATCGATTTAATATTGTCGCCTTACTCATTAGTAGAGTGGAACCATCCACTTGGTCGCTTGGTTTGATTCAATGTGAGAGAGAGGGCGTGTCACCAGCGTTAGAATGTTTACGGATAGTTAAAGCCACCATTTATTTTGTAGTTTTAGTGTTATTAGGGTTTGCAAGAACATAGCGATAGCATACGTACTTAAGCTTTAGAAAGTCTTGAATTTCCGCATTGCTCTCATCAAAACAGTCTGTATTGGGTTTACTGAAATACTCCATAACTTTGGATGTCACATCCTGAATATGTCAGTTTTAGCTGTGGCTTTTGGAGATCAATCTTGAGTATCCCTCTAAATCACTATCGGATCCAGGGGGCGGGGGGAGCGATAGACCGCCTCTCGGCTGACCCCTCCCCCTGCGGACGAATTTTAGTAAAGAAATCAAACAATTTGTTTATGAATTTAAAGTATGTTAATAATATATACTAATTATGAATGGCTTCCTGGTCGTGCGGTTTGCGCGCTGGACTGGATGGATTTATCGATGGTCCCGGGTTCAAACCCTGCCCGCTCCCCGTCGTCCTGCGGGAGGTTGGGACTAGGAAGTAAACTATCTTCAACTCTGAAGGAACATCCGAAACATGTAAAACATTTTACCAACATTTATAGTTCAACCAAATTTTAGATTATTTCTCTGCCCCACCCCCATTACTCTAGTATGTTAGCCGATTTGGTGGGGTGGGGAGGGGGCGATGGCATCAATGCATCCCCCCCCCACGCACACAATAAACTTTGGTCCAATTTATTTGTAGAAATCACAGTTTGTTAACAGAATCAATTAAATATATATATGTATATGACTAAAACTTGTTATTGATATTTCAACTGATCTTTCTATTATGTCATTCCCGTGTTGAACAATTTGGTGGAGGCGAATATAACTACTGCCCCTCAAATCTAAAACCTTTGAGTTGGGGGGGTGGGGTCCTATTTTTGTGGAGAAATCGTAGTTTGGTAATAAAATTAGTTAACTATATTATTTTTATATTATGTCGCTCCCCTCTAGTATCTTAGCCGATTCGGTGTGGGTGGGGGCGATTTCATCTACTGCCCTCCCCACTTTAGCCCTCCGAGTGGGGGGCGGTCCTATTTTTATGGAGAAATCATAGTTTTGAACAAAATTAGTTGTATATCTATAAAATATAAGCTACTTATTGATATTTGAACCCATTTATACATTATGTCGCACCACACTCTAATCTCAAATTTTGACATTAGTAAATGTAAAATTAAAATGATTTTACCAGATGGGAGGGGCAATACATGTATTTTTGTATTTTAGTTATGAAATTAAAAAATTACAAAACCATTTTGTTAGTAATATAATTTATATATACTATAAATTAAATTCTTATATCGAGTCGCCCCACCCCCTATTCTTTAATGCCAAATGCAATCATTAGCAGAAATTATAAATAGGAGCGAGGACTCGTGCTCAATTAATCGTTTTCACTCTATCGCCCCCTCTTCTTTTCAGACGAAAACATGACGTTTTAAAACAGAATAGTCAAATATGGCGACAGAGTTTATTTAATTGCATGATTATTTTAAGAAAGGCTTTGTTTTGAAAAAGTTAGAATTCACACGAAATTTTTCAGTATAATAGTAACAATTGAGATGATTTCTGAACTCTGATATTGTTGTCCTAGTCTCCTTTTTCCAACCTTTACTCAATCTATTTTGTATTGTAAAAATAAATGTGTGAGTATAACTCAAGATTTAAGCTTGAATCTTAAAAATGCAAAAACAATGTGAGTACAATCTAATTGGTCCACTTAATTTCCTACCCGTCTTCCTAAATGTGTTTGTTTAGAGCTTAGAATTATAGTTTTGTAGCAAAACAAAGTTACAAACATGCCTATTGAACAAAATTTATCACTTACAAGTGAGATTTTTTAAGCAAAGCAAGACCTGAACGATTGTTAAACGCTCAAAAATATCTAATTTTCAAGATAAATACGTCTACTAAAGATATACTTACGCCACTTGTGTCTCCATTGTCAGTCACACTTTTTGATCGGCCCTTGCCCCCAAGTTACTTTATTTTACTTAATTTGATCTGCCTTTTTAATAGGATGAATAATGAGCTATCAGATGAGCTATGAGATATCAGAAGAATGCGTTTCTGCTTCTCCCCGAACCCCACTGTGGGAGTTTACAGCGCTTCCCCAGACCCCCTAGCTGTCAAAAGAAAGGCCACCAACATGACTGTTGTTTATATTGTCATGTATCTGGAGTTGCTTCTTTGCTTGGTGTGTTTCTTTTGTGCACCATAATAGTTTGTTCGCTATTTCTAAGGGCCGCTTTGTTGGCGTCATTGCTTTGTTTGTTTTGTTAGATAGAGCTCTGTTGTTGTTTTCTTCCCCAGTATTGGCTAGGTTAGTTTATTGTAAGTCATTCTTTAGTTCGTAGCCCTTAAGTCGTTGAAAGTATAATCTTGTGAATGGCGGTCCCAAGGAATGCATATTTGTCTTGTTTAGGGACGCAGGCTTGGGACTCTGCTGGAGTTGAGCCTGATCCGTAGGCTGTATTATTGTATCGATTCTTTATCCATGGCATTGGGTTGTGGGCATCGCGAGCCCGAAGTGGACTGTTCCCTCTGTGACCAAGGTGTGATTACCTGTTAACGCTGTTGTATTTATACTTCTATCTTGAGCACACTGATTTAATATTGATCACCATGTATAAAGATCATTTATTATGTCAAATCATATCATATTAAACCTTGTTATGAACATAATGATAACAGAGTCGAAAACCATGTCCGCTTAGTCTGGCTTGAATACACTGAATGACTACACAACACACATTTCGTGAACACATTCTTACAGACGAGTTACAAGCACATGTAATCATAAGAACGATAACCGATACAGCATATAATATTCATAATAATATTCATAACATTCACCCCCAGTTCAAATTGTTCATACTACTATTGTTGACAATGAAAGAATTAGGTAAACGTAGAATCATAATAGAGATTCAAGTAAACAAACAATGTAGAATAGCATGACATGCTGTAACAAATAAAACATGATAGATCAAATAGCTTATTAAAATATAACATGATAAATCAAATATCATATTAAAGTCAAGTAAGGTAGTAAAATGAAGAAAATAAAATTAAGAAGGGTCATTTTGGAGACTAGTATTGACAAATTGAATGCCAACCTAAGAGTTCTAGTAAGCTGGTGAGCTTTTACACTTTGTTCTCCTTACTCTAAGATTGTATCTATGTGTAGTTTCATCTGCTTGAGCTACGACGATCTGGCTGTCTTCGGTGGTGCTGGTGGTTTCTTCAGCCATCGTAGAATCAGTAAGTTGATTCCAGGGAGGCGAGCTTTGGACAGGGCAGTCAGTATCAAGCTCTGTTCCACTCTGATTCTTATTTTCTATAACTTTTTGTTCCTCCATAGGGGCTAACATTCGTAATGAGACAGTTTCTTATCGACCGTTTGGTGTTCGGATAACAACGTACTGAGGGTTGCATGTTACTAAATCAACTTCTTCTGTTATGGGATCATATTTAGACGATCTAACGTTCTTCTTCAGCAGGACAGGACCCGGACTGGTCAACCATGTTTGCAGAGATGTCCCAGAACTATTTCTTCGGTTGAACCCAAGAAATCGTTCATGTGGTGTCATGTTAGTTGCAGTGCATAGTAATGACCGGATGGACTGCAGAGCATCATTTAGTACTAGTTCCCATTTAGCTATGTCTAGTTCCTTAGAATGTAAAGCCAAAATGATGGCTTTTCATAAAGTCCCGTTAAGTCTCTCTGTGTGTCTGTTTCCTCTAGGACTGTAAGGGGTCGTTCTACTGGTCGCGATTCCTCTCTCGTGGAGGAAATGCTGCACCTCCGTAGACATAAACGAAGTTATCCTGTCAGTGTGGACGTACGCTGGAAATCCAAATAGGGCAAATAGTTCATTGAGACATTTAACAACCGTAGAGGAAGACATATCAGGACATGCAAATGCAAATGGGAATCTAGAGAATTCATCTATAATGGTAAGTAGATATTTATTTCTTGAAACAGAAGGAGAGGTCCCTTGAAATCCATACTAATTCTCTCAAAATGTTGAGTCGCTTTAATCAGCTCTCCGGTCGGCTGTCGAAAACAAACGGGGCTTCAGCTCTGCACAAGTTTAACATTGTTCTATTACAGTTCTGACGTCATCACAGGAAAATGGAAGATTTTTAGTCCTTACGTAGTGCAATAGTCGAGTAACGCCCGGGTGGCAAAGACTAGTATGCAGCAATTTAATATATACGGCGGCTTTTTCAAGACCATTTTTCAAACTTTCAAATGTTCTTTTGACTTCTTCGGGGACAGGAAATTGTTGATTTCTTGTTAACAGGCTTATTTTTGTTGAGACGTTAGGTATCTACTGTGAATAGTAAGCCAGAAGACCCACTACTCGTTTCTGTTCATGCATGTTCACTGGTACGGGTAATTCCCTTAGAGCGCGAAATCTCTCAGGATCCGGCTTAAGTTGTCCTTTGGAAATCTCGTATCTAACAGTCTCACTTTAGCAGTGCTAATTTCACTTTTTGTTTCATTAAAAGTGATTCCATACTTTTGAGCAATATCAAGAAAGTGCTGTAGGTTTCGGTCGTGTGAGTCCACACCGTAGATGGTCACATTGTCCACATAAGCAAACGTGTCAGTGAGTCATTAGTCTTCGATGATTTTGTCAATCGTACGCTGAAAACAGGCGACTCCATTCGTAACACCAAACGGAATCCGACGGAATTGATACAGTTTCCCACATGCTTCGAAGGCTGTGAACGGCCTTTCCTCTTCTTTTATAGGAATCTGATGGTATGCACTTTTCAGGTCTAAAGTGCTATATACAGAGTACTGGGAAATCTTTTCTGCTAGTTTATCAATTCTGGGCATAGGGTAGGCCTCTAGTAGAGTGAACCGGTTGATGATTAGACTGTACTCTATAACCATTCTTCTCTTATGTCTGTCATTTGTTGTGACTAGGGCTTGTGCACGCCAGGGAGACTTAGGTGGTTCAATAATCTCATCCTTTATAAGTTGTTGAAATTCCTTCTCTATAAACTTTCTATCTGGAACTGAGTATCTGCGAGACCTTGTAGCCACTGGGGTACAGTTTGGTGACAGATTACTAAATAGGCTAGGAGCCTCTACCCTCGCAGGCTGGAGAGTACTCAGGCATAACGAAGGTTTCTGACCATCGAAAGGAATAAAGAGATTTTGGTGCAAACTTATAAAGTCAAGTCCAAGAATGACGACGGAGCATAAATTGTCTAGTAGAGAAAGTTTAAATCCTTCGTATCGTTCATTTTTGAGTTGTATGTTAGCGTAGATATGTCCTTGAGTGATTCGAGATAGATGGGTGGAAGCCATAAAGATTCTGTTGCCTGAGGAACATGTCGGCCATTTGTGCTTCTTAGCTATGTGCGTCGAAATATAGCTTTCACAGCTCTCAGTGTCTACTAGGGCTTTCAATTGCACGGTTTTGATGACAATGGGTATCGTAGATTTGTTTAAACTCAAAGGCTGTACAGTAGAGATAGCGATAGCGATAACAAACCTTTGCTTTGTTTTACGCATTCTCGTTGTTGACTAGTATACGTTTTTATATTGCCATTATTCGTTCCCTTGGTAATTACTTCATAAATTAATTGATAGACTGACAGGGGTGTCTGGACAGACGATAGTACATGACATGCGTTACACATTTACTGATAGTACATAACATGCGATACACATTCACTGACAGTACATTACATGCGTTACACATTTACTGACAGTACATGGCATGCGTTACACATTTACTGATATTACATGACATGCGTTACACATTTACTGATAGTACATAACATGCGTTACACATTTACTGATAGTACATAACATGCGTTACACATTCACTGACAGTACATGACATGCGTTACATACACATTCACTGACTACATTACATGCGTTACACATTTACTGACAGTACATTACATGCGTTACACATTTATTAATAGTACATAACATGCGTTACACATTTACTGACAGTACATTACATGCGTTACACATTCACTGATTACATAACATGCGTTACCCATTCACTGACAGTACATTACATGCGTTACACATTCACGGACAGTACATTACATGCGTTACACATTTACTGATAGTACATAACATGCGTTACACATTTACTGATAGTACATAACATGCGTTACACATTCACTGACTACATTACATGCGTTACACATTTACTGACAGTACATTACATGCGTTACACATTTATTGATAGTACATAACATGCGTTACACATTTACTGACAGTACATTACATGCGTTACACATTCACGGACAGTACATTACATGCGTTACACATTCACTGACTACAATACATGCGTTACACATTCACTGACAGTCCATTACATGCGTTACACATTCACTGACGATACATTACATGCTCTACTCATTTACTGACAGTACATTACATGCGTTACAAATTCACTGACAGTACATTACATGCGTTACACATTCACGGACAGTACATTACATGCGTTACACATTCACTGACTACATTACATGCGTTACACATTCAAGGACAGTACATTACATGCGTTACACATTTACTGACAGTACATTACATGCGTTACACATTCACTGACAGAACATTACTGGCGTAACCCATTCATTGACGATACCTTACATGCGTTACACATTCACTGACAGTTTATTACCTGCATTACACATTCACTGACAGTCCATTACATGCGTTACACATTTACTCACAGTACATTACATGCGTTACACATTCACTGACGATACATTACATGCTCTACACATTCACTGACAGTACATTACATGCGTTTCACATTCACTGACGATACATTACATGCTCTACACATTTACAGACAGTACATTACATGCGTTACACATTCACTGACAGTACATTACATGCGTTACACATTCACTGACAGTCCATTACATGCGTAACACATTCACTGACAGTTCATTACATGCGTTACACATTTACTGACAGTACATTACATGCGTTACACATTAACTGACAGTATATTACATGCGTTACACATTCACTGACAGTACATTACATGCGTTACACATTTACTGACGATACATTACATGCGTTACACATTCACTGACAATACATGACATGCTCTACACATTTACTGACAGTACATTACATGCGTTACACATTCACTGACGATACATTACATGCGTTACACATTCACTGACAGTACATTACTGGCGTTACACATTCACTGACAGTACATTACATGCGTTACACATTTACTCACAGTACATTACATGCGTTACTCATTCACTGACGATACATTACATGCTCTACACATTCACTGACAGTACATTACATGCGTTACACATTCACTGACGATACATTACATGCTCTACACATTGACAGACAGTACATTACATGCGTTACACATTCACTGACAGTACATTACATGCGTTACACATTCACTGACAGTCCATTACATGCGTAACACATTCACTGAAAGTCCATTACATGCGTAACACATTCACTGAAAGTCCATTACATGCGTTACACATTTACTGACAGTATATTACATGCGTTACACATTCACTGACAGTACATTACATGCGTTACACATTTACTGACAGTACATTACATGCGTTACACATTCACTGACGATACATTACATGCTCTACACATTTACTGACAGTACATTACATGCGTTACACATTCACTGACGATACATTACATGCTCTACACATTCACTGACAGTACATTACATGCGTTACACATTCACTGACGATACATTACATGCGTTACACATTCACTGACAGAACATTACTGGCGTTACACATTCACTGACAGTCCATTACCTGCGTTACACATTCACTGACAGTACATTACATGCGTTACACATTCACTGACGATACATTACATGCGTTACACATTCACTGACGATACATTACATGCTCTACACATTCACTGACAGTACATTACATGCGTTACACATTCACTGACGATACATTACATGCGTTACACATTCACTGACAGAACATTACTGGCGTTACACATTCACTGACAGTCCATTACATGCGTTACACATTCACTGATTACATAACATGCGTTACACATTCACTGACGATACATTACATGCTCTACACATTCACTGACAGTACATTACATGCGTTACACATTCACTGACGATACATTACATGCGTTACACATTCACTGACAGAACATTACTGGCGTTACACATTCACTGACAGTACATTACATGCGTTACACATTTACTCACAGTACATTACATGCGTTACACATTCACTGACGATACATTACATGCTCTACACATTCACTGACAGTACATTACATGCGTTACACATTCACTGACGATACATTACATGCTCTACACATTGACAGACAGTACATTACATGCGTTACACATTCACTGACAGTACATTACATGCGTTACACATTCACTGACAGTCCATTACATGCGTAACACATTCACTGAAAGTCCATTACATGCGTTACACATTTACTGACAGTATATTACATGCGTTACACATTTACTGACAGTACATTACATGCGTTACACATTCACTGACAGTACATTACATGCGTTACACATTTACTGACAGTACATTACATGCGTTACACATTCACTGACGATACATTACATGCTCTACACATTTACTGACAGTACATTACATGCGTTACACATTCACTGACGATACATTACATGCTCTACACATTCACTGACAGTACATTACATGCGTTACACATTCACTGACGATACATTACATGCGTTACACATTCACTGACAGAACATTACTGGCGTTACACATTCACTGACAGTCCATTACCTGCGTTACACATTCACTGACAGTACATTACATGCGTTACACATTCACTGACGATACATTACATGCGTTACACATTCACTGACGATACATGACATGCTCTACACATTCACGGACAGTACATTACATGCGTTACACATTCACTGACGATACATTACATACGTTACACATTCACTGACAGTACATTACATGCATTACACATTCACTGACAGTCCATCACATGCGTTACACATTCCCTGACAGTACATTACATGCGTTACACATTCACTGACAGTCCATTATATGCGTTACACATTCACTGACAGTACATTACATGCGTTACACATTCACTGACGATACATTACATGCGTTACACATTCACTGACAGTACATTACATGCGTTACACATTCACTGACAGAACATTACTGGCGTAACCCATTCATTGACGATACCTTACATGCGTTACACATTCACTGACAGTTTATTACCTGCATTACACATTCACTGACAGTACATTACATGCGTTACACATTTACTCACAGTACATTACATGCGTTACACATTCACTGACAGTCCATTACATGCGTAACACATTCACTGACAGTCCATTACATGCGTTACACATTTACTGACAGTACATTACATGCGTTACACATTTACTGACAGTATATTACATGCGTTACACATTCACTGACAGTACATTACATGCGTTACACATTTACTGACGATACATTACATGCGTTACACATTTACTGACAGTACATTACATGCGTTACACATTTACTGACAGTATATTACATGCGTTACACATTCACTGACAGTACATTACATGCGTTACACATTTACTGACGATACATTACATGCGTTACACATTCACTGACAATACATGACATGCTCTACACATTTACTGACAGTACATTACATGCGTTACACATTCACTGACGATACATTACATGCTCTACACATTCACTGACAGTACATTACATGCGTTACACATTCACTGACGATACATTACATGCGTTACACATTCACTGACAGAACATTACTGGCGTTACACATTCACTGACAGTCCATTACCTGCGTTACACATGCATTGACAGTACATTACATGCGTTACACATTCACTGACGATACATTACATGCGTTACACATTCACTGACGATACATTACATGCGTTACACATTTTCTGACAGTACATTACATGCATTACACATTCACTGACAGTACATTACATGCGTTACACATTTACTCACAGTACATTACATGCGTTACACATTCACTGACGATACATTACATGCTCTACACATTCACTGACAGTACATTACATGCGTTACACATTCACTGACGATACATTACATGCTCTACACATTGACAGACAGTACATTACATGCGTTACACATTCACTGACAGTACATTACATGCGTTACACATTCACTGACAGTCCTTTACATGCGTAACACATTCACTGAAAGTCCATTACATGCGTTACACATTTACTGACAGTATATTACATGCGTTACACATTTACTGACAGTACATTACATGCGTTACACATTCACTGACAGTACATTACATGCGTTACACATTTACTGACAGTACATTACATGCGTTACACATTCACTGACGATACATTACATGCTCTACACATTTACTGACAGTACATTACATGCGTTACACATTCACTGACGATACATTACATGCTCTACACATTCACTGACAGTACATTACATGCGTTACACATTCACTGACGATACATTACATGCGTTACACATTCACTGACAGAACATTACTGGCGTTACACATTCACTGACAGTCCATTACCTGCGTTACACATTCACTGACAGTACATTACATGCGTTACACATTCACTGACGATACATTACATGCGTTACACATTCACTGACAGAACATTACTGGCGTTACACATTCACTGACAGTCCATTACATGCGTTACACATTCACTGATTACATAACATGCGTTACACATTCACTGACGATACATTACATGCGTTACACATTCACTGACAGTCCATTACATGCGTTACACATTCACTGACGATACCTTACATGCGTTACACATTCACTGACGATACATTACATGTGTTACACATTTACTGATAGTACATTACATGCGTTACACATTCACTGACAGAACATTACTGGCGTTACACATTCACTGACGATACATTACATGCGTTACACATTCACTGACAGTCCATTACATGCGTTACACATTTACTGACGATACCTTACATGCGTTACACATTCACTGACGATACATTACATGCGTTACACATTCACTGACAGTCCATTGCATGCGTTACACTATCACTGACAGTACATTACATGCGTTACACATTCACTGACAGTCCATTACATGCGTTACACATTCACTGACGATACATTACATGCGTTACACATTCACTGACAGAACATTACATGCGTTACACATTCACTGACAGTCCATTACATGCGTTACACATTCACTGACGATACATTACATGCGTTACACATTCACTGACAGAACATTACAGGCGTTACACATGCTTTCACATGTTATTTATATTAGGTACGTCAATGTCACGGTGAATGCATCTTTTTCAATGCATTGTAAACTCAACTGTACAAAGTGTCATTAAGTAATCATGGACATACCAACAATATCAGAAAAAGTAAGGTGGGAGCCAGAGGGAGAAAGAGAATAGGAATTAGGCTAGAAAAATATAATAGAACTAGGCTAGAAAAAGAGAATAGAATAAGGCTAGAAAAAGAGAATAGGAATTAGGCTAGAAACAGATAATAGAATTAAGCTAGAAAAAGAGAATAGGAATTAGGCTAGAAACAGATAATAGAATTAGGCTAGAAAAAGAGAATAGGAATTAGGCTAGAAACAGATAATAGAATTAGGCTAGAAAAAGAGAATAGGAATTAGGCTAGAAACAGATAATAGAATTAGGCTAGAAAAAGAGAATAGGAATTAGGCTAGAAAAAGAGAATAGGAATTAGGCTAGAAAAAGAGAATAGGAATTAGGCTAGAAAAAGAAAATAGGAATTAGGCTAGAAAAAGGGAACAGAAGTAGGCTAGAAAAAGGTAGTAAAAAGTAAAAGAATAAAAGAAGGCAGAAGGCAAGACCACGGATGTGTTTGTGTGAGAGAGGGCTATATCTACTCAAATGAATTTAAATGTGTATACGACTTACCTTTGCCTGTGCTATAACTGCATTTACCATATGTAGATAATCTTTCCAGGATATAATTGATTCTATAGAAAGAGTTGAAAAATAACAGAGTTGTAGACAATTGATATTTTTACATAAATTATTTTAAATCAAGTTGCTAAAAGCCTTTTCACTTGTTCCCCTTTAGCTGTCCCTTAGTGAACTAGTACACGGAGCCATCACGTAATAAAAGTTACAACAGACGCGACCAATGTGAAGCCTGTGGTAGTAAGAATCCTGTCCTTTCTTTGGAATGGGCATTACTAACAGTACATCCTATACCAGGGGTGGGCAAATTACATGCGGCCCGCCGAATTGTTTTATGCAGCCCGTGGACACCTACAGAAATAAGTGGGTCCAAAGATTATACATATAAAAATGCAAATATAATTTAAACAAAATAATGTAAAATTTATGCTATAAAGTAGAAAGTAAGGCGTATGTATGTATGTATGTATGTATGTATGTATGTATGTATGTATGTATGTCCCGCATAGAAATCAAAACCGTTTGACCAATCTTGATAAAACTTGGCATAAATGTTTCTTGGGTACTAACTGGAACCGTAACGTATGTAAAACAAACTTAAGACCATCAAAAAAAAAAGTTGCCCAACTCTATGAAAGTATTAGTATCTTATAAATCTAGGCCATGTTTACCATGTTTACGTGAGAAAAGATCTAAAGGATCTAGATCTAGATCTAATTATAAGAACTACACTTTGCACAGATAGTTTTTCTACTTTGACACATGAAAATTACAAAATATTGTCCATTGATTTCATTATTTAATAAAATTTACCTTCAAATTTGTTTTTCAAAAGCATTTTCACATAAACTCGTTCCTTATATCTGCGAATTTAGAAGTCTTGACGTTCATTATTTCATTAGACAAGACCGAAATGTTACACATCTCTCTATTCCTAGGTAGAAAACTCTAATTCAACTCTAAGATGATAGAAATTCTCTTCGCAAAGATAGTTTTATACTTTAACACATAAACATACTAATTATAGTCCATTCATTTCATATTTTAATCACATAAGCATTCAAATTTGTTTTTCTAAAGCAGTGATGCCCAAAGTAACGCCCGCGGGCCAGAACCGGCCCGCGACGTAGTTTCATCCGGCCCGCCGAAACGTCGGCACAAAAGTAGAAAATCAAATCCTCACCCCTTCAAAACTGTTAGGGCCTCCACTTTTTCTCTGAAGGATTGGTACCATGACCTTTAACGATTGTGCGTTTATGAGTTTATGAAATGGGAATCTACCGAGAAAAGTGAATGGATCTTTTTTTGTGGAACATGATAATTAGCCAGCATATTTGTTTTGTAAAGAAAGTCTGGCTGTTTCAAAAACAAGAACATATACAGCGGCATTATAAAACAAATATGAAGGCCTTTTTGGTTTGAGCCGCGTATAAAAGATTGGTCAAACTACGCCTAGAGATTGGAGGGTCGATGGGAATATTAACCAAAAAGAGACAAGAAAATAAGTTGGTGGTAAAGGTAGCTACAATGTCGCTCACATTTTAAGTAGAGAAATGATCCCATTTTTAGACGCGTAAAAAATGATGACTTTAAATATCCCATTAATTAATACTAGATCCAATATTTTCAAATAGTTTTTGGAGAATTTGGATTTCATTATTTTACCTTTTATTGATGTGGCCCGCGACACGCGTGTCGAAAGTTAAAATGGCCCGCAGGTCGAATTCGGTTGAGCATCACTGTTCTAAAGCATTTTTCATACATTCGTACGCTATAGCTGCTAAGCCGACTTGACATACATTTGAATAGTTCCATTCATAATTCTATACATCTAACAAAAAAGGTCACACATGCGCAGAGCGCGAAATGTTACACATCTCTATATTCCTATGTCTAAAAGCATTTTTCATACATTCATTCGTTATAGCTGCTAAGCCGAATTGACATACATTTTAATAGTTCCATTCATGATTTCGTACATCAAACAAAAGAGGTCACGCATGCGCAGAGCGAAGCCTCCACGCACGCGCAGAAAGAACTCTATCCAAGCCAATATTTAACTCTAGATTAGTCTAGATCTAGGCTATCTCTAACTCAAGATGATAGATCTACTTTATACTTTAACACATGAACATGAGCCTATAAAATAAAGTCTATTCATTTCATTCATATTTTAATCAAATAAATGTAGGCCTACAAGCAAATGTTTTTTTTGAAAAAATGGATTTAGGTCGATTAGCTATTTTGATAGCTCCATTCATACTATTTTTACATTCACGCATTTGCTTTACTTATAACATTATTATTTCGTTTAATTGTTTACAAAACACTCTCAGTGACTATATCGACAGTGATACGCAAATTAAGACACGTGGGCCGCGCGTAACATATGGCTATATCTATATAAATTAATGATTCTTATCACCTATGATGAAGAGGCTAATGAAGAATTGTATCTACATGTCATTTTAAAAAGTTTAAAGTAAACGAAGATTATTCTTATCGGTAATATTTTGAAGCATTCAGACACAAACTCTGGCAATAATTTATTCTTTTTTTTAGCACTTATTCAATGCTATGGCTGACATAGAAGAGAGCACCTGGTTGCATGCGGCCTCAGAACGAGACAGCTGGGGGTCACTCACGAAGGCCGCGGGATACGCATTTGAGACCAAGAAAATCCGATGCCGAGGACAAACGCAGACGGCGAAAAGAAAATATAAATCGACCACCTGCGGACAATTTTTATGCTTGCCCTGGATGTGGCAAAATATGTAGGTCACAGCTGGGACTGCGGAGCCACAGGAAATACTGCATTCCGTACTGATCTTCGGACTCGAAGACAAACCTTTTAGGCTATGAAGAACTGTGTTGAAAGTGTTCGGTGGGCTCGAACAATATGGTAACTTATGCAACCCGTACTTGAGAAAAACAGTTATTTATACATTAAAGAATAATATCCCAAACATGAATATTTGTGCAAAGCTACATTAAATATCAAATATATTATTAACTTATAATCTCAGTGATTAAACTTATCAGAACTAGAGGTCTAAACCAAAGGCATTTCCGAGAAGTACTTGAAGATTTGAAAACAAAACATTTCGATCTTCGGTAGCACTGTACTATCCGATGGCTTAGCATAGACAAGGTAGTGAGAAGAATATGGAATCTCAAGGAAGAAATTTCTATGTCCCTTGAAAGACATTGACTGAGACTTTTTTTTTACTAATATTTTAATGAAGATTGGAAGATACACCTCATGTTTTTCAAAGTATTGCAATGGGTTGTTCGCACATGAAATATATGTATATATTAAATCTTTTCAAACAAAGCTTTACAGTTTCTCCAAGCAAGCAAGTGAAAACATATTTTCTAATTGTTCTTCGCTTAAAGGTGAAACTATTTCTAGTGAAATGGTTGAAAATGTACAAGACATTTAGAGTAGTTAATTAATCCGGACATTACATGAATTCGAACACTCGCTGTTTTTGTGGTCATTACATCTTTATAGGTGTTCGAATAGCATAAACTACTCTAGATTCCTTGATTGCGGAAATTGAAAAAACAATTAAGACGTCAAGAGCTTGGAACCAGATTTAAAGACCCTCAGCTCACCATTTGATACAGAAACTTATTCAGCTTCAGAGGACATAAGCCCAAGCAAATTATGACAAGAAAAAAAGTTTCAGTCAGTACTTAATCGGAAGTTTTTAAGGGTGCCAGAAACTGTATTTCCACAGTTAACAAAAACAAAATTGAGGCTAAAATTTCACATTATTTTGGTCTCCATACATCTGTAAACAAGCTTTTTTTTAAATATAAACAATGGTAAAAACTAGTTAGTTAGTTCCACAGTTCCGGAACATAATGCACGAATACAAACAGTCTAATACTTCATATCTAGTACATTTGTGGTGAGAGGTTGTGATGTATAAAGACAATGTCAAAATTTAAAAACTATATTCCTAAAATTAGCTTCGAAATTGCAAACTCTTGTTGTAATTTCTGAATTGGGAGTGTACAAAATTGAAATGTAAATGTATAATGCAGTATTGATATGAATTAAAAGACACTAGCGTATTTTTATAATCTGTTATATATATATATATATATATATGGGGAAAAAGCTAGAGACCTCACTCACCAGAAGAATGACAAAGGCACTGCAGGAACGCAGAATAAGATTTAGATTTTACTGCCCACCAGCCACAAGTTTAGGCCTTAGTCCTTTAAGGACCCCTCCCCTCCTCCTATAAGCATCATCCCAGTCGCCGTGCTGGTTAGGACTCTGGTTATGTGGTGCGATGGAATGTGCTGCTTAATACGAATCATCTACCTCGAGATTCAACTAATCCATTGGATTTATAAGTCAAATCATTTTGAAGACGAACGAAATCATTAAAATCTTCAGTAAAATCTTTATATTTTTTTCTCAAATATTTTTAGCTTAGAGTATGGTCATCCAACCTGTTTCCCGGATGACATTCAGATGTTGTACACTATCTAACAGTTTTCTAAGGTAGTAATTTGTATTAGTTTAATTAGTAGTAAAATTTTCACTTCTATTGCCGCGGATTCTACTAACGGACTGCTTCATTAGAGAAGGTATTTATTCCTTCTTCTTCCTCGTCCTTATTGTTTTGTTGTATCAGGGACAAATATACGAGATGAACTCTTGGAGTGTTCCGATGACTAGAGAAACATAAGACATGAACTCTTGGAGTGTTCCGATGACTAGACCAACATAAGACATGAACTCTTGGAGTGTTCCGATGATTAGTCCAACATACGAGATGAACTCTTGGAGTGTTCCGATGATTAGACCAACATACGAGATGAACTCTTGGAGTGTTCTGATGATTAGACCAACATACGAGATGAACTCTTGGAGTGTTCCGATGATTAGACCAACATACGAGATGAACTCTTGGAGTGTTCCGATGATTAGACCAACATACGAGATGAACTCTTGGAGTGTTCTGATGATTAGACCAACATACGAGATGAACTCTTGGATTGTTCCGATGATTAGACCAACATACGAGATGAACTCTTGGAGTGTTCTGATGATTAGACCAACATACGAGATGAACTCTTGGAGTGTTCCGATGATTAGACCAACATAAGACATGAACTCTTGGAGTGTTCCGTTGACTAGACCAATATAAGAGATGAAACATGGTTTCCAAATCAGGAAGCTCTCCATAAAGTTTTCTTTCTATAGGAGTGTTTTGAGTCCAGTTTCTTGTTCGGGTCTCCTGTTAAAGAAAGTCGTTTTGAAGGACATGGTCAGCACTCTCTGGTGATAAATCACACGGGCAGATTTAGCTAGTTCCAATTTTTAGCTTCTGAAACATATGTTGTCTCATTCTGTTGTGTCCGATTAGACGTTCATCATGTCGGGATAACATAATTGGCGTCGTCTTTTTTTGTGTGATTCGGATGAGAGCTTGCCCTTTTCTTGTTTAGTAGTAGTTTCATCATTTTTATGGATAGAGTTTAATTGACTGTTTGTACTTTCCCTTTTGCCAAGTGTATTTATTCATCAACTGCTACTATATTCCTTGGGCGTTGAGAGAAAGTTCCATTTCGGAGCGATTCAACGGAGCATGCAAACATAACAAATATTTTGAAAACGTGACAATCTCCCTGAATATATTCAAAGTAAATTAATATATAGAAATGTTGACGTATGTATATACGACTTGTTTTAAAGTTTTAAAAATGTACATACCTGGGACGTTGAATTTCTTTCTCACTAGTGAGGAGAGTAACATTTCCACCTATTGCTATTTTCTGGTTTAGCGGCCATTCAATATATATAACAGGAAGAGTTAATCTTATTTGCACTTTTATCTTTGGCACGACCTTGAAAAATGTCTACGAAAAAAAAATTGCAGGTTAGATTTAAAAATTATATTGTTTATATAAATGGGAACTATAATATTAAACATTATAGCTTATAGTTAATATAATTACAATGTTACACATATTAAGCTAGAGCAGGGGTGAGCAAATTACGGCCACATGTGTGACCACAGATTACACATATAAAAATCTAAACATAAAAAAATAAATAAATAAAATAAATATCTATATAAATTATTGAAAGTTTTTATTCTTTTCACTCATGATGAAGAGGCTAAATAAACACTGTCTCTACATGGCATTCTAGAATTCTAAAACGTTGAAAGTAAATGAAGATTAGTTTTATTGGTAATATTAACAAGACATTCAGCCAAAGACAAATTTTCAGGCCAGTATTTATTCAATGCTTTGAAGAACTGTGTTGGAAGTGTTGGGTTGGCTTGTAACAAGATGGCACGTGTAACAAATGTTAGAGCCCGTGCTTTAACTGAGAAAAACAGTTGTTGTTTTTTTAATAAAAGAACAATACGCCATCCATAAACTCTTAACGGAAAAGATTGCGCAGGGGTGTGACTAATCGTGTATTACTAGTGTGCATGGATTGCGGGGTGTCTAGAGGGTCTAGGGTATAATTGTAATGTCTGTTCAATTTGCTAAGTCACAGACCCACCAGCTATGGGGTAGACAGGCATGTCACAGACCCAACAGCTATGGGCTAGACAGGCATGTCTCAGACCCACCAGCTATGGGGTAGACAGGCATGTCACAGTCCCACCAGCTACGGGGTAGACAGGCATGTCACAGACCCACCAGCTACGGGGTAGACAGGCATGTCACAGACCCACCAGCTATGGGCTAGAAAGGCATGTCACAGACCCACCAGCTATTTGGTAGACAGGCATGTCACAGACCCACCAGCTATGGGGTAGACAGGCATGTCACAGACCCACCAGCTATGGGGTAGACAGGCATGTCACAGACCCACCAGCTATGGGGTAGACAGGCATGTCACAGACCCACCAGCTATGGGGTAGACAGGCATGTCACAGACCCACCAGCTATGGGGTAGACAGGCATGTCACAGACCAACAATGGAAACAAAGACGTAAACATTGAAACGAAATAGCAAAAGGGGGGAGAGGATTATATGTGAGGGTCTCAAAATGTGAAACTGAACTTTTCTTTAACCATCCCTCAATGAACAGTAATAGTGACAGTGTCGGCACTTGGTCGTAATGATGCTTATCTTGTTATGCAGATCGTGCAGCAAATGATGCAGTTGTACTGGATCTCCACTCTAGTGCTAGCAGTTTGGCTTGGCTCTCTAGTGACTAGAGGTGGACGTGCAAGTTGTGCGTGATGGCAGCTGTACCAGTATCAGTGACCAAAATACTTTTGGCAGTGTAACAGTAGTACTGGTGTCAAAACATAGGCACACTAGGTATCGTATACACTATAGGTACAGTAAAAACTGATGGAGGCTACGAAGAAAGAAAAGATAGAGCACTCCTCGCATGCATCTTGTCGATGCCCTCCATTGAATTGCATGCGTCAGATTAATATATTACTTTGTAATTACAAACAGGGAAGGTGATGATAATAATTGCTTTCACATTTTGTTCATATAATCTAATGATAACTACAATAAATATTTAACGTCAGCTAGGTAAGGTAACAATCCAAATGAAATATTGACAAGGGAGGCAAAAAGAATTATTTCTTGAGATACAATGTGGATGTAGGTAGGGGGGAATAATCAGATCAAATAAATCGTCAGCTGCAACACTGTGTGTATATTCACAAGTTTAGCCATCTTCGTGATGAGAAGAGGAGAATAATTATCAACGCCAATAAACAAAAATGATAATATTAATTACAGTCCAGAGAAAATATAAAACAATATTATAGAATTTACAAACTATGTAAAACTATTTAACAGTAAAGGTAAAAGTTGTGAGCGCCTAGTTGTCGGGTATACTCACGAAAGGCCAATGCCGATTAACACATAGATATTATTAAAAATGAAAGACATTTAGAGTAATATACAATTCAGGGGAAATTTGTAGAATAAATCCCAGAATGAAATATTTAAAACACCAAAATTGTAAAAAAAAAGGTTTAAAGACATGCATCATTAATGAATACCCACAGACCTATATATACGATACCTAGACTGGACATGTAGATCTCTAACAACACATAAAAATGCGAAAAACTTCAAAAAAGATGAAACAAGGTGTTGTTTTGTAAAATGGTCATAACAAGTAGTTTAGTTTTTCAACCCTAACCTATGTAGCATAGTTTAATATTTAGATCTAGCTTATGAATACAACGAATTGTATTCTTACCTATTGTTTGTTCCAAACTTACTTTCAAGCGGCGACCTATAAATGGGACTAACTGAGCTTATATCACCATGTTCAGTCAAGTACAATTTCTTTTTCTTGTTCAAGATATCAAACAAGATAATTAATAGTTAATGATATAATCAGTGACCAAGAAAGCTATAGACTGCAAGAAAACATGGGCTTGAAGACTCTTGAAGAAAAGCGTGCCACATGGAAAATGGCCAGATCCTCTACTACCAAAGCGAAAGCTACCTTGACATGCAATTTATGTGGACAGGAGTGTCTCTCCAATATAGGGCTTCACAGCCATATGAAAAAGTGTTCGAGATGAATTATAGTCGTTTCACGACTGAAGGAGGCCAATGATGATGTTGATATAATCAGTTAATTGTTGTGTATTCATTCTTGTGTTGTCAGTTAAAAGAAATTATTGTGCACATTTTCTGCTTGATCCGAAATAACGTGTACAAACTTTTTACCAGACAGACAGAGTGAGTTGATATAAGCTTTGTAAAAAACACCACCAGGGCAAGGATTTAGAGATGTTAACATCAAGATACCGTTTACATAAAAACAGACACAAAAACTATGGCAATCTAAACATTGAATGAATGTTACATTTTACATTTGAATGAAATTAGCGTGAATGTATAATTATTTCTATAGTTATAAAACGCAAAATTGTAAGACACATTACCTCATGGATAATAAATATTATTATTATTATTATTATAACACACTTATCTAGTATGGATTTTTAAAAAAATAAATCGTTGTCTCTGTAGCGCGTGTTACATAATTTACATTCCGATCTAGGTTTTAGGTTCTGTATTTGGGTATTATAGTAGTGTTGGAATTGTAAATGAACTAGATTTAGATTTTAGAACACATTGACACCATTTAGCTGCCGTATCTTGCTCCTATTCCTTCAAGGACCCCCGCGTACATTCCACAAGTACTGTAGGAACTAGGAACGTTAGAAGCAATACGGGCTACTGTTTATATGTTAACATAAGTTTATAATTCAAGTATCATTTTTTAAAAATAACTTAGTAAAAATCTATTGTAAACATAGGTATCGGTAGTCAGTATTTGATTGCCTAACTTTTAACTAATAAAAATTAATAATATACGTTAAAAAACAAGAAAAAGTACCGGTACGTACCGTCACAAAAAAGCCATGTATATATATATATATGTTTATTCAATGCTCAAAGACTCAAGGCAAGGACCAAAGTAAACTATGACTGCATCAGAGATTTGCTATTCGCGGATGACTGTGCCCTACATGCCTCAAACGAAGACGCCCTTCAAAAGAGCCTCTCCCTCTTCGCTAACGCCTGCAAAAATTTTGCCTCCCCATAAATGTAAAATAGACATAAGTAATGCACCAACCTCCTCAAAATAAATCTGTCACAGAACCAGACATTCTTAGAGATTAGAAATTAGCAAACGTCAAAAAGTTTGTCTATCTGGGAAGAGCTATGAACATATGCTTTCAACTGAGAGAAGAAAGAAAAGATTACGCCATAGTGAAAGAGGCTTTACCGAGACAATTTTGACTCCACAAATTATGAATACCGAAAGAAATTGAAATAATTGACATCCCTGTCAAACGATGATCGACAAGTATTGGTCACCACCATGTCGATGTACTGTCGGAAGTTGATGTACTATCGGAAATTGATGTACCGTCGGAAGTTGATCACAAATATGAAAACGCAGTGATTGAAGCCTACAATAATAATATTAGAACATACGTCACGAAGCGAGAGCTAAAGACCATCACCAGCTTGATACAAGGAACAAGAATACAGACGTAATCAGCAAAAAGTTGGTTTCCAATGTCAAATTTGTGGTAGAACAAACCTCATTACAGAGACTTGCTACTACAACCGACGCAATAAAAATTGGAACAACAGACCGAGAGATCGAGCGTTAGCGGCCAAACATGTTAATAAACTGCAGGTATACCCAGGCTTTGTGGGAGAACAGATGACCAACGTACGATACGATACAGGTGCAACCGAGATTTTAGTCGCAAAAGAATACGTCAACCCACAAGAGTACACCTGAAGAAGACAAGAATGTGTTGGTTACACTTGTCAAGTAACGACACATCTGGTTGCACTTATCAACATACACACACCGTTCATCAGTGGTTGGCATGAGGCTTTAGTACTAGATAATAAGACAGGCAACATTGGTCTTATCATTAGTGATAATCGATAATCAAGTAAACAAACCGAATGAAATTTCCACAAAAGGTCAAGACCCTCTACTGATTAAAACAGAGAATTTTTTCAGTGAACAGAAAAATGATCCAGATCTAATAAAACTCATAGATAGTGAAGCTCCACCAAGACGAGGTTTAATCAAGATAGGCCAAGATGGTGTCTATGTGAGAGAAATCTGAAAGCAGGCAAGACACAACAATTGATAATTCCAAAGAAATAGAGAGCAATAATTTTAAAACTTGCACATGACATTCCGTTTACAGGACACATGGGAGTAAAGAGAACATTGAATAGAATCTTGAATACATTTTCGGGCTAAAATTACTCAAGAAGTCAAGGCTTATATAAAATCTTAAGCAATATAGGCAAGCTCCAATACAAACAACAGACTTAAGTGAAATGCTATTTGAAAAGATAGCTGTAGATATTATTGGACCCATGTCAGTAATATCCGGTAGAGGCCATCGCTACATACTGACTGTTGTAGACATGTGCAGACGGTTTCCAGAAGCAATGCCATTGAAAATAATTCTTCCGAAGATGTCGGAGACGCACTAACAACAATATTTGCAAGAACAGGTTAACCTCGTATAATACTAAGCGATCGAGGCACTCAGTTCAAATAAAATGAATTCGCGCAGTTTTGCAATACTCTGAATATTAAACAACAATTAGCTGCCCGTTTCCTACCCCAAACGCAGAGAATGTTCGAACGCTTGGACTCAACTCTGAAAACAAAGTAGCAACAGACTGGGACAAGCTGATTCTGTTATGACATGATTAGGAATTAGTTATTTGTTTCGGGAATAAGGGGAAAGTTTTAATTAGCGACAAGTGACGTGACAGATCTTTAAAAAAGAAGAACGCTCTTAGTGACGCTAAAAGGAAGACGCTTCTTGTAGAGTAGTAGACTTGAGTACGACATTATTGACATCGGACGATTCCCTTCTTGAGTATTAAACATATTTGTAGAACAACATATCAGCGTCGACTACATATTTGCTTGTTTCGGCCTTTCGCCGGTGTTACTGAAGTGTTGAGTTCAGCGTTACTTCCAGTCAGATCTACACTAGACAGATTGCCAAGAATCAACACCGTGCGCGGAGGCCTTAACAACGTGGCGACCCCAGACTCGGAGCTCACTGGCATCAACATCCAGAAGGATAGAAGCCCTCTGTTAGGAGGAGGCAGAAGTTACGTCATCGGCCTAGTCTGCAGCTAGACCCTGATTATACAGCCACGTCGGCGAAGGAAAGCCAGTGAGATCCTGGACTCGTAGACCTAGGAGGTAACGAAATATAGATCTAGATCTACATTTGTCATTTGGAAACGCCCATACGTTGGGGCATCGTACTGAAGCCTGGAGTTCGGTATTGAGAAGGCTACAGTTTGTGGAAGGGAAGAAAACCGTCCTGTCAAAGCGAACTGAAGGGATATCGCCTGCCCGGCATCGTGAGGACGAACGTTAAGGTCACCTCTGCAAGGCCAAGATCGACCGTTGAGGTCACGCCAAAGAACTTGTGACGTAGGAACCATCTTACTGCCTACGGCACTTAAGTACAGTAGTGCTAATTTGATCTAAGTCTCGGCTGAATCTGTGCTACACGTTAGAGAGCCAGATAGCCGGTATTTTAGCACTGGATTTGACTTTGTCGCTGTGTCAACTGTTGGACCGTTCCAGTTTCACTTGGGACAGACGACCACCAGGAACCACCGTACCTGCCTTGGAACCAGCAACCGGAACCAGACTCTACGTCACCGACGAACCGGAGCCAGACGACAGATCACCGTGAACCAGAACCAGACGCCGTTCCACCGAAGAACCGGAGCCGTTGCAGACCAGTACCGAAGGACCTTGGAGAGCCGAAACGTTCGCTGTCCTTATCTCACCGCTAGGGAAGACATCACCGTGAGCCTTGCCGCCGGGACAGACATTAGCGTAGCAAGAGTGGACCCGAGACTGACTGTGGAGTTATCGCAGCTTCTTAGACAGATAAGTCAAGTGTTATTTAACTACTTTCTCCTTAGAATAATTAGAGTCTGTAGGGAAGTGACCACTCGCTAGATTATCACTACCAGGTTAAATCGTGGTGGATTGGGGATATCCTTAAAAATTAGGTATAATCTAGCAAGAGGTCCAGATATACGTTTAGCTGTTAATTCGTCCTGTGTGTGAATGTGGATCATTTAGTTAAGCATTTTTTTTTTGTAGTAACGTTGTGTATTAATTGGTTGTAATACTCCCGTCTTAAGTCTTACTGTCAGACGAAAGTCTCATTCATTAGAACTAGATCTATAGTTTGGTGTTTATCATATTTAAGTTTATTTTCATAGTTTATGTGTATGAGTAAGTTATATACACTCCTGGCTGTGAAAGCAGGTAAGAAGTAACTAAGATCTAGCGTAATCTAGACTAGATCTGGGGAACAATCGAGGTGAAGCCTGATTGCCCATTTGTAAATTTAGTATTTGTAAATAGACAGGTTGGTCTATTTACCGGCGACTCGTGTGAGTAACACGTAGTCGGTAGAGTGTGCGTGTGTCGCACATCGTATTCAGTCGGGTCAGAGTGTAGCCTACACACTGGTACCAAGGATACTAAGTGTATCTTGGAAAGTACAGAAGTTATTATAAGTCGGAGTTGGTAGTCTAGACTCCAAGGGTAGAGTGACGAATTTAATTCATTTGAATTAAGAGATATTAGGAAGCCGCGGAGCGAGGGTACGCTCAAAAGATAATTTGATTTATAGAACATAGGTAATAGAAGCTATTAGGCTTTTGTGTAAGATAATTTAAATAAAAAGCGAAGTAAAGTAACAAATAAGTAATATGGCAACTGCTCCAGGGTACGACCTAGAAGAGTTTAGGAAAAAGCTAATCCAAGAGGCCAAGACAGAACTGGAACTACGAGGCAAAGAACTGGCCGCCTATGTGCAGCAGATGGTGGCGGCAGAAACAGAACGCTTAGAGAAGGAGAGGATAAGAGAAACAGAACGCTTAGAGAAGGAGAGGATAAGAGAAACAGAACGCTTAAAGAAGGAGAGGATAAGAGAAACAGAACGCTTAGAGAAGGAGAGGATAAGAGAAACAGACCGCAGAGAGCGGGAACGAGTCAGAGAAGCTGAAAGAGCCAGAGAAAAAGAAAAAGAAGAAGCAGATCGCATAGAGCGGGAAAAGGTTAGAGAGGCAGAAAAGTTGGAGAGGGAAAAGGTTAGAGAGACGGAACGTGTAGAGAGGGAGAAGAAAGAAGAGGCGGACAGAAAAGTGAGAATTCAAGTTGAACAGATGAGGATAGAGGCTGGTGTAAGTGTGCCCACCGAAGGGAACAGCAACAATAGTGCCAACATAGAAAGCCATAGTAGCGCCGCATGGATGAAAAAGAAAATACAGCCTTTTGCGGAAGACAAAGATGACATCGGCGACTATCTGAAACGATTTGAAATTAAACTAGCAAAGTTTAATGTCCAGGAGAAGGAGTGGTCCGAAATCTTGTTGGACTTCGTACATGGGAAAGCCCTCACGATTTGCCAAAACCATGACCACTCGATGCAAAACAGCTATCAGGTGCTAAAGAAGGAACTGCTAAACGCATACGGGCACAACGCGGCAACATTCCGAAAGAAGTATTACGAAAACACTCCATCCAGCCAAGTTGATCCACAAACAACAATCAACTCAGAGAAAGACTTCTTCACTAAATGGCTCGGATTCGAGAATGTAGAGAACACCTACGAGGGGTTGAAGAACTTCATTCTGATTGATAACTTTATCAATAAGTGCGACCCTCAGCTACAGTCCTTTGTAAAAGAAAGAAACCCTAAGGTAATTGAAGACTTGGTAGAAATCATTAGGATCTTTAAGAATGCTTACCCAAACAACCCACTTTCGGTTAGCGACCATAAAAAAGTTATTGACCTGGTAAATTATGTAAAGAGAAATGATGGTAATGATAGGGATTATGGTAGGAGAAACGATAGGTCCAGGGAACCTGGGAACAATGGTCGGGATAGTTATGATGGCATAAAGGATAGATCCTGGGAAAATGAAAACAATGGCAGGGAAAGTTATGATAGGAGAATAGATAGACCTAAAGCGGGTGATAGAAACCTTAGGGATGTTACATGTTTTAACTGTCAGGAAAAGGGACACATGGCATACCAATGTAGGAAACATAGAGGGAATGGAGCTGGCAATGGGAATACACAGGATAATAGTGGCACTAGTGATAGGAGAGGTAATCAAGGAAACCGTAGACAAGAGAGGGATAATCGGCCACCAGATAGGGTTAATTTTGTAAGGAGCATCCAAGACAGGGATCGTGATAGTTAGTAGGGATAGTGAACCAGATGAAGAAATTAATTACGTTGATTGTGGGGAAGATAGATTTAAACTATATCCGGGCATGATAAATAATAAACAGGTAAATGTGATCCGGGACACAGCTAGCAGTACACTCGCAGTTCGAGGGGGATTAGTTAAATCTAAGGATTATTTAGGCTATACCAAAGCAGTCAGATTGGCAGACGGCGCAGTTAAGAGATTCGAAGCATGCAAAGTGTTCCTTCGATCTCCATTGTACACAGGGTATTGCGAAGGGGTAGCCATGCCAAGGTTATCTAGAGATGTTTTACTTGGAAATGTAGCAGGTGTCAGAGCCGATTCTGACAAACAGGTTAGAAGTTGGGAAAAGAGGGATGGCAACAAGAAGCGAAATAAACCTAGAAAGGACATAATTTGTTTTAACTGCCATAAACATGGGCACATCGCTAAAGACTGTTGGAGTAGGGCAGAACAGTCTAAACAGAAGATTGCGAGTTCGGATAGGAGGCACAGGTCTGTATCCGACAGTGATGGTAGAAGAGATGACTGTGGTAGCGGTAATCGCAAGTCATACAGAGGTAGAAGGCCACAAGCGGGCTATAGTGGTGTAAGAAGAGATGTTAACTCCAGTTGGAGAGAACAAATGTATGAGTCGTGTAGATAGCCTGTGAAACGTAGCACTATGAGACCGTAGTGTGTAAATAAGTTGGATTGTATTTAAATTGTTTATTCTTAATTAATTGACCTAACTAGTAGTCATAACTAGACGGGTATTAGGTTGTGTTAAGGTATTTTTGAATAGGATATTTATGTTATAATATAAATGCTATTGCGTTATTATTAGATTAACTCATGTTGGTTATTGATTTCGGGTAGTATGTATGAATTGTATGTATGTTTGTATGAATAAAAAGGGCATTTATAAGGCGACGATGTAGTTACATCACGAAAAAGTAAGTTTATAATTTATTCTTTGTATTTGATCATGATCATACATCAGTCAAGAGTTAGGTCGTGTGGGGACAAGTAAGTGGAGAGAGGAAATAAAATACACTTGTAAATGCCCGAAAGAACGTTAGGTGTATAGTGGGAGAACGAGTATTGATAAATGTCGATTTGTCATATTAGGTACATTGTCTGTCCTGACGTGTGAGGGAAAGCGGTGTAACCTCTGGAACGTGATGTGATGAAGTATAGATAGACACACCTATAGTGTCAGCGCAAACGAACTATGCCTGCGGTCACCTATGGCACATCACATTGACAGTATCAGTTAGTGACACTTGAGGGAAATATGTGTTCAGAGGAACTTGATTGTGGACACAGAAAGAGAAGTTGAAATCGCAATCAAGACTCAAGTTGTGTTGTCTTTTATGTTTCCCTACATTTTGGCCCTTGCACATTGTAAGACAAAGACAGTAGATTAAAAAATTGACAGGCATTTTTTTTTAGCGGGAGGGGGAGGAGTTGTTATGACATGATTAGGAATTAGTTATTTGTTTCGGGAATAAGGGGAAAGTTTTAATTAGCGACAAGTGACGTGACAGATCTTTAAAAAAGAAGAACGCTCTTAGTGACGCTAAAAGGAAGACGCTTCTTGTAGAGTAGTAGACTTGAGTACGACATTATTGACATCGGACGATTCCCTTCTTGAGTATTAAACATATTTGTAGAACAACATATCAGCGTCGACTACATATTTGCTTGTTTCGGCCTTTCGCCGGTGTTACTGAAGTGTTGAGTTCAGCGTTACTTCCAGTCAGATCTACACTAGACAGATTGCCAAGAATCAACACCGTGCGCGGAGGCCTTAACAATTCCCATACTGTTCACCTACAGAGAAGTACCGCACACAAAAACCGGCTTCTCACCATTCGAAATGCTCTATGGTGAGAATGATAAGGTAGACTTTCATGTTGCACGTGCCAGTGCTGCTTTTGGCAAACTTCAAGGACAAGTGTGGCAACGAAGAGGAATCATCATATCCACAAAACTGAAAGTCTAAAGTGCTGTAGTTCTCCCGTCACTCTTATATGCATCAAAGTCCTTGACCTTATATTCCCGCCACACCAAAAAGCTAAACTCCTTCCACCTACGATGAATCCATAAGGTGCGTTGGTCTCGGAGTCTCGATATTTGAAGCAAGAAGAGTGACCAGGGTGAAAGAACGCCGAACCAATAAAAAGATGAGAGAAGAAGCAGGCCTATCTGCAACTGACCGAACCCAACCATGCCACGTATTCGGCAGGATTTGACTTTACAGTCATCTTCAAGTCCATAGGAAATGAGAAATGTGCTCATCTTCAATCACGAAGGAGAATATAGAGTCTCTCTATATATAATTCTCTCCATGGCTCAACAGTTTGGAAAAGTAATGGAAAAATCACTCTATTATTTCTGCAAGTCGGACTAGAGTTATTCCACATAACTTTAGCGGCGAAAAAAAAATAGCACGGCCGGACTTAACCATTGTGACCAAGAAGTCATCGAAAGATCACTCTTTTATTTCTGCAGGTCGGACTAGAGTTACCCCACGTAACTTTAGCGCGAAAAAAAAAAAAAGAAGGGGGGGGAGGACAACAAGTTATCTACTCCGTATTTACCCATCAATAAATAACAGGGCTTGAATTAACCATTGTCGGATTTCGTGGGGCCCAGTTTGTGTAGGGATACGGTTAATAAGTGAAAATTAAGAGTTTGTATTATTCATTGTTTACTATATACAGAATTACTTTACGAGCCTAGCGTGTAGCGAAGTCATACAGTACATCATGAAAATTCTATTTCCTACATAGATCACGCTCAATAGCAAGAATTACCAAAATGTTTCAATCTATATCTACGAAAATTGTTGACCTCAAGTAATTCTTCATCAGTTTGAGGCGCGAAAAGCTTCTTTCACCAAATTCCACATTTACGGGTATTGCATAATGCATTTTTTTTTAAATCTCGCGTAGGATTGGCGTTTTCCATATTGAATGAAGCCCCAAAATTACACTTTTTAGCCTATATATATATATAATATATATATATATATATATATATATATATATATATATATATATATATATATATATATATATATATATATATGTATATATATATATATATATATATATGTATCTATATTATAAAGTAGAATGTGAGGTGTATGTATGTATGTATGTATATATGTATGTATGTATGTTACTTATAGACATCAAAACCGCTTGACCAATCTTGATAAAACTAGGCAGGAATGTTCCTTGGGTACTAACTTAGACCGCAGTGTATGTATTGTAGCCCTAAAACAAACTTAAGACCCTAAAAAAAATGAAGTTGTCCGACTCTATTACAG
This sequence comes from Biomphalaria glabrata, assembly GCF_947242115.1. Classification (NCBI taxonomy): domain Eukaryota; kingdom Metazoa; phylum Mollusca; class Gastropoda; family Planorbidae; genus Biomphalaria; species Biomphalaria glabrata. The sequence continues at coordinate 15,636,250 of NC_074728.1, forward strand.
TTATAGTATTTTATGGATCTAGGCCATGTCTACAATGTTGACTTGAGAAAAGATCGAAAGGATTTAGACCTAGATCTAATTTTAATAAATACACTTTACGCAGATAGTTTTTTACTTTGACACATGAAAATACAAAAAAAAGGTCCATTGATTTCATTATATAATAAAATTAACCTTCAATTTTGTGTTTCAAAGTATTTTTTACATAAATTAGTTCCTTATATCTGTGACTACAGATTTCCTGACAAACATTCTTTCATTAGACAATACCGTAATGAATCGCGTACTAAAAATTAATTCGTTTAATTGTTTATTTTACTTTATAATCCCATCCCTAGATCTAAAACTCTAATTCAACTCTAAGATGATAAAACTTCTCTTCGCACAGATAGTTTTATACTTTAACACATAAACATATTAATTGAAGTCCATTCATTTCATATTTTGATCAAATAAACATTCAAATTTGGTTTTTAAAGCTACATTCGTTTATGAAAGCTGCGAAGCCGAGTTGAGATAGGCCTAGATCTAGATCTATATTCATTCATGAATCGCGTACTAAAAATTATTTCGTTTAATTGTTCACTTTATAATCCCATTCATTTAACAAAGCTATCGCTCTTTTCGTTTTTAATAGATATGAATGTATCGGCCTCGGGTAATCCCATTTTCGCAAAACTAATTTTATATTCGTAGCGAAAGAGAAATAACGTGAAAGGATCATTAGATACGTTTAACATACATCTAAATCCAATCCACTAGATTATTCAAAAGCATTTTTTACATAAATTAGTTCCTGATATCTGTGTGACTACAGATTTCCTGGCGAACATTCTTTCATTAGACATTACCAAATGGTTACACATTAACACATCTCTCTACTGAGTCTATTCCTAGGCCTAGGTCTAAAACTCTTATTGAACTCTAAGAACTCTAACACATGAACATACAAAATTAAGTCTATTCGTCTCAAATTTTAATCAAATATATGTAAGTCTACAAGCAAATGTTTTAATTTGAAAAAAAAATGGATTTAAGCCTATTAGCTATTTTGATTTGATAGCTTCATTCACACTATTTTTACATTGACACATTCGCTTTACTTATTACATTATTATTTCGTTTAATTGTTAACAAAACACTCTCAGTGACTATATCGACAGTAATGCGCAAATAAAGACCTGCGGGTCGCGGGTAACATATGTCTAGTATATATATATATATATAAGTATATATATATATATTTCAGGAGATGTGGAATGAGTTTTTTCAAAGATTTTAATAATTTCCATAGATTTCCAGGACTTATTCGTATATTTTGCAATTTCGGTAGATTTCCAGTGGTAAATCAGGAGGCCGTGGGAAATCTGTTATAAGTTATTAAATGGTTTAATTTAATAATTTACACCTAGGATTAGCATGGGCCTATGAAAGTGCTGGGTTCGCTGCGGTCGCATATGTTGCCTATAGCCGACCGTACAAAATAGCGGCGTATACTACGCCCTTGGTCAACTAGTATATATAATTTGTTCCAAATAAACTATCTTATCAGCCAGTCCTACTTCCCGGATAAAACCCAGTACTTTCCCAGGATCTACGCTGTCAAACAATGTCTTAAGGCTGTTTGTATTAAAAGATTTTCTTCTAATGTCCTGCTTCATGAGGCAGCCGAAGAGAATGTTTAAAACCTCAACCGAGATACGATCATGGGAAGACCTAAAAGACTGTGTGTAGGCCTTGGCAAACCTGAGAGAAAAGAAAGTGTGTGTCAGAGTCAGTCCGGGACAGTTGAGGACCAGCAGAGCTAAAACGATGCAATAAACATGCCTATAGGTAGCCAGGCTAGACCAAGTCAAAACAAAGGACTATTGGGACACGAGGCCTTCATCAGCAACTAAACAAACTTATAAACAACTAATTAACACAAAGTGAACTTATCTGTCCGTTGTTGTTCTCTATCGAGGTAGAAAAGAAATGAGCTACGCTGGTGTAACAGCGCGGGAAATTGGAAAGAGGCGGTGATGTCAGGCAAAGATGAATGGGAAAAGGTGAAGTGCTCATTTTTATACTATAAAGCAAAAAGTAAGGCGTGTGTATGTATGTTCCTTTTAGAAATCAAAACCGTTTCACCAATCTTGATAAAACTTGGCATAAATGTTCCTTGGGTACGTATGTATAGTAGCCCTAAAACAAACTTAAGACCCTCAAAAAAAAAAGGTGCCCAACTCTATGAAAGTATTACTATTTACTATTTAATGGATCTAGGCCATGTTTACCATATTTACATGAGACAAGATCGAAAGGATCTAGATCTAATTTTTAAAACTACATTTTGCACAGATTGTTTTTTACTTGACACATGAATATACAAAATATAGTCTATTGATTTCATTATTTAATAAAATAAACATACAAATTTGTGTTTTAAAAGCATTTTTACATAAATTTGTTCCTTATATCTGCGATTTTAGACATCCTGGCGTACTTTATAATCCCATTTATTTAACAAATCGGGTAAACCCGTTTTAATTGTACTTTATATCCTATGGAAGACTGTCTAAAAATGTCTGGAACAGACGAAGTATCACCAAAAATACAAAGCTAGGGATCTATCTAGCTGTCATCCTTCCTACATTGCTCTATGCTTCAGAAACGTGGAAAGTGTACAGAAAAATGCAAAGAAACTGAACCACTTCCACATGATATGTCTGAGAAAAATATTGAATATCAAATGACAAGAAAAAATACCAGATACTGAAGTCCTTCAAAGAACGGTTCTGCAAAGCATCCACACAATCCGGATGCAGTCCCAGCTGGGATATGAAGGAGACGTCTGCAGAATGGAAACCCGCCGCATCCCTAAACCTGTATGGAGCAAAGCGCTCACAAGGCGGATAAAGGAAACGTTTCAGGGACAAAGCTTCTCTGAAAGCGTTCAGCATAAACCCAGCCACATGGAAGACATAAGCTCATTACATAGCATCATGGCGTCGAGCTGTGAAAACTGGCGCACAAATTGCTGAGGAAAAGAGAACAGCGCTGGCAGAAGAAAAGAGTCACAGAAGAAAAGCAAGGCAAATGACACTAGTTCCAGCTGGAATAACCTGTCCAGGGTGGAGCCGAACATTCTGGGCTCACATAGGTCTCACCAGTCACATGAGGAGGCACAAAGCCCCAATGCAAAGCCCTCAAGCCCCTGGATGACAAAAGTGGTCATCATCGAACCACGATGGACGAATTACATAATAATATATACCAATCATCTCGTGCTTCTTTCATTTTTAATAGATATGGATGTATCAGCTTCACAGGTAAGCCCATTTGTTATTTTCGTGGCGAAAGAAAAAAACTTGAAAGGAACATTAGCTATAAATTAGATATAAATCCAATCCACTAGATTAGTAATACACAAACTAAGGTCCGCGGGTAATGTCCGGCTTTTTTTAAATAAAAGTGTATCTGATGTTCATCCCGTGAAGTTGGAGGGTACTTGACATGTAAATACGTTTATTTTCAATCTTGGGACGGGTGTTTTTGTTATTGCATTGTTGTATAACAGTGATTAGAAGATCAGTGGTACCACTATGATGTGTGTTATTGAAATGAATAGAAACGGGCTACTAACTAAATTTCGAATGTCTCTAAGGTAGTCTTGGATTCGAAGATCATTTGACACCTTGAGAATATTATTACATAAATGACTCCTCTACTATTACGCTTAAATTTACCACTGATCTTGACGATCATTTTAGAACAAATGATGGTGGATGAAGTGAGCACATGTTTTTGCAGGCCTGACAGTTACGTCGCTAACGAGGCCAAGTGCCAATGAATTCAAAAAGGATATAATGAAGTAAAACTGTTCCAAATTTCAAGCTGCTATCTGTGATGGTTACAAAGTTATGACGAGATAACGACATACGAACACATTTTTTGTACATTTTCTATAGTCCAATTTCATACACATAAAAATGTTCTAACGTCTCTATTCGACACAGAAAGATAATCTTGGTGTCATTTGTTACAACATGATTAGAAATTTGGCGCCAAAAGTTGTTTCATCAAAAGGGTAAAGTTTCATTTTAGTTACAATGTCGCGACTAGTAAAAACAAGACTACGATTTACAGTGTAACGAAAAGAATCACCGAATACTCTAGGCAGCTTTAGAAAGAGGTCGGTTTTAGTTTCTGGAGTAGATAATAGCTCAGCGACTTTCGACGGTTCCCCTAATTACGTATTAAACGACTTATTCGACATCATTCATCAACGTCGAGTATTTTCTACATTGTTGGCCTGTTTTATATGATTTGGTTTTTTGAGGGTTACTCCTCTAAGACACATCGCGAAGGCGCCTAACAACTGGCGACCCCGAATTGGTTACTGGTAGATGGTACAGAAGTTTTTTAGAAGCCATCAGCCATGCACAAGTATAGGCAGAATTGAAAGTCATCGCCCTAGACTGCAGCTAGATTTCTGATTTTGTAGCCACTTCGGCGAAGTCAGAGGGCTTTCAACTGGTAGAAGGTAACGAGAGAAACTTTTTGTTGACATTCAGACGTAGGAGCATCTTACAGTGAAGCAGTTCTGATTTAGGTGTGAAACAGCTTCCCACAGTTTTGTGTTGAAAGGAGGAGTACCGTCCTGTAGAAGCTGTTTCGAAGAAATCTCGCCTGCCCGGCATCCCTTTGGCTGCGAAGAAAGTATTTTGAAGGTCATCCTCTGCAAAGCCAAGATCTACCGTTGAACTTTGACGAAGATGTCATCCTGTTACTTATGGTACACGAGTACAGTATTGTGATACTGCTGCACTGATCAAGGAGCGGCTGAATCTTTGCTATTCGCTACACAGCTGTTAGTTTGCCACTGCACTGTTTAACTTTGTCGTTGTACTTGTCAGTGGACTGTTACCAGTTTCGTCTTGTACCGGAGATTACCTTGGATAATTTCGGAACCAGCACCCGGAGCCAGAGGCCACATCACTGAGAACCAGAGCCAGTTGAAACATCAACGATGAACCGGAGCCGTTGCAGACCAGTGTATGACTTTATATGTCAAATTTGTATGAGTGTATGAGTGTACGAGTGTACATGTCAGATTATGAGTAGGTTTGTAATCATTTTTTTTTTAAACTGTATATAGAAACAAATATTAGGATATTAAAATGAGTCACTTATCTGTCCATTATCACGGGTAACCCGTGACTCGTGAAAAGATTTTAACTGGCCGATGAAATTGTGACTTATTTAACATTGGCTTGATCATTACTTACGCAATCAGAGACCTTGAGCTTTTTGTCATTGTTAACATATGCAGTAGCACACAATGCATATAGTCCCATAGGCAAGGCACTCACTGGGACAATCTCTTTCTTTTCATCTTGATTGCTGATAGCTATCAGTCCAACCTTTTCTAAAATTGTGTGGATACTATAGAAATAAATAGACAGACAAATGAATGCAATGCTAATTTCATCACTGTGCCTATCTTAATGCTGAAAAGAAAATGTTATCACACAAACTTTTGCCAATGAACCTGGAATATTAAAGCTATGGTCTTGTTTGATTGTTTAAAGTAATAACATTTGATGTTATTCTTCATTTGAAAGCAAACTTGATTTAGACCTTTTATCAAGAATACTAAATGTAATAATGTAAGTACAACAAACAATTTCAAAGAATCTTGTAGGCGTTTTATTATGGGAAAAATTAATATACTTTTGATTAAAAGACCAATATTACATTGATCTTTTTGACCTATAGGAGAAATCAACTTTTAAATATCCTTTCTATTGGGATATTTTTTTTCGATCTAAAAGCGGCAGACCGACAGACAAAGCTTATAACGACTTGTCATCGTAAGAAGGTCTACGCCATAAATCACATATTTTAAAATTATTCAATGTTCATTCATTAGATATTAGATATATAAAAAAAATAAAGAATAGCTTTTGAATTGTTAAGTATACCTAATGTTCTAATTCTTTACATTGTTTTATTTCATTAAAATGTTTCTTTGCGTGCAAGTAAAAGAATGAACTTTAAAAGCGTTAAATGAATTAAAATTATTCAAAATTTCAAGCTACTATCAATCATGGTTACAAAGTTAGTCAGAGTTCATGATACACTCATTCATTTTTCGATCACTGTTTTTCCAAAAATTCCGTGTAGACCAGTTTCATACACATAAAAACGCCGTAGCTTCTTCTCGCCTACATGAAAGATAATCTTTGTGTCTTTGTAATCCTTGAATCAAGTACTACATAACTCGACAATTATAGTATTTTGAAAATTTGCTTAAGTTCCCAAGTAGATGTAGCCTATACTTCTCTATCATGATCTAGAAGATTGTATTTAATATAGTTTTGAGTTTCTATTTATAGATCAAGCCCTATCTTTCTAATTAATTGGCTGTTCACTAATTCTTCCACTTGCCTAGGACGATAAAATATGAACAATTAACTTGATAGCTCTTACCTAGGATCTAAGACAAGACATGATAGAAATAATAGCAGTGAAATTTACTATATACATTCTTTATTCGCAATTTCGACCCAACAATAAAAAAAAACGACTTTTTGAAAAGCACTTTACTTTTTGTGCGTAATGTATATGACACTTGGATAGCTCAGTCGGTAGAGCAACACATTTTAAATCTAAGGGTCAGCTGTTTAATCGGGTAATGCTTTTAAAAATATTTTGTAAAATTTTTTTCGCACAATTTAAGTTTAAGAATTCAATCTACATAAAAGTTAAAATGGAATTTATAACCTCAAAATGATTTTAATGGTGTTTGAAGCATCAGTGAGCCTTTCAAATATTGTGATAAAAAGCAGAAAAGTCGAAGAATGCTCACATACATCATAACATGTGACTAGGCACTGCGTTAAGTAAAGTATTCACTAAATCTAAACGTCGCATCAATACACAAACACTTATAGCGTAAACGTGTGGATCTGTGCTGTTTTCTTCTTATTAATTAGTAGTGATTTTTCTTCCTCACGATTTATTCATTATATTAGCCACTCCTTTAAGAAATGTGGTACTGAGGCTTCTTCGTCTCATGAAATCTGAAATAGGAACACAAGTCTATTCCAGACCCATAAAATATCCCTCAATTGATGACTGGAATGCACTAAGTTCATCAAATGGTCAATAGTTTACTCATGTCAGATGAATACATGGGCGGAGCCAAGCACTATTTCCGGTATTGAAAGCCAACAAAATGCATATTCTGAGGTATCTACAGTGAATTATCCTGCTATAAAAAAGTTTTATTTCAAAAACCTTATGTGCTATTTTTGTTCGTTCGGTGCATTGGGCGGCAATCTGCTTCCACAAAAATCTGTCATTGGCAATGTCTGAAGCCTCTTCCCACCTGCTCTGAGGACCTCGATGAAAATGTGGCACCAATTTGTACTAGATGTCCCTGTTTGCGCTTTCCTCGTAATGGCCTCCATGTCATCGCAACTCTTACTATGCGTAATTCATTTTGTTTGAGAACATGTCCCGCAAACCTCATTCGACGCTGTTTCACAACCTTACTAAGGGGTCGACTCCCAATTCGGCATAGGATTTCCTTGATTGAGACCCGATCTCTATAACTGACTCCTAAAATCCGTCTTAGCCATCTTTGTTGAGACACATTTAGTCTTTTTCATTTTCGGCAGATGATTATTCACTGCACTTTATTAATGGAGCCCAGCCACTGGTAGAAGTTTGTAACCTCTCTTGGCTACGTTTTTGGAATTAGGTGACTGTAGTTTGCTTCAGATTTTATATCGAAAAGGGAAGTTTTATCGTCAAAATCATTTTTTTTTGGGGGGGGGGGGTTTAAACTAAAAAATCAGTGTAGTTTTTTTTAAATTCAAAACCCCATTAGCAACGCTCATGGTGACTATAGTTTGCGTTAGAATAAAATTGAAGACAGAGGTTTTCAACCTCAAAACTGTCTGTATGGGGGTATTTAAACTAGAAACCATCAAGAAGGGTTTTGAATTAATAAAACTATTAATATATTTATAATAATAAAAATATACTAATTGAAAATAAAGCCCTTTGGACAAGGGGGTTTAAACTCAAAACGCCCCTTGGCTTGACTACGCTCATAGAATTTTGAGTGTGTAATATGCCTTTTTTTTATATTGAAGAGGTCTTTTTTAGCTTCAAACCCCGCTGGAGGGAGGTTTAAACTCAAAAACCCTTTGGCTACGTTCATAGAATTTTTAGTGTGTAATTTGCTTTTTCATTTGAATTGGTGATTTTTAGCTCTAAACCCCGTGGAGGGGGGTTTTAAAAGTAAAAACCCTCTTGGCTAGGCTCGTAGAATCTGGTAACTGATGTATCCGGAGGATATTCCAGCTACCCGTCGCCTCAGCGTGGCCCTCCGGTGGAAACATCCAGAGGTGGATCTGGACAGGCTAAGAACGAGTAGCGAACCAGGCCTTCTAGCAGGTCTCCCTGGGTGAGCTTTTGTTTTTTTTTATCTCACTCGGGGTGGGGATGGAACAAGTAACCTGCAACCCAGTCCAAAAAGTCCGCCACGCCGTTCCACAAAGGGGGTCGTCATCAGTTTCGGATTGCTGGATTGGCGGCCCTTGCACGGAACAGTGGCGGTTACATTATAGGAATATGAGACAAGCTCCCCGCAGTTAGCGCTGTCTCTGACACTTATAGCGGGTGACTTAAGATTCGGGGAAGGTGCGCTGTGTACACGGCACGGCCCGGTTTTCCCATTCAGTCAACCGATGTGGCCGCCTACCATTGGGTGCCCTCAGACAGGACAGGGGTGAAGAGCCCCATGTCCAGGCCTGGTGGTTGGATAAAAGCCTTTCTAACCATCAACGGGATAATGGCGCCTCCGGCGCCGATTCCCTACTGGACTTCATCGAAGGTAACTGATGTATGGATAGTCTTATATTGAAGAGGGGTTTTATTGTAAATTTCATAGGAGGTTGTAAAATCAAAATCTTCCTTAGCTATGCTCTTAGAATTCGGGGAACATTGTTTGCGTTCTTTTTTGTTTTTGTTTTAAACAAGAGGGGGATTTGACTGCAAAACCCCTGGTAGGGGGTTTTAAACTCTAGACCAACTAGGTTGCGCTGGGGCAAGTGATGGTTTAGTATTAAAATCTCACCTAAAATAAACAGAATCAAAGCAAAAAAAAGTCACTAAATTCGGATTTCCCCCCCCCCCCCCCCCGATTTCATTTCGGGGAGGGGGTTCCCCCTGGCTAGCCCATGGATGAATATATGAACATTTCTCACCAGGCCACTGCAGATGCTGCTGTTCTAAAACTGTTAAAGAGTCAAATTATGATAGGTCGCCAAACAGGAGAGCAGACACAAGAAATACGAGCAGATTCCGGATTTAAAGAAGAGCTTAGTGAAAGCAATAGTCATCTTGGGCGCGATAGATGTCTAATATTAAATATATTGGATTTTTGACATATCGGCACAATTTAGGCCATGTAATGCCTAAAACCCATCAAGGGTTACTTCCCCTTTATATGTCAAGTGCTAAAAGTTACACAACTGAGGTATTAAAAATAAGGTCAATTTTCAACTCAAATGATACTCACACATGTTCGAGTATCTTGGTAAGAACAATTAACTTCTAGTAGATTTCTATAGTAAATTATTTGAGATAAATCTTATCCCAACACTAAAAGCATCATATGTGAAAATGAGAATAACATCACAATTAGCTCGACAGAGTATCGATAGGAAAATAATTAGTGACAATGGACCTCAATTTGCTAGCGAAGAATATCAAATTCTCTAAACGCTAGGGTAAAAGGCACATTACGGCAAGTACCATATATCCACAGTCTAATGGCAGGGCAGAACGAGCCATATAGACAGTTAAACACCTTTTTAATAAAGCTAGAACATTTTCAAGACCCATATATTTTTTTCTTGCAGTTCCGAAATGCTCTCGCCCCTTAGACCTTGACCTGCGTGGGGAAGAACAAATCTTTCAAGAAAAGAAGCCTATATCAGATCTCAAAATCCCAGACAAAAAAAGTCATCATATAAATATGAAAATAAAACGGCGAGACGCACCGAGCGACTAAAGATTCACCCTGGAAACAGATGCAATTGAAACCTGACAATTCGTGGGAACATCTCAGAAGCGAAGACAAAAGATTCTACTGGGTAAAGACTCCGGGCAACATAAAGGAAGTATAAGATAATTTAAAAAAAGACATTTTTCGAATCAATGGTTATGAAAGACGTTCTTAAAATCGACAGTCATTGATATAAATGCTACAATTAGGATACATATTTGATATTAATTTGTGTAGTGATCTCAGGACCAAACGAGTAGATAGAATCAGTCAGGAAATTCGCCATGTTTAGAGACGCTAGGACAATAGAGACGCTTAGAGTAGAAGACTCAACCACCATTTCCCCTATAAATAAACTTTTTAAAGGTTTACTAAAGCGTTACCCAGTTCCTTAAAGAATTTTTGAAAATCCGAGCAGTTGTGGGGACTCGCATGTTATAAATCTTGAATGGAGCCCAACACTACCCAAGCAGAAAGCGGTACATCAAACATGCAACATGAAGAACCTACGACTACCAATCTGCAATCAGTGGTAACTCGATATGGCAGATAAGTTGGATTACCACTACGTTACCCTGATGCAGATATTTAGATACATATTGTAATGTTATGTCTCTATATGTAGACCAAAACTTCTTGGCTTTTATTACGTTATGTCGTTAGTAGTAGGGCTTCAAATATCTGTCGTGCTGAACATCAATGAACTAATTTAACTTGTTTCTAGTGAGACAGTATTAGGACTTCAAATGTCTGTCGTGCTGAACATCAATGAACTAATTTAACTTGTTTCTAGTGAGACAGTATTAGGACTTCAAATGTCTGTCGTGCTGAACATCAATGAACTAATTTAACTTGTTTCTAGTGAGACAGTATTAGGACTTCAAATGTCTGTCGTGCTGAACATCCATGAACTAATTTAACTTGTTTCTAGTGAGACAGTATTAGGACTTCAAATGTCTGTCGTGCTGAACATCAATGAACTAATTTAACTTGTTTCTAGTGAGACAGTATTAGGACTTCAAATGTCTGTCGTGCTGAACATCCATGAACTAATTTAACTTGTTTCTAGTGAGACGGTATTAGGACTTCAAATGTCTGTCGTGCTGAACATCCATGAACTAATTTAACTTGTTTCTAGTGAGACAGTATTAGGACTTCAAATATCTGTCGTGCTGAACATCCGTGAACTAATTTAACTTGTTTCTAGTGAGACAGGAAATGTTTAGTCCATTAATGCCGGAAAGTGTGTATGTGTGTTTGTCCGGGGGACTGTTAATGCTAGTGTGTATGACTGTGTATGACCTTTATTGTTAGTCATTGGTTAAGTGAACTGCTAAGAAAGTGCGTTACATACGATGTGTAGAAGTGGATCAATGAAAAATAGAGTGCTGAACGAGAGAGAGAGAGAGAGCGAGAGAGAGAGAGAGAGAGAGAGAGAGAGAGAGCGTGGAATGATTGCAATGGAATGTCTCCACTAGAGACGCTAGAGTCCTTACGTTGTTTTCTTGGTGTGTGGCTACATTTCTAATACAACTAGCTTCAGCAGTTCGGCACCATGCTGTTCTAACGACCACATTGGTTTGAATCAATAGAAAGACTTAGAAAAATAGTTTAGAGAATGGAACAATTTTAAAAGAAGACATTTAATACGTAAACGTATCTTATTAGAGATCAATTTCTTACAGTACCTCAAAGGAATCAAGCTTTTTTGTACAATGCATTTTAATTGTAGGCTCTCTGTCTCTGTAGATAACAGTATTTTGTAATAGTTCCATTCGACCTTGACACTTTGACAGGTGGAACTAGCTGTAAAATTCAATTCAAATTCAGCGAAATCCTGAAACAGAACCGTGTGAATTTTATTGATTCAATTGTGTGACATGTTATGGCTGTCGCCATTCACTCAATTGTGTGACATGTTATGGCTGTCACCATTCACTCAATGGGCTATGATGCGCGTGTGCGTTTCGTTTCTTTGCTTTAAAACTAGAATAAAAAATTGGGCCGGAAGTACCTTTTTCCTTATATATCTTTTGCATTTTTCAGTTCTCATTTTAAATTAAACTGACATTATTAAGCTGTAAATTTAAGTGTACCTGATAGAAAAATAAATTCTGCACAAAAAATAGGAGTAGTTGGGATCAAACCCGATAGAGGCTATGAAAAGAAAAGACCTGAAACAAGCGCGTGAAACTACACATTTACAGTACATTATTTGATGAGTCTTTTACCCAAGATCTGTGTATTTTTTTAGGACTAGCTTACTTCATGTACCCGGCATTTTCCGATACACAATTTCACACAAAAATAATTGTAGAAATAAAAATTGTGATTTTAAGACTTTCAATGATTTTTTAAAAAGGTGTTTTTTAAAAGGTGTTACTGTGATCAATTGTGAATATTCGTTTGGTATGAATCCTATTTTGTGTCTGTTTTAATTTCTTAATGTTTTTTTGAGTAATGGGGTCGTGTTTTCTCCTGATATTTATACCTGGTTATCAGCAGATATTGGTCCAAAATAATGCTTAGCTTATAAATATCAAAAAATCGCATGTAAATATATGAATGAACTTGTTTTAGATGAAGTCCATTAATAATAGTTGCTTTGAAAAATTGATCTCATACATGTCATGGACCTTGTGATAATAGTCATAGATCTATAAAATCTATCTGTAATCTATATAATCATAAATATTCACGTTGAATTCGAATCGTAACTATAGAATCCGTAGAGATCTACTTCTAGAATATATATCTAGGTTATAAATATAGTAGAAACAGAATCTAAGGTAATCAGAATTTATTATAACTCTAGGCAGTCTAGATCTTGAGTCTTAGTCTTAGTCTTGAATTAAGACTAGATTAAAGGCTATTATTCTATAAAAATCTATATATACGCTGCCTTCATTGACCTCACCAAGGCTTTCAACTCGTTCAATGGTTAATGGAGGATTCTGGCCAGGCTCGGGTGCCCAACTACACTCCTATCCAATCTCAAGTAGTTTCATGTGCGTAAAAAAGGCCAGATTAGACACATGGTGGCCTGTCATCATTTTCCAATAGAAAACGGCGTGAAGCAGGTCTGTGAACTTGCTCCTACTCTACGTCTACTATCTCATACAAAATATAACAATAAATGGTCCTAAGAGAGCTCCTCTATGCTAGCCCAAAATGAACATGATCTCCAGATCGCGGTCAACGAATTTGCATAAGCTGCCCCCTTTTTCTGTTTATCTATAAACCTTGGAAAAGCAGAAGTAATGTTCCAGAAGTGACCCAATAAAACCTACTCAGCCCCAAAGATCACTGTAAATGGACGTCCCCTTAACGTGGTAGACCACTTCACACATCTAGGAAGCTTAGTATCGAATGACACCTCGCTTTCAAGGAAGTTGATAACCGTCTGGCCAGGGCCAGTAGTGCTTTTGGACGGCTCCAGGAGTGAGTTGGCTCCGCATGCCTTCAAAAAAAAGTGTTTACCAAGCAGTGGTTCTCTCAACCCTTCTATATGGCTCTGAGACATGGGTATTATACAACTAAGTCTACTTGAACGTTTTCACCAAAGATGCTTTAGCTCCATCATAAACATACGGAGGCCAAACAGCACTACAAACAGCGATGTCCTTGCGAACGCCGGGATGGACAGTATAGAGGGACTTCTTATGGTCCGACAGTTACGCTGGGCAGGGCACGTATCCCGTATGGGAGACGAACGTATGCCAAAGGCAGTCTTTTTTGGTGAGCTAAAAGGTGGTCGACGTAACAGAGGTGCCCCACGGTCTTGGCGTTGAAAAGTAGATCTATAAGTATAAGTATATTTAATTGTCACACGTTCAACTTGTTGATTGAAGTGCTAATTTGTTAATGGTGCTGGGAAGTGCTAAAGTTGTAGACTCTTTCTTGAGATGTCATATGTTACAAGAAGTTACAAGAAGCTACTGTGGCATGCCGGGGATTCTATGTAGATCTCCAGATCTAAATACTATCTTAGAGATTCAATAAATGAAGATCCTGAGAGGGTGCAAAAGATCCATGTTAATATATATGTCAAACATTGTGACTATAAAAATGTACTCAACCTCTTCTAATTCTTGTATTAAAAATTACTTCAGTAAGTAATGAGTAAACAAATTTTATACCCAAACTTTATACATAATAATTATAAGGCTTGTCTTTGAGTCCGGAGATTTATGAAGAGTGCAGTCAATCATGTGGCTTCGCAGTCCCATGTACGACCTACATATTTTGTTACAGCCAGCGCAGACATAACTGTTGTCCGCAGCTGGTCGATAAAGTTGTTTGTCTTTTTTTTCGCCGTCTACGTCTGTCATCGGCAGAGGATTTTTTTATTATTTTTTTTTTTTTTGGGGGGGGGGGGGGGGGTCTCAAATGTGTATCCACGGGATTAATTTCTTCAATTCTTCTGGATAGAGTGCAGAGTTTATTTGTGAGTTAGTTATCCCACTCTTGGTCAGTGTGTCAGCCTTCTCATCTCCTTCTAGTTGTAATTGAGCTGGTATCCATTGAATAACAATTTTTTTGCTGTTGTAGTTGAGCTTTGTAAGTGCTGTTCTGAGGTTTTTAATATAAGAGGAATCAGAGTTTTGCAAGCTTTGGAGGGTTGTTTTTACATCGGTTAGAAAGACAATCTGAGTGTGTCTGGCAGTGAACCATGTAAGTGTTAATCACCATTATTACTAAATGGAATACTAGTATATATACTAGCCATCAAGAATGAATGGTTGAAAATCAATAATACAAAACAATGTGATCTATCAGGGGAGAGAACCATTAAATTTATCTCAGACTGAGTTACGACACCTAGTTGGCAGAAAATCCACTAACGCCACCTCATAGCTTAGAACTAACAGAAGGAAATGTAAGTGGATATTGCAGAAAATGGAGTCGACAGATCGAAATCTATGTACATGCGACAGGAGGCTACGGAAACCCAAAAGTCAGTTCTAAGACCAATGACGACATTGCCACCTTTCTTGCATCATTCACAACCAATCAGTAACCTCTTCCCACTGCCACCATACTAACACACATACGTACTCCATAACACAGATGTTATTTGAGACGCATAAAAATGGCTGACAATCTTCGAGGAAGTAGTAGCATTCAGAAACTAAAACCTCTCTCTCTTCTCAAATAAATGCTCTCATTCTCATGCGCCCACCTAATACGGCCTACCTCGATCCCCCTTGATAGGTTAGCCAAGCCAAGTCCAAGTGTGCTTAGCCTTTCGGCCATACATTCCACATGTTTATCAAATTGTGAGGTTATCGACATTTAAAAATGAAATAATAATATAAAAAATTCTTTTAAAATTTTAAGCTTTTCATTCGTTAAGAATTATTATCGACTCTTTCCACGACTTTTCGCCAAGAAAATAAACCAATGAACCATTAAATCTTTTTAATCAGTAGCGTTATATTAGCATACAATTTGCCACTCAAAGTTCTACAGTCCCATGATCCACCAAGTCCCAACCACACCTCAATATACCATCGCCTCCACTGACAAATGGCCAACTTGAATTAGAGGACACATGGTTCGTGCCCTGGTCAGGACTGTCCCTTATTTTGATATATTTAATTTACCATGTTCATTCATAGCCCTAGTGTTGGCTTAATCTATGGATGCATTATTTATTGTTGCAGCACTTAGCATCACATCTGTGTTTATAATCGGACTTGAACTCATACCTGCCCGTACCAACTCTAGTGTGCTATGTCATTCAAAAGTGAATTGTAAATATTTACTCACTGCCATGTAAAACGTGTGAACACCTAGTCCGTTACTTCCATTCATTATATGCGCATTTTTCAAACAGAACAGTAAGGAAACATCTGTCATAGTGGAATCTAAAAGTAACATTTTGTCCGTGTACTCTGGTGATGCTGGAGTGGCCTTGATGGTGTTGACACGTGCGCCAGTGATAAAAATAGAAAACTCTATATAGAAGCTGTACTCTACTGTTGGCTGAAATACAAGTCAAAGAGACAATATTAAAAAGAGTTCATGGCCCACGTAAAGCTTGGACAACTTTGAAACTCATTATTATTAAATTACAGATCCACGTACTTTCTAAACAACAGTTTTTAACGAATCATTCAAATGCATTTCTTATGCATAGACTGGTATTAGGGTCTATTTTAATGTTAAATTTTGTTAAATCTCTTCTTTCCTTGAGCTCACATCCTAGAAGTAGACCACTAGGCCCACTTAATATATCCTAATATTTCCTATAAATCTACTTTTACATAAAGCATAAAATGAATTATTAAGGTTGATCGGATTTCAGCGTGCCTGAAGCCTGAAGAGAAATAGTAGGTAATAGGCGATATTATGCCGCCCACGCCTGGTCCGGTTCTTTCTGTGGTCTTACCATAAACAATAGGCTCATAAACCTACCCTTAAAAGCTGTACCATCGCAAATTAATATTATGCTGAAAAAAAAAAGTTTTTACGGTTTCTTATTATTGCTGAAATAGAGGCGACGCCATATTGTTATGATGTTCTGGAGAGGCAGTAAAGAAAAAACTTTCACTGAACTATATATTGTTTAGGAATTTATTTTTTTTTAAATATTTCCCTGACTAAGCAGTGTAAGCACTATTATATTTTAGGATTAGGTAGGTCTAGGGTTAGGGTTAAAATTAGGGTTAGGTTTAGGGTTAGGTTTAGGGTTAGGTTTAGGGTTAGGTTTAGGGTTAGGTTTAAGATTAGGTTTAGGATTAGGTTTAGGGTTAGTTTTAGAATTAGGGTAAGGTTTAGGATTAGGTGTACAATTAGGTTTAGGCTTAAGCTTGGGTTTAGGGTTAGGTTTACAATTAGGTATAGGGTTAGGTTAAGGATTAGGTATAGAATTAGGTTTAGGCTTAGGATTAGAGTAATAAACGTGTACAAAGTATCTCTAATATAGTTTATTTTAATAAAGCTTTTAAAATTACACAGGGGCGTTTCAGTAATGAACAGCATAATTTAGATAATTACTAGATCAATTAGATGGAACGCAAAAAATTAAAATAAGAAAACATCTACCTCGAGTTTTTGTATGAAATCTTCATTTCCAGTTACACGTTGGGCATGTTGATGAAAGTCCACACTACAAATAGGGTTATCATTATAGACAATCTGTGTTCAAAGATAAAGGCATGTAAATGTCAATACACAAAAAGAGATTTAAAATGAGATGGGCACTAGCACTGCACATTTTCGCATTCATCTTTGCCTGACATCACAGCCCCTTCCAATTTCCCGCGCTTTTACACCAGTTAGCTCATTTCTTTTCTGCCTCAATAGAGAACAACATCGGACAGATAAGTTCGCTTAAGCCTATTTTTTTTGTTAATTGTCTTTTTGTGTGTGTGTATCTAAGAAGGCCTCGTTGTCCAAACGTCCTTTGTCTTACTTGGTACCGCAGGGTACATATGTGCATGTTTAATAAATTTTCTAATCAAGAATATTACTCTCGGATTTCACATGAGAATGTAAGTTCTACTGATAAACAATAAGGCTTTAACCCTTTTTGAAAAAAAAACCTATATGGTATCACAAATATTGTTAAATTTTGAGTTATTAAAAATTAATTACATTATTGATTCAAAATAATTCATGCAATCTACTCAATATAAGCGAGGTTTTTAAAAAAAAGTTTCTATCATATTTCACATGTTGCAGTTATAGAGAAGTTTGGTTTCACAACATTTAAAATTTCATTGTAGACTACTTCGAAAAGATAAACAAAACGGTTTTACAACTGTAATGTAGTATATAAAATTAACCTTTAAATTTGTGTTTCAAAAGCATTTCTACATAAATTTATTCCTTATATCTGCGAGTTTAGACGTCCTGACGTACTTTATAATCCCCTTCAATTAACAAATCGGGTAAACCCGTTATAATTGTACTTTATTCGGTTCCCTGACATCTCATCATACGAGACATTTCATCATTGCAACATTTCATCACCATAACATTTCATCATTGCATAAAGTGCATTTTGCAAACATAAGTACATGTAGGTGTGATTAAGTAATTAACATACTGAGCATGTTAACCCTAACCCTAAATGATGAATTGCTATAATGATGAAATGTTGGAATGATGAAATGTTTCGTATGATGAGGTGTCTGGTCACCCTTTGTATCAAATTCATCTCGCGCTACTTTCATTTTATCCCTCTCTATTCGCGTTTAACAAATCGGGTAAATCCGTTTCCATTGTATTTTATATTTGATACTAGCCTGGCATTACCCGCGGCCTGCGGGTCTAAATTTGTGTTTTCTAATCTAGTGGATTGGATTTAGATGTATGTTAAACTTAGCTAATGTTCCTTTCAAGTTTTTTCTCTTTCGCTACAAAAATAAAATTAGTTTTGCGCAAATGGGTTTACCCGAAGCCTATACATACATATCTATTAAAAACGAAAAAAGCGATACATTAATAGTACAATTAAAACGGGTTTACCCGATTTGTTAAAGGAATGGGATTATAAAGTAAACAATTAAACGACATAATTTTTAGTAAACGAGTGTATTAAAAATGCTTTAGAAAACCAAATTTGAATGTTAATTAGATCAAAATATGAAATGAATGGACTATAATTAGTATTTTTTTATGTGTTAAAGTATAAAACTGTGCGAAGAGAAGTTATATCATATTAGAGTTTTAGACCTAGGCATGGAAGGATGTGTAACCATTTGGTAACCGTAATGTCTAATGAAAGAATGTGCATCGGGATATCTAAATTCGCAGATATAAATAACGAATTAATGTAAAAATGCTTTTGAAACACAAATTTGAAGGTTAATTTTATTAAATAATGAAATCAATAAACTATATTTTGTATTTTCATGTGTCAAAAAAACAACAACACTATAAGTGCAAAGTTTAGTTCTTAAAATTAGATCTAAATCTAAATCCTTTCGATCTTTTCTCGTGTCAACATTGTAAACATGGCCTAGATCCATAAAATACTATAACTGTAATAGAGTTGGTCTTTTTTTTTTGAGGGTCTTAAGTTTGTTTTAGGGCCACAATACATACACTACAGTCTAAGTTGGAATCCAAGGAACATTTCTGCCATGTTTTATCAAGATTAGTCAAGCGGTTTTTATTTCTATACGGGGACATACATAGGCCTACATACATACGCCAAACATTCTACTTTATAGTATTGATGGATGTAAACCCATTTTCGCTAAACTACTTCTATAGAACCAATCCACTAGAATAATAATACACAAACTAAGGCCCGCAAGCCCTGGAAATGTCCGGCTAGTTTATATATAAACAGACGCCTTCATATCATTGTAGACAACACTAACACCGGCGAAAGGCCGAACAATCAATAGAAGTTAGTCGACGCTGGTACTGAATATCAAACAAGTTTAATAACAATGAAGGAAACTGTCGAATGTCAGCTACGTTCATAAAATGCTAATCGTTTTCGCGACGTTTTAGCGCAAGATGATAATATATAACCCAACCCCGCAACCCTATGGAACATTTTGGCTAGGATGTGTTCATCCTCAATTCTGAAGGAGCTTCAGAAACACATACAACATGTTTAAAACCATGTCATGCCCATTAATCCTTCAAGAACTATCTATTCCTCTAGCATGCCAAACCTTAGTGGGATACTAGAGTTCAAAGTCAAGTGTTACTTACTTATAAATCAAATTTTAAAAACATTCTTATTCTAGAAACTAGCATGATAAAACCCCACTCCCACAAAAAAAAAAAGTTCTAAATACAATCTCTGACTATCCTTCGGCTTCTCAGTTCAATATCAAATATTTGAAGGATCTATGATGCTTTTTGGGCCATAATTTATCACAAACGTGCTTAGTTATTCCAATGGCAGTACTATTCTAAGAAATAACTAGGTGAAAGTTCACATTTTATATATAAAAAAAAATTACCCACCCCACGAAAAAAGTATTTAAAAAAAATAAAAAAACTTAAAACTAAGCCCTCATATTTACTTATGAAACATGTAAGACAAACAAACCATGAAGGATAAGATTCCTACCTGAGGGCCACTCTAGTGACCCCCCCCCAAGGTGTGTGAGGATGACATTCAATTGTATTCAACTTTGTTTTCTCTCAGCCTCAATTTGGTCACACTATTAGACTTTATTATCATGTTTTGGTTTCGTTTGGATGGCAATGTGTTCAATCATCGACCTCTACTATCCCATACAAAAACAAAGGAGATGGTCATAACGGAGCATCTTAATGCCAATGATTGCGCCCTGCTAGCAAACAATGAACATCATCTCCAGAACGCGGTCAACAAATTTGCATATGCTGCCGCCTGTTTTGGCCTATCTATAAACCTCAGGAAAACAGAAGTCATGTTCCAGAAGTCACCCAATAAAACCTCTTTGCCCCAAAGATGAGTATCAAATGACGCCTCGCTTTTAAGTTGATAACCGTCTGGCCAAGGCCAGTAATGCTTTTGGACGCCTGCCTACAAATATCAATGTCTTCCAAGCGGTGGTTCCTTCAACCCTTCTATATGGATCTGAGCATGGGTATTATACAGAAAGCAACTAAGACTACTTGAGCGCTTTCACCAAAGCCACTTGCGCTCCGGGATACACATTTGAGACCAAAAGAAAATCTACTGCCGAGGACAGACGCAGACGGCAAAAAGAATCTTCACAGACCACCGGCGGACAATGGTTATTGTTACGTGCAAATGTTAGTGTCAATGGGGAATGGTGCGAATGCGTATTGAAATGAGAAAAGAACCAAAAATGGAGGACTAGAAACTAAATAGTGTTTATAGTGTTCATGAAGATTGAATTGATAGTAAACTATGGCGTTGACGTTTTGTGTTGTATATTGTTAAAAGAGTCTCTTCATATAACAAAACGTAACAGTTATGCTTGCCCTGGTTGTGGCAAAATAAGTAGGTTACAGCTGGGGCTCTGTAGCCACGGGAAATATTGCATTCCTCATTAATCTTCGGATTCGAAGACAAGCCTTATTATTATTATTATTGAGAGCGCTTGAACTTGGCTTGGCTTGGCTACCTAGAAGGCGGCTCGAGGTTCGTCACCCGACTCGGGCAGAGTTGTGTTTACTGAGCGCCTAAAGGCAGCACTGAAAACCAACTCCTAGATACCCCCTTCCCCCCACTGGTCCACAAATGAGATTGGACCAAAAGCGCTCTGAGCATACTATAAGCATGAAAGTAGCGCTATATAAAAGCTATAATAATAATAATTATACATGGGATAGAACAATAATTACACAACAAACTTAAATCGCAAATCTAATTGACATACTCAGAGTCGACCCCCGACTGACCCTAGTTAAGAGATATTCAAGCCAAGTTCTTATTTTCGTTGGAAAAAAAAAGTAATATCGAAACGTAATGAAAATGAACACAGTGCTAGATCTTTCTTATCTTATCTTTTATAATACAGACGTTACTTTAAAAAAGAAGATGGTTACAAAGATAAAGAAGATTAAAAAAAGAAGATCTTTAATAAGGGAAATCAGATTATAGGGTGTGTATGTGTGTATCTCTTTAATGTTTTAAGTATATTCTCCTTTACATTTATTTCTTGTTTTATAAGCGGTGTACACTTGTATGAATTAAATAGAGCTTGCCGTTACACCAAAACGTTTCAAGCCACAACGAGTGATGACATTTTTTTATTTTTATTATTTCTGTACTAGTTTTATGAGATCTGAGTGTGACCGACAGTTTACACAAAACTAATAGAGCTTTTTCTTCACTTAAGGAGACCACTAAAAAAAAACAACAAAAATACGTTAGAACACAAACAAACAAAAAAAAAAACAATCTAAATTATCATTATTTATAAACATATAATAAAATAAATTTATATAATTAGACTTTGACATTCTAAGCCTAAACGTACTGAGTCAAAAATCATTTTTCTACCTGAGGACGTATTTACGAATGTATTAATCGTTAATAAGTTACCGAGTAAACAAAGTTTGGCTGGCTTCTAGGATTGTTCTGATAGTCACTGTCTAGGCGGAAAAGAAAATACAGTGTGACCCAGTCTCCACAGCTTGGTTGTTGTTGGTGGGTAATGAAATCAATGATACATTCTGAAAACAAACATTATGTGATAATATTATATGATATTACGTCATTGTTTGTTGTTTATGTTTTGAGCGAAAGCAAAGGATCGGACGGAAATAAAAAGATAGTTATATATGTCTACCTTGATAAAGACAGTCTCGTTATTATAATAAATTTTTTAATAACGTCTACAGTAATTTATTATTAATCTGTGACAACAGAACTTCAACATTGTTTGTAGTTTCTCAACTGATTTAATTCAGAGAAGAAGGGCCAACAGTAATATATAAACAATAACAACAAAGATCAAATTTGTTTAGTTCTATCTGATATTTTTAAAAACATTATTTACGAAATAAACAATGATACTAATCTAGGTCTACAGACAAAGTGATACAAATGGAACTTTAATACTAACACTTCTAACCCTTAATACTATATATCTGTTTATATTTTCAGGACCCATAAATCTTCTGTAATTTCTACATTGTTGGATCATTTTTTTATATCCTCTTTTCAGCTTGCAAACTTTTCTTGGAAACTGTAACCTAGATGGATGGACATGATTCTCGGAAAAGGCTTTAACTATTTTCCGATAAATTTGACAGTTTATGTATATCTTTGGGTAAGAATTACTAGGTAAATAGCCAAACTTTGGCGTTATAATGTTTTGAAATATAATAAATAATAATTAAATTTGGTCTGTAGGTCTAGACTCTAGGATGTACATACGTCAGGGTGTATTACTGCGTGACTTCATTAAATAGTGAAAGAAAGAAATAGACGTGCAGAAGCATTTGCGCACAGTCTTTTAATTTAAGTAAAAGAAAAACCATAAAGATCGAACATTGACACAGATCTCAAAAATGATTCCTAGATTAAAGAATATCTATGGCAAAAGAATTACTAATTGGCCGGCCCTGCAAAATAGTGGAGTATGCTACGCCAGGACTTTTTCGTATATGTTGCAATTTCAGGAGATTTCCAGGAGCTCCTGGTAAATCAGGAGGCCGCGGAAAATCTGTTATAAGTTATAAAATGGTTAAATTTAATAATTTACACCTAGGATTAGCATGGGGCCTATGAAAGTGCTGGGTCCACTGCAGTCGCATAGGTTGCAGAGGCCTAAGTCCGGCCCTGCAAAATAGCGGCGCATGCTACGCCGTGGGTCTACTAGTAATCTTTATTATCCGTAAGGAAATTTGTCTTACAATTTGTGCATCACACCAAACAAAACAAGATAACTGTAGAAAACCAAAATATACATTCACACCAGACTCACTTAAAATTTACATGTGAAAAGTTAATATCAGATGGTTAAATTTTATCTAGTTATTTGATTTTTTGGGGAACAAAAGAGTTTTTGTGTCTGTTTGTCTTTGCTATCGGTGACTTGTATCTCTTTAGGGTATTCACAAAATACATAGTAATGGAGTTTCATGGTCAATAACACTGATAAGAATATTACTGATAATGCTATCATTACTGATAATACTAATAATACATGAAGCAATGTAAATTGAATGGATGTTCTTTAGAAGCATTACCTGTTACTACGTAACATGGTAACCCCATTATTATTATTGTAACAAGTACTTTCTAGTCTCAAATTACTTTTGAGTCATTGTGAAGACTTTCCCCAGCGGATGTCTAGAAGTGCGTTCCCCTGAAGCTCATCGAGTCTTTACTTCGGGTGTTAGCCTGTGAGCTTGGAACAGTTTGTTTTTTAATTCATAAATCAGACGTTAGATTGCTTTAGGGGATAGCATTGATATGAGATTAGTTTGTAATATAGGATTTGTGAGGTGTGTCATACCTTTGTGGAGTGTGTACATTTAAGATTTTTAGTTAGAGAAAAGCCTGTAAATTTACAGCCAGCTGTTTACACATTTATTTGAATCTTAATGTAAAATAAACTATTTTTTTATATTTACGTTGAACTTTGTTTTTTTGTATTTTGATTTTAATAAATTTTTATATACCTATAGGTTATACGTAATAATTTAGGAAATAAATGTAGGGACCATTATACTACTGATTAGTTGATCTTAATTACCTTATTCTAGCCAAAGATCAAATGGGAACTCGTTAGTAACGAAAGGTCACACGGGGTCGTACGGGGATTGTTATTGACGATACATCTCTTTGACTAATGTTAGCTATACCCGATAATAGGTCAACCAATTGATCAAGTTTGCTCGTACTATAGGAGGAAAAGCTCCCGTCGCCCCAGCGTGGCACCTCTTTGGAAACGTTCGCCTGGGGAAGTGGAAAGGCTAAGAAAGACAGCAAACATGGCTCCCAGTGAGCTACCACGGTATGCTCTAGCGAGTGTACTTGCACGTGGTGGGGATGTGAGAAAAGCTTACTAACCAGTCCGAAAACTATTGCTTCGTTCCCCAACGGGGGCCATACGGGCGGTAATGACCCTCTTACGGGAGCAATGGCACATTATAGGCATATGGAGAGCCCCAGTGGGCTCACCCTTCGGCCTCGCATGGAAGGAGGAACCCATTGCGTTGGCTTAAGGAACCGTGTCCCATGACCAAATGGATATGATTAAATGATCATCTGGTTGCAGGGGGGGGGGGAACTTAAGACAGAGGGGTTGGTGAAGAGCCGATTCATCCTCCTGGCCATGAGATAAAATCCTTTCCCGGATCACATGGTTCATAGACGAGATGCGGATCATCTCAAACCATAAATGGACATCTCTACCTAGCATGGATGCTCTTTAGAATAGATACCTTTTTGTACGTTACATGTAAGCACAGAGAACCCATAGTAATTCCACTCACCATTTAGGTTTGAATGATTATTAAGAACTAATAATGCACTACCTATAATGACATGACAAAAGGACTGACAAAAATTAAGCTAGAGTCAGACTTTTAACTTGGTGGAAAGTTTGATAAACCTTCTCTGATGTATATATATATATATATATATATATATATATATATATATATATATATATATATATATATATATATATATATATATATAAGTAAAGATGGCAAAAGAAAGGGGGTACTATTCATGTTGTGCAAGTAAAGAGAAAGAGGGCAGGGGGAATGACGTAGGCGCTTTAGAAATGAGGCGAGGCATCACTCAAGCGTTAAAAGGGTCACGGTGACCAAGAGGGGGGTCTAATGTTCCAATCAACAGAATGGTGTGATGGTATGAGTTTCTAAGGAGGAATGCTGCTAGCGTTGGGCACAAGTAAGAACAGTTTGAAGAAAGAAAACTTCTAGAAGACATTTTTAAACGAAATCTAGATGGCAGAGTGGATTCAATTAAGTCGTTAGTTTTAATCAACCATTTATTAAATAGAAATAAAAAATGTGCATGATCAATTTATATCTATTCTGTTGGTAAAAATGTTGTAAAACAAGCAAATAGTCTTCCTTACCCTTGCATGCTCCTTGAACATAGCGTTTATTGTCATCACAAATACATGCGTAGGAGTTATGGAGGTCTACACAAGTCATCTCGTTGCAAGGAGTTCCTAGACAATCGTCCACAGAGCGAGAACATCGTGGACCTTCCCATCCAGGCTTACACAGGCACTCACCTACACAAGATCAGAAGTGAAAGTAGTCTTTCAATAGCTTCTTTGTTTCGCTGACCAAGTATTGCAAAGAACTAATTATACTATTTGCTTTTACCAAATCTTACATATCAAAATAATTGACGGATATCTGAACTACTTTACACTGACTATAGCGACTACAATGATGACAGTAGGATGAGTAGGTTGTTTGTAACACTGTTTATATACTATAGTTATGTAATATTTTTACAAAGCATATATCAACTCACTGTAACTGTTAAAAAGTTTGTACACGTTATTCTCTAATCAAGTTGAAACTTTGCACAATTATTTCTTATATCTTATATTCTTATACCTGACAAAAAAAATCAATAAAGATTATCTAATTAGTAAATTAAATATTGATAATTAATTATATTTCGTTTGATATCAAACAAGGAAAAGAAATTATACATTAGACATATGTGGCGCTATTAGCTCAATTAGTCCCTTTTATTGTTTATTCTTTGTCTAGACCAATCTAGGGTCAAGAAAATTAGGTTGCCGCTTAAAGGTTTGAAACTAACAATAGATAACTATAAAACCTTCTATTTTCCTGAGCACTTCGATTGCACAGAGGTTACCAGATGGAAGAGGCTTGAGCCCTCGAATTCTAACTCAAGTGGTACAACTTTTCTCATATAATACACATTTAACAAGCTATCACAGTAACTTTCACCCCGATACTCCCCACCCCTTTTATCCCAACTAGTCCAGATAAGTGATAAAATCATAGCGCATTGAGAAAGCTAAAAGCATGAAAATGCGCTAAATAGAACAATTGGTAAAAATATTTCTATCGCACAGATTTATTATTGTTAGTCTAAACCCATGTGCGCCCGGATCAATTAAAATCTATGTAGCAACTGAACAAGTAGTTCTTCCACTGGTGACTGAAGTACAGTTGTAGTAGACTAGCCTAGGCTTATCAGGAAGTGATGGCTCACCATATACGTGCACCCCTCTAAATTCTGAGTCACCAAATTTTAGCCCGTTTTTTACACCTTCAAATCAATTAACTTCTGCTAGGAAGCAACTTAACGTGTAGTGCTCCCACTGAAATAAAGTTAATAAGGATAAGCTATTATTGTAATAAAATGTTGTAAAATGTTTTGTTTTACATGTTTCGGATGTTCCTTCAGGGTTGAAGATAGTTTACTTCCTAGTCCAAACCTCCAAACGACAGTCCAGCGCGCAAACCGCACGACCAGGCAGCCATCTAGAATAGGCTAATCTGTAGCTCATGTTCGACCATGTGCGCCTTATTATAGGCTTGCAATTCAATATATAGTTAGTCGTAACGATTTGTTTTCATTTGCACATTATTACAGTTATCATTACATTTAGTTAAATATGATAAAAGATTTTTGTTTGTTTGTTTTTGTCTTGGAGGAAAAATCCTTGCCAGCTGTCTCTCGATTTGATATATGTGAAAGTTTTTTTAAACAGGATTGAAGAGTGCAGTCATCTTGATACATGCATTAAAAAAAGTAAAAAAGTACTTCGCATGACATCTGAGTCAAAACGTTGATTTGTATCGACGGAGCACTGGCAGCAGCATGAATTAACTGCGTTTTCTTGGTATTTCGGTAATGAAAATGCAGGTATCTAAGGCACTGCCTGATTCTAACGTCATTGTCAGCGAATACATTATAGGCCTCTACAGTCTAGGCATGAACAAACTACTCGGCCAAGGCTACGATGGTTGCCCTGTGGTTGGTAGCATTCAGAACTGTGTTCAGGTAAAGATTCGTGGAAAATATCCAAAAGCAGACCTTGTCCGTCGCTCGTCACACAAACTGAAACTTGTTATCACTGGTTTCAATGACGTTTGCTGATGGTGTCATCAAGAAGACTATCTATTTCTTCCGTAACAATCCCAAGCGTTGATGCTAAATTTACCTCTTTTGTGTGAGACACGATGGAATGAGAAATACGAATTCATTCGCGCTTTAAGTCACAACTTTGAGAAGATCTTTGGCTATTTGGCGCATGTTAAAATAACGGTTGTAAGTGAAACCATAGAACTTGCATATCTGTAATCAATGCTTGCTTCTCATGTGTTTCTGATTTATTTTTCTTTTAATTATCGTCAATAATTCACCCGTTCTTGAACCAGTTTCTCTGATGTTGCAGTCTGTCCATCTTAGCATAAGTGGCCACTCAACAACACATCCGCAGTCTGTCCATCTTAGCATAAGTGGCCACTCAACAACACATCCGCAGTCTGTCCATCTTAGCATAAGTGGCCACTCAACAACACATCCGCAGTCTCATTAATGACATAATCAAAAACCAACTTTATCATGCTGAGGAACACTTCAGGGATAGCATCCTGAGTAAATCCAGACTGCTGGCAGACAAACTTGGTAATGAATTGGTGCTGCCGAGAATTTGCAGTTGACAGATACACCGAGCAAAAACCACATGCATTGGATTTTGGGATTATTACAGAACACGACTTTACATTCTGTATCTTGATTCGTTAGTTTCTTCATTAACGTCTCGCTTTTCAAGCAATACTACTGCTCAGTTTTCTCTACATCCTAAAACGATGCAAGAGCTGCAATGTATAGAACAATCATCGCCGGCTTGTCCATCGCGACAAGACGCAATTCAGTAGTAAAGGTATTGATAGTTTTGGCAGCGTTTGCATTTTTTGTTTGATCGACCGTTGGGATGCACATGGTGCACAGATAAACTTACCAACGTGTACAGTAAATAGTTTTTTCAAATGTTAGTTTTTTACATTTTTAGTTCATGAAGTAAGTATTTACTGTGAACTTGATATGTATGGAAAGGGGGGGGGGCAAAAGTTATTTTCTTAATATTCTCTGTAATAACAAAAAGTTGAAGATACGACTTTGAGCCAGCTTGCACCCCCCTTCTAAAAATTCTGCGGGCGCCCATGTCTAGATCTATTACAAATTTAATAACATGACTAATTTAAACTATATGATACAATTACAGTTAATATAAGCTTTGTTTTCTAAAAGAATTATATATATTGTTACGAATCTCACTATCCAGGCTCTCTGCAAACTGCACCATACACCACCAACTTAAAGAACTTGACAAGTCAGGGCTCCAAAATAACGTAAAGGTTTAATGTCAATAAAATAACAGCCAATACTGTACAATTGGCAGCACGTAGAACAGTACAAATAGCTCTGCGATAACAAATATCTCTCCGATAACACCGTTCCGCCGTATCAAGTCTTGCACTGGTCTCTCCGTCTCGTTCCGGGCTTGCACTGGGTTCAACAGTTCGGGACTGACTTCACACACTTGGGCTCGATGTGTCGGACTCGATCACAGACCAAGATCAAGACGCCGGTCGTCTCAACTGTACTTGACAGTACTCCGCACTGAACCGTCGTAATGCTCCGTACAGAATCACACCGTTGAACTGTGCTGTAGTCGACCGTGTTCTGAACTCCTGTCGTGAACCCACTTTCTGAACCGTCTTGACTGCGACACCTCCGCTCTTTATATAGGGTCCCTACTGGCCTTCTAGAACCGGACAGAACGCCGCTCGACGTTTCTAGGTGGTCAGATGACTACAATTCTCGTGACGCTAATGAGCTCTGTTCACGACGGCGATTCTTCCCGAACCCTCTTGTTGACACTCGTCTCGGCCGATCGTCGTACTCGTCACGGTTGACCGCTCGTCTAGCGCTGGCCTGGGGCGATTTGCGTTGAATGACTACACTCACATCACTACCCCCATCTGTGCCACCACCAGGTTTATAACAATATATTTTCTTGTTTTCCTATCATTTATATGCGTTCCAGTGCTGTTTTTTCTTCTACCATAGCCTCATTTCAGCTCCAGAAATAGTTTTGACATACTCTGTCTTTGGAGTAGAAGAACATCGTAGCATACAACTTTGTATACGCACTTATATCAACAATCTTATTTTTTAATAGCTGTTATTTTGGTATAACCCAGCACCGAAACCTTTATGCTGCAAGTTAGAGAAGTCTGAGTTTAGATTTAGATTTAGATTGCAAAGCACATCAGCACAATCTTGGTCATGTCGTGCCTTCAGTACTTCAAAGGCCCCCCACATCTAGGCAAGAATTACAGTAGAAATCCTAGGAGCCATATAAGTTACTGTGTAAGGGTTACAATACATTTATAATTCATGTATTAATATTGTTTTCAACTACTTCATAAGAATCGGTTGTGTGAGTGTGTAACTTTCTCACACTTCCCATTCTCTTACCAAGTGGAAATTTTTCATAATTGTTCAAAGTCAATGATAGTACACGAATCAATCCAAAAATTAACCCAATTAATTAAGCGATTAGTACTAATTAATTAATTTATGTGGCAGAAAGGGAAGTAAACACTGCCACTTTTAGATAAATGTCATTAATTAGCGGTTCTTTCCCTTAGATAATATAAAATAATTTTTTTTTCATTTGCTTCTTAATGTTCAGATTGCCAAACCAGGCAGTGATGTAGAAAGTCAAAGCACGGCACACGTGAGCCTGACTTTGTCAGTAACACTAAAGGAGGACATTTTCGTAAATAACATTCATTATTGTTGTCCTTTTTGTCATATAATTTATGTTTGCAGGGAAATTTAATTTATCATGTAAGACACGAAATGGCGATATTTCTCTTCAAGGGATTATTTTTATGACTGGATTTTCTAACAAGTTCTAGAGCATTGCAAAACTAAGTTTGATATTACTATAATATTTTGAGTAGGATAGAATATTAGAAAAAGAGTTGAAACTTTAATAAAGCTTTGTATGTTTGTATTGAGTAAGATAAAAATAAAACAAGGTGTAACCATCTCAAAGTTGGCGCCATTGAGTGGATACCCCATTTTAATATTATGAATGGTATTCACAAGTCATGGTTTAATAAGGTGAACACTTTTAACCTTTAGGTTGACCAGAGTTAAGGGCAGTGAGTTGGTGATAGTCAGTTGATAGAGTGACTTCATAGCAGTCAGTTGATACAGGCAGTAAGGTAGAGTCATTATGAGTGGGAGTTAGTAGAAGTCAGTTATTGTAAGCAGCCACTATGGAGTTATTATTATAAAGCAGCTGAGACTTCTACCAGTTATTAAGTTATTACTTTATTCGCCAAGTGTTCTATAAAGGATTACTACTGATTATTCTTGAATTGTGTATCATATTCACTATGTGGTGTTGTAGTATATATTAAACGTATATTATACAAGGAGTTATTTCCTCATTTGCAAGAGAAGTATGATCACTTGAAGTGTTAATCTTGACATTCATAATATGAACCCAATGTCACCGGGCCTACATCCATAAACCACACCTGTAATATTATAGTGTCTCAGAAAATGATACGGTGACACAAGGATAACGCTATTGACTCTAATCTCTAGATTGGTCATTTGGAGATGGAAGTGAAAGATTTGAAAGAACTGTAGTTTTAGGTTTCCTTAAATTTGTGACGTGTGTGTTTGAGGCAATGTGTAAAGGAAATAAAATCCAATTCTGTGAAGTACATCTGACGTACCTGTACTAAGCTCACAACTCAAAGTGTTTTCCCACAGACAGTCGCACGACTGTTTACAGTCAGTCCCGTAACCTTGTGC
Source organism: Biomphalaria glabrata (assembly GCF_947242115.1). NCBI lineage: Eukaryota > Metazoa > Mollusca > Gastropoda > Planorbidae > Biomphalaria > Biomphalaria glabrata. Next base: position 15,667,578 of record NC_074728.1, read on the forward strand.
ACAGCCTAAACATAGAACGCAGATCTTGTCAGTTGTATTAATTGGATGTTTAGAACAGTCTTTGATACATGCAGATTGTAACAGCCATTTTATGAATCAAAGGATCTCAATATAAAAAGTTTTCTATGTGGACATAGCTAAACTACGGAGTTTATAGTCACGCCCCTTGGTCGAAATGGCGGCTTTTAGTACTCGGTTATTTAAAGATGTGTTAAATTTTACGTTTTGGCATTGAAATCAAAACCAAATTAATTAAATCTTAGATCTAGCAGACCTTTATAAAACTTTTAAAACGAGATCAATTTAATAATAATAATAATGTAGGCTAATATTAATCACTAAGCTAGCTTACTAAGCTTAGACTTAGCTTTAATCCCTTAAACTAGATTTAGGCTAGACTTTAAACTAAAGCCCACCAGCCTACATGAAATTACTCTGGCTAAACATAGATCTATCTCAGTCAATTCTAAATAAAAATGTGAAAATCTTAACAACAGTCATTAACAATCAACACACCAAAGACCTATACAATCCCCAAAACGATTCACATACTTGTCCATAACAGAGAAGAAGATTACCCGTCACGAAGGTTGTAATTAGAGAAACTCAAAATAAACACTTATTACTTTTTATATTCATAGCATGGGATCGAACCCAATATCTTGGGTTATGGTGTTTCGAATATAAAAACGAAATACAATAAGACGGAAGGAAAATTAAAAATAAACAGACTTATGGAAAAAGAATATGCTTTAAAAATGCAACTATGTATTTAAGACGGTTTGTCTTGTCGGCTCGAAAGCTTTCAAAAATTAATATTTACTTTGAAGCATATAAAAAAAAGTTCCCCTTTCAGATAACTATAGGGCAGATGATGTAAAGGTCATCTGTTTTTTGTGGCTCACGGTTATCGAGGGTGTCATGTGGCCAGCACAACGACCCAACTAATGTCAGATACCGGTGGAGAAGAAGCATTAAATATTTCGATATTTAATTGAGACGCTAAAGAAAAGTCAGAGATTTTACGTTGGACTAACATTTTTGTTGTGTGTGGGGCAGGGGAATAGTAAAAGTGATTTACGGCCGAAAAAATATGTGTTAAATATGCGTTAAAATGCAGACAGTTTATTGGAAATTCACAAAAAAGCGAGGAATGCTTTAGAGTCTAGAGTGTCATGTGACAGAATCAAAAGTACAACCATTTCTATATAGTTTAGTTTACATACATTTACAAATAAATACATTTACATACATTTACACTGCCCAGTGCTGATTCTTTTTTGATATCCTATTCTGCAACGACATTTAAATGATCCTTTGGTATTTTCACAGAATGTTAGTTTTTCAGGACAGATTCTGAAATAATAAATGCGATAGATTATTATTAGTATTTCTTTTGTCAACGTTATGTCACTCTTTACAATGGTTATTGTATCTTTTACCATCATCACAACATGTGAAATTTCAGAACTGAGTTTTAGTCGGTTTGTTGGATATTTTTTTAATACTGAGATAAACTTAAAACGCTTGAGTATTGCTTCAGCTGAGTTATTGCGTGTCTAAATATTTTCCCATGGACCCTTTATTCCGTACACCACATGGCACCTGCCATCCAGAATGAGAACAAGACACATCAGAGATGTGCATTTGATGCACTTACATAGCAGTAATTTATCATCGGTACCAATCACATTTATTTTAAGGAATCTCGTCAGCCGATAGGCGGCGCTTTATCCAAAGATCTGAAACCTACTTTCTGTCCTTCATCTAATCGCTGGGCGCGCATTTTCGTTGAGGTCAAACGTTTTGATTGCGATAAACTATTGTGTACAGTAGCGGACACTGTGTCAAAATCGGCCCGAGCGTATCTATACAATCGTATGCCATATGCTGGACATCCTTTTATAAATGTCCTCAAAATGATTATGTAAACTTTGATAATTTATCAAAAATGGAAAGCATGCATGAGTGGGTTTACGTAACAGAATGTATTTGAACTAATAGGTTATAATGTATTTGTACAAGTAGGCTATAATGTGTTTGTACAATTAGGTCATAATGTATTTGTACAAGTAGGCCATAATGTGTTTGTACAATTAGGTCATAATGTGTTTGTACAATTAGGCCATAATGTGTTTGTACAATTAGGTCATAATGTATTTGTACAAGTAGGCCATAATGTGTTTGTACAATTAGGTCATAATGTATTTGTACAAGTACGCCATAATGTGTTTGTACAATTAGGTCATAATGTGTTTGTACAATTAGGCCATAATGTGTTTGTACAACTAGGCCATAATGTGTTTGTACGATTAGGTCATAATGTGTTTGTACAACTAGGCCATAATGTGTTTGTACAACTAGGTCATAATGTATTTGTACAAGTAGGCCATAATGTGTTTGTACAACTAGGCCATAATGTATTTGTACAACTAGGCCATAATGTGTTTGTACAATTAGGCCATAATGTATTTGTACAATTAAGTCATAATGTATTTGTACAATTCGGTCATAATGTATTTGTACAATTAGGTCATAATGTATTTGTACAACTAGGCCATAATGTGTTTGTACAATTAGGTCATAATGTATTTGTACAATTAGGTCATAATGTGTTTGTACAATTAGGTCATAATGTATTTGTACAACTAGGCCATAATGTGTTTGTACAATTAGGTCATAATGTGTTTGTACAATTAGGTCATAATGTGTTTGTACAATTAGGTCATAATGTGTTTGTACAATTAGGTCATATTGTATTTGCACAAGTAGACCATAATGTGTTTGTACAATTAGGTCATAATGTGTTTGTACAATTAGGTCATAATGTGTTTGTACAATTAGGTCATAATGTATTTGTACAACTAGGCCATAATGTATTTGTACAATTAGGTCATAATGTATTTGTACAACTAGGCCATAATGTGTTTGTACAATTAGGTCATAATGTGTTTGTACAACTAGGCCATAATGTATTTGTACAATTAGGTCATAATGTATTTGTACAACTAGGCCATAATGTGTTTGTACAAGTAGGTCATAATTTATCTGTACAACTAGGTTGATAGGCAAGCTATTTAAATAATTTATTTCATGATTTTGAAACTATGTGGTACTACTGAATGAGCTAAGTATAAAACTTGAAATTGGAACTTTCTTTATGTGAAAAAGTGCATGCTACTATATAGGCCAACAATAACACATACAGGTACCATATAGGCCTACATGAACACATGCAGGTACCATACAGGCCGATACACTCCTATGAATAAATACTCCATTTTTAAATTGTGGATATAAAACAGCAATTGTCGCACCATTAGCACGTTCTGCTAGAAATCGGTCCAGGAATAAATGGCGATGTGCAGAACTGTTCATTCATAATCGCTGTCATCATAAGTTTAAACAAGAGTAGATGAGTCTCTAGTGTTTACAAGGAAACAGATTAATCATTTTAGTAAATTGTTTTAGCCAAATGATTTCAATAGTTGCTTTTTTTTATTGCATTTTTTTTTGCCCGTCATTTGTGCCTCTTTTTCTGCTGTACATTCAACCTCATCAATTTAAACTATAAAAACTGTGTACGACTTTTTACAAATCTTATATCAACTCTGTCAGTCTGTCTGGTAAAACTTTTGTACACGTTATTTCTCCCACACAAATTGAAACGTAGCACAACTATTCATTGGCGTAGACCAGAGGTTCTTTAACTTTTTTTAACCGGAGACTCCTTTATATAGTCAAAATTTGCTCACGTACCCCTAAGGGAAAAGGCTACATAAATGCATAGTACATAAATTATAAATGTAAAAAAATTTAATTTTGTGGCAAGAGTGTTTGTTAGTAGCAACCTCAAATCTCCACGACCACAAATTTCTAGTTGGTTTCTGTTATTTGTCAAGGTTCATTAGGCACTGAATCCCCGCTCTACCAAATAAGAAGATGGGAAAATGAAAGAAATGAAATTGGATTCTGTTTTGAAACCAGAATTTGTGGTATTCTTGTTTATACATCGGTTTTATGTTTCTCGTTTGTGGATATTTCAATAAGATGCTCCTGTATTAGAATGGATTCATCTGTGATTGATATCGGAGTTTGTCTACACGTAAAGTCGGGGTTATCCAAGTGAAGCATGTCTTCAAATCTTTGGTTTAAGTTGTTATAAAATAGATCGTAATAGACATATTAAACAGTTGTGAATGGCGAGTTGATTATAATTCAAATATTCCTTTTAACAATGAAATTATTTTAACTGTATACGATTTTCATCTTTTTTCGGACCCTTTGCGGTCGTCTCGCGGACCACTTGCGGTCCGGTCCACGTGCCACAGTTAGAGAACCATTAGCGTAGACAATACATGAATCAATAAAAAAAATAACCAATTTGTCAATTAATTACTAGTAATTAGTTATTTTTTTTATTACCAACAAGTGAAGTTAATCATTAATTTTTCCCAGATATGGCTAAATATAAAGGGTTTGGTCCCTTTAGATAATTCTACACGTTATATGTCCCACATCCATTCTTGGATAAAGTTGAAACTTGAAACAATTTATTTAATTATTTCTAATTAATTATTGTGAGCTTGCTCTCCCAGAGCTAGTTTTTCAATGCAATTTTAGCTATTTTTTAAATGTATTTTTGTTGTATAGGTTAGATCTATTTTTATATATTTTATTTTTATAGGTTAGTGTCAGATTTTATAATTGTACTTCCTCATATTTAGATAGGTTAGTGCGGGATAGTATAAAAGTGATGTACTACATGCTGTCAAAAAACAGTTGCGTGTACATTTGACCAGTGGTCAGTACCATATCTGTCTGTGTGACAGCTGAAGATCTTTGTGGTCTGTCGTCTAATTATATTTTTATTCCTGTACCTGGGACGGCCTGTAAGTGTAGAAATATTTTATATTTTCTATGTGTAAGGTAGTTATTTTAGTTTCTACTTGGACTATTTGTCATAATAGTTGGCAACATGCTGTATTGAAGATGGCGGCGTCCATCAGTCCTTATAGAATATAATATAGTTTTGCATTTATGTATTGCAGGCTATTGTTACTGCTTTTAGCTGCTGCATATTACTGCTTTTTTAGCTGCTTTTAGCTGCTGCAATTACTCTGCTGAAATAGCTGCTGCTTATAACTGCTCTTGTAGATCTATTCTAATTCTAGGGAATCTAGTCAGACTAGTGTTATTTTGTTTCTGCTATTGATAGTTTTGTTATTGTTTCTGTAGATCTATTCTAGATCTAATTCTAGGGAAGCTAGTGTTATTTTGTTTTGTAGTGTAGCCTTAGTGGCTTAGTTAGTAAACTTAGTTATAAGTTATATATTATGTTCTTGTTTCAGTGTTAGTGTTATGAGTGTAATAGTAGAATATTGTAGATCTAGACTAGTTTATTGTAGTGTGTTTGTGTAGATCTAGGTCTAGTGTAGTAGTTGTAGTGATTTAGTTAGATAGTATACTGTAGTTCATTAGTTGGTTTGATCAGTTTGTGTTAGATAGTTGGTTTGGTTAGTTTGTTAGTGTTTGTAGTGGTGTAGATTTAGAGGGTTTAGTTAGTTGCTGAGTTCAGTTGTAGTGTAGTGTTAGTGTATATATTATATTTTATTATTGATTTATTTTTGTATGTAAATAAAGTTTCTTTTTGTTTTATTTATCGTAAACTAAAGTTTGTTATCTTGTTTTCACTTAGTTAAGTTAGTATAGTTAGTTGTCTGGTTACTTAGGCGACTCTAGCCCCTTGGCCACCATACCGAGGTGCACAGATTGAGCCCACCCAGTAGCGCAAACATCTGCCTACTGTTGGTAAATTTTAATGTTGAGCAGAGATAGGTCCTCACCCATTCGCGCCTGCCTGACCTGCTCACATTATTTTTTAAATTTTTGTTTAATATTGAATAAGACAAACAAGTTCTACATTAATAAGAAATATAGTTATAAGTATGGACTTCTCCCCCCCCCCCCCTAGATATGCTTTGCTTTTTTTTTTTTTGTATTTTTTTCTTTCATATAATACTTGTTGTTTTTTTTTTAATCACGACGTTTTAATGAGAAAATATCTATTGAATACGTGCCTTAGTGACATCCACGAGGAAGTTTCGATGGCTGCCGGCCCAATGTGGTACCGGCCAACCGGGCATTGGTCCGAATCCCCATACAGCCAGTCTGCGCCTGATTGCGTAGGATGATAACGTCCTCCATCTTCTCTTACCCTACCTCTCATTTGAGCAGCAAAGCTACCACCCCTCCTCTGAATATTCAAAATAGCTATGTAAAATTACATAATGTAGTCCTATTTATCGCAACTCAAAATTTCAATGTCCGAAATTATGTCTATTGTGTACCTGGCCCTAATATACAAATAATCATGAATGTTCATCAATGGTCTTGGTTTCGGGATACTTAATGTATTTTTAGCACAAACCAGGTCTTTATTAGTTTCTGAGATCTGAACAAAAAAAGAAAAACACTCAGACGGGAGGGCAAACAAATAAGCAGTTTTTCCTCGTGACGGTATATCGTATCCAGTTGGGTATCAAGATCTAACAAATGCCTCAAGCATTTCATCTCGATTATGTTCCATTCTGTGACATTGATCTTAACTGGATGAATCTATATGTCTTTGTGTTACTTGAAAAAGTAGATACATTTAAGGTAGTACATTGTATGTGATGAATGTTAGTAGAAATAAGAGACTTTGTGCCAAAAGAAAACTATTTGTATTTATTTCTAATAGGATCAAAACATTTTGCTTCTTACTGGGAGCCATTAGTATGACATTCATTGATTTCTTCGTCACATAGTTCACCTCGATATCCCTTTGTACAGACACATTTTCCAGTTCTATGATGACAAAATCTCGCCCCCTTCCAGTCACAAAAACAGGATTGTCTACACCTAACTCCATATTTTCCCTTGGGGCATTCGATGACATCTGAACAAAAGAAACATTTCACGTTTATTTTTTTAATTGAGTAGAGATCGAACAATGTGTCTGTTAATTTGACAAAAGAAACAATGTATTTGTTAATATGAAAAAAAGCATAAACAATACAAGTAAAATGGTAAGAGTTTGAGTTTTTGGCACATCGGCACAATTTAGGCCATGTCGTGCCCGTAATCCTTAAAGAATTACTCTCCTTTACAAAAGCTAAATTCCATACAGTTAAATCATTAAAAACAAGGTCTATTCACAGTTAAAATAGTAAAGGTAGTAAAAATTTAATAATTAGTAAAAATCTTATGTAAATATTATAGGGTCACAATTTCACAAATCAGATCTTCGTAGTCAACCCCACCTCCCGGACAAAGCCCAGTATCTTCCCTGGGTCGACATTGTCGAATAGTGTTTTTAAGTTGTGCGCTGTAAAAAAATTTTCCCTAACATCCTGGTATCAATCAATGAGGATATGATCCACCGTGAGGGGAGAGTCATAGTACTCACAAAGTTCGACATTTTTAGTAGCTCATGTTTAATGCAGTGGTGACTTTGTACGTAGGGGGACAAATTAATCCTATTTTTTGTTAGAGCTACAACACTGGGCCATAGAAGTGTCAGTAGGGTCTAAATTGTGGAATAAAATGTTACTTAAGAGTGGACAAGTTCAGATATTTATTCTTTATAGACATGAAATGAGGAAGTGAGTAGGTGTTCTAACTCTTCCAAAAAATATGGTGCGTCTTTCGTCATAATATAGTTGATTGCAGAAGTTAAAAACAGTCTTGCGGCGTAAATTTTATATCGGAAAGACATCCAGGCTTAAATACTGAGCATCACTGGCGTAGCCAGGATTTCCTTTTTTTTTTAGGTGGGGGGATTTATTTTTTCTCTGGCGCAAACACACACACACACACACACACACAAGGACGGCTTCAATTCTACGCACCAAAAGCTCGGAATGACCAACTCATACTTGAGCATTGTGTCTCATGGAGGCATTCTAGGTCTGGGCACTGGCACCAGCTGGATATGAGTTGACACGAAAAGGGACATTGGAAACATACTGCTGAGACGTAGCTTTGAAAGTGCGGACTGTCAAGTACGGTTCTTTTAATTTAAATTTAAAGCAGATCCGTAATGTACAATAATGTACCATTATTAGGCCAGACTCACCACATATTCATAGGCCTAATAATATGTCTTAATAATGTCAAATAGTTTAGCTGAATGTCTTATGTCCGTCATGTAGTTTAGCCTTACGTCACTGGCACTGGCGGATCCGGGGGGGGGGGGAGTAGGGACGTCGCCTATCCCCACTAGGCTGACGAATTTTAGTATAAAAATCACACAATTTGTATACTGCTTATGCCAATAATATATACTAATTATTTATATTTCAAACTATTGTTAGATTGTTTCGCCCCCCCCCCTCTGGTATGTTGGCCCAAATTGGTGGGGTGATGAGTGGGCGATGGCATCAATAATCCTCCCGCCACCATAAACTTTCAATTGGTGGGGGTGTGCGGTCCAATTTATCTGTAGAAATCAGAGCTTGTTAACAGAATAAATTAAATATTTATATGATTAAAACTTGTTATTGATATTTTAACCGACCTTTACATTATGTTGGCCGATTGGGTGAGGTGGAGGGGGGGGGGTGAAAACTTCTTCTGCCCTTCCCACCTAAGCCCTTTGAGTGGAGGGGCGGTCCTACGTTTATGGAGAAATCATAGTTTGTGAACAAAATTAGTTGAATTACTATATAATTTTAATATTATATCGCTCCCCTTCTAGTATCATGGCCGATTCGGCGGGGTGGGGGGCGGGCGATTGCATCTACTACCTCCTCACTCTTGCCCTATGAGTGTGTGTGGTGGGGGCGGTCATATTTTATTATTAGAAAATATAAAATAAAAAGGGTTGTACCAGGTGGGAGAAGAGATACATGTAACCCTCCGCCCAAACCCAGACTTTTTCTCTTTGTATTTAAGAAATTAAATTATTTAAGAAATTACAATTTATTTTTTAAATCTGTTACTAATATAATTTATATATACCATAAATTAACTTCTTTAATCGAGTCGCCTTACCCCTATTCTTTAATGCCAAATGCAATCATTAGCAGAAATTATAAAAAGGAGCGAGGACTCGATTGAATATTTTCACTCTACTCTCCCCCTTCCAATTCCAGATGAAAAGATGACGTTTTAAAATAAAACAGAATAATCAAACATGGCGACAGAGTACATGAATTTTTTCAAAATTATTTTTAGAAAGACTTAGATTTAGAATTCATACGAAATTTTTTAAATATACCGTAAGAGTAATAATTGAGATGAGTTCTGAACCCAAATATTCTTTTCCTAGTCGCCTTTTCCTAACCTTTACTCAGTCTGATATATTTCTAGTTAAATAAATTTGTTTATGCATAGGGCTAGGGTTAGGGTTTGGAAAAACTCGCTCCACCCAGTCCAAAGTTCTGGATCCACTAGTGGTCACTGGTCTGTTTGTTGGTCCCTGCTTACCTTGTAAATGAACACTGGTAAACATTAAGAGGCTGGTAACAAAGTAGTGCCACCTGAAATACAGAACAAGAAAAATATTTTTAAAATACTTGTTTGGGGGGGGGGCTGTGGCTGAGTGGTTAAACTCTTGGCTTCAAAACCAGGGGTCCTCGGTTCAAATCTCGGTGAAAACTAAGATTTGGGATTTAGGGTTTTTATGGCACCCGAGTCCACCCACTCTAATGGGTAGTTAAATTTAGTTTGGGAAAGTCTGCTCGTCAACTGTTGGCCAGGAAACAGATGACAATTGCATCATCTACGCTATAGATCGTAAGGACTGAAAGAGGAACTTTACTTTTTACTTGTTTTAAAACAAAGCTTATATAATAGAAAGAACCGTACAATTACTGCCATATATCTCAATACAGGCAGTAATTCTACGGTTCTTTCTCTTTCTCGAGTGTTGACTGATGGGCAGCCCAGCACTCGCAATCTACCGCCCAGGCTTTCCCCCGGAAATGGAGAGGTCATTCCATTTCTGACAGTAATGTCTCTGAAAAAACAAGCAGAGCTGAATGGTGTAAGCTGGAAAGTCAAGGACACTCTTTACGGAAGGTGAGGCTTTTTAGCCTCACTGTAGCTACTGCCTGCCTTAAGCTGCTCACCTGCACCTGCCAATACAATCTGAACTCGTCACTAACATGCTTCAAACTGCTATCATAGACAGAGAACTCAGCAAACTAAACATTGATGTGGCCTGTTTGCAAGGTACCAGACTGGCAGACAGCGGATCGCTTACAGAAAGCAATTATACATTCTACTGGTAAGGAAAACCAGAACAGAGTCTCATAATACATGGCGTCGGCTTCGCAATAAAAACAACCTCGTTCACTGCAATGCGATGTTCCCCATAGACAACGAAAGGGTAGCACCTCTGTATTAACGGAGATTTTAGTGATTTTAGAGTTGGTGCTGAAAATGAAATGATGCGTGGCCCAGGAGCGTAGGTAGGGATTTGGGGTCCGGGGGGATTGACCTCTTTGGGGGGGGGGGCCTTTCATTTTGATATTCAACATCATGACATGAGATAATTTACTTAATAAATATAAAAGCCTACATTCACATTGGTATAGTTTATCAGTTAAATTAACAAGAAATAATCATTAAGAATCTTTTAATGAATAATATCGTTGTTTATTAGCGAAATAATGCACAAGTGACAAATCTCAATTGATATCATTTCACGGCGTGCTTTCTGTGCAGCAAAGGCATCTATAACATCATTTACATCGATACTGTCTATTATTTAAGACTCCACTGACATGACACGTAGGAAGTAATCATATTCTTTTTTGAAGTAACGTCTGTATTATATAAGATAAGATAAAGCTTATCTTGCGTCAATGTGCTCCTAAAATAGTTTTGGATTAACCTGAGCTTTCAGAATGATCTCTCACATGACGCGATGGAAGTGGCCTGAGTTAGCAGTATTCAGATGGAGATTGCAAGGTTTCAGAACACATCATTCCCATATGTAGCCAGCTTCCTCAATATGTCAGTTGAACAATGACAGAATAAAGGATACTCGAGTTCTGTAGCTCTCACGAACTGTGTATAACAAAAACATACTTTTCTGGTAAGGAATGCTACAAAGTCTCTTGGCGGCACCCACGCTCAAAGAGGTGGCACCAGCTTGACCACTGCATCACTCACCATTCGCTAGTGTTAAACAGGATCAAATTTCAAGAAGGCTTACTCTTCCAGTCAACCTAGGACTAAGCAAACCAACGTTAATAATGTAGAGAGAAATCTGGACTCTTTGGCGAGCTCCTTAACAGTTCAAGGTCATCTTTGGCCAACGGTTAACGAGCAAACTGTCATGTGGCAAGTACAACGACCAACCACCTTTACTTTCGCCAACTTAATTCAGGTAACGGTACCCATAAGTTGGATGGACTCAGTGGCACCCTAAAAATCGAGAAATTCATAATCCTAATCTTCAGCGAGGTTCAAACCCAGGTTCAGAAGTCAAGCGCTTAACCGCTCTGCCACAGCGCCCCTCACAAAGAAACCAACTCGAAATTTGTGCTCGTTGACCTGGGCATAAATACACCCATAAAGTCTCATTAACCTCATCCAGGTCGTAATTTTTATAATACCTCTATTCAAGTCACTCCTTCGTGGAACCTGATGGGTAAGCAGATCTAAGAAGCGGCTCAAACGATTTTCCTAGAAATTTAACAGTTGATGCACATCGCTGAGAAAAGAATTACTAGCTCGTTGGCCACACGGGGAAAACTCTAGTTTGACCAACATAATTTTACAATGTAAAAAAGATGTAAATTTGGCTGGAGACTATATCTAGGTCTAGAGCCAACCTGGCTTAGTCAGCCGTATTACAGTAAATGCGATAACAGAGTAAGTTGTTCACTTTGATTGGAGTTTACAAGCGTTGCTTTTATTTTTAAGTAAATCTAATATATATAAATATATATAAATCAGAACTTTAAGTCTTGTGTTGGATCTAGATGTCCATATAATGAACATACCAATAAATAATGGCACAAAAATACCCTCTTCGGAGGCAGAATCAGAAAATGCATATATTCTAGCAGCGGATGGTGTCGTGGGTTCGATACCCGAATTAAACTTAACATTTCTTAAATTATTATTATTATAATTGAAGGTTAATAATAGAAGAATTTCACTATTTAGTATTATCTTTATAGAAAATGTTTCTTAAAAATGTTTTCTTGCTTTCATTGGTTAAGGGGAGAGCATACGGCGCTAATTGGAAAAACACAAATTGAAAAGATTAGTCTGTGGCATTTGACGTCTCGAGAGACGATCTTTTCCCTTTGCAACTTCTTGTGTAACTAAATCCTTGATACACAGCTGCGATCGCAGGTTGGGCATATGTAATCACCAGGCGCCGTTGCATTTTCACCATTCTTTCTGTTTCAGTTGTGTATGACATCTGCAATCCGTGACCCTTCATTTATGCTCTCTCTCCATGTGGATCTATAATCTATCCAGTGAAAAGATCATTAGTCATTAGTTAGTAGGCCTACGGTAACTGGAGTAGAGTCTAAAGGCCCTAGATTTTGATCCAAACTTTTAACAAAACTATTAATTTTATTTTAGGTTAGTAATCTTACCAGATAATTAATTGTAACATGATATTCATGGGAGATTATATCAGCTCAAAACATAGTGTTATTTTCAATTTTAATGAACACACCAATTGACATAAATGTTCCAATGCTTTCTAGAAGGCTTACGTCAATAAAATGTTTCTGGGTGTGCTTTTCAGTGCGCTAATTTATTTAGATTTATATACCCGGAACGTTAATAATTTGTGGGTTAATTAATTAATTAAACTATAACTGTAGCTAGTTTGTGTGTGTGTGTGTATGGAGTACGAAATATGATAATAGATAATAAGGCTTTGTCTTCGAGCTGGTAAGCTATTTTTTTTTAAGATGTAGGCCTAATTTTAATTTGTATAGCAATTTTCAATAAAGCCTGGTCTGAGGTTTGTGTACAAGTAGCATATAATGGTGTTGACGTTCTTCTGGAACTATGAACCAAGTTTCAACTAAATATTAAGCCTTGGTCAGAGAAAGACACTATTCCATGATCCTATTAATCATCTTTCTATCTTCTAGATCAGCGGTTCTCAACCTTTTAAGCTTGGCGACCCCCTTTTTACAATCCCCCACTCTGCCGCGACCCCCCCCCCCATACACAAATACAGAATTGTAGGGTAGACAATAACAATCCATATTTTCGATGGTCTTAGGCGACCCCTGGCAAATGGTCAATCGACCCCCAAAGGGGTCGCGACCCACAGGTTGAGAACCCTGTTCTAGATCGTAGTTACAAACCTTCTTCCTAATTCGGTCTCGCCATTCATTGCAATAGCACATAAATAACCAACTTTAACGATTCCTTTAACACACTATTATAGTTTCATTTGCTTGCTAAATATTTAATGTTACCATTTTTAGCGGCCCCCGAAAGGGGAAAAGACGCTATTAGTTTTGTGCGAAATGTCTGTCCGTCTGTCCCGTTTAGATCTCGTAAACTACAAAAGATATCGAAAATCCGACATCACAATATTTTAGACCATTCAAAGTTCTGATGCAACGGCTACTTTTTTTTTCTGAAAGCGAAAAATCTAATTTTTAAAATCAATTATGCAAGCAGTTTTTTAAAGAGAAAAAGCTAATTAGTATGCATTATAAGTTAGACCTAATTTAAAATGAATAGTAATCTTATAAACTTCATTTTTCTTAACTTTTTTTTTATTGCGGAATTTTTTTGAGGATTCGAATAAGAGATTGAGCCTTTTCAAAACAATTAGATCAATTATAAGACATAAGTTAGGCCAGGGGAGGCGTGGTGGCTGAACGGTAAAACGCTTGGCTTCCGAACCGGGGGTCCCGGGTTCGAATCCTGGTGAAGACTGGGATTTTCAACTTTGGAATCTTTGGGCGCCTCTGAGTCCACTCAGCTCTAATGGGTACCTGACATTAGTTGGGGAAAAGTATAGGCGGTTGGTCGTTGTGCTGGCTACATGACACCCTCGTTAACCGTAGGCCACAAAAACAGATGAACTTTACATCATTTGCCCTATAGACCACAAGGTCTAAAAGGGGAACTAGTTAGGCCAGGTTCACATCTAACATTACGTTCACTTTCACCTATCCTTTGATCTGCGGGACCGTTGGGGCACTACACAAGATCTGTTAACCATTTTTCTCCATTCTTATCTCTCATTTGTCTTTGATATAATTTCATTTGGATGTTCTTTCTGAAAATATTTAAGCCTGCCTGGGTGGACCTCTTCGGGGGCCGATTTTGAGTTTGTGTTTCCACACAAACTGTCTTTTGTAACCTTGTTTTTTTTTTTAGATTTCATCTCTCTTTCTTTTCTTTTTATTCTTTTCTAAAACAGAAGACAACAAAACAATATGATGAAGACTTACAAGGACGAAGTTGATTACACTATTTTACAGTGTCTACTTCATCGGATACAACTGTTAAGACTGTTATTTATTGAACACAATAGATAGTAGGTTAAGATCTCAGTCTCAGATGCAGTATAAATTCTAAAACATTTATATAGAGTTAACATTGATTTTTTTGTTTGTTTACATTTTAAATACTGGTACCGGAAAAGAAAGAAAAAAATAAACAGATTGAGCTTAGAGAAAATTAGCAGATGTGTCGAAATATTAATTATCCCTATTATCCTTTTTTTTTTCTGTGTAAGTTCAGACCTGCTAATCTCATAGAAATCAAATGACATGGATGTCTGATCACTAGCTATGGTTGGAATGATTCCCACGCAGCTCATGGGCGTGGCCAGGATTTTTTTCGCCCCCCCCCCCCGCGGAAAAAAATTATATGTTTGTGTGTGTGTGTACATAATTAATCTTTATTACATTCTGACCCTTTCGGAAGAAGTTTATTGTGCCCTAGAATAGGTTCTTCCTGGAATTATTGGAAAATTGTAGACTCCCCGCCCCTGCTAAGCAAGGGGGTCTGGGGGAGCGCTGCGAAGCCTCGCCGCCGAGCACTATTTCTGGTATTGAAAGCCAACAAAATGCATATTCTGAGGTATCTACAGCTATTAAAAAGTTTTATTTCAAAAACCTAATGTGATATTCTATCTGACTTAGACCCTCTCGCGCCCTTCGGTGCATTTTCCGGCAAGCTGTTTCCACAACTCTAATTATGCGTAATTCATTTCGTCGGAGAACATGTCCCGCAAAACCTCACGCAACGCTCTGTCACAACCTTACTAAGGGTTCGACTCCCAGTTCGGCATATGATTTCTTTGATTTAGACCCGATCTCTATAACTGACTCCTAAAATCTGTCTTAGCCATCTTTGTTGAGCCACATCTAGTGTTTTTCAATTTCGGCAGATGATTATTCACACTTTATTAATGGAGCCATGCCACTGGTAGAAATTTGTAACCTCTCTTGACTACGCTCTTGGAATTACATGCCTGTATTTCGCTTTAGATTTTATATCGAAAAGGAAAGTTTTATCGTCAAAATCATCTGTTGAGGGGTTTTAAACTAAAAAATATCTGGATTTTTTTTTTAAATTCAAAACCCCATATAGCTACGGTCATATAATTTGGTGACTGTAGTTTGCTTTAAAATAATATTGAAGAGAGGTTTTCAACTCAAAACGCTCTGTAGGGGAATTTTAAACTCAAAACCATCTGGAGGGGTTTTAAATTTAAAAAAAAAAAGGCATCTGGAGGAGGGTGATTTAAACTCAAAACTCCTCATTAGCTCAGTTACGCTCAAAGAATTTTAGTGTAATTTGCTTTTTTTATATTGAAGAGGTATTTTTTTAGCATCGAAACCCTTAAACTCACCCCCCCCCCCCTTTTGGCTACACTCATGGCATTTTGAGTGCGTAATTTGCTTTTTTTTTTTTAATATTGAAGAGGTATTTTTCAGCTTCAAACCCCGCTGGCAGGGGGTTTTAAACTCAAAACCCTTTTGGCTACGCTCATAGATTTTATAGTGTGTAATTTGCTTTTTTTTTATATTGAAGAGGTACTTTTTAGCTTCAAACCCCAACTGGAGGGGGTGGGTGGGGGTTAAACTCAAAACCCCTTTGGCTACGCTCATAGAATTTTGAGTGTGTAATTTGCTTTTTTTATATTGAGAGGGGGTTTATCGTAATTTTTGGAGGCGGTTTTAAAGTCAAAATCTTCCTTAGCTGTTTTCTTGGAATTTGGGCTTTGTCGTTTGCATTTTTTTTTAGTTTTGTTTATAGAAAAAGGGGATTTAACTGCAAAACCCCTGGTAGGGGGTTTTAAACTCAAAACCCCTGTAGAGGGATTTTTATCTCAAAACCCCCTCGGCTGTGCTGTGGTAAGTGATGATTTAGTATTAAAATCTCACCTAACATAAACAAAATGAAAGCAAAAAATCAGTCACTGAATTCCGTTTCATTTCGGGGTGTGTGTGTGTGTTTGAACCCCAGGGGTTGGTGAATTTCTAATTTCTGGCCCCTGGAAGAAGTCCTCTCATATAGTTTTGAAGACCTACATGCTACTGGTGGGCAGACAGACCATACATTATTATTGCTTCTTCCAACAGACAAAAAAAAAAAAGAAATAGCATAAAATACAAAATAAAATGCATGGTTGCTCATAAAGGAATATAATATTAGACAATATAATACTGCACATAATGAAATAGCTAAGTACTGCTAATTTGTAATCAAATATAATCAGAATGCTTCTTTTTAAAATGTGTTTTTAAATGCTGACTTTGAATAAAAGTTTTATTACACACAGAGCACTCATGTGGTCTTTGTCCAGTATGAATTAAACAATGAGCATCTAAATTCTGCTTCGTCAAGAATTTTTTTCCACACAAATCACATTGATGATCCCTGATGTCAAAGTGAACTTTAGTATGTGTTTTTAATGTAGATTTATGTCTTGTACTGAATTCACAGATGTGACATTTAAACTGTTTGAATTCACTGTGAACCCTTAAGTGTCTTGTAAGTGTTCCTTTTTGATTGGAAATATAGTCACAGTGATGACAATGGTAGATTATTCCCTGAAGATGCTTTTTTTGGTGTGAATTTAATTCCTTTTTGGAAGATGCTTTGAAAGCACATTCTTCACAAGAATATAATTGATTTGATAAATGGCTTAGTGTTGTTACATCCTCTGTAACATTTGCACCACAACCTTCTTCATTTTTAACTTTGTCTTTCAACTTATAAGTGTTTAAGTCTTCTAGTTTTCCATTATCTGTGACCAAAGAAAGTGTATTGATTTTATTAGAATTTGTCTGACACCTATTATTTTCTTTCTGACGTTCACAAATACCATTAATTATGTCGCCACTATTTGATCCATTCAAAGAAAAATCACAATTTAACTGATGTAATGATTGTTCCGAAGGTAAATAATCAATTGAAGCTGCTATACAATATCTTCTATCCAATTTATTGTTTATCTCACATTTAACAGTATTCGTCTCCAGGCATCGAAACAGATTTTTTTCTTCCCATTGCCTTCTACTTAACGTGTTGGCTACAAAATTTTCATTTTTTTTATGTTTGTTTGAAAAATGCAGTTCCAACAATTTAGAATCACAGCAGCTGTAATCACACAGTGAACAGCTGTTAGGATTATCAAAGGTATGAATTAAGCAATGCTTCTTAAGAGCCAAAGAATCACTAAATTCACTTTCACAGATAAAACAAATCAATGGCATAGTTAATAATTTTTTTTTATCTCAAACTTAAACTTATGTTATCATACATCAGTTTGTATTGTTTTGCTTTTACAAGAAGATGATTCCAGCATCTGGTGTATAGATAGTCTCCAACTATCAATCTTTGCAATTCTCTGCCAACATTTTCCTGCAGAAAAAACAACAACTATAAATTATATAAATATTAATTGCATTGTTGTTAATCTTTTAAATATATAATTAATTCTACATAATTAGCAATTAGATGATGACAAGTTACAATATCAATTTATTACTAGCATTTAACACCTGATAATTTGTTTCCAAGGTATATTTATATTCTTTTTAGCAAATAAGCCCCCCAACCCCTCAATTCTAACAAAATTGTTGCCCCCCCCCCTTTAAAAATATCATTCTTAGCATTCAACACAATCCTTTATTCATCTTCTGAGGAGATTTGAAACCATCCACTAATGGTAGAGGAAAAAAGGTTTGGAGTAAATTACAAAAGTTTGCTGAGACTAGGAGCACATGTGGTGTGGTGTCCTGAATAGACATGGTGAAGGTTATCTAGGACTTAACAAGCAATTATAGCATATTACAGAAAGGGCAAATGTTACAATATTCTCCTCATGTTAAAAAACAAATTTCTTACACTGACCACCAGATAACTGGACCATCTGTATATCTAACTGATCTTAAAATACATGGTACCAAAACAATCTTGTAACATAAAAATATTTTTTTGTTAATTGGTACAAATGGCTTTTATAATATAAATGATGATGTCTCAATGAAGTCCAATTAACTGGAATTTTCAGTCATGGTAAATGTCAATATTAAATAATGGACAAACTTTTGTGGCTCATGAATGTCCACATGTGGTGCACACTAGAGTAATGCTGTATGCCATCTGATGCAATACTGAATTGTCTATACCATTATCTTGATAATAAGAGACACTACGCCAGAGTATTATTAGTAGATTTTTCATCCGCATTCAGCACCATCCAACCACATTGCATGATACAAAAACTATTTGAATTGAACATTAGCAAAAACACACAAGCTTGGATTCTAAACTTTCTTATCAAACGCCCACAATATGTAGAAGTGAACGGGCATGTGTCAAGCACGAGAGAGCTTAGCACTGGAGCGCAGCAGGGGTGCGTTCTGTCACCAGTATTGTATACCATATACACAAATGACATTCAGAGCTCATCAGCAATATATATTTAAAAGTGAACGGGCATGTGTCAAGCACGAGAGAGCTTAGCACTGGAGCGCTGCAGGGGTGCGTCATGTCACCAGTATTGTATACCATATACACAAATGAAATTCAGAGCTCATCAGCTGACACTCCCATCATAAAATTTGCTTTGCTGGCGACACAGCAATCATCGGCCTTATTGCAGGTGACGAAAATATGTACCATTCAACAATTAACACCTTTTACCAATGGTGTATAGATAACTTTCTAATTTTAAATTTTCAGAAAAGAAATGATATTGATTGATTTTAGGAAAAACAAAGACCATATTGCAGAAATTCAGATAAATAACCAAACCATAGAACAAGTACAAGAATATAAATATCTAGGTACAACTATCAATAACAAACTGTCTAAACATATACAAGAAAATTCACCAGCGACTCTTCTATCTCAGAAAGCTAAGAAAATTTAATATAGAAAAAACAATAATCAAACTTTTCTACACAGCAACTATCAGCAGTCTAATCAACTTTGCCATCACCTGCTGGTATGGTAATACTGCAGTGGCACAAAGACATAGACTTAATAGACTAATTGAAAAAGCATCATATATCACTCAAGTACAGCTACCATCTCTTGAATAGCTTTTTCAAGAAAGATGCATTTCCGAAACACTCACGATTCTTAAAGACAACCTGCACCCATTAAACCACTGTTACATAAGATCTGAACGAAGTGGTCGTCTCCTTTCCATTAGGACTAAAACAGAAAGATTTTAAAACTCATTTATCCCACTATCGGTCAGAGTGTTACAAGATGAGCTGTCGTCATCGAGAAGTATAGAAGTCAAACTCATAAAGCGCTGGTTGTGAGTGTGTATATGTGTTTCGTGTGTGAATGTTGTTCGTATTTGCATCTATCTATATTGTTTTTGTGAAGTAGTTACGCTGAGGTTGTCAATTGTAGTCAAACTGAATTTCCATTTGTTTGGATCAATAAAATTATCTTATCTTATCTAGGGCCTCTAGAGGCTAATCCGGCGAACACTAATTCGCTTAGCTCTAAATTTAGTAGTGTGAGCTAGGCTAATTTTCCATCCTATCACGTCGCGGACCCCTGTAGTTAGGGAGAAACTCATCTCGAATGGCTACAAGACTACTTTAAGACTTTTTAGTGTCCCTAAATTTAAAACCCTCATTAAAATGCTAATATCTCATTAACGGCTGTAAAGTTAAAGAAAATATTTTGCATACACGTTTTTTTAAAGCATTAGATTCTATATTAATTACAGAAAACAAGTATTAAAACAGTTTTTGTGATTGACCCCAAAACCTCTTCAGTTGGTCTTTAACATTCAATTAGTATAAATATAATAATAATGATTTAAATAAATTAATATAATAATTATAATAATGGGTCCTTAATAATGATACACACTCATTTTTATTTGACCTGACCCTCTTTCAGTCTTTGACATCATATTGTTATTGTAACTATGTATATAAAACATGTATTTTTATATATAGAATATAGATCTAGATCTCTAGATCTACTATTTTAGTATTTTTAATTTTATAGACAAACTCAGTCGTCAAAGTCACAAATGGATGACGAGTTTATAGATTATGTTTGCAGTTATTTCCTAGGACTAACCTTTACGGAGCTATAAAAATTGCAGCGGCAGGGCTTAACGTGTTCGTTTGACGGAAATGATTAGATCTAGATTACTTGTCTTGATAGAGTCTAGATCTAGATCTAGAGTCTAGAGTCTAGCTAGAGCGATTGAGGGAGTGCTGGAGATGTACAGCAGCAGTTCGTTTGTATACCGTACTGACAGATAGAAAAGCTGCCAACTTTGTTTAATTCTAAAGCCGGATTCCAAACAGTTTCAACCTTATTACCAACATTAGTACGTGTCTTGAACTACTAATTGTCACTTATTTTGTCATTGCTCTATTATTACTCTCTATAAAACACAAATTCAAAATCCGCAACTTTGTTTAAAAGTTAACAATTCAGCATGTAGATCAAAATACGTGTTTCATTTTATTCAGGCATATTTATCACTACTTCGATGGGATTAGTAACACATATTTCACATATTATTATGATATTATCAACAAAAAAAGTAATAATTTCATAAGTAAAAAAAACAAGTTAACCAAATTATTAATAGCCTTTTATTTATTTTAAATAAGTTCCAACTGTAGGCCTACATTTCAATAAATACCAGTAAAAGTATAAATTGACAACCTTAGAAAAGAACTCTTATTAAATGTAAGTTATTAAAAGCTCAATAGGGAGATCAATCTGTTTGTCAACAACGGTGAACAACCATGTCGGTGGTTTGGTATCGAGAGATTACTTAAACAAGATCTTAGTATAAGACCAAAATTATTAGACTCTAGATTTAAGATTAGAATTCTAGATCTATCTTCGGTAAGATTATCTAGATCTATACTATTCTAATATTAGTATACATAATACAATGATTTGAATTTTTTTTTTGAATGATGATTCAAATCATTCATGATTCAATTTTTTTAATTGATTCTAACCTATTCTAAAATTTCATGTTCAGACATGTATTTATAGACTCTAGATCTAATTATGATTTAGATCTAGATCTAGAACATGTACGTAACTTGGTAAGAAATGAAAGAATTGATTTTTTGAATGTAAATGATGTTTAAATATAAATAATAGTACTTGTTCTATTAGTAGATTAACTAGATTTTACTAGATTAACTAGTAACTAGATCTATATGATATGATACGATATCTATTTACTAGTCTAATATTATAATAATAATGTTGTAATGTCATTGATGATAATATTTAATAATTAATATAATTCTTAGTAATTCTATATTTAATAATACTTTTATTAGATCTATATTATATTATTTTTATTTATTTTATTAAAAAATAAAATTTTAATATAATTAGATTTCGAGATATTTAAATATTATTAGCCAATGGCAATGTTATTAAAATATTCTTTATATTTTATATACATTTAATTTCTAGATTACATCAGAGTCTATTCAAGACTGCTGTAAATTATAATATACTAGATCTAGATCTAAATATCAACTTCCCTTGACTTGAAAGTGATGTGTCATTTGATATTATCCTTCCTAGATGTGTGATGTTAATTAAAGGGAAACTCCGATGGTTTTGACAATTTTTGATATAATATGTGTTTTGATTTATAGATAATGAATATATTATTCTTTTTTTTTTTTATTTGCAAGAATAACTTAGTAATTGATGTTTTTGTGACATAATTTTTCTGCGCATCCAAAACAGTCAGATTTTCACTGAATTTCTGTGTGACGTCACAAGTGTGCACTCAAATCCTATAGATAGGGAGGCGCCAAGTTATACGAGGACGAGGAAAAAAAAAATCTTTGATAAAAAATGTTTCGTTAGTACATCATTAAAATACTTTTAAAAAAATTTCTAATGGTGTATAAATTATGACTATGTTTGACAGTAAGAAAGTTATGATTTTTTTGTGCCGTTTTGACCTAACATAGGTTGACATGGAAAAAGTGATGAGAGCTTGACGCTGGCTCAGCCGGCGAGACACACCCCCAAGGTCAAAAGTTAAAAAGTTGGAATTGAGTTTCGTAGACGATAGATCTACTTATTAAATAAGAAATTTAATAGTAGATCTAGTATTCGTAGTAAATTTCTAGCTCACAAATCTGATTCATTTATATTTATGAACTTCAGTTTTTTTTAAATGTCTCAGTAGTATCATTAATTGAATTCTTTGGCCTGGAAATCCAATGTATTGTTGGTACTGCACCTGGTATTAACTTCAATTTTTTTCAAATCCCATTTCCACAGCAATGAAAATGAAGTTGCTGAAACAGCTTCTCTCAAAATGGTTTGAGCATAAACAGGAATTAGCTAATGCCTTTGTAAAATATTTGCTCTTCAGGCGAATACATTTTTCCCATTTTCCCTTTAAAACTTCATTCAAGTTCATCTCTTGGAAACAAATGAAAAGAGACACTAATTTCTGTATCAGCATACTTGGACTTGCTGATTTTATCTTTGTGATTGGAACTACTGCAACAAGCTGAAAAACAATATTTAATTTTCTTCAAGTAGAAATAGAGGTTTAGATCTAGAATATTATTTATAAACAATGACCGATTATAAATCAACGTGGCGACTAGATCTAGCTGTGAAGCGTAACAATAAATGCGATCCGATAGGTCTAGATCTAGACTAGAGAGTTTATCGGTTATATAGGTCTAGATCTAAATTTAGCCAGCACCCTTGTGACGTCACGTTTTTAAAAACTAAAAACATCTCGCAGAACCCCGTTTTTTTGGGGGCGTGGAGAATTTTCTGTCTAATTTATTAAATATAAAATTTTCCGAGCATTTAAATAAAAAATGATATAATGTTTACTATTACAACTTTTTACGCAGAATTTAAATATGTCAATAACTAAAATTTGAAAAACTATCAGAGTTTCCCTTTAAGAGGTGTTCATACTTTATGGTGGCCTTTGGGGCTGAGTAGGTTTTATTGGGTGACATCTAGAGCATGACTTCTGTTTTTCCAATATTAATAGATAAACTAAAAGAGGCCTCAGCATAATCTATATTATAAAGTAGAATGTGAGGTGTATGTATGTATGTATGTTACTTATAGACATCAAAACCACTAGACCAATCTTGATAAAACTAGGTAGGAATGTTCCTTGGGTACTAACTTAGACCGTAGTGTATGTATTGTAGCCCTAAAACAAACTTAAGACCCTCAAAAAAATAAAGTTGTCCGACTCTATTAAAGCTATAGTATTTATGGATCTAGGCCATGGTTAACAATGTTGACATGAGAAAAGATCGAAAGGATTTAGACCTAGATCTAATTTTAAGAAATACACTTTTCGCAGATAGTTTTTTACTTTGACACATGAAAATACAAAAGAAGATCCATTGATTTCATTATATAATAAAATTAACCTTCAATTTTGTGTTTCAAAAGCATTTTTTACACAAATTAGTTTCTGATATCTTTGACTACAGATTTCCTGGCGAACATTCTTTCATTAGACAATACCGTAATGAATCGCGTACTAAAAATTAATTCGTTTAATTGTTTACTTTATAATCCCATCCCTAGATCTAAAACTCTAATTCAACTCTAAGATGATAAAACTTCTCTTCGCACAGAGAGTTTTATACTTTAAATTATAAACATATTAATTAAAGTCCATTCATTTCATATTTTGATCAAATAAACATTCCATTTTGGTTTTCTAAAGCTACATTAGTTTACGAAAGCTGCGAAGCCGAGTTGAGATAGGCCTAGATCTATATTCATTCATGAATTGCGTACTAAAAATTATTTCGTTTAATTGTTCACTTTATAATCCCATTTATTTAACAAAGCTATCGCTCTTTTCGTTTTTAATAGATAAGAATCTATCGACTGCGGGTAAACCCATTTTCGTAAAACTAGTTTTATTTTCGTATCGAAAGAGAAATAACGTGAAAGGATCATTAGCTAACTTTAACATACATCTAAATCCAATCCACTAGATTATTCAAAAGCATTTTTTACATAAATTAGTTCCTGATATCTGTGACTACAGATTTCCTGGCGAACATTCTTTCATTAGACATTACCAAATGGTTACACATTAACACATCTCTCTACTGAGTCTATTCCTAGGCCTAGGTAGTAGGTCTAAAACTCTTATTGAACTCTAAGATGATAAAACTTCGTTTCGCAAAGATAGTTTTATGCTTTAACACATAAACATACTAATTATTGTCCATTCATTTCATATTTTAATCAAATTAGCATTAAAATTTGTTTTTCTAAAGCATTTTTAATACATTTGTTCGCTGTTCGCTAAATAAAGCTGCGTAGCCGTGTTGAGATAGGCCTATATTCATTCATGAAAAAAGGTCATGCATGCGCAACACAGAATGAACTCTATAAAAGCCTCTAGATTAGTGTAGATTTAGATCTATGTCAACCTCAATATCTACTTTATACTGTAACACATGAACATACAAAATTAAGTCTATTCGTCTCAAATTTTAATCAAATATATGTAGGCCTACAAGCAAATGTTTTAATTTGAACAAATGGATTTAAGCCTATTAGCTATTCTGATTTGATAGCTTCATTCACACTATTTTTACATTGACACATTCGCTTTACTTATTACATTATTATTTCGTTTAATTGTTTACAAAACACTCTCAGTGATTATATCGACAGTAATGCGCAAATAAAGACTCGCGGGTAACATATTTCTAGTATAATATATGCTAATTTGTTGACCTTGAACTCAAGATCATGCTCATTTTGAACTAGTAGGACACAATCATCTGTTACAACTACTTCCTTTGTTTTTGTTTGGGACAGTAGACATTGAAGATTGAACACATCATCTGAGCGAAATCTGATGTAGCTGCTTCCATGCAGTCATAGCCTTATTTGATCCAACATTATACCAAAGAAGATGGTGAACAGAGTAGGGGCAAATACACAGCCCTGCTTTATGCCATTATCTATCAGGAAGTGATTAAACATCTCACCACTTAGTCTTAACTGGCCTTTTTTTCCCACATCAAGTCAATCAAGATGCTCAAGAATGGACAAGATGTAGGTGGACATTCGAGCTTGGTCAAAATCCTCCATAAGCCATCTCGACTGATCACATCAAAAGCCTTGGTGAGATTGGTTTAACTTCTCTCTGGATTTTTTTATAATTGTCGCAAAATAAATATCATGTCAGATGATAACCATCTGACCAGGGCTATAGTGCTTTTGGTCAAGTGGAATAAATCACTCCGCTGTGTCCTAGAATCAGTGTCTACCAAGTACCCTAAGTCCTTCTGTTTGAATCTGAGACCAGTTCTGTGACTTTAGAGGACTACATATTTTTATAATAATTATCAGATCATATTACTTCTGTGCACTGGAAATTTAATAAAATAAATAGATCTAGTCTAGTGACCTAGATTTGTGTCCTTGTAGTATCTATTTTAGTCTAGATCTACATTTCTTATTGTATGTGGCACTGTGTTCAATCTAAACTAGATCTGATCTAGAATCTAGTCTAATACAAGAACTATAGACCTAATCTACATCTAGTTAACACTTGATTGTTCGATCACTGGACTGTTCATGAATACTAGATTTAGATCTATTACCTAGTTTGTATTAAGAGGCCTAAATACGAGACATCGTAAACATCGTAAGACATAAAAGTTTAATGCACTGTGCCAGACTGTGGCTTAAAAAAGATATAGAAGATCTAGACTAGATCTATCTCTACTCTAGGTCTACAAATCTTGCCTTCAGAAATCGTCCGTCAGTGACACTAAAGCTTTTTTTTTGTTGTCATTATAAAAAACAAATTATCATTTCAAAAAAGGATGAAGCAACACTAATATCGCATTTGAAATCCGATCAGCACAAGCCAGAGTCTATTAAATCAGATGGTTGTTGTATTTTTAAAAAAGGCTGCCACACTCACAGTGACTTTCACTTGTTCTAGACCCACAACTATGCCGATAACCCAACAAATTCATACATTCTTTAATTACTGCTAAGAAGGCAATCAAAACAAAGTCTTTTGAGCACCTTAAAGACTGTTTGCCGAATTTGAAAGCTTCATCTCAATCACAAAGCCTAAGGTTTTGCAGCCTTTTGCTGACAGCAATTCTCAAACTTGTTCAAAAATCTCCATTGAAGAATGTTATTCTCCATAGTTAAAAATGGCGAAAGCCCAAATACCGTTTGCAAAATTTTGTTAGCTCTTTAAATGTTTTATATGCCACTAAAATCAACAGGTCTAAAATATGAGAGTTTGCATGTGTCAGGGTAGCATTATGAAGCTGGTCTTTCCAAATCAAGTCTATGTGGGAGAAATTATGTTGCGCAGGTAAAAAAAAAAAGGGGGGGGGGTTCCAGCAAAAGAGATAGAGATAGAAAGAAAGAGAGTGGGTCTTGAAAATTCATTATAACAGATACACTAAATCATGGGCTAAAAATGTATGTTAGGTTAAAATGTGACCTGTTTATTAAAATTAAAAAAAAAAAAAATAAAGCCTAGGAACAAATCAAGGGGCATAGCAGGTGCTTACTGCTAGTCAAGTACATTACTAATCATATGACCAGTATTAGATCTAGACCTACTTAAAAAAAGAAGGAAAAATATTTATGAGATTGATATCACATACTCACAGTTTTGTTGCCAACAATAAATTATGTATCTAATAATGTATATCAATAATGAGTGGATAATTCTAAAGGTGAAGTATATATATGTATATATACTAGCTGATACCTGTGCTGAGCTCCGGTTGAAATAGTTGGTATAAACCTATCAATAAAGAGGCCCACATTACAAAGCTCCACAACCCTATCACAATTTTCTAGTTCTCAAATTTTATGTCCTTTTTTTGTTTCTTTCATCCAACAAATAAAGGGCCCACAACCCCCTATTATAGAGTATGCACAAACACTTCCTAGGACTTCCCTCCAAACCCCACCATATTATATATACACACAATATTTTCAAATGAACAGTTTGAAAGAAGAAACATCACTATTCGCTTTTTAATCCACTTTTAACATATTTGTTTTTATTTTATCAGTCATGGATCTAGATCCTTATTTACACAAACTGTATAATACCCCCCCTCTAAAAAACACACACACACACACACTTTTAATAGGCCTACTTGTAGAGGTAGGTCTAGTCGTTTTACAATTGTGAAACACATTATCATTAACTACAGTCTTTACAATTTAAATTGTAGTTATTTTCTACACACACACATGCACTTTCATAAGATGAAAAAAAAAATTTTCATAATCACATTGACCTAGCAGACCATTCCAATTCAAGTTAAAAGTCTAATTAGGAGAGCAGTACGTTATGCAGTGTGCCTAAAAAGGGGGAAGTGTTTGACAGAGAAGGGGAAAGGGAGAGAGAGAGAGATAGAGAGGAGATAAAGAAAGAGAGAGGGAAAGAGTGGGCCATTCAATTCAACACATTAAATACTAGAATTCACAAGTTTAAAAGTATGTTGGGGATCATTAAAATGTAGATGTCGCAAAAAAAAAAGAATGAAAATCAATAAAGGTAGCTGGTTTGTAACTCTATATATATGCAGGTAAATTAAAGGATTTTTGCATGACAAACAAAAAAATAGCGATAAGATGTCTTATTTAATACACAGTTGACAATTATACTAACTACAAATGTATGTGCACTATATGTAATATGCAATTCAAATGTCATTTGCATCATTGTATTGGCATATGCTGCCTCCTTCTTTTATTTCATTAGACCTGCATTTTTTACTAGGATATATAATACTTTCTTGATGCCAGAAAAATGCATTTCTAAAGCTCAGAATACAAGAAAACACTTTAATATTGTCCTGTTCCACCCCTCCTTGCTTTAAATTAATTGGAACTGCACTCTTCTTACTATGAAAAAGTGCACTTTAGACACCAGGAAAAAGGTTTTCTTCAGCTCAAAATGCAGGAAACCTATGCATTAAATTTATTTTTAATTTTAATTTTTTTTTTTTAGCCATAGATGATTATTACTTGCACATCCTGATATATGATGAGTCTAAACGACAGCTTTGGGGGAGGTCCTGGAGTCTCTGCTTTTTTTAATGGAAAGGAAATAGAAGCTGATGCTCAACTTGAACAAGAACAAATTCAAAATGAGGTTATTTATGAAACTTTTTATTTATTTTAGCATAATATTCATTTTCTAACTATATTAATATTATTTAGTATATAATGACTCATTTGATTTAATCATTCATTATATAAAAATAAAGGTTTTTGTTTTAAAATGTGTGGCCATTCAGGAATATTTGTACTAGGGTTGCACCAGATCTGTTGTCAGTCTGATTTTCAGATCCGGTCAGTTGTCCAGTCATTTTTCACTATCTAACAATATTCATCACAGATCAGATATCACTGCTGGATAAGTTGGCAAGATAGTAAAAAGTACATTATCGTAACACTGTAGGACCTACATTTCTATTAATATTTATAAAGTGAACGTGGCTCTATTAATGTCTGTCATAGAGTAAAGCTCTAGATCTAACACTTCCTCCATATTGATAATATTCTGTACTATAAAAGGAAGCATTTATAACTTTGATTATGCATTGTTAAAATAAATAGTTTATCAACACGAGATACACCACCAACAAAAAAACTGTTCATAGTTATTTGCCACAGATGAAAAGCTCCAATACCACCTTATAATAGAAGAAAAAAAATTTGTATTGAAAGTATTGAAATTAAAATTATTAGATTTTTTGTATTAGTCTTATATGTTTATTAGGCCTATGAAAGAGTGTGGAGAAAAGGTCTATTTTTGAAGATGAAAAAAATGGGCATCCATGGAAAAATGTACAGCTGGATCAGAGCATTCTTAAAAAACAGAACCATCCAAACCCGATTCGAAGGTGCCATCTCTAGTAAAAAAAAGTTTGGAAGAAGGACTACCACAAGGTTCAGCCCTTAGCTGCACTCTCTTTCTAATCTTCATGAATGACCTCCCGGACCTCATTTAGGTCAATAAGGCAATTTATGCAGACGACCTTTAAATTTGGACTACAGAGAAATATCCAGTGCTGACTAGATCCAAACTAAATAGAGCCCTCACAACTATCTCCACATATTCAAAATTATGGAAAATGGAAATAAACAAAGAAAAGTCAGTTTATTCAATCTTTAGCCACAGCAACAAAACAGCAAAAAGAAACTACATCTTAAAAATAGACTCTCAGCCAATAAATAAAGAAGAAAATTCAACATATCTTGGTGTAAAACTAGACCAAAGACTGTCTCTAAAACACTTTATGGCAGATTTAAAAGAAAAGGCATCTTAAAGATTAAACATAATAAAACACCTAGCAGGAACATCCTGGGGAGCTGAAAAGAAAACCTTAAGACAGTTATACACTGGATATGTCAGATCTGTAATGGATAACTGTCTCTCCATACAAGTAGCTGCCAACAAAACCTATCAATCATCATTAGATACAATCCAAAACCAAGCCTTGCGGTTAATTAGTGGAGGTATGAGAACTACTCCCACAGCAGCCTGTGAAATAGACTCCAATATTGAACCTCTTAAGTTAAGGCGCAACAGAGCAGCATTAGAAGCTATTGAGAGATACAGAAGGTTGGAGGACGATCATCCAAATAAATTACTAACACAGAGAAATAGGAAAAACAACCAAAAAAAGCAAAGGACTTGATCCAACTTACTGACGAACTAGCCCTAAAACACCACCTACCCAATAACAGAGAAAAAATTACCAGGTTTTCAAACATTACACCCGGACTAAACTACAAACAACCAACCATCAAAACACATTTACTAAATAACACCTTAACAAAAGAATCAAATCCACTGGAGCTCAAAGTAGGCACGCTTGAAACAATCGAAAGCTATCAAAAAACAGCTATCCATATTTATACAGACGGATCGGCTTTCAAAGCTACCATCAATGCTGGTCTTGGTGCCTTCCTGGTCTTCCCTAAAAATAAACACTTTGAGATAAGCGCACCCTGTGGTGATTACTGCTCAAACTTCCAAGCCGAAATTGAGGCAATTACCATAGCACTCCAGACAGTGGAAAACAAATTATATGAAGGAGTGCAACCACCATCAGATATTGTTGTCTCTACAGACTCCCAATCTACTCTGCAAGCACTTAACAGTAGCACCTCAAACAGCCCAAGAGAGTTGACAACACTCATTGTGATAATCCACCAGATGATATCAAAATTAAATATCAATATTACACTACAGTGGATCCCTGGACACATTGGCATCATGGGAAATGAAAAGGCAGATAAGCTTTCAAAGGCAGGTTCATCTATGGAACAACCAGATAGACCTGTTAACTACCTCACCCTAAGGTCAATGTTAGTCAACAATCACAAAGAGGAGTGGCTCAACCAATGGGCATCAGGAAACACAGGCAGAGCCATGTACAGGGAAATGACTATGCCTAACAAACTGGACAGTATTAACTTCCTCCCCCGCAAAGAACAATCTACAATCTTCCAACTAAGAACAGGACACACACCACTATTAAATTACCACCTGAACAAAATAAAGTCCACACAACTACCCCTTTGCAGACATTGCGCCCACCCCTTTGAAACCGTAAACCATATCCTCTTTGAATGCCCCTCCCTAATCCACCTTAGGCAGACCCTACTTCCACTACAGCCCAACATAACCAACACCCTGTACGGCAGTGCTGAACAACTGAAGAAAACAGTACACTTTTTTTCCTTGGCACAGTCTGCAAAAGAGCTCACAGCTCAGCAGCAATAAAGCTGGCTAGAAGAAGAAGAAGAATATGTTTATTAGCCCATAAGGAAGATAAAACTAGTAAAATAGTTAAAAAATTTTATGTTTTTTTTTTTTTGTTTCAGTTCAACCATGCCATTGCATCTGAACTTAAGGATTTATTTAAAGATTTTTCTGAGACACTTTCTGAGGATGAAATTTTTGATGAAAGTCACAACAGCAGGTCAAGTTTTTTTTTCTTGTAATAGCTTTAATTTTAAATTCTATTATTCATTCTTCCTTTGTAATTAATCATTCATGTTTTTGTTTTATAATTTTAAATTATTCAATGCATTTTTTTCATGTAATTAATCAAGCAATCTATCTTTTTATCAGTAAGTTATCTATATCTTCTATATTTTGTTTACAGTCATGTTTCTCAGTATGAACAAAATCTTGATATCAGGAGAAATGGACAATTACTAATGTCACCCCCTCAAAGTTTGCAGTGGAAGTCTTCAGTCAACCCTGATGGCATTAGCAAACAAAAAAAGTATGTAAATGATGAAAGCTTTAAATCTCAAGACAATGGAGACATAGAAACAAATGCAAACCACAAACTTGATTACAGAGGAGTATTACATACTCATAATGGTCACAATCAAGATATATCAGGATCTTACTTAAGCTTACTTAATTCATGCTCTACTATAGGTAATACCATCCATAGTTCTGTATGTATAATATAGCAAGTAATACAGTGTGTTAATATATATTTATACTATTTTTCTTTTTACTTACATCAAGTAATGCCATGGATTAATACTCTATTGCATGTAATTCTTAACATGATTATCCAACTTAAAACAACTAATGCTGTATATAATTCCTAGGTTATCTTTATATGTAATTTTTATTTATAATGGGAAATATAGTAAATGATTATTTATCTCTGATAGGTAATACTGACAAGAAGTATGAACAGTTTCAAAACTTTGTTAATCCAAGAAGTGAGACAAATGTATCCAATGAAAAGAACCAAGACTTCAGTGTTCTTGTGGCACAAACAGACTCCCAGAAAATTGGTAATGATGAATGGATGCTACAGATTAAAACACCTGTATCAGTTTCTCACCATTATTATCCTTCCATTCAAAAAAACATAGTCACTGGAAACAATGACAGATTTGCTGTAAAAGCAAACAAAAGACCATCACCAACTGTTAGTCAAGCAGCGTATTCTAATAAAAATCCTTCAGAATCTGCTGTGCATTTATTTCTTAAATCACATTCTCCATCTCCACCTCCTTTACCATCCACTGCTCCTCCATCTTCTTGTGCTGTTCAGCCCCTCAATCAAGGGATAATGCACATAAATGAGGTAAGTAGTGAACAATTGTAACTGTCTTTACATTTCTTTATGTGATAAAATTCTAGCTGGCTTATGCCACTTGATAGTTTTGATACTACATAATAAAATATATTGTGGTCCCTTGCCACTTTGCACTTTACTTTTTGTGGCTTCATCATTTCACTAGTTTTCAATAAATATTAATGAGAAAAATAATTTGCAGACCTTCGCTTCTTCGTTTCTGTGGTACTTGATTTCCATGAAAACATCTAAAATTGTATTAAATAAACATAAATAAATATATACAAATTTATTACAAATATTAACTAACAATAAAGTAATGTTATAGATAATTAAAAATTAGAGTACGAGTCATATGGTACAAGTATTTACACTTGGAAATGGAAAGTATCATCTCCTGCTTGTGACGACACTCGCATACATGGGATAGTAAACAAAGCAATATTGGTTGGTTGCTAGAGAAGGGACCAACCAGAGAGTACTGCTTTGTTTCCCGGTTTCTGATTGGCTCATTACAGTAGTGCCTTGTTTGCCATGATGCATCATCTGATCATGTGTCCTTAGCCAAATAAATATAAATAACTGCCATTTATTTACCATAACTGGAGGAAATTCTTTTTGTCAGGGATTTTAGTAACAGTTAAATAAACAGTATTTATTTAATTATACTTCAAACGCTGTGCTTAGTGCCTCATTTTTTTATGTACATGCATTTTTTTCTTTTTAATTCACTAGCATAAGTATTTTGACCCTTAAAAAACATTTGAACACATAAATAAATTATTGGTTTGTATCAATTTTATTATCAAACTTTGTATTTTATAAAAATTTGTTTAAATATTATTTGCCTTGTCTTTTTATAATAGCTTTCAGATACTTCAGATGAATCATACTCTCAATATAAAGTTTTTTATGCAAATAGACGAGAAGATGCAGGGGAGGAGCAATATTATATACAGACTGATCAAATAGATTTTTTTCAGAAAGGTAATATGTGATGATGATGTAAATGTATGGCTGTAGTAGTCTGAATCTAGTGACTAGTGTTCTCTTTACTTTCATGTGTAACATCCAGTAATTTCTTCTACAACAAAATTATTTAACCCTGGGCTAGGCAATTATCGAAAAAGAGTCAAATGTTTGTTTGCATGTTTTTCCTTATCAAAATAATCTTAATTTTTCTCTAAGTAAATGGATGTCTAGCTATATTTAAAATATGATTAGGTAGATGTATCAATAAGTAATTTTAATGTATGATATGCATTTTATGTTGTTAGTTAGATTCAGTCTGTATTGTAATTCATTCTAATTTGAAGACTTCTTTTATGGAATTGTTTTGTTAACAACTAATAAACACATGCTGTAAACTTTGTTATTTATGATTTAGTACTATAAAAACTAATGAAGCAAAACTTTTACTGTCTCAGAATGGGAGAGGTGAAAGAAAGTTTGAAGACATTTTTTTGTATTGCTGAAGAATAGGTAATCAAAAAATAAACAAAAAACACTAGACATCAACTGAATGATAAATTGCTTGACTTTCAAATCCAGAATTCTAATGCTGAAATCTAGGTGAATGTAGATATTTTCAATTGAGAATTTTAAGAACATCATCTTCAAGTACATCAAGCTACAATGGGTACTTAATCTTTGTTTGGAAAGTAAACATGCTGTTTGTATTAATTGGCTATTGAAACAGAAACACTTAACATCATCTATTCATGTGCTGCAATAAAGAAAGGCTGCCTCAACTTTTGCTATACTCATCAATTATCAGATTATGTTTACAAAAAAGCATATGAATTTAAAAGCTTAAGCACTTTGCACTATTTTAATTAAGCTAATAATATGTGCCATAAAAAAAAATATGATCATTTTATTTCTGGTTTTAAATATACAGCCAGATCCAGATTACAAAGGGTAATAAGAGTGCCATTTTGAATGTAATGCTTTAACTCAGAATCCTTGCAGCTATACTCAAACATGGGAAGAGCTTTAGGAGTCTACTTTGAAAAAAAAAAAGGGGGCTAAATTATCAATAGGTACCTTGCAGCAAACATTGCAACACCCTGACAAAACCTGTGATGCAGCTGGTTGCTTTGCCCACATTAGTTGCTTGGGGGGGGGGGGACTGCAGTGAGGGCAACTATAACTGATGCACAGGCTTTTATCTCATTTCTGTGAGATGAACCATAGTTGCTTTGTGATTGAAACTGGCCATAGAATGTCGTAATGTAAAATCTCATTTTAAGATAGGATATTTTTTTCAAATCTAATTTTTTTTACTTTTTAGATTTGCCAGAACAACTGAGAACTTATGAACAAATAAATATCTTGTATAAAGCAAGAGGGAGAGAGATTGAAGAACTGACCAAAAAGCTAGAAGAAAAGGAAGAAGATATGGGCAAAGAAATTCGATCTTTAAAACACAAGCTAGCTCTGGCAACAGGTTTTGTAACAAACTAATAATTACTTTCTCTGTTGTTAACTAGTCTTCAAATATTGATCTTATATTTGTAGTTAATCTTTCAATAGATCATATTATCATTTATCTTTTTTTTTATTTCTCACATTTTTGACAATAGCATCTTAGATTTAAAAAGATATCCTTAGTAAACAAAAATATATATATTATTTAAACTTTTTTTTATATCAGGAAATGCTGAAGGAACAACTGAAAGCCTAAAGAATTGCAAATTTCTTCTACAACAAGCTGAAAGTGAAAATGCTGCAGCTACTGGACAAATCAAAGCTCTTGAAGCACAAATAACAGCATACAAAAATTCAAAGGATGAGGTCAATATGCATTAAAAAAATATATCAATGAATTTTTTCTCAAAGAAATAAAACAAATGATTTATTTAAATGTATTAATTCACTTCACATTACGAGTTTGAGAATGCAAAAATGTGATTAATAGCAAGTTGGTAAATGAATTATACAAACTTAAAAGAGATGATAATTAAGATTAATTTAGGCCTTTTTTTTTACAGCTTTTAAAAAAATTGCAGACTGCTGAATCAACAGTTGAATCTCTTACCCATAACATTGAAGATCTTCAGAATTCTGACAGTATAAGTAGAGCACGCATTGATCATGAAAACATGCTATCTAGCCTGACACAACGCTATGAAAGAGAGCTACTTAATGTTAAAGAGAAGTTAGATGAAACTAAAAGTGCTTTAGAAAAAAAGGTATAGTTATAAAAATTGTTAAAGTTCTACTAAAACATTTCAATACTAAAATATTTTTACAAGTTTACATTTGGATCAATTAATTACTTTTACAAAAGTTCTCTATAATGTTTCAACAGCCTTTATGTGGGTGATTAAAAAATTTTGTTTTAATATTGAAAATATACAACCATATGTTAATCTATAAATTTATATCATGAACACATTTTATTTTACTTTGAAAGAAAAATTGTTTTTAAATTTTACTTTGAAAATAAAAGCGTTGAAATTTTTTTAAAGTGATGATTTAATGATTCAATACATATTGTGATATTAGAACCTTTTATAAGCTGTGATAATGAATAATACTGAAGCAAAAGATTTAAGAGGTGAATTCCTCTTTTTTGAAAGCCCTAGACTAAAATCCATTGGTTGTGTACAATACACATGTAACCATGCGGATCAAGAGCATGTGGCTTTCCAAATCTGTTGCAAAAAAGTTAATTAAGTTTGGGACATTCAAAAGAATGCAGCAGAGACACTGTGAGTTAAAGTTCAGCCTGAACCAGTATGAATCAACAGGACAATGGCCTATCCTGCAATAGCCTGTTCAGACCTCCACCATAGGAAGGTCCATTCAGGGTGCCTTTGATGCTCTGTTGAGAGGCACCTTAGGAGACCGATAGTGAATGCACAAATATGATGACATTAAGTCAAAAGGAGACTTTAAACATGTAAAATAGTTGATGCTAGGCTTTCGTAGAGGTAACATCTATAATGTTAGTGACTGAGACTAGCCCATTCCCTTTTTGAATGAAATCATTATATTAGTTTCTGTACTTGACTTCAGTTTCTTTAATCTTGTATATGTCTAGTTTATCTGTTGGTTAATACAAACTCAACACAAGTAACAATATGCGCACAGAAAGATGCATGCAATCTACTGATCATCAACAATTCAACAGATCCATTTTAGACATATTACAGTTCTTAGATTCCATGGTCTGACAGTGTCGACAATATGGGGCTATGGGCTGAGATTTGTTTATTTCAAAGCTGCAGAAATTACCATAGCCAGCTCTTTCAGAATCTAATGATGCTGACTCATCAGTAAATGCAAATTAGAACCCTGGACCCCTTTGTTCAGAAGTCAATCACCCCTTGGCCACCATGTTCTCCTTGTAAAATGCTATACTAGGGTCTTAGGTGTATTTTTCTTTTTAGAAAATTTTTATCTAATAGATTTTTTATAGATATTGATAATGTTCTAATCTATGGTAAGGTAATTCTATCTCATGAGACACCTGGCTACCCTGTTGTGTGGTATGCACTCTGCATTGTTGCGTCTATAGTCCCAGGTTCAAACCCTGCAAACTGCAATCCTCATCATTCTGTGTCCCAAGTCCTGCCCCTTATTTCAATAACTCATTTTGAATCAGCATTCCATCCTATGAGATTTCAGTCTGACATTTAAATTCCAAAACTGTGATTATCCTTAGCATTCACTCTAAACCAGGAGTGGGCTAATTGTGGCCTTCAAGTAAACTAAGATTATGCTTATTGGCTATGCTTCAATTAACTATATCTAAGATAATCTCTGGTCAGTATTTAGACAATGTGTTGAGTGTTGGGTTGGCTTGGAACTAGATGGCTAGTGTAACAACTGATGGTGCTCGATCTTTGACTGAGAAAAACAGTTGTTTTTTTTATAAAGAATTTCCCAACCATAAACTTTAAACATGAAAGTTTGCACAAATGTACATAAAATATCAACAAATTATCATGTATTTTCACTTATAATCAAACTGATCTGAGGTAGGGGTCTTATCCACAGGTAGTTCCGACAAGTACTTGAAGATTTAAAAACATAATATTCCGATGTATCCGCTGGCTTAGTAATAGGCAAGGTTATGAGAAGAATATAAAATCCCAAGGACGAAATTTTTATATAAACATTGACTGTGATTTTGTAACTAATATTTCTAATGAAGAGTGGAAGACAGCGTGTTTTTCATAATTACTGTTGAAAATGGGTTGTTTGCATATGAACTGTAAGTCCATGTTGAATCTTTTCAAACCAAGCTTTCCCAATTCTCCAGGCAAGCAAAAGAAAACACGTTTTGACATTTTCCTTTGCTGGAAGGTGAAACTATTTTTAGTGGAATGGGTAAAAGTACAAGACTTACTTAGATTCCTTAATTGTGGAAAGCAAATTTTATGACATCAAGAACCAGTTTTCAATACCATCAGCTCTCCATTTAGTGCAGAAGCTGATTCAGCTCCAGAGAGCATAACTCCAAACAAATTATGACCTGAAAGGGAAGTTCAGGTCAGTTCTTCAGCGGGAGTTTTATAGGTGCAGGGGAAGCTGAATTTCCACTGTTTAAAAAAAATTGCTGCTTTGTCTTCTTCTTCTTCTAGCCAGCTTTTTGCTGCTGAGCTGTCAGCTCTTTTGCAGACTGTGCCAAGGGGTCGGAAACCTTTTTGTATTGAGGGCCGCATTAAAAAAATTGGGGAATAGGGGTCGCTAATTGTTACATAAGGCCTAATCACATGTCTGACATCTATCAACTAGCATCAACATTCAAATTCAATGCAAAATATGCAATAGCTGGTGGCATATGCACCCTAACTTAAATGCTGAACAACAGCTGTGGGCTGTGTACTATAGGGCTATAGAAATGTTATTGTGTCCATACACACTTAAAGGTAATAGAGACATGTCTGTTGTTATTTGTTTAAATAATTAAATTTAATGTTATTTTTTCAATCATTGCTTTTCTTTTAAAATAAATTAACATACTGGACATTCAGAAAGTTTGGCCAGGTCATTTTTTATTGTAGTATAGATAAAGGAGAGAAACAGTGGATGTAAATCTGTATCACAACCATGTGAATAACTAGGTGTTACATACTGACAAAATTATGAAGCAGAGATTGAAGACAAGTTAGACTAGGTTTAAAGTGTTATCATTATGAATGAAATGTCTAGCTGCTGTTTTTTTTTAAATTGTATTATTTATATCAATATTTTATTTGCATTGTCTGCAAGTGGTTGTATAGCATCCACAGGGGATTAATAGTGTCTGTAATGAGGTAAAACACAGACCCAAGTTAACTTGTATTATAATATATACTAAAAGAGGAAATTTGATATGGGCAAATGGCCGATGCGCTTTTGGCTACTTTCATTTTTTTTTCCCTAGGTTGAAGCATTACAAAACTATGAAAGAAAAAGTAAAATATGCTGTAATTGTGTCCAGAAGTGGCAGTCTACTAAAGATGCTGTAGTTTAGTGGCATCAGGGTCTACTCATTTTTGGCAGATATCTGGAGCTATGGGGTGCTACTATTGTGGAAGAGTTGAATATTTCGCCTATTAGTAGATAGGCCAGCTTCATAAGCAAGTTAATGACATAGTACATAAATGACTGCATCTGAATGTCATTCTGCATCTCCATCCATCTGCTCGTTTTCTAGCTAGCAGGTTTCATCCATGGCTGGTAGATTTTTTAAATTATGTACTCAAATCTTTTATCTTAATACATTTGCTTAGTTTAACTTCAATCATGTTTTTGTGGGCCATCCTTCTATATGTTTCTCTTTGTTTTCTTAATGCAGCAAGAAGAGATAGTTTGTTTGAAAAAGCAATTAGTGGACACTACACAAGAGTTAGAGAAAAATCAAATTTCTCGAGCAGATACTATTAACAAGTTAGCCAAAAGCTTAGAAGATAGCCAGAAACAGTATCAATCTCTCTTAGAACAGAGTAAGTTATTTTATGAAGTTTGCTTAATAAGTTTATTTCAACATTGTTTGAAAAAGACTATTTATTTAATACCGGTATCTTCTGAATATTATGAAAATAATAATTTTATAAATTTTTAGCACTAAGGAATCTAAGTCCTATACTGATTAAGTTATGGTCATGCTTTTTTCTTTTATTTAATATTTCAACTAGTCCCCTAATAAATGGTAGATTTAAAACTTGACTTGACACTACTCTTCATTTTAATGTAACATTCTCATACATTCTTACAAATATAGATCTATCATTTGTTACACAACAGATACCGGTAGTGTAGGAGTTGTTTTTTCAGAAATAATAGGAATTTAAAATATACTTTTGGACATTAAAGACTGTGTTTGTTTGCTTGAGAATTTACCATTTAAATTTTTAATGTGAAATAAAAATGTAAGGATATACTTCTTTAGAAATGAGTTATCTATTAAAAATTTGTTTGTTAATCAGCTTCAGCCCAAGAGATGACAACATTAAAAGTTCAACTTCAGCAAACACAAGCTGCGAAGAAGTTATCTGATGATTTATGCCACTCATTTCAGGTTTTTAAAATTAGTCTTTTTAATAGTCAAGCTATGGGACAAACATAGTTTACAATATTTTATAATCTTGTAATTAAAAAATAATATTATTCTACCTGAATCATGGGAAGCGTGGTTGAGAGGCTAAGTGCGCTTGAACTTGGCTTGGCTTGGCTACCTAGAAGGGGGCTCGAGGTTCAACACCCGACTCGGGCAGAGTTGTGTTTTACTGAGCGCCTAAAGGCAACACGAAAAACCAACTCCTAGATACCCCCTCCCCCCACTGGTCCACAAATGAGATTGGACCAAAGCGCTCGGAGCATGCTATAAGCATGAAAGTAGTGCTATATAAAAAGCTATAAATCTATATTATAAAGTAGAATGTGTGGTGTATGTATGTATGTATGTATGTATGTTACTTATAGACATCAAAACCGCTTGACCAATCTTGATAAAACTAGGCAGGAATGTTCCTTGGGTACCAACTTAGACCGTAGTGTATGTATTGTAGCCCTAAAACAAACTTAAGACCCTCAAAAAAAATAAAGTTGTCCGACTCTATTACAGCTATAGTATTTTATGGATCTAGGCCATGTCTACAATGTTGACATGAGAAAAGATAGAAAGGATTTAGACCTAGATCTAATTTTAAGAAATACACTTTGCGCATATAAATTTTTACTTTGACACATGAAAAGACAAAAGAAGATCCATTGATTTCATTATATAATAAAATTAATCTTCAATTTTGTGTTTCAAAAGCATTTTTTACATTAATTAGTTCCTTATATCTGTGATTACAGATTTCCTGACGAACATTCTTTCATTAGACAATTCCGTAATGAATCGCGTACTAAATATTAATTCGTTTAATTGTTTACTTTATAATCCCATCCCTAGATCTAAAACTCTAATTCAACTCTAAGATGATAAAACTTCTCTTCGCACAGATAGTTTTATACTTTTACACATAAACATATCAATTGAAGTCCATTCATTTCATATTTTGATCAAATAAACATTCAAATTTGGTTTTTAAAGCTACATTCATTTACGAAAGCTGCGAAGCCGAGTTGAGATAGGCCTAGATCTATATTCATTCATGAATCGCGTATTAAAAATTATTTCGTTAAATTGTTCACTTTATAATCCCATTCATTTAACAAAGCTATCGCTCTTTTCGTTTGTAATAGATATGAATTTATCGGCTTCGGGTAATCCCATTTTCGCAAACCTAATTTTATTTTCGTAGCGAAAGAGAAAAAACTTGAAAGGATCATTAGTTAAGTTTAACATACATCTAAATCCAATCCACTAGATTAGTAAACACAAACTTAGACCCGAAGGCCGCGGGTAAAGTCTGGCGAACATCCTTTCATTAGACATTACCAAATGGTTACACATTAACAGTGATTAACACATCTCTCTACTGAGTCTATTCCTAGGCCTAGGTCTAAAACTCTTATTGAACTCTAAGATAATAAAACTTCTTTTCGCAAAGATAGTTTTATGCTTTAACACATAAACATACTAATTATTGTCCACTCATTTCATATTTTAATCAAATTAACATTCAAATTTGTTTTTCTAAAGCATTTTTAATACATTCGTTCGCTGTTCGCTAAATAAAGCTGCGTAGCCGTGTTGAGATAGGCCTATATTCATTCATGAAAAAAGGTCACGCATGCGCAACACAGAATGAACTCTATAAAAGGCAACTAGATTAGTGTAGTTTTAGATCTATGTCTACCTCAAGATCTACTTTATACTTTAACACATGAACATACAAAATAAAGTCTATTCATCTCAATTTTTTAATCAAATATATGTAGGCCTACAAGCAAATGTTTTAATTTGGAAAAATGGATTTAAGCCTATTAGCTATTCTGATTTGATAGCTTCATTCACACTATTTTTACATTGACACATTCGCTTTATTACATTATTATTTCGTTTAATTCTTTACAAAACACTCTCAGTGACTATATCGACAGTAATGCGCAAATAAAGATCTGCGGGTCGCGGGTAACATATGTCTAGTATATAATATATACCTGATTGCATTCTTTCCTGTTGTGCTA
The DNA here is from genome assembly GCF_947242115.1 of Biomphalaria glabrata. NCBI lineage: Eukaryota > Metazoa > Mollusca > Gastropoda > Planorbidae > Biomphalaria > Biomphalaria glabrata. Next base: position 15,709,775 of record NC_074728.1, read on the forward strand.
ATGGCTAATTTCTCAAGGTTACTAGCTAAAGCTAGACATTTGAATGTTAAAACCTTGTGAAAAAATAAATTTGGGATATTTTACCCATTAGTCTTGTTATTTTCAATGGCATTTTGCTTTAGTTAACTCATTTGATCTCAACTTGTACTTGACTTTCATTTGTGCTTAGTGATCATGATGCCAAAAAAAAATAAATTTGATGTTAATTTTGTTGATTTTTTATTTATAGAGTGAAATTAAAGATCTGAAAGAACAATTGAACATGTTTGAGTCTGCCACAAGTCTTGGTGTATTCACTCATAGTAACTTTCCTGTGTCTCAGGATGACTCCATGACAGACTTAGGGATACGTAAAACACTAGATTTCAGTACACCACCATCCATGGGCAGGTAAGATTTGTAGGAGTACACAGCTAAATAAATCTATGGATAACCCCAGACTAACCTTTTTTTACAAGCACATTTTTTTCTGCCTTTTTGAGAATCTGAATAGTAAAACTAGTATCCAGAGTTATCAAAATGTATTTGTTTGACACTAAGTTTGCTGTCTGTTGATTTCTGACTTAACGTTCTAAAAAAAATGTTTTTATATATTTTTCTGTCAGTTTACATTAGTTTTCTGAAATTTGTATAAAATGCGCACCTTTTAATACTACACACCATTACTTTGCTTTTTTACTTTCTCTAGTCATTTTTATGAGAGTGCTGTCAGATGGAATGTGGCTTGGTGGGAGAGCTTTCTTATAGTTTCTTTGATTTATCAAACCAGCGATTTCTTTGTCTTCCTTTTGTATCCTAAGAACCTTGTAGCTCTTAGGGCTAGTTGATTTTTGCCTTGTTCATTTCTGAAGTACCTTGTAGCTCTTAGGGCTAGTTGATTTTTGCCTTGTTCATTTCTGAAGTAGACGCCTAGTGCACTGCAGCTTTCTCTGTGTCAGATATGGGAAGTGTGGCTGAGAGGCTTGGCATGCTTGGGCTTAGCATGGCTACGTACTAAGAATCTCAATGTGTTGTGTTTAATGAGCGTCTAAAGACAACACCAAAAACCGTCTCCAAGATACCCCCTCTGAATCACAAATGAGATTGGACCATAGCACTCTGAGCATGCTTATAAGCATGAAAGTTGTGCTATATAAAAGCTATTTAAAATAAATTAAACAAAAAATGTGACAAAATATGCAGGTGGCATCTGAGTCTTCATTGTGGCATGAAATACTAATTCTAACTATTTCTTTTCTAGTCCATACTTTGTTCATTGGTATGGCACCAAGAATCCTCTTGTGTAGTCTTGTTGACAATACCCTGCTGTTTTTGTTATGCATCTTATTTCACAAGCAGTTCTATTGTGTTGAGTAATGGGCTAAATGTGATATTAACAAGCCAAGTTTTTGTTTCAGCGTTTAATCTCAAATTTTTGTTTTCTTTTCTCTGGGTTCTATATCTCTAATACTTTGTCTTTGAAAAGGTTTCAGAGGTATGTAAATTCTTGGCACTGGTTAAATTGTTCTCATCTTTAGATCATCTTTTTTTATGTTAGCCTTTCTTCATGATCTCTTCTTTTCTAAGCATTCATTTGCATAGTCTAGAGCTTACTAGCCTTATCCAGTTCCTGTACTTACCTTTGCAGCTTTTTCAGTTCTGTGAATTAGAATCCAATAGTCATATGCAAAGTGCAGCTCAGCTTTTCAAATTGAGATTATATGAACCTTTAATAATCATTGCAGGACTGAAATAACTAAAACATCTGATGCTTTGATCACCTCACTTAAAACAGAGCTTGAGAAATGTATTAGCAACAATAAGCAGAAAAGAGCAGAACTTGTGACAATGATTGAAGAGAACAAGTCCTTAAAGGAGAATCTGTTTGAAACAAAGAGAAAACTTTCAGATTTAGAGAAAACAGTAACTGAACAGGTTGTTCTGTATTTTTTATTTCCAAGCTTATATCATTTCTTGGTCACTTCATCTCCAGCTATTAATGAGCATTATTAACTAAACCCTAGAATTTTTAATATCGAATTATAATTAAAATGATTTTAATACTTAAATTGTAACATGTATAGATTTTAAGGTCCTGTTGATAAGTATCAGAGAAGAATTCATGAAAAATTAAAGACAGTTAGTCTAAAATATACCAATGTGCTAAAAAACAAAATCAAATCAAATGAAAATTCCAAATCCTGTAGTAAGGTTTTGAGCAAGTAACCATGACAATCTTTGTGCCCTCAAGTGTCTCTTGCTGAGACAAGAGTCAATGATTTTTAAGGTCTCGCAGATCTCCATGGCCTCTGGATAGAAACTGCCAACTCTATCACATGAACCAAAGATTTTCGTTGAGTCAGAGAAGGAAGAAAAATGTAAATCCAAAGCTCTTCTAGAGTCTTCTGATTTGTTGATAAAAAAAGAATTTGAATTTTAAAAAATTGATGATGCCATTTTGTTGAGAACTTAGAAAATAACAAAATAGCAATTGAATACTATTACAGAACAGTGTTTATTGTTTGGTTTGTGTGTGCCTTGGGGGGGGGGGTAGGGAATGGAAGAGCTGTTACTCTGCTAATCTTTACATGTTTTTAGGCACATGCATGCAGTATTAACACATGCACATCATGTACATGCACACACACAATGATGTGCTAGAAATCAATAGATACTGTGTTGACATGAATGGGTGAGTGCCACAAATCCCTAGGCTGATATCGGTAGATAAAAAATTTGTACACTTGAAAAATTTTCATTGTTTTATTTAAATTATCCAAAACTGGGCACAACTGTCTAAAATAACAAAAAAATTAACACTGAAATGAATTCAAATTAAGTGGAATTTGAATGTTTGCGAGTTTGAATTATTTGAGTTCCACATATGCATACATAATTTAGTCAAACCTTTTTATTTCAATGAAAATTTTAAATTAAAATTAAGATTTTGAAATTTTGTTGTAGTAATTCTAATGAAAAATATTTTTTAATAGAAACTTCTTCTAGAAAGGAACATAAGTAGCAGAGAAGACTGCAGCAGCAGTGTTATGGAGTCCAGACTCAAAAAAGATATAGAAAACTTGAAGAAAGAAAAGACAATACTATTAGAAGAAATAGAAGTAAGTTTGTAAAATATAAATATATAAAATCATGTGTGAATCTGCGAATATTCCTCATAGTTTTTTAAGATAAGTAAGTTTAAAATAGATCTAGCATTTGTATTCTTCTCTTTGTACAGTTCTTTAGGAAAGATTTCCCTTTCAGAACTGCTATCTATGAGAGGAGGTAATGTAGGAGTTCTTCTGATCTATGGCCAATAGTTAACAAAATTGCTGTGTGGCCAGCACATAGATCAACCACCTTCATTTCTCCAATGTAATCCAGTATCCATTAGAGTGTTAGGTGGACACTGGGACTCCCTAAAAATCCAGAAATTTAAAATCTGAGTCTTCATAAAAGTAGAAGTTGAGACCCATAGTTTCAGAAGTCAAATGCTTTACAATGTCCCATAGATATATTTCGTAAATAATATTATACTGTTGCTCTTGTTAAATAAGGTTTAAATTGTATAATCTATTTATGTATATATATATATATATAATCTATATTATATATATGTATAATCTAAATAAAAAACAGGACTATAAAAAACGAATTGAAGAAATTGGTTCCAGTGAAGCTAGACTGACAGAGATCAACCAAGAACTTAGTATGCAGATTTCACAGATGGTGAGTGACTTTGATGCAGACAAACGTTCTGCTCTAGAACGCTGCCAGAGAACTTTGGAAGAAGTTCATAGAATGAGTGTAGATAAATTGCGTTCTGAAATTGAAGCAAGGCACCATTCAGAGAAATCAATGCTTGTAGAGCAATACACAGCGGAAATCAATAAGTTAAAGTAAGTTTTTTTTTTCTTGTAGACATAGCTTATTAGATTTATACTGTAGACTTTGATATTTGAAACAATCAAACAACTGGAAAAAACTGAATATTAACTCAATATTTAATAATTAAGGAAAGACCTAGAAACTGCTTTGTCTGAATTAGACAATGTGAAAGCCTTGTACAGCAAGTTATGTGAAGAATATGAAAATCATGAATTACAAGAATCTGTCAAGTTTAAAGAACAGCTAGAGAAAGAGTTGAACAAGGTATCATTATATTTGATTTTATATAACTTAACTTTTTTTTTTCTATTAAAGTCAAAATGGTTTCTTTATTCTACTAAAATAAAAAATAGTTCTTTTTCTAATTCTATTATTCTTTAGATATTCATTCCTTTTCCCATTAGCATGTAACACTTTCCTTTTTCAATGATCTTTGTTGTTGTTGTTTTTTTATAAGGCTATTATTATGTTATTTTTGTTAGGATCTTCAATTATTTTTTTTTTTAGAATCTAATATTGCCCCTTTTATTATATAAATTTAATAGTTTTCTAAATCTTTTTAAGATCCAATCATTACTTTTTAAATATTTGTATATAACAATTGTCTTTCCTATAGAAGTTAGCAATATTAATCTTGTTCCTTTGAAATCAGGCATTCACAATTATCTTTATCATAGCTGTCCATCAGCTCCATACTTGGGCGCATCTCCATTGCTGCTCTTGCTTCTCCTTCTGCTCTAATGTCAACATTCATGTCTAGACAGTTCCTGTCTTTTGTCTAACAGTGTGCTGGTACACACCATATGAGTCAGTGTAGAAGCAGGGCTATAACAATATTATTAATATAATTTTAAACTTATAGATCTTGTAATATAGTTTTTAAAGTAAATTGATCTTTAAATCACCACAGATATTAACAGCCCAAGAAGAATGGAAAAATTCTCTTGAGTCTCGTACTGTCCAAAACAGTGGTAGAAAAGAGCATTTGCTAGACATGGACAGAGGTATTTGATGCTTCATTATTTGTTTTTGAAAATTAAGAATTTGTTCTAGATTTATGTCTATTATAGAAATTTCTAGAAAAATGTCACCAGTTATATTGTTTAAGAATTTTGATCGATTATTCATTGAAAATGTTGTTATTGTTACTATATTGGTTTACAATCATATCAGATACATTGGTTTAAAATTATATTATGAGATAAATGAGCTTAGCATTATATTAGTAGCTCTATTGGTGCCCTGCTCCCCTAAGCCAGCTGGAGTCTAAGGGTACTGGAAACGTTTTTAGGGAACGTAAATTGGGTCAAGGACAAAAAAAAAAGCTGTAGAATGTACTATCCATGAAGTCAAGAGAATGAACAGAAATAGAATAGAAGTTGTTAGGGAGGGTTTTTCGGATGCAATGAAAATGAAAAATGATGAATTGGAATTGAAACAAAAATGTTTAGTAGATGCAGTCCTGGTTCCTGCCGCTTTATTGCATTCTAAAAGCTTCATAAATCCTCATTCTGGTGTGAACATTGCACTTTTACTCATAGTCAGAAAAGTTCATGTAAAAAAAGTTGTATTAAAATGGATCAGACATGTTAAATTAAGTCTAATAAAAGGACTCAGCACTGGCAAATACTAATATGCTAAGAACATTTGAGGTAAATATAGCGCACATACATCTTGTGTTAGTTGTAAGGTCATCTTTGAATTAAGTAAGACATCTTGTCGCATACCTTTTTTTTTTTTTTGGATGCAAGAGAATAATGTATGACAAGAATAAGAAAGAATAACAATGCATTAGGTTAACATTAATTTGCCAGATCCATTAGTTTAAAATTATATTGAAAGATACTTTAAAAAAAAAATTATATTAATAGGCATATCACTTTATAATTATATTACCAAATAGTGCTTACATTCATCAACATGAGCTTAAACATTGCCTTATGTAGCTTCTATAATTGTTTTTGTTTTAGAGAAAGAAAACTGGGTCAAGGAAAAAAAAGAGCTAGAGAATGTACTATCTATGAAGGAAAGAGAATTAACAGAAATAAAGGAGAAGTTATTAGCCTTTGAAAGCTCAAGAATAATAAATGAACAATTATTGCAGAAAAACACACCTGACTTAAATCTTACAGAGAATACAGGCAACACTCAAGATGAAAAAATGCAGGTTCCAGTTCTCCCTTTGACCTTGACTGACCTGAGGGGATCCAAAAGGTTGATTACTACTCAAGACAGACATGCTGCTCATGAAGATAAAACAGATATTGGTGTTGAAGAACTTGGTAGACTTAAAGTTTGGCTAAAAGAAAGGGATGCCTTGATTGAAGAACTTCAGTTGAAACTTGCATTGAGTAAATGTGAAGATGACACTGGGGATGAAAACAGAAACTGTTTGTATACTAATGAGATTAGCTTTAATAAAGTGTCAGACAGTTTGTCAACAGCCAACTCTAGTAGTGATCATTCTGAACATGATGACAATAGACTGAACTTGGAGGAGATGAAAGAAGTCATCAAGACATTGAAGGGGCAGCTGATGACTAAAGAGTCTCAAATGATTTCATTGAAAGCTAAACATGAGCTTGTGGTGAATGAAGTCAAACTTCAGCACAAGAAGGAGTTTGAGAAGGCAGCTCAAACAAGGGAAGACAAGTTTCAAAATGAATTGAAATATTTCCTGAAAGAAAGAGAGGACAGGAGTAAAGTAAAGTTAGAACAAGTCATTAAAGAATTTGAGATGAAATCAAAAGTGGAACTAGAAAATGTTGTCAAGGAACTTGAAATGAAGCATAGCAGTCAGATTCAGCACTTGACATGTCAGTTTGAAGATGAATGTAAGGCTGAGGTAAAAAAAGCAGCTAAGGAATGTGAGATAAAAGTTAGAGAGGAATTAGAAGTAGAACTTCAGAATTATCAAAGATTGCTTAGGGAGAAAGAAGAACAACAGAAAATATTAAAAGAAGAAGTGGAGAAATGTGTAAAAGATGAACTAGAAAAGGAATTTTCTATTGTTAAGAATAAGCTTGAAAGTGACAATTTAGATCTAATCAACAAATTGAAGCAGAGTGAAGAAAACAAATATAGTGAATTAACTTTACTTTCTCAACAGTATGAACAAGTGGTGATCAAATTGAAAGAAGAACATGAAGAATCTCTTCAGAAAGCCAAGTCAGATTTCATGAAAGAAATAGATCAACTAAAAAAAGAAAATGAGAATAGATCTGAGGCATCAAATGTGAAAAAGAATTTAATAAACTTGCTTGAGAGAGAAAGAGAAATAGAGAATGCTGTTAATGAAAGAGTTAAAAAAGAAATTGAGAAAATGAAAGAAAGAATCACCAGTGAGGAATTAGAGAAACAGGTAGAACAAAGACTTCAGCAACAGAGAACTAAATGGCTTCAAGAAGCACGAGACTACATTTATAGTGAAATTAAACAAGGTGTTGAAAATAAGTTGGAGGAAGAAAGGCAGAAGTCAAGGGAGGAAGCAAGTAATAAGGAAAAGAAGAAAGATGAAGAAATGGGCAGCCTTTTGACAGCAAAACTTGAATTGGAAAGGTCTAATTGGAACAAGGTTCTAGAAGAAATCAATAAAAATAAAGAAGAGGATATTAATCTACAAGTTAAACAAAGGCTTGAGGTAGAATCAGAAAAATGGAAGAAGCAGTTGAATGATTTAGAGAAGTCTAAGGAAGAAGAGGTAAATAAGAAAGTAAAAGAGAAACTTGTAATAGAGTTTGAACATTTAAAAAAGAAATTTGTAAGTGAATTGAATGCTAGAGTGTTGAAGGAAAAGTCCAGACTGGAGGAGGAGGTTCAACTGTGGAGGGATGAAGTGAAGAGAAAAATGGAGGAAGAAAGAGTTAAATTTGTGGATCAGATGTCTACAGAACTAGAAGACAAGGTTTTAGAAGAAAGAAAAAATGTGAAAGAGGAAATGAAAATGGTGATGGAAAGGAAGATAAAAGAAATGAGAGAGGAACTAGATAAAGATATGAGGCAGAGGTTACAGAAGGAAAGGAAAGAGTGGGAAGAAGAGTTGAACAGAGCAAGGGAAAACTCAACACAGCATGGGGAACAGGTATGTACAGTCTCATTCCATTGGATAATATATACATATTTAGTCAAATGTAACATGCTAGTTATCTTTATAAATCAATCACCCAAGTTTACTAAACTTAACATCTGAGTATTTTAATAGGTTGTGATTTTGCATTTTTAGTGGCCCCTGAAATGAGAATAGCTGCTATTAGTTTTTGTGTGGTTTGTCGATCTGCCCCGTTTAGATCTAAAAAAAATAAATGAAAATCTAATATCATGATAATTTAGATCTTTCAAAGTTCTCATGTAACAGCTACTTATTTCATTTCTGGAAATGAAAATTTAAATTTTTAAAATTAACTTTAAAAATTTATTTTTTTTCATAAAAATACACCATTTTTACAACTATTTACTATTAATAGTAAAAAAGCTGGGAAGACTTTAATCAATACAGTACAAAGGTTCAGTATATTTATTTTTAAATGTATGCAAACGGTTTTATATTTTTTCTAAAATAATTTTATAAAAAAAATGAGTCACTCAATTAAATATAATAAACATGATTTAAAAAAAAAACTTTTTGTTTTCTTTGCATGTAGAATTGTAGTAGTTTTATACTTTAAAAATAAGTCAATGTAAACTTATCCAGTTTCTTCATTCCTATTTTCTTTTCACTAGTAGTTGCTAGTAGTTTTAGTATGATTTTTTTTTTGAATGGCATGTTTTTTATTAATCCTGTACAGAAATTTAGCTTTGCAATGAAGTCTTTTTTTTTTATTTCTGAATCAGTTTTGCCAAGAATGTGCCACTGCTGTCAAGTTTATTGAGTCAGTTAAAGCCAGACACATTGAAGAGAAACAAAAACTTAAGCAATGTATTTCTGATCTGGAGCAGGTAAAAAAAGAGCATACAATTTTGGAAGAAAAATGTAATGAAATGGACAGAAAATACAAGGCAGACATGAAGGAAGCTAAGAGACTACATGACAAAGTATGTATCATTATCCTTAGTATGTTATTAGGTTATGTTGCTGATCATATGATATACAATTATTTACCCTACTTTTCAGTGTTGCATCAATTTATATCATCATCTGTCTTGTTGTTTTAAAACTGCTTGTGTCTTGTTAAGTGTACATGTATTCTCCAGCCATCAGTATATACAGCCATTGTTTTTTTTTCTTCCTGTTAGTAATTAATCCTTTTTCTTTTAATCTCTCCTGTACATAAACGCAAAGTCTTTGCCCTCATAAGTGATTTTTAAAAATTCTCTTTTATTTTAAAATACTTGAGATTTTTCTTTCTTAGTTCAACTTTGACTTTATCTGGAATAAATTTAATAATTATCCAATGTCTTCCTAGATCATAAGATATTTGAAATGAAAATAGTTTTCAACAAATTATTTATCTATTGTGTAATGTATTTCCATGGGATTCAGGAACTAATTAAAGTTCAAGAAAAAAATCAAATAATTTCAACATTAAAGGAACAAGTGAAGGAAGTAGAGGAAGAGTATCAACATAATCTAATGAAGTTAAAGGAAGATTTTAGAGAAGAGAGAGCCAAAATGCTGAGTGACTTGGAGACACAAGCCAATTTAGCCATTGACCAAACAGTACTAAAGGTTAGTTTGTGTTTCAGCATCTTAGTAGTACTCATTTTACTCAGTGCATAAAGGATGAATATTAAAAAGTACAGTATTGCATAGAAATATATAACTTTTGCTAAATGAAATTAACAAGAAACTGAAAAGGTGAAAATATTAAAACTTTTTTTTCATAATCTATAAAGTGGCTCAAAAGTGCACATTTTTGCTAGAGAAACAAGGATAAGATTGTTATTAGTACTGTTACGAATCTCACTATCCGGCCCTCTGCAAACTGCACCATACACCACCAACGTAAAGAACTTGACAACTCAGGGCTCCAGAGTAACGTAACACTTTAAAAGTTGAATAAATAACAGCCAATACTGTACAATTGGCAACACGTACACTGTACAAATATCTCTCCGATAACACCGTACCGCCGTATCAACTCTTGCACTGCCCTCTCCGTCTCGTTCCGGGCTTGCACTGGGTTCAACAGTTCAGGACTGACTTCACACACTAGGCTCGTTGTGTCGGACTCGATCACAGACCAAGATCAAGACGCCACTCGTCTCAACCGTACTTGACAGTACTCCGCACTGAACCATCGTAATGCTCCGTACAGAACCACACCGCTGAACTGTGCTGTAGTCGACCGGACTGTAGTGAACCGGGCTCTGAACCCCTGCCGTGAACCTTCTGTCGTGAACCGTCTTGACTGCGACACCTCCACTCTTTATATAGGGTCCCTGCTGGCCTTCTAGAACCGGGCAGAACGTCGCTCGACCATTCTGGGTGGTCATATGACTACATCCATCGTGACGCTCCTGAGCTCTGTTCACGACGCCGATCCTACTCGAACCTTCATGTTGACACTCGTCTCGGCTGACCGTCGTAACTCGTCACGGTTGACCGCTCGTCTAGCACTGGCCTGGGGCGATTTGCGTCGGCTGACTACACTCACACCACTATCCCCATCTGTGCCACCACCAGGTTTATAACAGTACATTGAACAATTTTTTTTAGTGAAGGATATCTGCACTGTTTCAGTTGTGTTCTGTATTAGTACAGGGGCAAGACTACTGGAGCTGATTTGAGTTGCTATTGATAACTAGTGTGCCCCACTTGTTCTCAGTGCTTTGAATATTCCACAATGTTTTCTAGATGATGTTAGTTGACACATATAGTCCATTATGATGATTGTTGTGCTTGTAAACACATCTGGGGATAGGAATCACATTTTCACCCAAGAAATAAATACTCTGGCTAGATCTAACCTTGTATTTTCCCATTACTATGTAATAATTGATCTTTTGATAACATGAGATTTGATAAAAAGTTTGCCTTCCATTTATTGCAATTAAAAAAAAAACTTTTGTAAAATATGTAGATATCACTAAAAGTTGAATTTTTGTGTAGATGAAACATATTTCTTATTATTTAATTATTTATGAAAATTTCCCATCAGATGCCAGATTTAGAAATGATTTCTTATCAAGAGCTAAAAGAACAATTGTTAGATACAGCAGACAAAATGAAAGGTAACAATTTGTCATACATTACAGATTTGGTTCATTATGTTTTTATTTATTAATTAATTTATCAATATCATGTACACTTTTCTTTATAAAATGTTATACTAAAAAAATTGAATAGTTTTAATCTTTCTGCTTGGACAGATAATATGTCAACTAATTTACTTAAAACATGACTATTTTAAAGACAAATTTCTAAAATGTTAGTCTTTGTGATACAGGCTGTGGGAAAAGGGCATTTTTTTTAAAAACATTGCATTATCTCCAAAATGAAATGGGCTATTCACTATCATCTTTGTTGTGCTGAATATAGATGGAATGGCTTTTTAATAGTGAGAATTAACAATAAAGCTGATGACAGTGCTATACGATTCCTCAGTTCCCTCTGATATCTTACATCCAAAACCACTGTCTCTGGCTCAAATGTGAGCACTTGGTCAAAATAGACTAAAATGAAGGAAATCATTACAATTTGCACTAAGGGTAGAGAATAATGATTTTATCATCATCATAGACTTTAGGTCTCCATATTGCATATGTTTTGTTGTCTTCTAGTTTTCAGCTCCGTCCTTTAATACAAAGCAAGAATCAATTAAAAAATTAATTATTTTGTTTGTTTTTGCAAACAAGGGAAAGAAGTTGTACTTGGTGGAGTATGTCAAATTAGTCCCCTTTAAACTTTGCTTTAAAATTTGAAACTAACAATAGATAACTATAAAACCTTCTATTTTCATGAGCACTTCTCTCGTAAAATGGTTAGTGCTCTGGCTTCAGGAGACTAGAGCCCTCGAGTTCAATTCCAATTTTTTTTTTATAACTGCATTTACAAAGCGATCACAGTAATATTCACCCACATATCCCCTTCTCCCCACTCCTTGCCCATCTAGTCTAGCCAAGTGATAGGATCATAGAGTATTGAGAAAGCTAAAAGCATGAAATAGCGCCAAACGAAAACATTTGGTAAAAAATGTTTCTAATCGCACAGATTTATTATTGTTAGTCTAGATCTATTACAAATTTAATTACATGACTGATCCAACTAATTAATACAATTATGCTAAATAGAAGCTTTGTTTGTTTTTTTAAAAGTATTTTTGATGTTTTCTTGTTTAAAATCTTTTTTTTAGCTATCTTCATGAGCCTTCTTCAATCTAGAGGACATTGCCATACTTTCAAACTTTCTGATGCCTTAGAAGACTTGAGAGATCGATGTAAAGCTTGTGTTAGAACTTCACTAACAGGGTGAGCTGTGGCACAGGATTTTTTAACTTTATTTTTTTTAATACTATTTTACTAGCTATGATTTTACCTGGCTTTCCTCAGGTTTTTTTCGTTGTGTTTACTTGTATATTAAAGTCATCTATGCTATCTGCAACCTGCTTGCAAGTCTAATCAAAGTCACAGTGTTTTAAGTAATAAATTAATGTGTGTGGCATAACAATAAAGCAATGAAATGATCATGGATATATTCCAAATACTGGCCTGTACACATAAAACAGAGGAATACACTCAGTAGACTCTAGATATCTACAAATAGCAATTCTTAGCTAATGAGATAAAGCAAGTAGAAAACTTACTTGTTTTGAACTACATAGAATCTAACAAATATTTATAGAATATTGTAGTCAATGACTAAACACTTTGTACATTTAAAAATGCAACTGCATTGTTGATATAATGATAATCTTTGTAATTTGAAAGGTCAAAAATTGCACATTTACAAAATTCCATATAAAGACTTGTGTAGTTCTAATGTTTTTAAAACACACATTTGAAGGGGAAATAATCAACTGAATAAACAAAATTTTGTATGCTCTCGTCTAAAACTAAAAAAGTTATTTTTCAGAAGAAGGAATAGATCTAGTCTTAGCCAATCAAAAGATGTGCACAATAAGATACTATTAATCTAGGGCAAGATGGCACTGTCACCTCTCGTCTTGCCAATGTACATGTACACAGTGAACACAATTAGCATGTTTATATTATAGATTTAAAAAATAAAAGTAATTATTAGTTATTAAATTTAATTAAAGTAAATTAACATCTGTTCTTGTTTTAAACTATATAGAATCTAGAACCTAAGGGACACCCATGTTATTGTTGTGTCAGTGACTAAAGACTACATCTATTGGTGTATAACTGTAGGCTTACATCTAAAATTACAGTTCATGTATCCTTAGTCTTGATCTAGTAGTTAAGTTAAGTTAAGAGACCAAATTGTGCATTAACTAAATCCAAAATAAAGACTTTAATTTAAAGTGATTGTGTAATTCTAATGTTAAAAAAAACAAAAAAACATTGTATTAAATAAGGTAGTTTATCAATGGTAAACATGTGCAATAATAGGTGTTTAGTATTATTTTTTAGTTTGTGACCTTCCATGCTAATTATATTTGTATTACTGCATGACCAAACATATTTATGAATGCAGTAATTGTTGAAATATTTTGCAAGATGACTAATTTGACCTAAATCTAGTAAAATGTGTTGCATCTATAGAGTTGGGCATTTTTGTTTTTTTGTTTAAGGTCTTCCAGTTGTGGAAGAGACATTAAACACTAAATGCCATGATCTAAGGAACATTTATGCCAAGTTTGGCCAAACTGTTTTGATTTCTATGAAAGACATACATACAACGTATATTTAATTATATATATTTTCAAGCTTCTGTAAAAATATTTTATGTTTGTTTATATTGTTAAGATCTTCTCTACCCAGGCCTTCTGTTAACACTGCTAAACACACAACACATTAACATATCAAGAACTTGACAACAAGAGCTCTGGTAACATTGTGGCAGTTTAATGACATATACATCAACAGCCAATAAAACACTATTGGCTACACTAACTTCAAATGCTTTAACACAATAGAACTGCCTACTAAACACTACAAGTCTCTCTCTCTCTACTTCTAGACTAGTACAGCTACATTTTCAAGGACTCACTTTGTACCACACCGTCCTTACTGCCCTGCTGTCCTGGACTCAACTGTCCTTTCTAACACACTGTCTCTCATTTGTGAAGGCTTTTGATCACATGACCCTAAAAGGGTTAATACTTGTCTGTAATAGCAGTACTGTCCCTTGTCCATCGACACCCGTTGACCTGAGTGATTTGCCTGAGTTCAAGTGTGTCAGCTGAAACTACAGTTAACCCTGTTGCGCCGCCAATAGGGTTATAACACTGCCCCCTTCTCAGATTTGTCCGCCCTGTACAAAATCTATCTCACGACATGGGCTGTGGAGGTGAATCGATGTAGGTGGGGGCGACAGTGGGCTTACATTGCCATCTCGATGGAGCCATCTGCATTGTATTCAGCAATTGTCGCTTTCGTCTTCTCCAGTTGACCTTCACCTGGTTGCATAGACATCATGGTCGCATGCCATCCACGTTGATTCAGCAAACATTGCTTTCTTCTCTTCCAGTTGACCTTCATCTTGTTGCAGTGACGTCATGGTTGCATCGCCATGCACTTTGGACTCAGCAAACGTTGCCTTCTTCTGTTGTTCACTACTGAGGGCAGCCACTAAACACATGGGGAGGGATATGATGTCAGGACCAAAGTCACCAAGACCGTTGGTCTATCAGGTTGTTTCATAGGGCTTTCAAGAGAAGGGCTTTGGGAATGGGTTTCAGGTCCAAAAGGAGGGGAAATAGTGGCACACATCATCACATCACCTTGTCTGGAGGACATACTAGTGGGGCAGGTTGGTAACACTCCACGTGCGAAGGTTCCTCATCTTCGGCATCAGGATCCAGTTGACTTCCTTTTCCCTCTAGTCTCAGCAGCGGACCAATCGTCTGTTGAGTTCAGGCCCTGTCAATGATTCTCAAATTTATGTAAATCAAACTATTACTAATTGCACTTACAGTGTCTAAACTTAAAGCCAATTCTTGTCAGTTGATATTTTGTAATCACAATGTTAATAAAACTTATTGCTTTTTGCTTACTTATATCAATAAATAAATTATATATAGACTTCATATAGTAACACTCTATATTCCATTGATTACATATAACAATACTTGTGTACATTATTGTTATTTCCAGGCTGGTGCAACTATCTTGTATTGTAGCCCTAGAGCAGTCAATTGATGAAATCACTGATAATATCATGTCATCAAGATCACTTAGTATTACCAGTTCAGCTTCATTGAATCAAAAGAAACAAATGACAGAGACAGAAGTTAGTAATGCCAGTCATCAAAAGCATTCACCAGTTAAAGTCAAATCTGTTATCAAAAGAGTGACTGAAAAATTTAGCATCTGTAAACAAAGTCCAAAGCTTCCTGTAGCCCATGTTCAGTCCTCTGTGAATACTAATGAAGTTTTACCTGCACATAAATCACAAGTTCCACTTCAGAATCTTCCACATTTAGATCAAGTTGAGTTAGATGATACTTTCTATCACACACCCACTAGTTCTAATCATTCATCACCTTCTGTTGTAACTAGGACAAGGTCTCATACCCAGAACTCAGCAACAAAGCAGCATATTCATCTTCCTGACACACCCAAAATATCACCCAAACATCTGGCCAGGGTGCCAACTTCTACAGAAAGTGATCATGTAACTCTGGCATCGCCGCGTGAAGCTATGAAAGTAATGGAAGCTAGGATCAGATTAGCTGACTGGGCTCGCAGTGGGCAAACACCCTGGAAGTGTTCACAAGAAAAACCTAATGTACAATCTTCATATATAAGCTTCCAAGAAGCTCAGAAATTACCTGAAAAAGAGTTTGCCCAAAACAAAGAAATAGACTTGGATGGATTCATTAAACCTGGAGTAGATGCAGCCAATTGGGTCAAAATGCAGAGGGAAAAAACCTTGTCGAAAATTGATAAACCTATTAGCCAATCTGATGTAAACAGTCAGAGGTATAATTATGCATTAGATGATTCAGATGATATGTCATCTGATGGTCAATCTAGTTTTCACACTTTAAACCGCTGCAACACAACAGAAGATGATGAAGACTGTTTCAGATTTGGCAAAGATCAGCTAATGATTATTAAGAATCCATCTGAAATAAGATTGAGCAAAGCTAATCCGGCTAGAGATAACTTCTCAAATCAACACATCAACTTCTCAGATCAACACATTAACTTATCCAATGAATCCATTAGTTCCACAGAGACTGAACATTTTCCATTATTTCAAGAAAAGAGGCCTTCTTCAACACCTTTGCTGAAAATGAAAAATTCACAAGTAGAAACGTTGAAAAGTAAAACTACAAATAGAACTCCAGATATTTATAAAGCTCAACATTTTAGAACAGTTCAACCAATAGCTCATAAACAAATCAAAAGTGAAAATCCTTTGCGCAAATCTGCTGATCTCCCTTTGTCCCCAGGTTCCTATTTTGAACCATCCCCAAGTTTACAAAGATATAAAAGTCTTGAAGACCTGTTACCTAGAAGAATTCATGAGGTTGAAGGTTTTTCTCATATCTTAGGAGGTTATGATTCTGTGGTTCAAGATAAACCTAACAAAAAAAGGGAAGATGAATTATTTTATGAGAAACATGATAAAAAGGTCAACTTTAAACCCTATCCAGTACAGGCCATGACTTCATCTTTTTGGGAAAAGCAAAGTGTAGAGACTGTTCATGATTATGACCATCTAGACTCAAGAAAAATGGCAAGTGGATATGTTAGACATACGCCATTAGAAGTTAGACCATTTTCTTCACAAGACAAGTTTTAATTTCCATCTTTTTTCATTTATGTTCATATGTACTAGAAATATTTATAACCAATATTTTTCACTGCTATTTATTCATTTATTGTATTCAACATGTTTCCACCTATTTTAAACAGTATTATTTATTTTCAACTTTCAGTCTGTGTATAGGTTGTATTGTCCTAAACACTCTATATGCTCTGTATCCTCTTTACCTGAACATTGTAATGAACATATTCCTATTGCTTTTTTTCTCATCAACTTAAACTTGAGCAACATTTATTAGTATTAACTCTGAGCTTTTTTTTTTTAAGTGAATTCTAATGTTAGCCCACTGAGAGATATTGAAAAAGTCTGAGTTGATTTCAATGACATTTTATTTGATAGTATAAGGCAAAAGTGAACAACTTTACATGAACTTGGTTGGTTTCTTGCATCCAAACACAAAGTAGTTCCTAAACATTTTCTTAGCTTTATATGGAACCAGTAGGCTTCAAGTGCTTAATGTTCTAGTATTTACATTCCAAAAGTTTTTCGCTCATTTATTGGCCTTAATACATTCTTCATTATATATATAGACATTTATTGCATTTAGTAGTTGTTTAGTGTTAAATGAAAAATGTTTTTTGTATTTGGTTAAAATATTTTTTTTACAATTCTTCTTTTAAGATTGCAAACTTTTAATGAAGTCAAAAAATAAATAAAATAAACCCTAACCATTGTTCTAGTATTCATTTTGTTATTAAGAGTAAATAATCACTCTTACAAAATAGTTATCAGCTTCATAAAAGAGGAATTGTCTTTTCTTTTTTTTTTTTTTTTAAAGATTTTTTTTTTATATTTTACTTATTTATAAATTAGCTCTGTGTAAAAAATATTTTTTAAAGAGTTGCCACAATTAATTTTTTTTTGTGTGTAAAATTATGAAATATTTTGTACAAATGCATTAGTTTTTCTGTGTACAGTCTAATGATATACTCATGTTTCAGAACTCTTTGAAATGATCTTACAATAATATTATAATTAACATTTCTATCAATAAATATCATTTCAAAAGCATCCATGTATTGTTTCATCAGTACTAGTGCATAAGTCACATGTGTAATAAAAAGAAAATCTATTGCTTTATAAAAGTTTTGATAAAAAGCACCTTCTTGTCAGTGTCTTAATACTAGCCTACCTTATAAAAGATTAATCTTACTTTTTACATGATATTGTCTTCTAAACATACTTTAAAATACAGTACTTTAAAAATATTTTGTGTGAACAAAAAATAGTATTTTTAAACTAAGACATTAAGTCTAAGAAAATGGAAACAACTTGAGTAGCATCATAAAAAGGAGAAGAGAACTTAACACACAATGATTATGAAACTTAAGCTAACAACCTAAATAAATACTTTGCATTAGCATTCTCAGCCCCATGAGACAAAGACATATCATTTAATTTAAACCAAATCAAAAACATTAGAGCTATAAATGCACAAGGAAAAAGAATCCAAAAAAACTAAAAGCCAACATTAAACCAAATAAAGCATCTGGACCTGATGGTATTCCAGCTAGAACTAAGCAATGTACTAGTGTTCAAAATACTTTTTCAGGCATCTTTTAATCAGGGCAGAGTACTGAGAGACTAGAAAGAAGCTAACGTCATTCACCTATTTAAAGAAAAAGAAAAATCTGACCCAGGAAACTACACACCAGAATCACTCACCAGCATTACATGTAAAATACTAGAACACATAATATGTTGCAACATCATTAACCACTTAGACAAACATAATGTCCTCACTCCATGCCAACACAACATGGCTTTAGGAAATATAGATCATGTGAAACACAATTAATAAGACTGATGATTTTTCAAAAGGCTTAGATAAAAATGAGCAATAAGCTCTAAATCAACACCAGTAAAAGTAAACTCAGGTGTACATCAAGGAACAGTCTTAGGTCCACTACTATTTTCAAATTACATAAATGATTTACCAAATTTCATTTGTTCAGGAACAAAAATCAAGATTATTTGAAGACCATTGCATGATAAAAACAACACAAGATACAGAAATTTCACAAAGAAAATTAGATTAATTACAGAAATGGGAATCAAATTGGAGCATGTCTTTCCATCCAGAAAAATGTCACTAAGAGTAAAAAAAACAAACTAAAATAAATAGTAAATATATATAACTTATCTTATTCATGGTAAACCAGTAACATAGACTAAAAACTCCAAATACCTAAATAATATAATAAACGAAAAACTATCATGGAGCCCCCATAATGATAAAAAAAAAAGATCAAAGCATTAGGGTTTATTATAAGAGATTTCTACAAATCAAATAATAACATAAAACTAAAATGTTATTTAACTTTGGTTATGCCAATAATAGAATATGCATCCTCTGTTTGGGACCCCTCAACTCAAGAAAGCATTAAGAAACTAGAATAGACACAAAATAGAGCAGTGAGATTCATAACAAACGAATATTCACATTTGACTAGAGTAAAATAGTAAAAATAGTAAAATCATTAAATATAGAGATCTTTCATGGTAGAAGACTTGAAGTAAAAAAAAAAGTAAAATGTGCTTAATTTCAATTACGAGCGAATAGTTTCTTTTAAATTCATTGTACAAATGACATTCAGAGCCTATCAGCTGACACTCCCATCATAAAATTTGCTGACGACACAGCAATCATTGGCCTTATTGCAGGTGGCGAAAATATGTACCATTCAACAATTAACACCTTTTTCGAATGGTGTATAGATAACTTTCTAATTTTAAATGTTCAGAAAACTAAAGAAGTGATTATTGATTTTAGGAAAAACAAAGACCATATTGCAGAAATTCAGATAAACAACCAAACCATAGAACAAGTACAAGAATATAAATATCTAGGCACAACTATCAACAACAAACTGATACGAAATGAAGACTCAAAATCTATACACGAAAATTCACCAGCGACTCTTCTATCTCAGAAAGCTAAGAAAATTCAACATAGACAAAACAATAATCAAACTTTTCCATCACCTGCTCGTATGGTAATACTTCACTGGCACAAAGACTTAGAATAAATAGACTAATTAAAAAAGCATCGTATATCACTCAAGTACAGCTACCGTCTTTTGAAGAGCTTTTCCAAGAATGCTTTTCCAAATCAGTCACGATTCTTAAAGACAACCTGCACCCATTAAACCACTGTTACATAAGATCTGAACGAAGTGGTCGTCTCCTTTCCGTTAGGACTAAGACTGAAAGATTTAAAAACTCCTTTATCCCACTTTCGGTAAGAGTGTTACAAGATCAGCTGTCGTCATCGAGAAGTACATAGAAGACAAAGTCATAAAGCGCTGGTTGTGAATGTATGTGTTTTCGTGTGTGAATGTTGTTCGAATTTTTAATCAATATTATTTTTGTACAGTAGTTTTGCTGAGCTTGTCAATTGTAGTCAAACTGAATTTCCATTAAATTGGATCAATAAAAATTATCTTATCTTACCTTATCTTAAACGATTAAAACAAGGCCAAGGCTAGAATATTCCTGGTTCATTGGTGCATTCGACGGAGCCGCTTGGAGTTTGTGTGATTATATATATATATATATATATATATATATATATATATATATATATATATATATAAAGCTACTTGCATATTTAATTTTAAAACAAAAGGATTTTGGAAGATAAAGTAGCCGTGCACAGTTTTGCAAGTTGTAATGACAAATATTGGGAAATTAAATTGTCCATAACTTTCAGACATTTTGAGTTCCAAACGTTCCAGACAGATCACACATAATTAATAACGTCATTTTTCCATTTCAAGGAGCCGCTAAAAATATTGAACAAAAAATAATAAAGCAGTTGGGATAAGAGTTTTGAATTAATTTTTAAAATAAATATTGTGTAGATATAAATATATGTATGCGGTAATCATAAGATATAAATACATGTATGCGGTAATCATAAGATATAATTGTATTGACATTGACATTCAACGTGTACGGAGAAGTCTCAGGGGAAATGACCCTCGAGCACGGCCTCCCCCAGGGCTCCGTCCTGTCATGCGCCCTTTTCACGGCCTTCATAAATGACCTACCGGCTCAGCTAAAATGCCAAAAGCTGCTATATGCTGATGATATTGTCCTTTGGAAATCCGGAAGGAGCGCAACCTCTACACAAAAAGTGCTACAAGAAGACCTCCATACGCTCTGCTCATACACACAAAAATGGAGGCTAGAAATAAACACCTCCAAGACGGTCTATTCTCTGTTCACGCTCGGGACTGGCATTCTCGGGCAACCTTTCCAGCTCTCCCTCAACGGAGTGGCTCTCACCATGGAAAAGCTACCCAAGTACCTTGGTGTAACTTTAGATCGCAAACTAAAAATGTGTGAGCACATCCAGGATGTTGTAAGAAAGGCCTCAGGGAAACTTTGCATTGTGCGGAAGCTGGCATCCACGAAGTGGGGAGCCCGAGCAGACATGCTCCGATCCCTGTATTTAGGAGCAGTCCGATCACAGATAGACTACAGCCTACCTGTGCAAATTTATGGCTCTAGGACTGCTCTTGAACAACTTGATAAAATACAGTCCCAAGCACTAAGATTTGTCTGTGGAACCTTTAGGACAAGTCCAGTAAATGCGGCTGAAATAATGGCTAATATAGCTCCACTAACCCTTAGGAGGGAAAGGTCAGTACTGACCTGCTATGAGCGGTATAAAAGGCTGGATGAATACCTCCCAGCTAGAAAACTAGTGGATGGTTGGAGATGCAGAAGATGTATCCAGATGCAGTCTTTTATGCATCATGCCACTAGACTATCTGATGAAGCTGGCCTCTCCACCAACCGACAAAACATTCAACGCTTTCATCCCCTTCCCCCTTGGTGTCGCCCAACAACCCCAGACATACGCTTGAAATTAGTAGACCCTAATGCCACTAAGCAAAGCCGTTCATCTAACGACCTTCAAATCCTAGCTCTGGAGACCATTAATACCTTCAAGCCCAGTGCTATTTTTGCATACACTGATGGATCGGCATCAATAGATTCTGGAAGAGCAGGCTATGGAGCCTACATCGACTTTCTTGGCTCTTTCACAGTCAAAATCTTTGGACCATGTGGTAGTGTTTGCAGTTTTGATGCGGAGACCATGGCAGTCTGTGAAGCCTTAAAAGTCATATACTCTCAACTCGGCGAGGGACATTTGAGGGCAACACAGATTGTTGTGGTCACTGACTCAAAATCTGTACTACATGCTTTGCAAAGCCCCGGACCATGTCCCCCAATATCAACACTGTCATCATGGCTTCACATAACATCAAACAACGCTATGGCACCCCTGTAATAATGCAGTGGGTACCGAGTCACATAGGTGTGACTGGCAACACAATCGCAGACTCTTTGGCCCACCAGGTAGGGCAAATTCCACCAACTGATCAGGCTGTAAGCTTTCATCAAGCCCTGGCTATAATACAAAAAACAGAAATGGAAAAGTGGTTTGAGTGCTGGGACAAGTCCCAAAAAGCCCGTGGAGTCTGGGAGCGCATGAGGCGCCCTGAACGCACTTCCCCGTGGTGGAGGCTGTCCAGGCCTGAGCAAGCTATTATAGCACACTGTCCTGTTGGCTCATATTTCTCGCGGCTATGGCCAAATTTCGATTCACGGTGCCCTCGCTGCGGGGAAGAAGAGGAAACCGTGCCTCATATTCTGTTTGACTGCCCCAGACTTGCTGATCTCCGTTTCGACAGGTCTGGGAAACCCAAAATTCTCGACCTGTATGGCGACATTCATGCACTACGCAAGACAGCAGGGTTTCTGTCCAGGGCTTTTGCAAGAGAGGATTTGAGCCTCTCAAGCCCTCACTCTAATGGAGTTTGATGATGACGATGATGACCGTGTACAAATTCTGCTATTATAATAATTCGTGAATTTTTACGTTTTGAATAAGTTGAATGTTTTATTTGTTTGGAGTTTGGATCCTTCTACTTTTGTGCCAATCAACTTAGTTAGGTTCACAAGAATAATTGGGTTATTTTACAGCTAGTTAATGAATGCCAATAAATTATTTGATCATAGTACACTCGGAAAAGTATAATTGATAACACTAGACATAGGGGAAAGATTATTTATTTAATTTTGAACAAAGAAAGATAACATTCATAGGAAATCCGAAAGTGCTCTTCTTATATTTTGTGGAGCCATACCAAGAGATAACAGTAAAACTCTAAACATATATTTTATTGTAGCATTTTCTTTTTCAAAGCTCATATATCTTGCCAGCTCCAGACCCTCCCTTAATATAGCAACATAGAAATTCATAATAATGTATTGAGTGACTAACATCACTATAAGAAAATAAGTAGGACCGAGAACTATATTGTCTGCTATTATGTTGTCATAATCAGCTTCTCCTAAAATGAAAAATAGCAAATTGAATAATGCACGGTCTAAAGACATATACCCAAAAACATAGGGTCCAAAAATAAGCATTCCACTAAAAGCGAAAGCAAGCAAATATATTGCAGAAATGCCTGTGAACGCTATAAATCCTGATTGAATAGTTTCCATCGTCTTAGTGTATGTGACCAAGAAAGGATTGAACCTGCAATTTAAAATAATAGAATATAAGACAAATGTAGATTTTATATTTACCAGCATAATAATTTTAAACATTGTTATTAATCAGTCCTGACGTATGCTGTATAGATCCCTTATAATTTTCATTATGTAGGGTGTCATTTAAACTCAGACAGCTCCAGAGATGCTGCAATCAGGTTATTTAAAAAAACGAAAACAACATACCAAACACTATGGTCGATGATATCTCCTCTGTACCAACTTACAGAGTGTTTTTTCTCTTCATAGCTAATGAAAAGGAACATTTTTTACCCGCCACATCTTCCCTCCAGAAATAATCCGTTAAGAGAATGTATAGATCTACATTGTTCTCATCAAACTAGTCTCTGTTTGGTTTATTACAGTAGCCCACAACTTTGACTGTCCTGTCCTGAAGTATTGATTTAGCTGATCCCAATTACTCACTGGATCATCGTCCTGGGGCTTTCTGAGATCAACCTCGAGTTATCCTCTGAATCGCTCTTGTAAGTTAGCCAGCCTATCAACATTTAGCTTACTCGTCCTAGAAGAGCCATTTTTCTTGATCATCAGCTTCGTCCGAACAAGATTGTGGTCCGTGTAACAGTCGGCGCTTGACAATGCTCTAGTACGCACCACTTCTCTAGCATCGCTATGTCTGACTAGCTTGTAACTCAACACATGCCAAAGTAATGTGGTAATTCAAGAGTTGCTAAAGAAAAAGCACAACTGCTATCGCTCTGTTCTTGCAAACCCTTGTCACACAATGGCTTGAGCTGTCTGTAAACAAGCACCTGACACTGGTGATACACGCTCTTTAACGAGTCGCTTCGATGTGTCTAAGGCCCTACTTACCAGACTACGCTAAAATCTTCCGATGGTCAACTCTACTAATTAGCAAGGCGGTCAGAAAACTATTTAGTGACAAATGATATGTATCGGAGGTATCGGTAATCTTTTTCTGTTGCCCACGGTTAACGAGGGTATCAATTGACCAACTCAACGACCAACCTCCTTTACTTTTCCATTAACCCATTAGAGCTGGGTGGACCTAACCCTAACCCTGCCCTAACCCAATAACCTAACCCTAACCTAGCCCTAACCCAGCCCTAACCCTAATCTAGCCCTAACCCTAACCCAGCCCTAACCCTAACCTAGCCCTAACCCTAACCCAGCCCTAACCCTAACCTAGCCCTAACCCAGCCCTAACCCTAACCCAATAACCTAACCCTAACCTAGCCCTAACCCAATAACCTAGCTCTAACGATCACCATAAAAGGAAACCTTTGAACGTAATAGACCACTTCACATATTGAGGAGGCATAGTATCAAATGACGCATCGCAAGCTGAAAGGTGGTCGAGGTAGCAGACCCCTTAGGTGCCAACTTGCTTTAGCTGACATACAGGCGGCTTCAGAGCGAGACAGCTGGACTGAGCATAAAATTGGGCATAAAACTATATTTATATATAGTTGTGTCACACTGCATACAAGCCATACCTATGGTGTTACACTGTATAGGCCCATTGCAATATCCGCAGAGGGTGAGATGTGGTAGTCAAATTTTCACTGACCTACATAAGTTATTGAATGGTTGTGGTTTATGTTATATTGACTCCATTCAGATTATGTCGTGCCCATTTTACCATTATCTTTTTTTTTTTTTTTTAAACCTTTTGACTATTCTAGTCATTTTTATTAATTTGACAATGTAATAGCAAAAGTTTTTGTTTAAGATTAACTTACGTCAAGACTTTCAACATTTTGAAGATTGCCAAAGCACCTAATGCACTAATGCTCGTATTAAATAAAAAGGTCCTGTAGAAGACAGTTTGGAAATCAATGAAACGCGCATGACCAAACAAGTTGAAAGTATCAATGGCTTGAAGGTAGGCCACCTGCCGGGCCAGGTATAGTATTCCAACAATATAGCTTAGTAACAATACAAACACCTGAAACAGAAACACAGTTATGAAAACATTTTTCAGTCATTTATATCGGGATATGAGAAATGAAAGGAAGTAACTATAACCCTGAACTATGTAGCGAGGATGTCACGCATTGAGGGGATCAGTCCTACCCCCAACACATTCAACCACAACCTCCCGAGGGAGCAGGCCAGTTTATGTACATTAATCTTATAATTAGTTTACAAAATCCTTTTTTTTAATTGTACAAATACGTACTAATTATCTTTTTAACATTTTTAAAAAATATTTTGTTCACCCTTCCCCTCATGGTATGTTGGCTGATTCGGTTGGTTGGGGGGTGGGGGGTGGGCGAGCGATCTACCCACCTCACAACCCTCCTCCTTCGGAAGTGGGGGGACGGTCCAATGTTTGTGTGCAGAAATCACATTAGGTTGATAGAATGCGTTCAATATCTATGCCATACATAGAACATATTTCTTCGATATTATTTCCATATGCATTAAATTTTTTTTGTGTGGGGGGGGGGGATGTCGCCTACTTCCCAATTAGGCCTAATCTAAATCAACGTTTCTAAACCGCATTTCGCTGACGGGCGGGAGTGAGATTTCTAGAGACAAACAAAATCGGTTGTAGTTAGGGCCTAGAAATTCAGATTTGAATAATAATTAAGTAAAAATATGATTCAAAAGGTTCTTACGCGTTAGACATTTCTACCAAACCAAATTTGAGAAAACTGCTCTAAATTCATATGTATACGTTTGGGTGGGTAGGGTTTGGGTTTAGATGGGGTTAGGGTTAGAGTTTGGGGAAAAATCCTTCCCCACTCAAATGTTCTGGATCAGCTAGTGGTCAAGCACTACTAGAGATGTTGGTAGAAATATGCGCGGTCACATACATATGGGAACAAATATATTCAATTTTTAATTAGTGCAAGAATAGGTTATGTTTAATGCTCACTGATAAGTAACTGCATCGACTACTATAAATCTGTTGTTGTTTTTTTAGCTGACACTATAACATTGCATAAATAAAATTTGCAAATTAAAAAATCCCCAATAATCCTATAGTTTAACTAACTCTAGAATGGCTCTAGATACTAAAGAGTATCACAGTTTCAAATTGTGTTTCCAATTTCGGGATCATTAGGGTGCCACTGAGTCTCCATGATCCAGACATTAGTTAAAGAAAAGTAAAAGCGGTTTGTCGTTGTGCTGTCCACGTGACACCCTCATTAAACGTGGGCCATAGAAACACATGACCTTTATATCCTCTGCCGCATGGTCTGAAAGGGGTACTTTACTTTTATTGCCTACCCTTCCATTTGATGTAAACAATGAACAATAACAAGACTAGCCGGTACTCACCTCTAAACAATGAACAATAACAAGAATAACGTACTCACCTCTAAACAATGAACAATAACAAGAATAACGTACTCACCTCTAAACAATGAACAATAACAAGAATAACGTACTCACCTCTAAACAATGAACAATAACAAGAATAACGTACTCACCTCTAAACAATGAACAATAACAAGACTAGCCGGTACTCACCTCTAAACAATTCCAAAAGTTTGTTAAGTAGTTAGTTATTCCTTTGTCTATGGCGATGTATACTTCAAGCACAGTATAGAACACAGCACAAATGGCAGTGATGCCCTAACAGGAAGAGATTTGAAAGTACAGCAAAACTAATGAGTCATAAATATGGTGTCATTATTTTGAAATCTAAAACTGTTTAGTACACTTTTCTAGACTTCACTTAAAAACACCCTAGCGGTAAACAGTTTATAAAGTTCAATATTGTCAGTATATAAACCAAAGACTGTCACTACGTTTCTCTGTACAAACAGTAAGTCATACTAACCTCTGCTATCTGTAGCCAATTGTCTTTTCTTGCATTAGTCAGGTAGAAACGAGCAGCAGACACTGAGTAATACGGAAATATCCCACCAGTCACATCAAACTCAAAGGCCAAAATAACGTTTGTAAAGAGATCTGAACTTGGGTTATATAAAGTAAACTCCACAAAAATACACCTAGTGGAGCATGAACATGAGGAAGAAAAACATAATAAAATACTTTTTGTTGAAATAAAGACAATATCTCCTTTATACAATTTACACAGCATTTTGTTTTGCTCTTAATAACTATTGAAGTAAAATAAAATTGCCGTACATTGTCGTACTCGTACTTAGACACTGTCAGCTCCATGTACCAATGATTTTAGCCATTAAGTCAGAGCTACATTGTGTAATTGTATCATTATTTAGTGGTAATTTCATTATATAGGCATCTAGAACTAGATGTAATCTATATTAGATTTACGTAAAAACAGAAGCAAAGCTCAGATAACCTATCAATAACCTGAAAGCAACTTTAAAATTAATAAACAACCTAGTTATCGGTAGATTATGATATTATCCCTGGTCTATCAGACCATGATATCATTAAAATACACAGTCAGATAAAAGCAGTAGCCAATACGAAACCCAAGAAAATCTTACTCTGGAATAAATGTAACTAAACACAACTACACCAAGCTGCATTAAACTTTCAACAAACATTCTTATTAGAAAAAGACATTAACCAACCAGTCGATGACACTTATAGAAAATCATATACCATCTGATTGCTCTTTCGATAAAATAAATTTAATAATAGGTGTAAGAAGCTTTCTAGAAGGAAAACAGAAGGAAAACCTATATAGAAAATTTAAAGAAACTAAGGCAGAAAGAGTTTATAAAAAGTATATAAAAACACCTAACCCAAAAAGTAAGCAGATAGCTGCAGAGTGAATACATAAACAATGTAATATCTAAAGATAACAACAAAAATCTTTGGTCGTACATTAAGTCTAAGAAAATGGAAACAATAGACATAGCGCCATTAAAAGGAGAAGGTAACATAATACATAATGATAATGAATCTAAAGCTAACATCCTAAACAAATACTTTGAATCAGCATTCTCAGCCCCAGGAGACAAAGACTTATTACTTAATTTGAACCAAGAGGACAACATAGAAGATATAGTAGTACAAGAAAAGGGAATCCAAAAACTATTAGCTAACATCAAACCAAATAAAGCGTCTGGATCTGATGGTATTCCAGCTAGATTACTCAAAGAACTAAGCAATGAGCTTGCATCAGTGTTCAAAATACTTTTTCAGGCATCTCTTAACCAGGGGAGAGTACTAAGGGACTGGAAAAGGATAAAAATCTGACCCAGGAAACTACAGACCAGTATCACTTATCAGCATCACATGTAAAATCCTAGAACACATAAAATGTAGCAACATCATAAACCACTTAGAAAAACATAATGTCCTTACTCCATACCAACATGGCTTTAGGAAATATAGATCATGTTAAACACAACTAATAGGAATAATTGATGATTTTTCAAAAGGTTTAGATAATAGTGAGCAAATAGATGCTATCTTACTAGATTTTTCCAAGGCTTTTGACAATGTTCACCACCATAGTTTACATAAAAAACTAAAATATTTCGGCATTAATGGCCCATTGCATCAGTGGATTAAAGATTTTCTGATAGGGAGAGAACAAACTGTAATAATAAATGGCTTTAAATCAACACCAATAACAGTAAACTCAGGTGTACCACAAGGAACAGTCTAGAGTCCACTACCATTTTTAATTTACATAAACGATTTACCTAATTGCATTAGTTCAGGAACAAAAGTCAGATTATTTGCAGATGATTGCATAATATATAGAACAATAAAAACAACACAAGACACATATATTTTATAAAGAAAATTAGATGAATTACAGAAATGGAAATCAAATTAGAGCATGTCTTTCCACCCAGAAAAATGTCAGTTGTTAAGAGTATTAAAAAACCTAAAACAAATTAATTCCACTTATCTTATTCATGGTAAACTAGTAACACAGACTAAAAACGCAAAATACCTAGGTATTATAATAAATGAAAAACTGTCATGGAATCCACATATTGATGAAACTATAAAAAAAATCACACAAAGCATTAGGGTTTATTAGAAGAAATTTCTATGAATCAAATAAGAACATAAAACTAAAATGTTATTTAGCCTTGGTTAGGCCAATAATAGAATATGCATCCTCTGTTTGGGACCCCTCAACTCAAGTAAATATTAAGAAACTGGAACAGACACAAAATAGAGCAGTGAGATTCATAACTAACGAATATTCACATATGACCAGAGTAACACTTTTAGTAAAATCACTAAATTTAATTTAGAAAGCCTTCAGGATAGAAGACTTAAAAGTAAAGTAGCAATTATACATAAAACACTGAACCATAATCTTCAAATACAAAAACAAAATTTAACAAGGTTACAAAAGACAGTTTATGTGGAAATAGAAACTCAAAATCGGCCCCCGAAGTAAAATGTTTTACATAATTCGGATAATCCTTCAGAGTTGAAGATAGTTTACTTCCTAGTCCAAACCTCCCGCAGGACGACGGGGGATGGGAGCAGGCAGGGTTTGATAAATCCAAATGACAGTCCAGCGCGCAAACCGCACGACCAGTGGTCCACCCAGGTAGGCTTCAATATTTTCAGAAAGAAAATCCAAATGAAATTATATCAAAGACAAATGAGAGATAAGAATGGAGAAAGAAGGTTAACAGATCTTGTGTAGTGCCCCAACCGTCCCGCAGATCAAAGGATACGTGAAAGTGAATGTAAAGTTAGATGTGAACCAGGCCTAACTAGTTTGTGGTCTATAGGGCAGATGATGTAAAGTTCATCTGTTTTTGTGGCCTACGGTTAACGAGGGTGTCATGTAGCCAGCACAACGACCAACCGCCTTTGCTTTTCCCCAAGTAATGTCAGGTACCCATTAGAGCTGGATAGACTCAGAAGTTGAAAATCCCAGTCTTCACCAGGATTCGAACCCGGGACACTCGGTTCAAACTAAATAAGTTAATTGTTTTGAAAAGGCTCAATCTCATATTCGAATCCTCAAAAAAAAAAAAAAAAAAAAATTCCGCTATATAGAAAAAATGTTCACGAAAATGATGTTTATAAGGTTACTGTTCGTCTTAAATTAGGTCTAACATATAATGCATACTAATTAGCTTTTTCTTATAAAAAACTGCTTGCATAATTAATTTTAAAAATTAGAATTTTCGCTTTCAGGAAAAAAAAAAGTAGCCGTTGCATCAGAACTTTGAATGGTCTAAAATATTGTGAAGTCGGATTTTCAATATCTCTTCTAGTTTACGAGATCTAAACGGGACGGACGGACAGACATTTCGCACAAAACTAATAGCGTCTTTTCCCCTTTCGGGGGCCGCTAATAAAATACTCAGAAAGACACAAAGATAAAGGCACATTCCTCGTTCCATATGCTAGGACAAATTTGTACAAAAGTTCCTTCCCTAGCGCTATTAGAGCATGGAATGGGTAGCCTTTTTAAAAGCCTAACTTTATAATTAAAGGATCTATAGTACAAAATGTTTTTTTTTTCCATTCTTGCGTTCATTGTGCCGTTGTTTCTTCTACTTTTTTTTGTTTGCCATTTTTTAAAACCTTGCAAGAAAAAATTTAATATACATTACACTTTAAAAAAAGTGTATTTTTTTCTGGTTCATTTTTCAGTGGCCTACTTTTTGTTTTGGAGGATTTCAATAAAATTATCTATTTCTAGTTGAAATTGAGCCGTTGCATTGACTGATTTACCTTGTATGTTGATCTAACCAATCAGAGTCTTGAATGTTTTGTAAAGTTTGTTGAGCAAGTTTGAGATCTTCTCTTGACATATTGACAACAAAACCACCACCAGAGTATGTGCCATGCTGTCCTACAAGAGAGTTAAATTCATTGGTAAGAAAACATTTGTATCCAAAGCTAATTGCAGTAATCTACATCAAGAAATAAAAGTCTCTGCACCCAGACACACAGTGTCTTTTTTGCAACAAAAGTTCAACGCATAACTTTTATTCTTAGTTTTAATTAGAAAAATTTGCTAGAACTCAAGGTCCTTTCCTTAGACTAAAAACTTCCCAAATGTTTAGTGGTTAGTTTCCATATACTTTCAAATCAAAGAAAACAAAAGGGCTAGTTCAAAGACATTTTAAACAATCAAAGAAGAACACACACACAAACTCAAATGTTATTTAACCTTGGTTTGGATATACAAAGCAGAGCACGAGACACATGGCGGCCAATCTGACAGACGCCATTATGACAGAAACGTTGCTAGGTGATTTATAATGTACTCAGTCAATACCTCCCCAGGTAGTAGTGCAAAGTGCGCAGATCTATAAACTCTTTTAGGCCCTAATTATTCTGTATTATATACAACTCTGATTGTATTTATTGTCATTAGGTTTCCAACTGTACCTGTAAAAGATGCAGTCCTAAGCTGCTCTGCTGACTTGTATACATAAGAGGATTCTTCCAAATCTTCAGCATCGCCTTCATATAATGTCTCCCAAGTGTGAACATAACTTCTCGTCTCCTCCTTTCCATAGTCCATTGAATATATACAGAACTCGGTATTATAAATAGTTCGTATGGTTTCAGGCAGATCGTTGCACACACCTGAGTCCATCGAGAACGTTCACAACAAAACAAATTATTGACAAAAATAGTTTAATTATTGAAATATAGCTGAACATTCTCTTACTAGTGAATTGGTCAATGAAAAAAAAGCTTCGTCCGCGATCCACTGTAGGGTAACTCCATAAGCCAAGCGATGTTTGCCATGTACAGCGGCCTGATTTCATAAGAAACTAATCACCGCAATCAGTTTCTTTTCAAATACAAAATGTATCTTGGCACCAGAACAAATCCATGTCATCCAACTTTTGATTCTGCAAAATTCACTTAAATCCTAATTCTGATTTGAAATAAAACAAATTATGTCCTTACACTGTGGTCTCGTATCAAACATTGAAACTAAATAAAAGTGATTGTGTCTATCGTACCTTCTGACCAGAACGAGATGTTCAAGCATGTACAAAGAGCCACAAGATTTCATTTTAAAAAAGCTGAATTTGCATACCCCTCCTTTAAAGGTTGAGAATTGAAAGTCATTTTTAAAATATAAGAGCCCCTCTCAAAGTTTCTAATGATATACTTGTATTCTTATAATTAAAAAAAAAAGAATGTTTTGATAAACTGACCAGAATCAGGAACAACTCTGGCCTGTCGAAATCTCGCCGGGCCCAAGAGATAGGAAGACTCAGGTAGGTTATTTCCCTTTTCATTTGGTGCAATTCTGACTAATAAAACTTCCTTTAGATAGTCCCATATTTGTGAATGCTCTTTAATCTGTTAAAAAAAAATTTAACTTTGATTTTGGTGTTTCTAACAAATTACAAATACACACATAGAACGTCTGTAATCATCTAAATATCTTCCTATTGATTTAAGTGTTAGCATCAAGGTTTTTAATAGCACGTGCTAATAGAACAAAAAAACTCTACCGATCTAGAGAAAGTCTCCAGCCTGCTGTTACACACCATTAGAATATCGCAGCTAGTTGTAATGAATAAACTAGAAAGTTTGAATGTTCCTATAGTTGTACTTATAATACTTACATAGTTGTACTTATAATACTTACATCAGCCAAGAAATTTACTCCCTCATCATTCTGATACAAACACATGAAATAAAAACATTGTAGAATCAAGTTTGATACAAGTATAACACATTAGTCTTGAAGGTTTGATACAAGTATAACACATTAGTCTTGAAGGTTTGATACAAGTACAACACATTAGTTTAGAAAGTTTGATACAAGTATAACACATTAGTTTAGAAAGTTTGATACAAGTCTAACACATTAGTTTAGAAAGTTTGATACAATTACAACACATTAGTTTAGAAAGTTTGATAAAAGTATAACACATTAGTTTAGAAAGTTTAATACAAGTATAACACATTAGTCTTGAAGGTTTGATACAAGTACAACACATTAGTCTTGAAAGTTTGATACAAGTACAACACATTAGTCTTGAAGGTTTGATACAAGTATAACACATTAGTCTTGAAGGTTTGATACAAGTACACATTAGTCTTGAAGGTTTGATACAAGTACAACACATTAGTCTTGAAGGTTTGATACAAGTACAACACATTAATTTAGAAAGTTTGATACAAGTATAACACATTAGTTTAGAAAGTTTGATACAAGTACAACACATTAGTTTAGAAAGTTTGATACAAGTATAACACATTAGTTTAGAAAGTTTGATACAAGTACAACACATTAGTTTAGAAAGTTTGATACAAGTACAACACATTATTTTAGAAAGTTTGATACAAGTACAACACATTAATTTAGAAAGTTTGATACAAGTATCACCTTCACCATCAATTATCCTTTAGTCTCTTGGACCGTTGGGGCATAATACAAGAACTGTCAACCCTCTTTCTCTATTCCTCTTTGTACTTTGCCTTGAAAAGAGCTTCATTCACTGACAAGCCTGTCCATTCTTTGATGCTGTTTTCCCATCGCTTTACATGTCTTTCTCTTCTTCTTCTTCCTGGTACTGTTCCCTAAAGGATGGTCTTTGCGAACAACGAGGGCCTTGTGATGTTTACTTTTTTCGACAGTTGTTAACAGGTCATCGTGTGGTCCAATTGCTGTATTAATCCTGTTCCTTATCTCTTCATTCGTGATGTGGTCTTTGTGACACCCAAGATCCTTCTGTAGCATCATAGTTCCAATGCAAGGATCCTTTTCTCTGTAGTCAGTCTCCAAGATCCTTCTGTAGCATCATAGTTCCATTGCAAGGATCCTTTTCTCTGTAGTCAGTCTCCAAGATCCTTCTGTAGCATCATAGTTTCATTGCAAGGATCCTTTTCTCTGTAGTCAGCCTCCAAGATCCTTCTGTAGCATCATAGTTCCATTGCAAGGATCCTTGTCTCTGTAGTCAGCCTCCAAGATCCTTCTGTAGCATCATAGTTCCAATGCAAGGATCCTTTTCTCTGTAGTCAGTCTCCAAGATCCTTCTGTAGCATCATAGTTCCATTGCAAGGATCCTTTTCTCTGTAGTCAGTCTCCAAGATCCTTCTGTAGCATCATAGTTCCATTGCAAGGATCCTTTTCTCTGTAGTCAGTCTCCAAGATCCTTCTGTAGCATCATAGTTCCATTGCAAGGATCCTTTTCTCTGTAGTCAGTCTCCAAGATCCTTCTGTAGCATCATAGTTCCATTGCAAGGATCCTTATCTCTGTAGTCAGCCTCCAAGATCCTTCTGTAGCATCATAGTTCCATTGCAAGGATCCTTATCTCTGTAGTCAGCCTCCAAGATCCTTCTGTAGCATCATAGTTCCATTGCAAGGATCCTTATCTCTGTAGTCAGCCTCCAAGATCCTTCTGTAGCATCATAGTTCCAATGCAAGGATCCTTTTCTCTGTAGTCAGTCTCCAAGATCCTTCTGTAGCATCATAGTTCCATTGCAAGGATCCTTGTCTCTGTAGTCAGTCTCCAAGATCCTTTGGTAGCATCATAGTTCCATTGCAAGGATCCTTTTCTCTGTAGTCAGCCTCCAAGATCCTTCTGTAGCATCATAGTTCCATTGCAAGGATCCTTGTCTCTGTAGTCAGCCTCCAAGATCCTTCTGTAGCATCATAGTTCCATTGCAAGGATCCTTTTCTCTGTAGTCAGCCTCCAAGATCCTTCTGTAGCATCATAGTTCCATTGCAAGGATCCTTATCTCTGTAGTCAGCCTCCAAGATCCTTCTGTAGCATCATAGTTCCAATGCAAGGATCCTTTTCTCTGTAGTCAGTCTCCAAGATCCTTCTGTAGCATCATAGTTCCATTGCAAGGATCCTTGTCTCTGTAGTCAGTCTCCAAGATCCTTTGGTAGCATCATAGTTCCATTGCAAGGATCCTTTTCTCTGTAGTCAGCCTCCAAGATCCTTCTGTAGCATCATAGTTCCATTGCAAGGATCCTTGTCTCTGTAGTCAGCCTCCAAGATCCTTCTGTAGCATCATAGTTCCATTGCAAGGATCCTTTTCTCTGTAGTCAGCCTCCAAGATCCTTCTGTAGCATCATAGTTCCATTGCAAGGATCCTTGTCTCTGTAGTCAGCCTCCAAGATCCTTCTGTAGCATCATAGTTCCATTGCAAGGATCCTTGTCTCTGTAGTCAGCCTCCAAGATCCTTCTGTAGCATCATAGTTCCATTGCAAGGATCCTTGTCTCTGTAGTCAGCCTCCAAGATCCTTCTGAAGCATCATAGTTCCATTGCAAGGATCCTTGTCTCTGTAGTCAGCCTCCAAGATCCTTCTGTAGCATCATAGTTCAATTGCAAGGATCCTTGTCTCTGTAGTCAGCCTCCAAGATCCTTCTGTAGCATCATAGTTCCATTGCAAGGATCCTTGTCTCTGTAGTCAGCCTCCAAGATCCTTCTGTAGCATCATAGTTCCTTTGCAAGGATCCTTGTCTCTGTAGTCAGCCTCCAAGATCCTTCTGTAGCATTATAGTTCCATTGCAAGGATCCTTGTCTCTGTAGTCAGCCTCCAAGATCCTTCTGTAGCATCATAGTTCCATTGGAAGGATCCTTGTCTCTGTAGTCAGCCTCCAAGATCCTTCTGTAGCATCATAGTTCCATTGCAAGGATCCTTGTCTCTGTAGTCAGCCTCCAAGATCCTTCTGTAGCATCATAGTTCCATTGCAAGGATCCTTGTCTCTGTAGTCAGCCTCCAAGATCCTTCTGTAGCATCATAGTTCCATTGCAAGGATCCTTGTCTCTGTAGTCAGCCTCCAAGATCCTTCTGTAGCATCATAGTTCCATTGCAAGGATCCTTGTCTCTGTAGTCAGCCTCCAAGATCCTTCTGTAGCATCATAGTTCCATTGCAAGGATCCTTGTCTCTGTAGTCAGCCTCCAAGATCCTTCTGTAGCATCATAGTTCCATTGCAAGGATCCTTGTCTCTGTAGTCAGCCTCCAAGATCCTTCTGTAGCATCATAGTTCCATTGCAAGGATCCTTGTCTCTGTAGTCAGCCTCCAAGATCCTTCTGTAGCATCATAGTTCCATTGCAAGGATCCTTGTCTCTGTAGTCAGCCTCCAAGATCCTTCTGTAGCATCATAGTTCCATTGCAAGGATCCTTGTCTCTGTAGTCAGCCTCCAAGATCCTTCTGTAGCATCATAGTTCCATTGCAAGGATCCTTGTCTCTGTAGTCAGCCTCCAAGATCCTTCTGTAGCATCATAGTTCCATTGCAAGGATCCTTGTCTCTGTAGTCAGCCTCCAAGATCCTTCTGTAGCATCATAGTTCCATTGCAAGGATCCTTGTCTCTGTAGTCAGCCTCCAAGATCCTTCTGTAGCATCATAGTTCCATTGCAAGGATCCTTGTCTCTGTAGTCAGCCTCCAAGATCCTTCTGTAGCATCATAGTTCCATTGCAAGGATCCTTGTCTCTGTAGTCAGCCTCCAAGATCCTTCTGTAGCATCATAGTTTCATTGCAAGGATCCTTTTCTCTGTAGTCAGCCTCCAAGATTCGCATGTCAATAAGAGCGCTTTAGTCTGACTTTAGTCTGGAGGGGCTATGTGCCTTTGTCAGTCCAGATT
Organism: Biomphalaria glabrata; assembly: GCF_947242115.1. Taxonomy (NCBI): domain Eukaryota; kingdom Metazoa; phylum Mollusca; class Gastropoda; family Planorbidae; genus Biomphalaria; species Biomphalaria glabrata. Next base: position 15,746,565 of record NC_074728.1, read on the forward strand.
ATTTTGAGTTTAGCAAGTGCTGCTGTAGACTGTGCAATTCTGTCCAGTTGTTCAGGTTTGTTCATCTGAGACAATGACTCTAAGATATTTAAAGCTAGTGTCAATATATATATATATATATATATATATATATATATATATATATATATATATATATATGTACAAGTATTAAAACAGTTTATGAATCATGGATAAGTATAACACATTAGCTTAAAATCAAGTTTCATACCAATGTAAGAAATTAATGTCAATTTTGTATTCCTAAAATAAAAAAAAGAAACACGCGACTTACTTCACCACGTGACTCTCGAATGCCCAGATAGACATTTTGGGTATACTGTATTTGTTGGTATCTGGTAAACACATCCAAATTTCCATACACAACCAGAAGAATACAAAACATAAAAATGATGTATAAGACAAAATCCCTCATCATCTGAAAAAAAAAGTGTTGTAAGTTAAATGTTGTTTTTTTTAAATTTTTAATCCCAAAAGTATCCCAAATAATTCATTTAAAAACCAAACAAAGTTGAATGACAGTTTTAGAACTAGTAAGAATGTTCGCATATATAAACATAAATACACCAGCATTATGTACTTATATATTACATATAGATTAGCATTGCACACACCGGCTATAATTATTAATTTATATCATGGCTTTAATTATTACTAGCAAATGCAAGTTCTTGTGTACATCTCTATAATATTTATTGTCATTACTACACCCTAATTGAACAAAAAGTTATAATGGTTACATTAGTTTAGAGAAGTACGTACACTCATTTATCTGCTTTAACATTTACATGATAGGGTTACAAGGCAAATTAGTAATTTCAAGAAATTAGTTGTTGTTTTTTTTTTGCATAATGAGTAATTTGAAAATGCATACTTCTCTTGCCAAACTTTCCACTTTAAGTCTTTCTAGAACTTCTTTAAAATCTGTAGCATTCAAAGGGATTTGATACACAACATTGGTTCTCTTGAGACCGATTTTCTTTCTTATTGTTTGACTATGAAACAGCAGTTCCAAACATTCTTCTGCAGATACATAATAAACCTGACATTACAAATGACATGAGAGAAAACGATGAAACCTTACTTGATATATTGGTTAAGTTTTCACAAATATAATAGTAGTTTAGACAAGTGATGGGCAAACTTTTTTGGGAGCGGGCCAAAAACTCAGAGGAACAATTTTGGCGGGCTTTAAGGGAAGAAAAAGAAGATACAGAATTTTTATGAAATCAGATGTTATCAAAATTAACATAATGCTACCTATGAATTCAAACTGTGTTTTGATAATTCGTCCCAATTTGGTTCAAAGTGGTAGACAGATATTCTTTAAGAGTCAATCTATTTCTAACACATTTGTGTCTTGGTTGCTCAGGAATATAGGAAGCTGCAAACATTCTCGAATTCTCTAATTAAAATGGATTTCGGCAAGCCTCTGTAGAATATTTTTACAAATTTGTGATGATTATTACATTGAATCTGCAAGTCTGCTACTTCGAAATCCACATTAGAAAACACACTGAAAATATCTAAATCCTTTCCAATAGCTCAAAATTCGTACAATCATGTTTTTAAAGCACCGTGAAATGTTCATGCTATTTTCATAGTACCTTCACACCAGTCAGCGAGACAAGTCATTTGTAGCTCTATGACCTGTACAGAAGTTGCTTAAAACCTTTAAGGTGGACCCAAATATCTTTCATAAGTTGATTTTCTAATACTTAGTTTGTGCATATGACAGAAAAGATCTGTAAAAATGTAAAGTCTGAGATCCATCGAGAACTTCGATGTACTTTACATTGCACATATTAATTTTTCTCATGGACTATAAACACTATTTCGTTATGTTAGTTCCCAAACTCTCTGGACTAGAAACATAATTTTGTATGTTAGTTCCCAAACTCACTGTACAACAAACATTATTTCGTTATGTTAGTTCCCAGACTCACTGGACTACAAAAACTACTCAATTATGTTAGTTCCCAAACTCACTGGACTACAAATACTATTTCGTTATGTAATTTCCCAAACTCGTTGGACCACAAACATAATTTCGTTATGTTAGTTCCCAAACTCGCTGGACTACAAACACTATTTCGTTATGTTAGTTCCCAAACTCGCTGGACTACAAACACTATTTCGTTATGTTAGTTCCCAAACTCACTGGACTACAAATACTATTTCGTTATGTAATTTCCCAAACTCGTTGGACCACAAACATAATTTCGTTATGTTAGTTCCCAAACTTACTGGACTACAAACATAATTTCGTTATGTTAGTTCCCAAACTCACTGGACTATTAACATTATTTTGTCATGTTAGTTCCCAAACTGACTCGAAGACACTGCACAAGGAAAGTGCACGTTCAGTGTCTGGAATCCACATGGGAGTAAAAGCGATTTGAAAAAAAGAGCTCTATTTCAGTGGTTCTGAACTTGTGAGGCCAGCTCCGTTATCTGGTGTATTTAAGGCATAACTATAGATTTATATTTGAATCTTGATCAAGTAAAACGAGACAACAGACTGGGCAATGAAAAATACCATCAACACCATAAGATACTGGTACACAACTACATAGACATCGAAAACGTTTTTGACCTGGTTTGCCATGATGTCATGTGGTAAGTGATGAAGGAGCACAACGCAGATAAAAACAATATTAATGTTATCAATATCTAAATGCGAATAGCTCAGTACTTCTGAATTACCAATTTGGAGAAAGTTTTTGCACATCCATAGGAGTGCGACAAGGTACATTCTCTCTCCACCTCTTTTTAATTATTTTTTTCTGGAACATATTATGATGGAAACTCTAGAAGGATTTACCTGACCATAAATGGGCGGTCAATCCAATGTCAGGTTTGCAGATGATATAGATCTCATTGGAGAAATTGCAGACCAGGTACAAGATCTTACTTCAAAAGTAGATGCTGCAGCTAGAGCAGTTGGCATGAAAATCAGTGCCAAAAAGAGCAACATACTAGTTTGTGGTGGAGATAGTACGAGTAGTTGTCTACATTAGAAGTTGACTTATTTAAATACCTATGGGCTTGCATAACAAGAGATGGAGAATCAATAAAGAGATAAAAACCCGTTTAAGCTTGGCATTCACTGTAATGAGCAAACTGTGGAAAATCTGGAAGAATCACATCAGCTTCCCTGTAAAATTAAAACTGTATTCATACCTAGTGGTCAGTGTAACTTGGACACTGAACATATAGGCTGAAAGAAGAATCCAAGCCTTTGAGAGTAAATACTACAGAAAAAAGTTGTGTTTCAGATACCAGGCAAAGAAGACGAATGAGTTTTGGCTGACAAAAAGGAATAACATTTCAATACTATGAAGAGAGAAAAGTTTAGCTGGTTTGCTCATATTGTAAAACATGACTCACTGTCAGTTGTCTTTCTACAAGGTATAGTTGTCACGTATCTGTTTAAATAAACACAATGTAGGGTAATAAACTTTGAATATTTTATTCTAGCTGAAGGAAAAACCCACGCGCGGGAGTATGTTCCCACGCGCTAGTGTATAGAAAAACCCATGACGTCATCTAACTTTGCGGTCTCTGGGAATAATTGGATTGGTTAGAGCAGTGGTTCCCAAACTTTTTTGTCTCGTAGACCCCTTGCCATGTTTTCTGGTTTTCGGTAGACCCCCTGCTCAACTTGCAAATTTTTGCAAATTCATTAACATTTTTTTAAACAAATTTCTAACTGTAGTGAGTTGAAGAGTGAATAGGTAATTTAAAACTACACAACTACGGATATTATGTTTCATAAACGAATTTGTTGTTCTATAAAGTGGTTTTTTCAACATTAAATATTAATTAATTTAATTAATTTGCCTTAAGTATCATTGTAAAAGGTTTCGCAAAGAGCAGTTGCTCGTGTATTCTTGATCTTTCACGTGTGGCTCAAATATTGAATCTGCGTCTAAGGCGAGTAACTGGAGCCTAAACCAGGTCTCGTGGGTCAACCTTAAGGAATACAAGGAGACGGTGACCATTAGCGCAATGTATTCCTGGGCCTTCCCCTCTTCCTCTTTCCTTATGGTTTCCAGGTTAGGGCTTGCCTTGTTATGCTGGATGCAGACTGGTGTGACCTATCCATCTCCAGCGTCTCTGAAGGATATCTACTTCAATGGGCTGATACTTTGTTCTTTGCCACAGTGCCTCATTCGAGATCTTGTCTGGCCAGCGGATCATAAGAATCTTCCTCAGGCAGGTATTGATGAATACCTGGATTTTTTTCATGGTGGGTGATGGTGGTTTTCCAGGTATCTGCTCCATAAAGTAGTATTGGTTTAAGAATGGTGTTAAAGATCCTAATCTTGGTGGTCGTGCTTTTTTCCCTAGATCCCCAGGTGTTCTTCAGATGATGGAAGGCTGCTCGAGCTTTACCATGGCACCGCGATTTGGAAGCAGATGCCAAGCAGATGGGCAAAACGTGGGGAAAGTTGGAGAGTCTCGCCCAGAACCGAGATGCCTGGAGGAAGCTGGTTGGTGGCCTATGCACAGAAAGGACCACAGGCATAGATTAGATGAGATAAGATGGTGACCATTAGACAGTTTGTAGCACACAGCGCTACACCTTGTCAGACCAAACTGTATTTCTATCTTTTGCAAAGATTTACATAAGAAGCTTTTAATTTTATAACTCATGCTACCGAAGCGACCTTGAACTGTATTGTCGTTTAAAGAAATTCTTTTAATACTATCAGATGTAGATTTGTGTAAAACGGCTTGTAAAATCAATGTTTGAACTTTGCTGTTTTCCATATTTTGTTATAAGTAAAGAAATCTTCTAAGACTCTCACAAACCATCATCTTCTCTATATGGTGTCGAACAGAGATTTTGTGGGTCTATTCTGAACTTTGAGTGTTCGAAAGTTTTTCAAATCTTAATTTTTGTCAGGGTGGCATTGTCTCAGATGATCCTCCAGAGTAACTGGTCCCATATCGTCATAAAAAAGTCACTTAGCAAATGTGTGTTTGACAAGGAAGCAATGAATCCCAATTTTAAATAATTAATGCTGTACTGTCTACATTTCTTTCTTTGTTTTCTAAATATTAGTTACATGTAGACAAAATTAAGCTATTAAAATAAGTATTAAAATTGAATACAACACTTTTTTGTTTGAATAGCAGGATAAATATTTAAAAGATTAACTCGGATACAAATCATATATTAGTGTATGAAAGAATAACATTAAAGGGATGTAAACGTTAAAGTCACGACCTGCTTATATGAAAACTATTATCGTAGACCCCCGTGGACATCTCATAGACCCCCAATTTATTTTTTCACTTTCGTAGACCCCTTGGAGGTCTTCGTAGACCCCTGGGGGTCTATATAGACCACTTTGGGAATCACTGGGTTAGAGGAAGCGTTTGGAGGAGGAGCTAAGGAAATGATTTGATAGAGCTGGATTTAGAGAATTTAGTTGTGGAAGAAATTTCATAGAGATAGGTTGTGTATTAAGATGTGTGAAATTGTAACTTGTACAGTCTTGTCATATATATTTCTTCAGTTGTGAAATTAGATCTAGTATTAATCTGAATATATTTGTTTCTACTCTCTGAAAGAAGTTATTCATTTGATACAGTTTTATTTTGTATGTTCTGTATATTGCAGTGATTCCTAGTTTTTGAATTAAAGTTCTGTATTTGAATTGAAAGGATCTTCGTTATTTGAATCTCTAGAGATATTTAGATCTAAAGATAATATTTAGAGAATCCCCGGCACACCTTGAGATATCTTGAGACATTGACCTAAAGATAATATTTAGAGAATCCCCGGCACACCTTGAGATATCTTGAGACATTGACACTTCCTCTAGAACATCCTATCACATGGAGGAAGCACCTATAAAGAACAGCTGGCCGGACAATATCAATGAACGGAACGGCCTCTCTCTTGATAGCCTGCTAAGAATAGTTGCTGACTTGGAAAAGTGGAGGGACTTGGTGTCGCTGTCACAGCACCCTTACGACGTAAGTCAAGAGACAGATGCTGAAGACGAGATCACCAACTCATTTTAGTATCTATTACGTTCACTTGGACCAGCATGTAAATTTGAGTATCACTTCTTTCCACATGCACACCTTTTTCTGTCCTTGGAAAAGGGAAGTAAGCCCAGCGGGTGACCCTAGTGACGCGTTATTTGTTCGAGAATTTCACTACTGTTAGTTACTATTTAAATTCACCGTATAGGGGAGATAAAGGAATATCAAGATCTCCTCGCGTATTTATAAATAAAAATTTCTGTATTTTTAGATATTACTTGTTTGGGAAATTGTAGTGGAAATGTACATTTCCTTTTCAAGTTTTGAATTGTTATGTAGCCTAGTAATAAAAAAGAAAACTCTTCCAGGTTATTAAAAATTAAAATAAAGATAATTTTATAATTACATGTACTACCCATTTTATAAATCAATCTTTGCTAAATGGCCAAGAATCATACTTCACACTATCGGGTCAACACGGTCACAGGCTTAAGATTTCAATTTTATGTGAGATTTCTATAACACAAATTAAAGTCTCGTTGTGATCAAACTAAGAAAATATTTTCTATATGAAAATGAAAAGTGAAACTTATGAAACAATTGAGACTTATTTCTTCAACCCCAAACGGCTGCCTTCTAGTGCGGTATTCGCGCTGGACTGTCGTTCGGTCGTCTCGATGGTCCCAGACACCCTGCCCGCTGCCATCCACCTCGTCCTGCGGGAGGTTTGGATTAGGAAGTAGATAGTTTTCAACTCTGAAGCAACATCCTAAGCATGTAAAAGATTTCCAACACAAAGTGTATTTACTTACTGTGTTTAGCAATGGGAGCCTGGTCTCGTAAACTGTATTTCTGTTTGAGTACTAGAATGACTATGAATGCAATAAGCACGACTTTAACTGGTTGAAATATTATGACGTCCGTGAGAACGCTAGTTAAAAATCCGATAGTCCAATCCACACTTTTTTCATATCCCAGACTCAGCCCATATAGCATGATATAATAGGCCAGAAATACGTTGTACAAAGTCAATAAAATCCAAGTGATATAGATGAACCACCAGGGAAGCCTGAATATAGAAATAAAATTATCATATTGGCTAATTGGACATGAACTGTGAAAGAGCTGATAAGTAAAAAAAATATGATTCTGTATAAATGTTAAAAACAATTAGGCTTATAGTTATTTAAATTGTTCACTTCTATTAATTCATTTTTTATATGTCATAGTAAAGCCAACAACATACCTAAAACCATTTTTACAAAATGACTGTTTGTTTATCTTCTGAAATCCATATAGAATCACTGGCGGATCCAGGGGGGAGGGGGCGGTAGAAGGCGATGGCATCATTTCCTTACATCTACTGCCCTTCCCACCTAAAGAATTTAGGGGGGGGGTGCGGTCCTACTTTTATGGAGAAATCATAGTTTATGAACAAAATTAAATAAATTACTATATAATTTTTATACTATTCATAACACAGATGTTTCTTGAAACTTCGCCAGTCATCGTAGTTGACGTCGTTGCTCGTCACGGTTAACAGCTGAGATCTAGGCTGGGGCAGCTAATTAAACAGAGACCAATCTTTAACAAATGGTCTCGATTACACATACTCTACTGCCCCTATCCACGATACCACCAAAGTTTTAACAATACACTATTTTGACCAGCAGAAGTCACTCAAACATTTAAAAATGAAGATAAATAATTGAATAATAAATGAGTAATAATGAGTTTTCTTTATACCGAGTGATAACGCATGCATGCCGAAATCTAAAATAAACGATGTGTAAACTGCAGTTGAATTCCATTTATAAAATTAAAATATACTAACAAGAATAAATTCTGAAAAAAAAAACAAGTTTACAAACACAGTTTGTATGGAAACACAAACTCAAAATCGGCCCCCGAAGTGGTTCACCCAAGCAGGGAAAAACGCAGGTTTCAATATTTTCAGAAAGAATATCAGAATGAAATTATATTGTTATGACTCTACATTGCGCACTGTCATTTGGCGCGACATTGTGTACCAGAGGATACGATAGAGAACAGAGGAAGTCAAGATGGCCGATGATTAGAGATGAAAACGACGCTTGTGATGTGATTAGTGTAATTCTAGATCTAGATCTAGTTTCCTATTTGGTTATTAAACATTCTATTTTGTTATTTCATAATCCTTTCGTTGAGGTTATTTGGCTAAGTTATAGCAATTGGTGTCAGAAGTGGGATCCTCAACGAAAGGGGAGAAGATGGTCTAGATCTATGTATGGGACATTGAACGAGTCCATTTTCGGGTAAATCAACATAAGTTTTGATTTTAGTTGATCAACGTTTTAATACTAGATGGCGTCTAAGAAAACACTTAGTCAACTGTCATTACAGGAACTTAGGCAGGAACTCAGAGGTAGAGAGCTGAAGGTGAGCGGCAACAAGGAGGCACTTATGGAGCGTCTTAGGCAAAGCATGATAGAGGAAGAACAGGACCCGGAGACCTATGAGTTTGAAATAGAACCGACTATGATGGAGCTTTGGAACATGATGCAAGAACAAGGCAAAACAAATACTGACATAGGGAACTCGATGAAAGAAGACATGAAATCATTAAAGGATGAACTTAAAAAAGAAATGGGTAATGAACTGGGCTCTATAAAATCATTTGTGACCGATTTGAAAAATGGCATAGACAGTTTCAAACAACAATTAAGAAATGAGGTCGCAGAATTAAGGTCCCAAATGGTGGGAGATGTTGATTCTAAAATTCAACAATTACGAAATGAAATGAAGGCGGAGCTGGAAAAGAAACAAGATGTGGGAGCCACTGTGACTGAAATGACGGGGAAGATTAAACCACCGGTGTTTGACGGCTCTGTGTCTTGGTCGGCGTATCGATTACAATTCGAGGCGGCGGCGCAAGTCAACAGATGGGTTACCAAGGCAGATAGGGCAACTGGTCTCATGTTGGCACTCAGAGGCAAGGCAGCCGAATTGATACAGACTATGACGGATCGGACAGACTACGATGCCATGGTCAAAACAATGGAACTACGATACGGCAATGAACACCTGCAGGAAGTTTTCAGGATGCAATTAAAAAATCGACAACAGAAAAACGGAGAGACATTACAGGAATTAGCAGCAGACGTGGAACGTCTCGCCCGTCTTGCCTACCCATCGGCAACACAGGAACTTCTGGATGTTCTGGTCACAGATGCTTTCATAGATGGAGTGCGAGATTCGGAACTTAAGAAAGCCATCCGAATAAGCGGAAAACGGAAAATCAACGAAGCCCTCATCTATGCCCTGTCCTACGAGGCGGCCGAAGTTTCAGCGAGGAGCATACACTATTGTCGGACGTTAAATGTGGCGGAAGAGGAGGATCTGCCGAGGCGGATTCGAAGAATGGTAGAAAAGGCTTTAAATGAACGGGAACATTATCAGACCTCAAGGCGTAGTAAAAAGACTTTTCGTTGTTGGAATTGTAACACTCCAGGTCATTTACGGAGGAATTGTAACATGTTGTTCCAAGGCCAAGGCTGTGCATCGGAACGTCAACCGCTACGATTCTACGGGCTTAGGGAGCAAGAACGGGCAGCCCAGGAAATCGAAACCCCGAGAATAAAGACTCCTTTCAGAGTGTTAGAACAAAGCAGAACCTTGAGAGTGCAGGGAAAGATTGGCGCTGGTTCTTATAGGTTCCTCTTGGACACAGGGGCTACGCGGTCGATAGTTGGACCCAGTCTGATTGGTGATCGGGAAATAATACGAGTGAATGGCTCTACTCTTAAAACGGCGGGTGGCGAACTGTTACCTATATTAGGACAGGTATGGCTTAATTTTGAAATAGGAAGTCAACCATTTAGTCATGATTTTCTGATCGCCAATGTTGTCGACGATTGCATCCTGGGTCTGGATTTTATGCAGGAATTCGGTTTATCTCTAAACATTGGAAGTGGAACTTTACAATATGGACACATAGAGTTCCCATTGCTTGATGATGGTGTGGAAGGCATTCAGTTGAAACGAATCGAACATACGACCATACCAAAGTGGTCTAATCTGTCAGTAAACAGGTATCATAAAAGGGACAAACTGAAGTGGATCGAACTGGAAGGCCAGCTACATCCTAGAAGAGCGGAGATTGAAACATCAACCAATCACTGTTGTGGCTATACGGGTAGTTACAAGGAAAGTGTTGGTGGTGGCAGCGCCGTCGATGATCATAATGACACATCAGATGCGTCTAGCTTTCAAGATAAAGAAAGTGGCAACCTTTTCAACGATAAGCGCGGACCCGAAAAGAAAACGCTAGATGAAGAAACTAGAAGAGTGACCTATAGGCAGAGTGAAACTATTGCTTTCGATGTCCGTGATATGAGTGCTTCAATGGGCATGACCAAATCAGACAACGTTGGGTCTGTGTCCAATACTCCTGTTTGGCTACCACTACTAACTGCAGACAGAAATTTAATAAGAACTGTACGGGCGGCACCTCGAATGAACAATGCAAATACCAGAAAAACCATCAACAGGTCTGGACTCGACAAACGTGTGTACGTCTGCCTTCACAAAGCAGAGTAAAAGATGAATCAATTTCAGCGGAAACTGGACACTGATAATGTGGTTAATGGACATGTGTAGACAGGCCTACCTTCTTGAGATGGCTTGAAATGACAGTGTGTTTATGACCTGGCCTCCAGTGGGACTATAACTTTCTTGCCAGAACTTCATCTGCACTGACAATTCTTCAGCCCTAGCGAAAATCTGGTCATGTTCGGGACGAACATAACTAAGGAGGGGGCAGTGTTATGACTCTACATTGCGCACTGTCATTTGGCGCGACATTGTGTACCAGAGGATACGATAGAGAACAGAGGAAGTCAAGATGGCCGATGATTAGAGATGAAAACGACGCTTGTGATGTGATTAGTGTAATTCTAGATCTAGATCTAGTTTCCTATTTGGTTATTAAACATTCTATTTTGTTATTTCATAATCCTTTCGTTGAGGTTATTTGGCTAAGTTATAGCAATATCAAAGGCAAATGACAGAGAAGAATGGAGAGAGAAGGTTGACAGATCTTGTGTGGTACCCCAACGGTCCAGCAGACCAAGGGATAGGTGAAAGTGAAGAAGTTCCATGTGAATCTGGCCTAACTGATGTCATATAATGATTATCTAATTGATTTAATTCTTTTGTAAAGGGTCAATCTTTTATTCAAAGCCTCAAGAAAAAAAACAACAAAAAAACAACTACATTTCCGAAAAAAAAAAAAAAATCTCCCCTTCCTTTAGTTCAGTTTTACTTTCATAGGGGAAGCACTGCACTTATATGAATACTAAATAGATTCTTTCTCTTTAAAAATAAAAGTAAACATTTTTTAAATATAGTATTTAGTATGACAAATGTTATTAAACTTTGCAATAATATTGTAGAAAAATTATTTTTTTAACAAAACAATTTAAAACCGTTTGTGTGTTAAAAAATGGTAAATGGTTATCCCCTTTACTAAATAGCCTTCCGTGTTTGTTACTATTAATAGCGAATAGTTGTAAAAATGGTGAAATGGACAGACAGACCACACAAAACTAATAGCGTCTATTCCCCTTTCGGGGGCCGTTAACAATGCTTCGTTTTGTTTTGTCTATGTACAAACTGGGAACAAAACTGTAAACGAATTAAGACAACAATGTTCTTACTGGAAGCAGTTCAATAGGTCAATGTGAGATTGCTCAATTTCTGATTCTGCTGCCTCGATATCCAGAAAAATATTTTTTGGTGACTCATCTATGGAATAACATACAATAAGCTAAAACTTTCATGAGTTTGAGTTTGAATTTTGAGTTTTTGGCTCATCGGTACAATTTAGGCCCGTAATCCTTCAAGAATTACTCTCCTTTACAAGAGCTAAATTCCATACAGTTAAATCATTAAAAACAAGGTCTATTCACAGTTAAAATAGTAAAGGTAAAAATTTAAAAATTAGTAAAAATCTTAAGTAAATATTATAGGGTCACAATTTCACAAATCAGATCTTCGTAGTCAACCCCACCTCCCGGACAAAGCCCAGTATCTTCCCTGGGTCGACATTGTCGAATAGTGTTTTTAAGTACGCTCTAAAAAAATTTTCCCTAACATCCTGGTATCAATCAATGCGGATATGATCCACCGTGAGGCGAGAGTCACAGTACTCACAAAGTGGGGTCTCCTCTTTCTTCAGCACAAAGGAATGCGTGATGTGGGTGTGGCCAATCCTAAGTCTGGACAGCTTAGCTAAACTCTAAACTTCATCTACATACAGTTCTAACATTGAACATGTATGGTGTCCTGATTTCTCACTTAGAATGTTTTCAATGAATCTACTTGTCCCACTTTTACTAGGGACCGAGCTCTTTGACCCTACATCTTTGTTCTGTTTAATATACATACATCTCTCTCTCTCTCTTTTTTTTATTCCTGACAATCATTGAATTTGAAATTAATTTACTTTGAAATATACAATTTTATCCATTTACAGAGGTTCGTGTAGTTTGCCTTCAAAGTCACATATCCATTAGTCTTTTAAACCGTTGGGGTAACAAACAAGATCTGTTGACAGTCTTTCTCCATTCATTCACTGTCTTTTTCCTTTGATAGTATTTCTTTCAACGACAGGCCTGTCCACTCTTTTATATGTCTTCCCAGCGCTTTCTCTGGTAATGTGTCCAGAAGGAAGGTCTTTGCGAGTCCTAAGGACCTTGTGATGTGGCCATGGAGTTTGAGTTTTTTTTTTACAGAGGTTAGCAGGTCATCGTGGGGTTCAATTGCTGTATTGATCCTGTTTCTAATCTCTTCTTTTGTGATGCTGTGTTTGTATGGGATTCCTAGGTCCCTAACATCTTATTTCCATTGCTAGGATTCTCTTCTGCTGTCAGCGTCCAAGATTCACAAGCATAAAAGAACGTGGCTGTAACCAGCGAGCGCATCAGTCTTATTTTAGTGTCTAGGGACATTGCCTTTGTCTTTTCAGATTGTTATGAGTTTTGCAGGTGCTGCCTGGGCTGGTCCTACAGATTGAGGGGTCTTATGCGAAACGGATTGCGCGGGGCCTAGCCTGGATAGGGATACGGATAATAAGTGAAAATGTAAGATTTTTTGTTTGAAAATAAATACGTCTTTGCATTTTGTTTCAAACTTTACTAAGTACAAAATCACGGTCAAATTAACTTTACGAGCCATCTACAATAAGTTGATAAGCATTCAGATCTGCCTTTTAGATTTACTATTGACTAGCAAAATATCGCTTTTGATTTTTTCTAAGAGATCAAGATAAATTTAGATCTATATTTATATGCCAGTGACTATTACAGTAAACTAAGTATTGGAACTTCTTGTTTTGGTTAAAATTCGCCTTATTAATTTTATTAAATACCTTCAAGCTATTGTCTTAGATGAAGGAGCCAAATCTGAACTACTAGAGTGAAAGTAGGCATCTTTGTCATTCTAAATGTGGTTTAAAACAAGTGTCCAATGTTATTGCTGAAGCACATCGCACTAGTGATCTACTATAGAGGTTCTGGATTACTTTTAATCCAGTTCGCCATTACCAACAAAGCTAAGAGATTTTCTGGAACAATGACACTAGTTCCACTTTTCAACACATGGTTTGTGGATAACAAAACAGTGTGAACAAAATCTTGAATCTAACACATTTACTTCGATTTTCGAGTTTCAATACATTTAGTCTCCAAGATTCGTGGTGGACATTCAATACATTCAGTCGTCGATATCCATGATGGGCAGTAAACACACTCAATTCAATTTTCGAGATCCGTGGTGGAGATTCAACATATTTAATCTCCGAGATCCTTAGTGGACATACAACACATTCAAATTAGTCTCCGCGATCCGTGATGGGGACTTAATACATTCAGTTTCCAAGATCCGTGGTGGATATTCAACACATTTCAATATACTCTCCGAGATCTGTGGTGGATATTCAACACATTTCAATATACTCTCCGAGATCTGTGGTGGATATTCAACACATTTCAATATACTCTCCGAGATCTGTGGTGGATATTCAACACATTTCAATATACTCTCCGAGATCTGTGGTGGATATTCAACACATTTCAATATACTCTCAGAGATCTGTGGTGGATATTCAACACATTTCAATATACTCTCCGAGGTCTATGGTGGAGATTCAACACATTTCAATATACTCTCCGAGATCTGTGGTGGAGATTCAACACATTCAATATGGTGGGGACTTATTGCATTCAGTTTCTAAGATCCTTGGTGGAGATTAAACACATTCAATATGGTGGGGACTTATTGCATTCAGTTTCTAAGATCCTTGGTGGAGATTCAACACATTCAATTTCCAAGATCCTTGGTGGAGATTCAACACATTCAATTCACTCTCTGAGATCTGTGGTGGAGATTCAACACATTCAATATGGTGGGGACTTATTGCATTCAGTTTCTAAGATCCTTGGTGGAGATTAAACACATTCAATATGGTGGGGACTTATTGCATTCAGTTTCTAAGATCCTTGGTGGAGATTCAACACATTCAATTTCCAAGATCCTTGGTGGGGATTCAACACATTCAATTTCCAAGATTCGTGGTGGAGATTCAACACATTCAATTCAATCTCTGAAATCAGTGGTGGAGATTCAACACATTCAATTCACTCTCTGAAATCAGTGGTGGAGATTCAACACATTCAATTCACTCTCTGAAATCAGTGGTGGAGATTTAACACATTTAGTCTCTGAGTCCGTGGTGGAGATTCAACAGATCAAAAAAGACTAATGCCGTAGCACAATGTTATCTGAATATTCCTTCGTTTGTTTCTTAGGAGCTCAAGTAAACGAAAGTGACACCCTAAAATGGTTTGACCCAAACTCAGGAATGGTTTCACCGCCATATAGGAACCTTCAGTCAGTCAGAAGTGGCGGCGAAGGGTATCTGTTTCAATCTATACCGATGGGTGGCCGTAGGGCGACACGGGCCTGACGTAAGCTCTAACCTTGAATGGACTTATGAGGTGTCCCAGAGGGGTTTTCATTGGAAATGTTCTAGAGAGGTTATTATGTGTAGTCTAGAGTACTCTCAATTGACATCAAGACGAAGAAGCGAATAATAATCTTTCATTACCAATACTAGTACTAGTATAGACATACCTAGGTGTAGAGTGCTCTGTGATGTGGTCTTCTCTCTTAGGCTCGATTCATTACTTCCAAACCACATACCAAAGAGGGATGTGTTTCTTAATTGTTGGGTTTTGTTATGTTCAGAGTGTTTTCTCTCAATATTGACAGGGTGGGCTGTATTAAATACAATTCTTTCGATATTTGTTTGAACAAGTTCCTTTTCTTCTTCTGTTAATTCATCCTCAATTTCTTTGGAAGGTTTAGGAGCAGCTCTGTTCAAGAATGAAAACAATTAATATTTACCTAAATCTAACGTAACAGCCGCTGATCGGGAAAAATGGAAGGATTTGGTACCTTGAACTGTCACCTCACCCCTGCGACGAAAGTCAAGGGACAGATGGGAGTGTAATTAAAAGTGGGAGAGAGAGATTTACGGGTATGTTTTTATTTAAATTATTTAAAACACAGAATGGTATAAGCTAAAAGTTCTTTTGTAATACAATGCCTCGCACTGTCAAATCTTTTCGCTTTTTTGGTTAACATGCAGTGGCCTTATATAATATTGCTTTTTTTTGGAACCAACTGTGTATGATAGGTAACCATTAGAAGAAAAATAGAAAGGCATTGTTAAATACGAAGCGCTTTGTAAAGTAACTGTTGTTCTCTAACCTTACTAGTATGGTGTAATCCCAAGAGACTGTCATGGGTCCTTATATTAATCGACTATATCGCACAATGTATAGCTCTAGTTGTTTCCATTATTTCACAAATTACGCAAAGTTTTCTCGGTAAAGGAACTTTGGACATCACAGCAGGGCCAGATTTAAGCACGTGGAGGCTCCGGGGAAGAATTGGTGTGGATGCCGCTTTTTGAAAGATTTAATACAAATCCACTTTTTTAGCACTTAATTATAACATTGCTATCTTATAGTAAGCCATATTTTAGAAGAAAGAAATAGATACATTTTATAATTCTATCTACTTTTTTTAATTTGAAAAGTTACAATTATTTGCTATACAGTTATAGTAAGAAATATTGTTTATTTTTTAAATGTTTTTTTTGTTGAGGTTGTGGAGTGGCCTACTGCAGTAGATGTGTATTTATATACTACGAGCACGCTACACGTGGACACCTTTTGAACTAGGACAAAGTTGTCATCCGTAAAATGGCTTCTTCTGTCTCTAAACTAAATGGATGCGCATTATGGCCAATGCGCCTTTAGGAATCACTAGTTTTAGTTTGAGTCAAGTCAGAATACGATGTGACTAAAACAAGTTCATTCTAGAGTGACAAAGTTTGCCACAGTTTGTGCATGTGGATTCTACTGTTTTAAGGTCATCTAATAAGGCAGCTTTCTTTCTCATTCTCTTGGCTATGATCGGTTCATTCATTATACTCTTGGCGAGGTTATTACCGTCTGTCTCCATGTTGTCCGATCTTGCGTCATTTCCTGCCTCATGCTTTCTTGATGCCTGTATCCTCAGAACTCGTTTGTAGGCATCTCTGTAGGTTAGCCTTGGGAATATCTTGGGTCTGACTCTATCAGCAAGCTCAGCATTGAGGATTCTTCCATCTGGCATGCGGGTGACAAGTCCGAGCTAACGTAGTCTTCTCTGTGTCCAAAGAGCATCGATACTGTGTGTATTACCTTTACGTCTACCCATCCCTTAGTCTGTTGGACTGTTGGGGCACCAAGCAAGACGCGTCGACCGTCTTTCTCCATTCCTCTTTTGCCTTGTTTAGAACTTCTTTCAATGGCAGGCCCGTCCATTCTTTTATGTTGTCCTCCCATCGCTTTCTCTGTCTGCCTCTTATTCTTTTTCTTGGTACTGTTCCCTGAAGGAGGGTCTTTGCGAGCCCCGAAGATCTTGTAATATGGCCATAGATTTTGAGCTTGCGTTTTTTTCACTATAGTTAGCAGGTCATCATGGAGTCCGATTGCTGCAGTAACCCTGTCTCTAATCACTTGGTTTGTGATGCGGTCTTTGAACGTGATACCTAGGATCCTTCTGTAGCATCTCAATTCCATTGCAAGAATCCTCCTCTCTAGTTCTGCAGTCAGCGTCCAAGATTCACAAGCATATAAAAATATGTCCATGATCAGGGACATCAGTCTGATTTTGATGCCTTTGTCTTTCCATATTATTTTAAGTTTTGAAAGGGCTGCTGTGGACTGTGCTACTCGGGCAAATAGTTCGGGTTTCGTTCCCTCATCTGAGACAATAGCTCCGAGGTATTTGAAGCTGCTAACACTATTTAGCTTTTCACCTCCAATACTTATGCTTCTTTTAAAGCCCTGCTGGCTATTGGTCATAATTTGTTGTTTTTTTTGGCATTTATTTGCATTCCATATGCTGCGTAAGTCTTGTCAATGCTGTGTGTATGGTCAGTTTCAATTCTTTCTTCTTAGAAATAAGATCCCTCAAGGAGATACACATAATAAGCCACATGCAGCACAAGTGAAAACTGAAGCTCTTGGTGCATGTATAACTAGCTCTTGCTGTCTTAAAGATGAGTGTTCACAATATAGGTGTTGTAAATTAGCATTTTGTTCGCCATGGTCATTTTAGTATCTTTCTAGACATGCTTAGAGAGGTTTGCCAATCTATTTTAACGGTAGCATCATCAGAGTAACGAAAAACGGCAGTGGACCTCAGACCAGCAAGTGTTTACCACTCAAGTCAAAATATGACATGATCATCACAGATCGTCCATTTCAAATGCAGCGATGGATAGAGCATATACAAAGTCTACCAGAACGTAAATGCTATCTTGTTAGCTGCTTTGTCTAACTTCTGAACTCTTGCCATTTTGGATGAATTAGATGAAAATCCCTCTGTAAAGGAATCGAGAGCAGCAATTGACAAGCTGACATGTTGGAAAGCAGCCGGAGGAGTTTCTGTAGAAACAATTCAGGCTGAAACGCATGACTAACTAAAGCCACTTTAGGAACTGCTAACCCTGTGTTGGGTCACCCTGAATTTAAAAGATACAAACATTGTTACAATTTATGAAAAACAAGGGGGACGGCTCTGGCTGTATCTTTTAGAGGAATCTCACTGCTAAGCATTGTTGGAAAGGCAAGGGTACAGATCTTATCAGAACGAAGTTAGAGCCTGTAGATGTATAACATTGAATGGGCTGAGCCTGTAGATGTATAACATTGAATTGGCTGAGCCTGTAGATGTATAACATTGAATGGGCTGAGCCTGTAGATGTATAACATTGAATGGGCTGAGCCTGTAGATGTATAACATTGAATTGGCTGCGGCTACAGGAGATGAGCGAAGAGAAGAAAAAAAAATAGTTTTTTATAAACGCTTTTATCCACCAAGTCTTATGACCATGTTAGCATCAAGTGGTCTGTTTATAAACGCTTTTATCCACTAAGTCTTATGACCATGTTAGCATCAAACGGTCTGTTTGCCGTCAAGGATAAAATAGCTGTTCAAATATGCTACGTAAACTAGTGACAGCTTTGAAAACATGCAAAGTAATGTACAATTGGACTGTTCCGCTTCCAGGCCAGTCTCCATCAAGTGCAGGCTATAACAAAGACGTGTTCTTGTCTCCACACTATGCGGCATCTTCTGTTCGGTTGTTATCGCCAGCGCCTTTACTGTCTGGAAGATGAAGTACATATCCACAATAGATTCAATATAAGCCTAACATTGCTCGACATGAAGGCAAAATGAAAACTAATATGTGATGAGGATGCGGCACTTACCACCCGACTTAGAATTTAAAGTATTGGTGGTAAAACTTTTGGGGACTTCAGTTTGAATAAAATGTGATAGACTTTCTAAATTTTAAAACTTTAAAATCTCTTTTATGGAGGTTGCATTTTTGTGTGTGGGGGTTCCGGGTTGGTATGTCTGCTTTACCTTAATTACAGCCCTGCGTCTGTGTATTTATCAAACTTTGAATTGTTAAATTGTATCTAAGTTCTTTTTATAGAAGCACCAGTACAGAATAAGTTCTAACTTGAAAACTGAAACCACGATTAAATTTGTTGATCACAGACTACATATCCCTACATTGAGTGGGGTTTTCATTTATATGAAATACAATACTTGTATTAAAACGTTTTGTATTAATCCTGTTCATTTTATAATTTAGTTTCAGGGTTTGAACATTAAAAGATATAACAGATGCGATACGTGTCTTCGATTTTCTTTTGTCAAAGATATTAATAGAATCTATTTTTTTTTATATCAATGCTATTATTGACTAACATAATGATAAAGAATATGTTAAAAGAATATTGAATGTTATTCAATATCGATATTACCTATTGAACAAAAACGCCACTATTACACCAATGGTGGTAAATATCACAGACGTTTGGATCATAATGAGGATTCTTGTGAGATGTATCGTGAAGCCGAGGATAGTGGTAAATTGTCGGGCGTCATCCACGTCTTGTAGGCCAAAAAACATGAGATTGGTTATCATAAGCGTCTGTAACATGGTTACGCCAGTTACGATGCGTCGTACCTGGAAGATATAAAATACAATTTGTTCAACACAAGTCTTAATTCTAGTCGACGTAAATTACAGTTCTTTTTCGGATCTCAAAAACTAGAAGGGAAATACAAAATCTTACTTCAACATCCAATGTGGCTTGAAAAGTTTAGGTGCAACGGACACTTTTTATTTTCTAAAAGCAAACGTTTTGTTTTTAAAATTAATTATCCAACCGAATTTTTCATAAAAATACACCACTTCTAAAACAATACTTATGTAAGAGGGAATATGTGAATGACATGCCGACAAAGAAGAATGGAATATACATCCTCTGTTTGGGACCCCTGAACTCAATAAAACATTAATAAACTGTAACAGATAAAAAAAATAGAGCAGTGAGATTCATAATAAAGAAATCTGATCATATTAACATCTTTAGTAAAATCACTAAATTTAGAAAGCCTTCAGCTAGAAGAGTTAAAACTAAAGTAGCAATTATACATAAACATTGAACCATAATCTACAAATATAAAACCTAATAAAATACTCTAAAAATACAAATATAAAGGAACATTTCATGTTCCGTATGCTAGATAACACTTCTCTACCCTAATTAGTGCTATTAGAATTTGGAATGGGTTGCCTGAATCAGCCAGGAAAAAACAATGACTTTGCAGAATTTAAGTCATTGCCACGATGACCCGTCAAAATAGCGCCGACAAAATAGCGCAAGACAAAATAGCGCGGACTTATATATGATGTGTATAAAAGTACCGGATCATTAGTAATTTAATGTCCTGGGCAGCATTTTTGTTGATGACTTTATCTTTTTCAATATTAAAACATCTGAAAGTATGCCATATTTGCAGAGAACGAGAGTACTTTATATTTTATATCATTCCCCATTTTCAACTTTGATTAAAATGCATAACTCGCTCAAAATAGAATTTTGAAATAGTGACCGATAAAATAGGAGAGGAAAATATGAGAGTGTGTTCTACTATAATCAGAAATTTGCGGCATTTTTCTTTGATCAAAACAGAGCGTTTTTTACCTCAACATTGACAAACTTAGGTGTGTCAGGATTAGTTCAGATGGCGATCACATTTCTTATCTCGCCAAACGTTTGTTTCATCTCAGGCAGTGACTGACCAATTCAATCATTGATTTTGCTATTTCCTGTCTGTCTTTGTCTAACACCATCAAATAGATGTCAAATTTAGGAGTGTCCATTTGGAGTGTAGGCCTGACAAAGTCTCTGGCGTAAAGTACAAGATGAAAATCTTGCAGCTACATACCGGGAAGATAAAAATGTACGCATGTTTGTCAAGATGGTGTTAGCCCTTTCATTTGTTCCACCTGCCGATGTAAATACTGCCTTTGAAGAATTAAATGAAGCTCGGCCAGATGTTGTAGGGAATTTGTATGACTATTGGGTGGAAAACTATATTGGTCGCCAGGGACGAAACCGCAGAGTGACTCTAAGATTTGCGATAGCATTATTGTATGTTAGAGATCGTGTGCAAGACAATCTACCACGAACAAACAATTCAGTGGAGGGATGGCACCATGCATTTCAGCTGTCTATTGACGGTCATCACCCTAATGTCTAAACGTTAATCTCTCACCTCCTCAGAGAACAGGAGAACACTGAGAACAAGATTCTGAGGTACAATGCTGGAGAACGAAGTAAAGCTGCAAGCAAGACAAAGTACCTCCAACTTAACAGACGTCTTGCAGCTATATTGCAAATGTACAGAAAAAAGCCAGTGATGGAATTTCTACGTGACATTTCCTACAATTTAACTTTGTGAAAGTTTATGTGTGTGTGTGTAAATTTGACAAGTATCTTTGCGTGTTTTCGAAGTACACTTTTATAATGTCAATAAATGCTATATTT
Organism: Biomphalaria glabrata; assembly: GCF_947242115.1. NCBI lineage: Eukaryota > Metazoa > Mollusca > Gastropoda > Planorbidae > Biomphalaria > Biomphalaria glabrata. Next base: position 15,768,095 of record NC_074728.1, read on the forward strand.
TGAAATTATTCATTTTACCTTATTATGATTTTTGTTTATTTATATTTTAAGGCCTTTAAGGTGTTTCCTGCAAAATGACAGAAAAATTATAACATAAAAACAAAAAAACAAAAAAAAAATATTGTCTCTGTTCATATTTTACGATATCTAAAGTATTTCTTTCATAATGACTCAAATATATTTTTTTCTGCGCTATTTTGTCAGCGATATTTTGTTCGCGCTATTTTGTCGGCGCTATTTTGTTCGCGCTATTTTGTCCGCGCTATTTTGTCCGCGCTATTTTGTCGGCGCTATTTTGACGGGGTACCCATTGCCACAGTTCGGGTATATGAATGCCCCTGTTTGATTGATAATGACTACATTGACCTGGGGACACACGTAGGAAGTAGTCTCCCTTTATAAAGTAACTGTCTGTATTTTAGAAGATATTCGTGCTGGAAATTTGAAGTCCTCTTTTTTATCTGTATTGCTTACAAACAGATGGCTAGTGAGTGGTCCTTTTGGGGATCGTATCCGAGTTGTCATTGTTTTGACGGGCTCTAGAAAATAACAACACACACCGATCTTGTTTGGACCAATATTATAATCTTATTTTATCCGAATGACACACACACACACACACACACAGGTTACATACACGAGTAAATCTGTTATTGCAGGTTTTGGCTATCATTCCTATCCAAAGATGCTCATTGCGCATGTCATGTTTGCTACGCGATACAAACTGTAATCTTTGTTGACTAGTAAAATCCTTTTCCTGTAATTAGATAAAGACCTAACATTAGTTGATCCGTCCGTAAGGTATTCTTATACGGATCCAACATTAGTAAATCTATCGCTTAAATTTTAAACAAGAAAAACCTATTTACAAATACTTCTTTAAAAGATAAAACTTATATTACGTGTAATTTTATCAATTAGTTTGGGTCAGTCTTGTAATAATACTGGGGCCAGACTTATACATAATAAATCTGTGCGATTAGAAATATTTTTTACTAATTGTTTTTGTTTAGATTTCTGAGTGCGCTATGATTCTATCACTTGTCTTGACCAACATCGAGGGAGGGAAGAAGGGGGTATCTTGGTAAATGTTTACATGATCATTTTTTTAATGCATTAAAAATGTCTAAAAAGGGTTGAAGTGTCCTCAAGGGATCTAAATCAGCTTGTACCACCACATCTGCCGAGTACAATTTCTTTCTTTTGTTCAAGATACCAAACAAAATAATTAATTACCAATAGTTAATTAACTAATATGTTTAGTTTTTTTTATTGATTCTTTTGTTGTCAGGTACAAGAAATAATTGTGCAAAATTTCAGCTTCCTCTGAGATTGGTTGTGGAGAAATAACGTGTACAAACTGATGTCCGGACAGCCAAACAGAGTTGATATAAGCTTTGTAAAAACATTAATTCTACAGAAGGCCGCTTCTGATTCAATGTGAAATTTCATTTGGTGTGAGAGACATAACGTGTACACAATTTTTAACAGACAAACAGTTAATATAAGCTTGTAAAAATCTAAAACCTCTATAAATATAAGTAATATAACCATGTAAAAAAACTTTTTACAAAGATATTATTGTGATGTTAGATATAATACATTATACTGAAACAGAGAGAGGGATAGAGAGACAGAGAAAGTGATATGAAGTGTGAGAACGCTAGAATTATGGCTATATCAAGATTCAAACCTAATTGTCCAATTATGTATGTAAAGGTAAATTTAAAACAATCAAAATTGTAAAAATAAATCTTAAAAAAAAAAAAAAAACTTTTCTAAGGGAAAGAACTCCGCACTTACAAACATCTCTCTCAATAATGTAGAATGTATTCGATATTCGATATCAAACAAAATAATTAATTACCAAAAATTAATTGACTACTTGGTTTATTTTAAAATTAATTCATGTTTTGTTAGGTACAAAAATAATTGTTCAAAGTTTTAGCTTGACCGGAGAATGAGTGTGTTCAATTATCTGAGGGGACGGAATCCAAAACATTTAGCCATATCTGTGAATACTGGAGGATTCATTTCCCTTGTTGGTATCAAACACTAGAATAAATTACTAGTAATAATTTGAATAAAAGGTTAATATTTTATTGATTCATGACTGTATATAGCAATGAATAAGTGTGCAGTGTAACTTAATCCAAGAATGGATGCGGGAGAAATAAACGTGCTCAACCTTTTGACCAGACAGACAGAGTCAGTTGACAGAAGCTTTGTACAAATGAAACAAGCAGTAGAAAAAATAATACTTTTTAAAACCAAACCTTATCCAAGGGGAAATACTGCTAATTACTACCATTTATCTACAAATTACAGGGATTAGCACCCTTTCTATTATAGAAAACAAAATGAAATAATTAGTAGTAAATAGTTAACTAACTGTATAATTTTTGGTTTGTTCGTGCATTGTTTTCGAGTATCAATCATTATGTAAAGTTTCAACTTGATCCGAATGTGAAGTGGGAGAAAAATTGTGTCAAAGCGTTATAACGGAACTATTATATATCCACATCTCATTAAGTAGCATTTATTTCCCATATTTCAAATCAAACAAAAAAATAATCACCAACAATTAACTAATTGTTTATTTTTTTAAAAATTGATTTATGTCTTGAAAGGTTCAAGGAATAATTGTGCATATCTGGGTATTTTATTGATACTCTATATTTAAAACATGTCTAAACGCGAGTGGGAGGATTAACAATGTAGACAGTTCTATTCACTGATCAATAAATCACAGATATAATTTGATTTTTTTTTTAAAGATACGTCACAGAAATAGTTTGATTTTTTTAAAAGGTCATTTTATATGAAGCTAATAATGTTCTGTAAAATAGATTGTTGGTTACATTCATATATAAATCTACCCAGAATATATAAATTCTAGTTTGGTCATATTGACGTGGCATCAGACTAGACTAGAATACTGGATCTAGTTAGAAATATGGTAAAGAAGACTCTAGTTTGGTGATATAAATCCAGACAAACACCAATAGTTGGGTGCTAAGTTGGGCAGTAGACACACAAACACCAACAGTTGGGTGCTAAGTGAGGCAGTAGACACACACACAAAAACCAACAGTTGGGTGCTAAGTGAAAGGGGAGTAGACACACAAAAACACCAACAGTTGGGTGCTAGTGAGGCAGTAGACACACACACAAAAACCAACAGTTGGGTGCTAAGTGAAAGGGGAGTAGACACACACAAACACCAACAGTTGGGTGCTAAGTGAGGCAGTAGACACACACACAAAAACCAACAGTCGGGTGCTAAGTGAAAGGGGAGTAGACACACACACAAACACCAACAGTTGGGTGCTAAGTGAAAGGGGAGTAGACACACACAAACACCAACAGTTGGGTGCTAAGTGAGGCAGTAGACACACACAAACACCATTTACTTTGATAGCTGGAATGTCAGCTCTCAGTTTTCTTTCCCCCAATTCACAGCTGAACCAGTTGTCATAAGTACACACCCAGGACTCATCAGTTACCATATTTTGTATGTAGATGCATTTCAGGTACCTACACATTAGACAAAAGCAAAAGGTCACAGCGGTCTTAGAAGTCAGTATCTTAGAAAAAGTCTGAGGGTATTGAGCTTTCAACGTGTTAGCTAATGCACCGATGGAACGTTCCGTTCGCTGAGCAAAAACAATCAACGTTATCAAATCACGCAGAAATGATTTTATTTTTGCCACATTAACGCACCGTGAAAAGGTGTGTATCAAAACTATTGCCCCCCCCCCCACCTCTCCCCTTCCCTTAGCAGCAATGTCACAATCACATTTGCTATGTTTGCTATGTTTTACTATCAGTCTGAAATCAGAGACTGATTAATTAATGTTTTACTCTCAGTCTGAAATCAGAGACTGATTAACTAATGTTTTACTATCAGTCTGAAATCAATGACTGATTTTATTTGTTGGTGTGTTATCCTCTGAAAGCAACATTTGATAGATAAACTATTACTGAGCTATAAATGTGAAATTCATCGTCGCTCTTTACACACACACACATATGTTATTTGGTGGATTCAGGGGCGTCCTGAAAATCCCAAAATTAAAAAACCCAGTCTTCCCCAAGATTCGAACCCAAGACCCCTTGATTCTAAAGCCAAGTGCTTTAACGCTCAGTCACAATCCCCCTGAGAAGACATACTTTAAGTTGTTACTTTCTATAAAAAAACACAATCTTTATTTTAAAAGTGAGTTTAGTATTAAAGAGAGACATTTGTAAACAATGGGAAACATATAGGTCTTTAACACATAGACATTTCCTATGTCTCATAGAATGTTCTAAGGATTTGTGAAACATCAACCATTTTCCACTCACCATGAAGGATGACCGCCAGAGAAATCTATCCAAACCTCAATCGATTCTATGTCTCCGAGATCATCTTTAGTTGTCAACAAAAACCAGTTTTCTTCCCCTGACTAATGACACAGTGAGAAATGTGAACAGACAGTAGACGTGAGAAAAACAAACATATGACATTGTATTCAACAAATTTATTTGGACTCACTACTATCTCATGAGGTCATGCACCCTCTGTTCCGCATCTCATCTGTATCAATCAGCATTCTCATGGAATAATGTTTGTGCATTTTGTAAAATTAAAAAACTGTTTATTTAATTAAAATAAAAAACAACAAGAGAATTTGTGAGGATATACAAACATGGACTCGGCCCCCAAAGTCCTTCACCCAGCCAGGTAAAAAGACAGGTCAAATATTTTCTGCACGAATATCAGACTAAAATGATCAACAACTAGGAGCCATCCTCCGCCCATACATAATGGAAGTGTGCATAACAAAAGTGTAGCCGATACGATTGTAGTGTTAAACCGGAAGTGTACGGAGCTATATTAATGTCATTGTTATTATTCTTATTACATTGTTAATATTCATATGTATTCAATGAACTGATTGTTAACAAGATATGATTGGGTGTGAGCCAGGCCTAATGGATATTATAAAATAATCATTGAACTAATGGTTGGTGAAGAATCAATCGCAGGTAAAGATGGCATCCACTTTGACCGTACAAGAACCAGACATTTTTCGTTTGGAATGCTTTCATTCCAGAGCTGAGGCCAAAATTCTTTTCCGCTGTACTTAGCTTTATTTTAGCTCACCCTATCTCTCCAAAAAGTGTGGTCTAGTTAGATTACATCAATGTATCGCAAGTGAGATACACCTGTTTTTCTTGAGCCAGTCGCGAGTTGTCCATAAAGGATGACTTTCGGGGTACGTTTGACCTCCATTTGGCGAACAGTAGTAGTAAGCCAGCGAAGGTGAGGTTGTCAGACGATACTCTGCTGGGAAGACCCGTTCGAGCAAGTATGTCTAGTTTACACACTCTTCCTTGCTTTACATATGTTGTCTAAAACTCACTGCCTAACGGTTGCAGTTCTCAGAAAAATACTTTGTACACCTCCATTATGGACATTGTAATGAGCTTCAGGTTTTTCCAAACTCTTGGTCTAAGTCTTACAAATGTCGAGGCAGCCTTCTACAAGCTTTTTTTTTTAAAATCTCTCTCGGGACGGATCATCTTTGTAGAACTCTAGTAACAGAATGTATATACTGTATCTAGCTTTTTTTCATCGATTAGGATGAAAGGGTTCAAGGAATACACATACAGGACTATCAAACTTTCATTGATATTGTCACATTATTTTACTGACATGCAACAATGCTTGGAGCAGAATATAGAAAGCAAGTTTGATAAAAATCAGTAAGCTAACAGTCTCGGTTAGCAATAGTGATAATATTGTTACGAATCTCACTATCCAGGCTCTCTGCAAACTGCACCTTACACCACCAACTTAAAGAACTTGACAACTCAGTGCTCCAAAGTAACGTAACACTTTAATAGTTGAATAAATAACAGCCAATACTGTACAATTGGCAACACGTACACTGTACAAATATCTCTCCGATAACACCGTTCCGCCATATCAACTCTTGCACTGGCCTCTCCGTCTCGTTCCGGGCTTGCACTGGGTTCAACAGTTCAGGACTGACTTCACACACTAGGCTCGTTGTGTCGGACTCGATCGCAGACCAAGATCAAGACGCCGTTCGTCTCAACTGTACTTGACAGTACTCCGCACTGAACCGTCGTAATGCTCCGTACAGAACCACACCGTTGAACTGTGCTGTAGTCGACCGTGTTCTGACCTCCTGTCGTAAACCCGCTTTCTGAACCGTCTTGACTGCGAAACCTCCGCTCTTTATATAGGGTCCCTGCTGGCCTTCTAGAACCGGACGGAACGTCGCTCGACCATTCTGGGACGCTCCTGAGCTCTGTTCACGACGCCGATCCTACTCGAACCTTCATGTTGTTAACTCGTCTCGGCCGATCGTCGTAACTCGTCACGGTTGACCGCTCGTCTAGCGCTGGCCTGGGGCGATTTGCGTCGGCTGACTACACTCACACCACTACCCCCATCTGTGCCACCACCAGGTTTATAACAATATATTGAAAGCTCACGTTTATTTCTTTTATAAAGACTACACTACGACTACAACAAACCAGTGAAGCCTAAACATTGACATAGCCAGGATTTAATAAGGGTGGGAGATTTTTCCTTTTTTTCTTTGTACACACAAGAGTTTGCGTATTCGAAACTTTAAAAATGAATTTTCTGCTATACTTCTAATAAAAGTAGCATTGTTGGATTTACAGCCGTGAAAGTCATAGGGCAATGAATGTTAAAGCCCCCCCCCCCCACCAGGGAAACAAAGGAGCGAAATCCCCTATTTATTTTCCAAATAAAAGAAAAAAATTGTTTCTATATCTTTCGAAAACTTATTGTTAAAATCAATTTCAATTTAATTAGAATCTATATTACAGCGTTATCGAATGAAAATTTACGATAAATAAGACAATACGTACGTTTAGATAAAATTACATTTTTCGCAACAAGTACTTGGCTTCTATTGAAGTTTAGGAATTCCACGAATATTCCTCACTACAAGCAAAGCTTTAAGCGAACACCTCTGAACACTGAAGACTAAGACGCTTGTGATGGTCTAGGTTCTAAAGATCAAGAGTTTCATTTTGTCATCCACTCAGTATGAGTGAATGAAAGATGCTCAGCATTTTAAAGGTTAACCGCAACAGCCAACCGAAAAATTTCCAGTATTGGTAAAATAATGAATTTCGGTGACTGTAAATGAACCTACAAAATAGGCCCTGGCTGAGATTCATTATATAGTAATTATAGTTTGCTTATTACTTTTTTATTTTTTTTTGAAGTGAGGGTTTACCTCGATCTCCCCCCTTCTTGTTTTGCTTTCGTGTTGTTGTTGTTTTTTATTTTGGAGGCTAGGGTTCAATCTCAAAATCTTGACTATGTTCATGGACTTTGATATGATCACTGGAGTTTTACTTTACTTTTTTTCTTATTGGGGGTGGGAAGCTTCAAAATCCCCCTTAGCTACAATGGTTAAATGGGAAGTGAACCCTCAAAACCTCTCTCCAATAAAAAAAAAAAATAACTTGGGTTGGGGGAGTTGGTAGAGTCGACCCGCGGGCCATATTTGACCTCCGACAAAGCGTTGTCCACCCCATCCCCTTTTTAGAATTCTGCCCAGAGTGCAGGAACTAAACAACGACAGAACGGTGCTCCATGAATGTTAGGTCTCACTGCATGCACACCTTACCACTAGAAACGATGTCTCAAAGTCACCCACCTGAAAAAGTCGTTTGTTTGGATCACTTAGCAGATGAGATTCACTTTTGTCCCAAGATCCTTTAACAGTAAAGAAAATATTGGATGTGGTGGAGGCTCTGGCGAACCAGCCAGTCACTACACAAAGTAGGTAGACAAAGGTGTGGTCCTCTCTGTTGTCTTCCAACACCGTGACAACTCTCTGAAACAAAACTCTTCATGAGCTCCACTTCATCACATTCATCCACCTTCATTTTACATAGGCAATTAGTTTAGAAACTCATGCAACTATATTTGTATATAAAGAAAGAAATCTATACAACTGTCATATTGATTGGTTAATTACTTTGCATGTGGATCAATACAGTTAGTTAATGAATGATGTCATAATAAGAATATATATGTAAGTAACAATATAAAATTAAAATCTTTGACAATGAAATGTTCACTTTTATGACTAGAGAACATTTTTACAAAGCTGATATCAACACATTTGTTTTGTGACTGGTAAAAAGTGTGTACAGGTTATTTTTACTCCACAACCTATCTCGGATATTGTTGAAATTTTGCACTGATATTTCTTGTACCAGACTAAACAAGAAAAAAAATTAACCAAGTAGTTAATTCACTATTAATAATTCATTATTTTGTTTAGTTTCCAACAAGGGAAAGAAATTGTATTTAACAGATAAGACTATTAAGTTTAATTATTTCCCTTTATACTTTGTGTATAGAATTAGGTCATCGTTTAAAAGTTTGAAACTAACAATAGATAACTATAAAACCTTCAGCACCACGCTGGCACAGTGGTTAATTTATTGGCTTGCGGAGGCTTGAACCCTCGAGTTCGATTTCAAGTTGTACAACTTTTTAAAAATAAAATACATTTAAAAAGCGATGATGGAAACATTTACGCAAATACCTCTCCCCTTTTCCCAACTGGTCCAGACAAGTGATAGGATCTTAGTGCTTTGAGAAAGCTAAAACCATGAAATCGAACAAAAAAACAACAAAAAGAATAGGTAAAAATATGTCTAATCACACAGATGTATTATTATTAGATCTATTACACATTCAACTACATGACTGATACAAACTAATTGATACAGTTACACTTTGTTTTTCAAAATGTATATTTTAAAATATTTTTATTGTTTCTTGTATTGCCAGTTTTATATTCTTCTGTTACATTTTCAATACCGTAAACAAGGCGGACTTTAAACTATTAAATATAATTTATAATTATATTTTTTATCGACTTGCTGTTTGATGAGGAACTATGTGACATGCTATGTGACATGCTATGTGACATGCTATGTGACATACTGTTACCTTGATCTTGTCCTCTTTATCTTTCCGTCGTCCGTACAGAAAGGCGGCTAATGCAATCATCCACAACGCAATGACCATTGTTACCTTGAGAGACACATTTGTGATGAGCATTTCCTGAACATTTCTTGTCTAATATTTTGGAAACACAATCAGAACAAAAGAAATGAGACATTTGTACATACCACTAAGGGATTCTCAAATATTTTTAAGAATAAACCTGCGGAGAGAGGATTGATGAGTCTGGGTAGCACTAAGTAGCTACCAGTAAAGGCAGCCGCTGTAACACATTGACAGTGTAGCTTTTCCAAACTGGAGAACTTTGTTAGCTGGAAAACAGAAATCAATAATTACAGTTGTAGTTTTTTTTTTGTGTGGTAAATCGTATATAGTGTACTATGTTGTTACATCAAATATCGTTTACTTTGTTGTTACATCATATATCTTTTACTTTGTTGTTACATCAAATATCGTTTACTTTGTTGTTACATCATACATCTTGTACTTTGTTGTTACATCATATATCTTGAACTTTGTTGTTACATTATACATCATTTACTTTGTTGTTACTTTATACATCATTTACTTTGTTGTTACATCATACATATTGTACTTTGTTGTTACATCATACATCATTTACTTTGTTGTTACATCATACATATTAAAATTAAATTTGGCTAGCGAATGGGAAAATATTTATCTTGATATTTGATATTTTTATTTTATATTTGAAACATCGGCAAAATTAAGGCCATGTCCAGTCCCTTAACCCTAAGGAGTGCTTCCCCTCTCTATTGAGTATAGGTCAAGTGCTAAGAGTTAAACAGAGTACAGCTGATGTATTAAAAATAGTCTACTCACAATTCGGGAGTTTCCGCATTACTCGTTCAAGAGTTTAATCAAATTAATGTTTAGGAACATTTTGCCCATCGCCTTCTAAGTCTAGATCCAAAGGTCTGTTAGTATTGGATTTTTTTTAGGGTGTGTGTGTGGCGGGATTCCTTAATTGTTTTAAAAAATCTAACATTCATAAAGTGACAAATGATCTCTCTATAAGTTGTATAAAGAAGGTAATTTTCTTTACAAAGTATTTGTTCAGTTTTTCTTGTTTATTGAATAGAAAGCTGCTTATGTAAAAGTTTCTCAAACATTTTATTTTTTTCACAACTAAGTCTTTCTTTAAATAGTCATGACAAATTCTTGCGAACTGGAGTGATTTACTCACATTGATTTGGATATTTTTAGGTCTAGATTTGTTTCTACACCATAGACCAGGGGTTCTCAACCTGTGAGTGGCGACCCCTAGGGGTCGAATGAAAATTTGCCACGAGTCGCCTACTGGCATCAGAAAAATTGTTGTTTTTTTTTGTAGCTATTTTTCATCGGAAGTTATTTTATTTTTCGTGACAATCATATTTGTATCATAGTGGTTATATATTTATATCTATAATATCAGAGAATACACAGATTACATTATTATTAAAAGAAAATATGAAACGATCTACAATTACCGATAAAATAAATAAAGAGTGACAAATTTAGACCTAAGAGCACGGACTTATTGCTAGAGAATACAGAGGGAGGCACTTTTAGTGAATGCAACATAATTGTTTATAGATAGACATGTTTTTTCATTGGTAATCACTTCTTTGTTTTCCTTTTTTTTTTTGATATAATTGCCATTCGAAAATAGATATTTCAGACCACATCTTCGAAGTTGCGGAATACAATTTTCCAACTATTGAAATTACTGTCCAGTAAATGCGTCATAACACCATTGCGGGAGGATCTAATCAAGTGGATAAGAAAACGTAATTAATACTACGCCATCCTATCATAGTCCATGTTATTGAAGGAAATCAATTCATTATGAAACAAACAATGAACATGGACAGAAGAACGTGGAGAAAAGAAAACAAATGGACAATTTTTAGCGGAATGTTTGATTGTCGATTGTTAAATCAGGAATTGAAATGACTTGAAGATTCATTTGTAATGAAGTTTTATCTGCCCAATGTATGGGGCTGAACAAACGTGAGGTCTTTGCTGACAGGGAGATTCAGTGTTTTAGTTTTGAAGGCTGATAGAGTCAAGAAATCAAGACTTTACTTATGTGGCAAGCACCATAATTAAAACATAGCAGCACTTGAAGTTTTTTATTTTGGTGGCTCTCAGAATTGCCAGAGCTTTGAAGCCTCACATCATTACCAAGGAGTTATTGTCAGCGGCGAAGTATACTGCTGTTTTGATTGGAGCCTAATACGTTAATAAATTTAGTGCTATTTCCATATCTAATGACACCGTCCGCAGGAGAATAGTTGACATGTCTTCTGATATTTATCAATGAAGTAATTCAGGAAATGATGCCTACTCCATTTACAATATTTAGCATCCAGTTTGATGAATCCACAGACGTTGTAAATTATGGCGAGTTTAAAGATGAGTTTTTATGCAAATCTCTTGAAACTGCCGCTACAGCACGTGATGTAATTGACAAAGTTGGTTAATTTTTAGAAAAGTAAAAGACCTCTTGGGAAAAATATTGTGGTAATGGTGCTCTAACTACGCGTGGATGTCGGATACTGCCTGTTAGTTATCAAGTCTTAATACAGAAATAAACTTGATGCAGAAGATGTGAATTCCTAATCTAGTGAAATAAAAACAAGTTAAACCTTCACATTAACTGTTACATGTTTGAAAATACTGTCGCAAATATTGTGTAGCAATGTAGTTGACTGTATCAAAGACTGTGCGTTTTCCATGCTTGGCAATACTTTTTTAGATTGTCAGGTATGCAACATGATTGATTTGATTTGATTTTTGATTTGAGGCACATCGGCACAATTTAGGCCATGTCGTGCCTGCATTCCCCTAAGGATCCTTCTCTCTCTAAACAACAAGGGCCAGATTCTATACAGTCATATCATTAAAATCAAGGTCTATTCACAGTTAAAATAGTAAAGGTTGTAAAAAATTAAATATTTGGTAAAAATCTAATGAATGTTATAAATAAGCAATACAAAAAGTAAATAAATGTAAGTTATAAAATATACACTTTTTGTTATTTAAGCACAAATTTATTTTATACCAAATAAAACTTTTGTTATCTTCAGTATCTAACAATGGAATAAACATCATAGATATCACTAATCTCACATAAAAGTTGAATGGACTAAGTGGGGTCGAAAAGAATCCCAATGATCAAAATGCTTTTCTTCACTGAAATCCGAGCCCGGGTTCCATCGGTTCCAATGCCAATCGCTTTCCCAAACCTCCACCACACCTTGCTATTCCTACATACATTTATAGGATACTTGCTCTACCCAGCGTAACTGTCCAACTATAAGCAGTTTCTCTGTACTGTCGATAACGGCATTTACACACAAAAAAATAAAAAAATAATAAAAAAACAAGGTTACAAAGACAGTTTGTGTGGACACATAAACTTAAAATCGGTCCCCGAAGTGGTCCACCTAGAAACAGATAGACAGATCTAGACATTGGTAGAGGATATAACATATTAGGCTGTAAAAAATATACTTAAAAAAAATAATCAAATAATGCATATCTATTTTACAGGATGTTACTCACACAAAAAAAATTAGAAATATTTATTAACTAAAAAAAATAGAACCTTCTCCTACACTAGACATAGATTTTGCTAGATCTAGACATAGTTTTAGATCTAAATCTAGATTCAAGATCTTAGTCTAAGCCTAGATCTAGAAATAGATTTAAGTCTCTAAGTCAAGATCTAGAAAGACTCTAAGTCTAAGTCTGTCTATATCTAGCTCTAAGTCTAGAGTTCGATCTAAGACTCTAAGTTTAAGTCTATTCTATATCTAAGTCTGGATCTAGATCTAGAACCTTGATATAGAATCTACTGAACTCGTATATAGATCTATGTAGATCTGACCTCTAATTATTGTAATTTAGATTCAGATTGTTGTCAAGTGTATAGCCTAATGAGGATGTGTGATTCAATGAATTTTGTTCTTTTATTAATGAAAAAGCTTGTGAACTTTTTAATAAGACTTCCCCTGAAGTTTTTCATTGAAAAGTGGTGTAATTTTTTGAAAAATCTGCTTGCATATATAATTTAAAAAATTAGATGCTTCACTTTTGGAAAAGAAAAAAGTAGCCATTGCATCAGAACTTTGAATGATCTAAAAAATATCATGATGTCCGATTTTCATTTTCTCTTTTAGTTTCTGATATCTAAACGGGACGGACGGACAGACAGGCCACAGAAAACTAATAGCGTCTTTTCCCCTTTCGGGGGCCGCTAAAAATTGCTGTTTGTAGTATCTTATATCTTCTTCTTATATATCTTATATAATACAGACGTTACTTCAAAAAAAAAAGATGATTACGTCCTACGCGTCATGCATTTAGTCATGCATATTAACCAATGACTTAAATTCTGCCAAGTCACTGCTTTTCCTGGCTAGCTCAGGTAACCCATTCCATGCTCTAATAGCACTAGGGAGTATTTGTACAAATTTGTTCTAGCATATGGGACGAGGAATGTGCCTTTATCTTTGTGTCTTTCAGAGTATTTTATTAAATTTTGTTTTTGTATTTGAAGATTATGGTTCAGTGTTTTATGTATAATGGCTACTTTACTTTTGAGCCTTCTGTCCTGAAGTAGTACGATCATGATACATTATGTCTATTATGGAGTGCAAACTTTTTTCAGTGAAAAAAGTCTGCGAGGTTATATCACAACTAAGCTATTGAAAATCTGATTTACCCTTTAATGTTCCTCCCATAACATCTCAATAGTTTTAAGTATCTAAAATTGATTGTTCCGGATTTTTTTGTGCAAAACTAATCAACGCCAACAAATGTTTGTTTGTTCTTCTAACTTATATTACATTCAATTTCCATGCTTAAACGGTGCAAAAACACATTATCAATAATATGTTGTTCCGTTTTTTATGTAAATAGCATATTAATGCTAAATCATAATCTCTATACTGACTTATATTTCATTAATTGTAAAAATGTTCGCATAAGGCTTTTAAAAAAAGTAATTTACTAGAATTGATTACTGAAAATTACTTTTTAGACATTTAATTTTCTTGTAAAACATAACATAGAAGTTTTGTAATCGAAAAAGAAAGTTCCGGATTTTGTTTCTTACAAATCGTCGCCAGAAATTTCCGAATTTATTTAAAAATCTACTAACGCCAAATAATTGTTTGAACTCCCTCTTCTAATTAATAAACAAATAATATTCTCATTTACGAAATAATGTTTTTACGGATTTTTATGAAAAATATTTTAACTCACTACTCTCTTACAGTACATTTAACTTTCTACCTAAAACATTAAAAAATCTAATTATCGTTAATATTATGTTCCGATTTTTAAGGAAAACAGAATCCAAACACCAAAGTAAGGTATGAAAATTTCTCCACGTGGCTGTAGTACATCTAATTTTTATACGAGACCATCCAAAAAATTTAATTAACGGTATTACATTTATCTGAAATTCTCTTTTTCTTTTACACAAACATCCGGAACAATCTATTATATAAACTTTTCAATTGTGTTCATACCTAAAAATTATTGCGATGTTTTGAAACGTAAAATAAAGGTTAATCAATTTTTAATAACTTTTAGTTGTTTTTTTTTATATCAAGATAACGGACAGACCGACTGACAGACAAAACGCAAAAACAATGTGGCTTTGATCCTTTTTAAATAATATCTATTAGAACTCAGTGCACCAATGTCTATGAACCCTCGTTAAATATCTCGTGTAAATAAAGACATTTTTTTTTATGGTACCGGTACTAGCCTATTGTGAGGTAATGGAATTTTTTTTCTTTGACGTCATATGAATGGACTCTTTAAATGTAATGTTAAAAGAACGCACTCGGTGCACCAATGTCTAAAAAAATTGTCTCGAAAAAATTGCTTGTATTAATGAAAACATATTTTAGTCTAACTAAGCCGTGTGACGTAGTGTTTTTTTTTCCTTTGACGTCATATGGAATGAATTCTTTAAATGAAATGCTAAAAGAACGCACTCGGTGCACCAAAGTCTATGAACACTCGATAAATGGCTCTTATAGATGAAGGCGATTTTTAGCCTAGCTAGGCCGTGTGACGTAGTGTTTTTTTTTCCCTCTGACGTTATATGGAATTAATTCTTCAAATGAAATGAAAAAAGAACTCGGTATAGTAATGTTTATTAAGCCTCGTTATGTGACTCGCGTTTAAAAAAGGAATGATATCTTGATTTAGATCTAATCTAGATTTTTTAAACTAGATCTAGATTTTTATTACAGTATATCTAGATCTGGATTTATATTCTAATTAAAATTATTTTAGAGTCTAGATCTAGAATTTCTAGATCTAGTTTAGACTAAAATAGACTAGATTAAGATGTAGAATTTCAATTTCTAAACTTAAAGTGTAAAAAAAAAGTGTAGATTTTCATTTCCAAACGTTTTGATCAATATTGTAATGTTTTAATATACTAAAACTAATCTACTATTTTTTTATTAAATTTAAATTTACGGCAAATGAATCTTTGAAACATTATTACTTTTGACCATCGGATGGCTGCCTGGTCGTGCGGTTTGCGCGCTGGACTGTCGTTCAGATTTATGGATGGCCCAGGGTTCAAACCCTGCCCGCTCCCATCCCCCGTCGTCCTGCGGGAGGTTTGGACTAGGAAGTAATTATCTTCAACTCTGAAGGAACATCCGAAACGTGTAAAACATTTTACATCAAAATTAAATCACCTCTTGAATATTATTTGCGAATATGCAGATCCGACAGGGATCCGACTTCGACGGGGGCCGCCTCTGAGTTTGTGTAACACAAACTCTCTTTGTAATCTTGTTACTTTTACTATTGGTGATATTGTGACAAACCTAACGATAAGGTCAGGAACAAACTTTTGTCTGTTTTACAGGTCGAGTAGAAACCTTTACAAAGCTATGCTGTACTTTTAGTCTTAGTGTATTGAACGTTTAGTGAAAAAATATAAACAACTTACCATACACTTATCTGTTAGGAACGTTCGAGTCTTTTTATCAAAATGTAAGCAGGACATTTGGTAAGGCGTGACCATGATGGTGGTATTGTAAAATGACGTGTTGTTTGACATCCTAATAGGCTCTCTTATCCGCTGGTGCAGACGACATCGGATTATAACTCTATAATATTTGATGTATCTCCGCACTTGGAACTAGACAACGACATTAATTGAAGGGAATCAATTTATCTTTTAGAGGATGTAGTTAATTGGTAGTCAATTGGTAACGGGTTAAGGATAAAGTCTTGCTTACTTTTTGAAGGAGAGGTAGGAAAATAAGATTTTTCCCCCTCGTGATTGGACCGATGGAAGAATTCATATACTCCAGTGATTGTAATGGCAAAGATAACATTTCCTCGTCAAAAAGCTGTTGACAAATTGAAATTAACCCTCTTAAAACAAATGAGTTTCTTCATTCATAGTATGTGAAATGGCGCAAATATCATTGAAATATGACAACTTTCATTCATAGTTTCCTGATAGTTTAGGAAATCGATATCATGCAATTCAATTTATTAGTGACTTAATACTTACAATGTCCTGAATTTCCAAATAGAAAACAAAAACTGTCATTCTATCAAATTCCTAAGCAAAGTTCACTATTACTAGCGTTTATTTTTTTAATAGATAGCTCCAAAATGGCAGCGTTTTCAAAAGTTTTTTTGAGTTTTACTTTTAATGAAGAATGAGATGATAAAGTTTAGTGTGAAATCTCAAGATAAGAAAAGTGTTTTCTTGAAGTGTTTTTTTAAGTGTTTTCTCGAAATGTTTTCTTAAAGTGTTTTTATTAAAGTGTTTACTTGAAGTGTTTTTTTTAAAGTGTTTTCTTAAAGACATTTATGTTCACGAAATACCTTGTATGATTATCACGACAGATGTTTGTGAGTATGCTTACGTAAGACATATGGATTTTATACATAGTGAACTGCGTAGAAGCAAAAAATATGTTCTCTGTTATGCACTATGACAAGATAATAACAAGATTACAAACTCAGAGGAGGCCCCCATCTAATTCACCAATGGACGAGAAATATATTCAAGCCATATTCTAGTTTTGATCGTTTAAAGAAATTTTAAAAATTTGGCGTTATTTATCAAATAAAAGCCCATAGTGCAACACATCGTCTTGAATAAGACTTTGAACTCTTCTGGAAGAAGTACAGTAGCGTGAAGTGATCACCTAAGCAGAACCTAAACCTATACGCTGCCTTTGTGGACCTCACCAAGGCTTTCCACACGGTCAGTCGCGATGGTTTGTGGAGGATTTTGGCTAGGCTGGGATGCCCACCTACGTTCCTATCCATTCTCGAGCAATTTCACGTGGGACAGAAAGGCCAGATCAGACACAATGGTGCCCTTTCTGATCACTTCCCATTAGAAAATGGCGTGAAACAGGACTGGGTACTTACTCCTACTCTATTCGCTTTCTTTTTTGGCGTAATGCTGGGTCAAATGAGGCAGCGATTGTACGAAGGCATCTACATCCGGTTAGTTCGTTAGTTCGTTTGTTGTTTTTAGTTTTAAACCTTCATCAGATGATTTTAAAAATAAAATTTCCCTTTTCAATATAAAATCTAAAGCAAACTACAATCACCTAATTCCAAGGGCGTAGCCAAGAGAGGTTACACATTTCTTCCAGTGGCTGGAGTCCATTAATAAAATGCAGTGAATAGTCATCTGCCAAAATTGAAAAAGACTCAATGTGGCTCAATAAAGATGGCTAAGACGGATTTTAGGAGTCAATTATATAGAGAGGGTCTCAATGAAGGAAATCCTATGCCGAACTGGGAGTCGACCCCTTAGTATGGTTGTGACAGAGCGTCGCATGAGGTTGCGGGACATGTTCTCCGACAAAATGAATTACGCATAATAAGAGTTGTGATGACATGGAAGGCCATTACAAGGAAAGCGCAAACAGGGACATCCTAGTACACCTTGGCGCCACACTTTCATGGAGGTCCTTAGAGCAGGTAGGAAGAGGCTTCAGACATTACCAATGACAGTTTTTTGTGGAAGCAGCTTGCCGCTCAATGCGCCGAATGACTTGGGAGTATCTAAGTCAGTAAGAATAGCACATAAGGTTTTTGAAATAAAACTTATTATTAGCAAGATAATGCACTGTAGATACCTCAGAATAAGCACTTTGTTGGCTTTCAATACCGGAAATAGTGCTTGGCGGCGGGGTGCACAGCGCTCCTTGCTAGCAAGGGCGGGGAGTCTACAATTTTTCCACTTACTGCAGGAAGAACCTATTGTAACCTATTGTAAGAAACGTTTTCCGTGTGTACAAGCACACACACACACATATTTTTTTTTTGTTGGGGGGTGGGGGGGGAGAGAAAAATTCCCCTCCCCCAAAAAAATCCTGGTTACCACCATGATACTACTGCGTACATAAAACAAAATCTGCACCCCTAAGCAATTAGAAGATGAATATTTTCTTAATGTATTATAAATGTAAATTTTGTTTAATACAAATAAATCTAGATCGAGATCTATGCCTGGCCTCTATTTAGTATAATTTAGACTGTTGTAAAGTGTATATATTTGAGGATATGTGAAAACTGCGCGCTATAAAAGTAGTTTTTTTAAACTAACAATTGAAACGAAGTTCGTATTAAAATTCTTTTCAAAAACAACATTTGAATCAGTTTTCTATTCCGTGGAAATCTATTTTATAATGATCCTTTTCCATTGTGACCTTAGATGCAAATTTGTTGTACCAATGCGCGAATCAATGAATGAAGTTTGATTTAATAATGAAGAAGTCTGTGACCTTTCTGGAGATTTACGTTTATTTCTCTCAATCGCTACTTTTTATTAGGTTGGAGAGAAGGTCTTGTTCTTATATGATTGACATATAACTAGCTCCGCACAAGATTTGTCTTCATGTATGTGTGATGTTTTGAGTTGAGAAAAATAAATCCACGTTTTTATTAATTTGCATCATTGTAAAAATAGGTGAACCATGCAAAGAATAAGCAACAAACAAATCTCGTTTGGTGAGTAAACAACCAGCCTATACACCTGGGTGCTAGTAATTTACCTCCAATATTAAGGTCGGTGTAGAACGTTGCGAATGCGTTTAATATAAAATTCTTTTTATAATGGTAAAAGATGAAATAAACACAAAATTAGAAGACTATGGATTAGAAAAATGGTGAACAGTAAATTAAAATAAAAAACACTGAATTATTTTCGAACAATCACTAGGCATTGCATTGACTTTTTTTTTCATTTTATGTAACAGTTGAAAGTCTTATGTTCTCGATACTAATATCCCACTTACTTTCTCAAAAGCACTTATTGTATTGGTATATCTTGCTTTGACCAAGACTTCCAAATTGTCCAATGATTTTATATGAAATACTGTCGCATGTTTGGTGGATACTTGTATTGACATAAACAAACAAGCTGATCGGGTAACATAATACTCTCCCTGATGCGTCGATAATTGTAACAAAAGGTTGTACTCTGTTGGAACTGTGCTAGAACCTAAAGAAACGTCACATACAAACAGTTGTACAGAAGGAAATACTTTGCTGGAGTACGAGGACAAGTCTAGAGACAAGTTACAAAAGTAACAGTAGTATTGGTATCAGAAATAGTGGACGTATATTGTACATACATTTTTACATTTAATAAGTAATGAGTAATTAATGGTAATTAATGGGTGCTTATCATAAGCAGTTTTTAAGTAGAAACTTCTATTGTTGCGCCTCTCTGCTAACATTGGACAAAACGTACATTCATTAATTGTTTGTGTCTATTTCTATAAAATTGAAGATGATTACATCCTAGCGCAAACCACCTGCAGGCTAGTCAAAAGCTAAAAGCGCAATTCTATTAGAATTGCATCCACATGTTTATCATGCTAAAAAAACAACAACACGCCAAATCCGGCCCTTTGACCCTCACAGCATCAAATAAGCTTTGACTAACACGTAACAATGTTGAATACAGTCTAAAACGTACAAGTCCAGAACTTACTATTAAGGTCGAGGAAGATATCGGCTGGCTCACTGAACCGAAAACTTCTTTGAACAGTCTTGACAGTGTCAGGTTGCTTCTCATAAAATTTGATGTTCATTAAAGGTAAATTGCCGTGAAGACTTAAACTGGCTCCGGAGAATGGATTTTTTTTGTAAATTTCCAACTAGATGGCATCATGAGTAAGTGTAACAATGGCGTTAGGTCTTTAACAACAAACATCGGAGACAAGAAATAACTCAAACTTTGAATACAATGAATAACTTTAGTATTTGGATAGCTAGTGTAGTTTCAAATAAAGCAAGCAACATGTGCAAAATTATTTAAAAAAAAAAAAAGCAAGGCATATATTAGGTGTAATTGTATCCATTATTTTATATCAATCATGTAACAATAATAATTCTGTGCATTTGGGAAATATTTACATCTATTGTTTTTGTTTAGCGCTATTTCATGCTGTTAGCTTGCACCATTCGGTTTGATCACTTGTAAGGACCAGTTGGGGGAAGGAGCATAGCTTCTATTCATAGTAAATGAGAAATGTGCTCAATATCTCTATATGGATGCAAATATATTTTTGTTCCCATGTAAAAAAAAGACAGGGAGGAATGGAGAAAGACGGTCGACAAGTCTTGCTTGGTGCCCCAATGGTCCAACAGACAAAAGGATAGGTAAGGTAAGTACATTATTTCGTCTTAATATAATATTCAATAGTTACTTTTGAGATAATGTTTTCTCCACTTGCTCCGAGAGACATTGAAGGCAAAGAGAAAGACGCATTGACATCAGGGGAGCCAAGATTGATCTCGGAAGTCTCATTAATTTCATTAGTCTCAACACTTAGATCCAAGTGAGTTGTACTCAGCTGTAAGGGAATTTTTAAGTTCAAAGGTTTATACATACAAGGAAAATGTAATTCAAGGTGAAATAATTTCACTAAATCATTTAGATTTTCACAACTAAATAAATCAGAAAGACCGTTATCTTAAGAAATTTTAGAAAACTTTTATAACTTACTTGTAAAGATTGCTGAGAAATAGCTAATGTTTTCATCAATATTTCTGAGATTGTAGTCACAGAGTCTGTGATGCCTATGCCTCTTCTTAAGTTCTGTTGATTTTAAAATGACAGTACAGTGTTATTCAAAAATGTCACATTCAACTAGATATAATGCTGAAAGAAGATTTTCAAGTCAAAGTCAAGGTATGTTTCATTCAAAATTAGATGATAATCATGATATCCTTGAATGTGAATGTTAATTCAGAGACTTGGACTGGTAAGGAATGGACATCATTCTATAAAGCTTTCACCAAGCAAGTAACTCTTGAAATGATAGAAGCGGAACAATGGTGTGACATGTGTGGGAGCATGCGAGAGTCCTCGACCGGATCCTCGTGATGAAACCCTTAACAAGTTTTTAAATCCTAGTGCAGGACACGCCATCGTTCCGATGGTTCTCACTTTACAAAGTTTACAAGTATTGACTCGTAGTATCACCTCTGAGGGGAGAAAGCGGAATTAAAATCTTAAAACCTGTCTGAGGTTGAAGGTATTGTTACAAATGAACAGTGTAGGTAGAGGTCAACGTATGACCCCGGCGAGATGACACAGCAGCGAGAGTTCTCTGGAATCTACGCGTATAAACAAAGACAGGATGTGACGTGTCCTCACGTGTTGTTCCAGGGGACAAACAGATCTAAGAAGGGGGCAGTTACTAATGAACAGTGACAGATAGAGGTCAGTACGTGTGACCCCGGCTTGATGACACTACAGCAGGGGTTCTCTGGAATCTACATGTAAAAACAAAGACAGGATGTGACGTTTCCTCACGTGTTGTTCCAGACGATACTAGCAGTGTTTGTGCAACTTTGGAGGAGCGATTAGGGATTTTATATAAGCCAGAGAGTTAATGTGAAAGTGAGTCGTGAGTGAGCCGTTACAGTCGATACAGACGATGTAAGACGTGTGCGGCTCTAGTGGAAGAGAAATGTGTACGACTCGGTGCAAGTTAACTAGGGTAGAGTTAACTGGAGTGGACTACTGTCGTTAAAGTCTATACAGCGAACTACAGTGGACTTGAGCCGTTACAGTCGATATTAGTGGGCCGTTTGGCCGTTTTAATTCAACATAAGATACTATATATCAGGGGCCAAAATTATTTTAAGGCAGGTTCGGGCAAAATATATGTGAGTATGTGAGCTTTCGATGCGCAGGATACAATGATATAAAAGGATCCGACTAAAATGCATCATAGAGCCTTTAAAATATTTAGATAGAGAATTGAAAGCCGAAGAATACTTAGATATTAAATGTATTTTCTAAGTTGTGAACTGGGCTGAAATAAAGGATACCCGGTTCTCAAATTCACGGGCAGAATAAAAGTAATGTTTGGGAAGGATGGGGTCGTTCCACATTAAAGTTGAAAAAAGGAGGGGGTGGGGGTTCGAGCAAAATATGTAAATTTTATGATTTGCAGTAAAATAACAAAACAAAACGGCCCCCGGTAAAAAATATCTGAAGGCATATTATTTTGATTCCATAAAAGTAAGAAAAATTTTCTTCTGTTGATGTGCATTCCCCAACTCTTTCATGGTCTTCTTAGAAATTATCTTAGGTCTGTCTGAAAAAAATAACGCCGTGAGAGCCACTGAATATTTCCTGGAATAAACTCCAAATGGCGGTGAGGCTTGGAGGCCAAGGTCTCTGATAGGCTCTGATAAGAAACTCATCTTTGTGGCATAGTGCCTCATAGCTTACGTAATGATCAAGTGACCTTACAGATAAGTGACCTTACAGATTAGTGACCTTACAGATACAGACGTACAAAAAAGGAATTGTCTTTTTTTTTTAAGTAATTAAAAAAATTTTTTTTGCAAAGTCATGGGTTTAAATTACTAAAAAAGGGGGGGGGGGAGGTGGAAACTGTTCTCGAAAACGGCTGTAACAATTTTCCAAGCAATTTGACAGTTGATGTATATCTTTGGAAAGGAATTACTAGCAATTTCGCCAAACAGGGAAAACTCTTAGTTTGACCGTTATAATTTTTAATATAAAAATATATACATTTGGCTAGAGGACAAGATAATATTTATTTTCAACAGACTACATTTTCGAATGTTTCATCATTTAGACCCTATTCATTAAAGAGCTTAATAAATTAATAGACATACGGGAACATTTTGCCTACCGTCTTTGAAGTCTAGATCTATATATGTATAAATATGCAGGATCAGAATTTTGTTATTGAGGGTGGGGTGGGTAGTGTTAGGATTATTTTAAAAAATACATCGTTTGACAAATTATTTAATTAATTACAAATAACAAGTGAGACCATATTAATAAAAGGCACTTGATCTATTGAGATATTTTTAAAAATATTCATGCAAACGGTTTTCTCATTTTCTAAAAAAACTAATGTTTACAAAATATTTGTTTTATTTTTTCTGTAATAAAAGTTACTTACATGAATACTCTTTTTTTTAAAGATAAAGAATGTAATTAGTGTGTCTATAAGTCAAATATAATTTAAAGATATATTTTATAAGCAATGCTTCATACTATACACATGAAGTGCAGTGTTTACAACTGAATATACAATTAAACTTTGAACCAAAGGGACAAGTTTTATTCTTGATGCCTTGAATGATATTGACCCTTTAGAAAAGCATCAATTAGATAGTAACATCAGTTTGGTCAGGTTCACATTGAACCGGATCTTTACAACAATAAGTTCATTAAATTCATATGAATATGAATAATAATAACATTAATAAATCTCCATATCCTGTGGTGTCATGTCTTTAGTCGGTAGAACAATTCAATATTATCTACAATGCTTTCGATACCTACTTTTTGTATGGGTGAAGAAAGGCTTGTGGTTGTTTCTATTTTGCAGTTCAAAGCTTATGATATTCTTCCTGCCTTTTTACCTATTTTGAGTTTGTATTTCCACACAAACTCTCTTTGTAACTTTGTTCTTTTTTAGTTTCATATTAATTTTGAATTTCCAGTAAAGAATAGGGTTGCTTTGTTTTAGGTGGCATGGTATGTCTGAGGTAACAAGGCATGAGCAAGGTAGCAAGGTATGCATGAGCTTGCTGCTTATGAAAAAGGCAGCTCATGACAATGGTAGCAAAGTATGAAAGAAGCAGAGCATAGCGAATGTATATAATGGTTATTATAATTTTGAATGAAGAATTCATTCTTTTTGTTTTGGTGAATACGAAAATGTTTTTAATTAGTAGCATAATTTCATGATATAAGTTCTCTAAAAATCTAGTTGGATATTTCTATCATTATGTTTCATCTATTTTATAACTAAGAAGCCATCTATACAGACCTCTTTCAATTTAAGATCTTTTTTCTCTGATGGTAAGTCTTGAGTTTCAATGGAACTACCCAGATCAGACGCTTTAGAAACCAATGGACTAGTCGCCAGTGCTTGCAATCTGACATTTAGATAAGAAAGACATTAACAAATACTTTAAAAAAAGAAATTACTTCCTTTATACAACTAAAGCACTAATAAATATTTGATTAAAAAAACATTTTTTACCCAAACACATTTTCCAAAGACGATGCGCAGTGTTCATGAACCTTAGTTTATGAATCTCTTGAATGGAAACTGTCTACATGCGGAAATACCCGAAGACGTAGAGACCATTCACGATCTCAATATTTTCTCGTTCTCTTGCCAAATTTAAATGTATTCCTTTTTTTAACTTTGAAAAATTATATCGGTTAAGCCAGAGTTTTCTCAGTGTGGCCAACGAGCCAGCTATTTCTTTCCCATCTATGTACAGCAATTTTCTAGGAGAATCGTTAGAGTCGTTTTGGAAGATGCATGTCCAGGGTTTTGAGCCCACCCCACCAGAAATGATCAGTAGGCCTATTATATTGTAAATATAAACAAGGTTACAAAAGACAGTTTGTGTGGAAACACAAACTCAAAAGCGGCCACGAAGTGGTCCACCCAGGCAGGCTTCAATATTTTCAGAAAGAACATCCGAATGAAATTATATCAAAGACAAATGAGAGATAAGAATGGAGAAAGAAGGTTAACAGATCTTGTGTAGTGCCCCAACGGTCCAGCAGATCAAAGGATAGGTGAAAGTGAATGTTAAGTTAGATGTGAACCTGGCCTAACTAGTTCTCCTTTCAGACCTTGTGGTCTATAGGGCAGATGATGTAAAGTTCATCTGTTTTTGTGGCCTACGGTTAATGAGGGTATCATGTAGCCAGCACAACGACCAACCGCCTTTACTTTTCCCCAACTAATGTCAGATACCCATTAGAGCTGAGTGGACTCAGAGGCGCCCAAAGATTCCAAAGTTAAAAATCCCAGTCTTCACCAGGATTCGAACCCGGGACCACCGGTTCGGAAGCCAAGCGCTTTACCACTCAGCCACCGCCCTCCCCTGGTCTAACTGATGTCTTAGTATTGATCTAATTTTTTGAAAAGGCTCAATCTCTTATTCGAATCCTTAAAAAAAAAAAAAAAAAAAAAAAAAAATTACGCAATAAAAAAAATGTTCAGGAAAATAAAGCTTATAAGATTACTATTCTTTTTAAATTAGGTCTAACTAATTAGCTTTTTCTCTTTAAAAAAATACTTGCATAACTGATTTTAAAAATTAGATTTTTCGCTTTCAGAAAAAAAAAAAGTAGCCGTTGCATCAGAACTTTGAATGGTCTAAAATATTGTGATGTCCGATTTTCAATATCTTTTCTAGTTTACGAGATCTAAATGGGACGGACGGACAGACGGACAAACATTTCACACAAAACTAATAGCGTCTTTTCCTATTTCGGGGGCCGCT
Source organism: Biomphalaria glabrata (assembly GCF_947242115.1). Lineage (NCBI taxonomy): Eukaryota > Metazoa > Mollusca > Gastropoda > Planorbidae > Biomphalaria > Biomphalaria glabrata. The sequence continues at coordinate 15,793,980 of NC_074728.1, forward strand.
AAAAATAATGTGATTGGAGTAAGTCTCTCTTTATAGCTCCTCCTTCGTGGTCAAAGATAATCACTTTGTTTTCATTTCCTATGAACTCCATGATGACTAGAAAAGTCCAATCCTCACTTTAAAGAGCAGGCCACATACATGGCATGGGTAAGCTAACCGTAAGTTAGGTCTACAGTAGATAAGCCTGCTTCTCAACCTTTTATGGCTCTGCGTTCTTTCATGCTGGCCTCTCTCCTTGCCTCTCTCTCTAAAACTTGTATCAAGGAGGCACTCTTTTCTTTAAAAACAGAATTTGTAAGTGATGGTCTTCTTGTAAAGACAATCCGTGTCCGGGTTTTCCCACTCAACCATCCACATAAAGCGTCAAAGGTTCCATGAAATTATGAGTTTAATATAGGTAATGTAAAAATAGATTTAAATATATCATTCCAAAATACTTCATAAGTCTTGATAATCTTTATATACTTAATTTTAAAACCTAGACGGATACATCGTAGTCTCTAACTTACTGGTTATACAGATATTATTTTGTCACTTTACTTGTTATGTTTTTTTAAAATATTTCAACGAAAAGCAAATCTCTAAATCCTAGTGTGTAAACTTACTTAGCGATATGCTCTGCCGTCTCTATATTTTGTTCAGCGAAGTCAGTTAACATCTTTGTTAGTTTACCAATGACATTGACCCCATTATTCTGAAAGATTATACAAAGGAAATGAAGCAGAAAATTGGATACATTCCACTATCATTATTTATAAAGGTTATACATAATTATCAAAAATAAAAAAAACCCAACTTTATATATATACTTAATTATCGAAAAACAGTTATTTATTTTCAAACATAGAAAATGTTAAAATTAATCTCTTATTGCAGAATAGTACAATTATGTTGAATGAAATCATCTCAAGTATAAATTCTCTTATTACCAGACCATCTTCTTGCATCTCGTTTTCTTTATCAGATAAGCTCATTAAAATATAGGAAACTAATTCCAGAGTTTCAAAGTTTTTTATCCGAACATCTGTGATGATGTGTAAGAGCTTATTACGAGCCTGAAAAAGACACAGACACTGAGTAAATAATTGGCCAGTAGAAATAAACGAAGGTAAGAAATCTTCCTGTGAAATCTTCGAATGTCAATGCTGTCAGTGAAAGAATGGAAAGAATTAACAAAATGTCTCACATTTCTAATAACAATTGAAGTTAAAAACAATTTTAATGACTTCAATAAATTCAAAAATAGTTTACTATGGTAAAAACAATACACATACCAACAATCGATATAAAAATTCGATGGATATAGAGTTTTTCATACCAACCTCTAAAAATAGAATAATTTCGATGTGTAAGGCAGCGATTTTTAGCCGCCTCCGTGAGGCGAAAAGCTGCTATTATTTTTATTTAGTCTTTTTGTCTGTCCTATTGTAAGTCAATTGTGGATTGGTTTGATTCCTACCAAAGTTTCACCCTATCAGTAAATCTCATTAGTAAACATATGAACTTATAAAGGCATTATTAGTTGGGGTCACTGCCACTTTCAAGTTGGAAACTAACAATAGAGAACTAGGAAACGTTTTATTTTCATAAGCACTTCCCTTACACAGAAGTTAGTATGTTGGCTTGATAAAGTTAAATAGGCTTGAGCCCTCGAGTTCCAAACTTTTTAATTTTATTTTAATGCATTGACCCCGGACCCCAGTCTGATAAAAAGTATGTACATGATATTTCTCCCACACCTATTCTCGGATCAAGCTGAAACTTTGCACAATTATTCACTGACATAGACAAGACATGAATCAATAAAAATGTAACCAATTAAATAATGAATTACTGGTAATTCATTATTTTGTTTAACAGCAACAAGGGGAACGAATACTTCAGTATTGACATATATTGCTAAATTTGTTGGGTTTATTTCATTTAAATAACTGTTAATGCTATTTCTCCCTCGCGTATTCTCAGATCAAGTTGATACTTTGAACTATTATTTATTGTGAATTAATGAACAAAAAATACTAAATTAGTCACCTAATTATTGGTAAAAATTTCTTTTCTTAAATAAGGTAAATAACTTGCACATTACTGGTAGATATAGTATTAAGGAAGTAATTCTTCCCCTTTAGATAAGCTTCTCTGTATCTCTATTGTTTTTATATTTTGCTTGTTTAAGTATTTTCTAAATATTTGTTTTTGTTTTGTAATTGGTTTGAACTTCAAAGCTACAAAATTACAAAGAGAGTTTGTGTTTTCACACAAACTTGTAAGAGGATTACAATGACCCCATTTTTGTTTAGCTATGAATGTAACAAGTAAAACAAAGAATAATTTTGTAGTAAAAATACATTTATTTCTTTTATCCTATCAGCGAAATTGGCTCACAAAAATATAATATTATAATTGATAAAAATACTAATCTGTTAACGAAAAAAAAAATTAAACAAATACCTCAATCCTTGCATCATAAGGCACGTCAGTTACTAAATTAAGAATCGTTGCTATGTCTTTGACTGTTCTTAAATCCTCTTTAAAAAAATAAAACAATGTACCAACATTAATAATTCCAGCTCTACAAATATAAACAAAAACAGTTTAAGTGAATTATCATGGAGACTGTGTTCATTCTATATTAAGACAAGAACATCGATTGTTTTTCTCTTAAATATTAATGAAGGTTAGATCTAAAAAACAACAACCATTTTTTACCCCGCCCCTAAAGTTCTGACTTGAATAGAGGTATTGTCAATAAGAGTCTGCAGAAACGCGTTTGGACTTGTATTGAACTGACTTAGTAGATACATTAACGACGTGAAACAGCTGTCTACATGCGAGACTAAGACTCGTGGACAGGAAAATACAATAGGAACTGAACATTAAACATTAATTTATTTCTACATTTGTTCTGATAAAATATTCGAATCCTAAGGAAGGGTGGGTAGAAAAACGAGACTACATTATCAAAGTACTAAAACTATTAAGTATTAAGAAATAGAAAGTACTTTTTGTATAAGTTTGAATTTTTAAAAATTGCCAAAATGGCTTTTCACAGTGGTATACGCACGTATATTGTAGCCACTAGCAGATCCAGTACTTTTGAGTGGGTGCGGCGATTTTGTAAAAGCCCTATCCCTATTGCCATGTAAACCCTTACTCTAAGTATAAACACACACACACAAATATATATAAAAAAATTATAAATTTAGAGCCGTGATTCAAAATCTTTGACAGAAACAAATTACGCTGGTGCCCATCTTGACAAGGGTTCGCCTCAAGTTTTCTTGCATTATTTTATGCTCGAATGCATTCTCCTGGTGTCTACAGAGCTATTTCCTAACTAATTAATAGGTCAGGAAATGTATTCAGATGTTTAGTTTATGCAACATTTTTACAGTGCTTTAATTTTTTTTAATAATCAAATATGAAATTATAGCAATTGCAAATAAGACAGATTTTATCACTAGTCTGCAAAATGCGCCCCAAATGTTGAGCTGATGTAGATTCAATGGAGTTTAAGTGTAGCCCCGAAAAGAAAAAGATTGCTGTAAAGAAATAATGTTTTATAAAGAAATGCATCAACAATGTTACAAAGACAGTTTGTATGGAAACACAAACTGAAAATCGGCCCCCGAATTGGTCCCCCAAGGCAGGTAAAAAGGCAGGTTTCGATATTTTCAGAAATAACATCAGAATGAAATTCTATCAAAGACAAATGACAGAGAAGAATGAAGAAAGAAGGTTGAACGATCTTGTGTGGTGCCCCAGCGGGTTCAGCAGACCAAAGATTAGGCGAAAGTGAAAGTGCAATTGGACTTCAACCTGGCCTAACTGATGTCTTATAATGATTATCTAATTGATTTAATTGTTTTGTAAAGGGTCAATCTTTTATTAATCAAGAAAAAAACATTTCCGTAAAAAAATATATAAATAAAAAATTTCCTTATTTTTCTTCAGTGTTTTATATCTGCCCCTCAGCGCTGCAGTTCATGTGATAATTTGAAAAACTATTTAATTGTTGTTTTCAATTATGTCCAACTTATATGCACATTGCACATTAAATAGATTTTTTCTCTTTAAAAAAAGTAAACATTTTTTTGTGTAAATATAGTAGTTAGTATGACAGAACTTATTAAACTTAGCAATACAAATGTAAAAAAAAATGTTTTGATAAAAAACCTAAAATCATTTGCATAAACGTGTTACAAAATTTAGTAAACTATTAAGTCTTACTAAAGTCCCTCCTGTGTTTATTGCTGTTAATAGTGAATAGTTGAATTTTCTGAAAAAAAAAACCTGCTTGCATAAGTTATTTAAAAAAATGGAAGTTTTCGCTTTCAGAAAAGAAATAAGTAGACGTTGCATCAGAACTTTGAATGGTCTCAAATAGTGTGATGTCGGATTTTCACTAATCTTTCTAGTTTACGAGATCTAAACGGGACGGACAGACAGACTTTCCACACAAAATTAATAGCGTCTTTTCCTCTTTCGGGGGCCGTTAAAAATACTTTTTTTTTTATAACAAACAAAACATCCTTTATGCAACTTATAGGGTGATTGTTTTTCTCTTGAAAAATGAATAAATGTTAGATTTAAAAACAATGGAATATTTGTTTACTCCGCCCCCTTCCCCCGAGCATGAACCTGGTGAAGCGAATGTAAAGATCTAGCGCACTTTAGAATACTTCCATGATAAAACATTGAGATATTTACGTGTATAAGACGATGCGCACTAAACATTGATGTATCCAAATCTTAGGGTTAGAAAAGTATTGCATTCGGAAAGACCTGAAAACAATAGTCATTTCAAGAACGCGATAGTCCTTTGAAAGCGATGTTGGGTCTAAACCTACGTATTAAAACGCATTCACCTGATGTATATAATGATACATATAAAAAGGGCAGGATAAATATTAAAATATATAATTTATAAGAACCTTTTAAAATTAAACTTCGTTTTGGTACAGAATTATATCCAGGGCAATGGCCTCATTGTGGCGCTAGGGTGGAAACGGTCTTTAGAGGAGACAATGGGGAAACAAAAAAGAACCCCCTAGAGTGCCCAAGTAACGAGTCCGTTGCACTGGCGGGGTAGGAAGAGATCTCCAACAAACATGTCACTATCCACACACAAAGAAGAATATTGCAAAACTCTAATCAAACAAAATACAAAGTACAAAAACATAAAAAAAAATAAACAAATATAATAAAATGTAAAAATCGTATATTAAGTGTTGTTGTATCAATTACTATGGATCAGCCATGTCATTAAATTTGTAACAGACTAGACTAACAATAATAATATTGTGCTATTAGAAATATTTTTACCAATTGTTTTTACTTACGCTATTTCATGCTTTAAACTTTCTCACTACGCTATGATCCTATCACTTGTCTCACTACGCAATGATTCTATCACTTGTCTCACTACGCTATGATCCTATCACTTGTCTCACTACGCTATGATCCTATCACTTGTCTCACTACGCTATGATCCTATCACTTGTCTCACTACGCTATGATCCTATCACTTGTCTCACTGCGCTATGACCCTATCACTTGTCTCACTGCGCTATGATCCTATCACTTGTCTCACTACGCTATGATCCTATCACTTGTCTCACTACGCTATGATCCTATCACTTGTCTCACTACGCTATGATCCTATCACTTGTCTCACTACGCTATGATCCTATCACTTGTCTCACTACGCTATGATCCTATCACTTGTCTCACTGCGCTATGATCATATCACTTGTCTCAATGCGCTATGACCCTATCACTTGTCTCACTGCGCTATGATCCTATCACTTGTCTCACTGCGCTATGATCCTATCACTTGTCTCACTACGCTATGATCCTATCACTTGTCTCACTGCGTTATGATCCTATCACCTGTCTCACTACGCTATGATCCTATCACTTGTCTCACTACGCTATGATCCTATCACTTGTCTCACTACGCTATGATCCTATCACTTGTCTCACTACGCTATGATCCTATCACTTGTCTCACTGCGCTATGATCCTATCACTTGTCTCACTACGCTATGATCCTATCACTTGTCTGGACCAGTTGGATAGGGTAGCGGGGAGAACGAAGGATGACTTTACTGCTGTAGCCTAGGATGTGATTTCATAGATCGCTAATATTTAACGACTTTGAGTTTTGAGTTTATGGCACATCGGCACAATTTAGGCACGTAACTTGTTTCATCCGCCTTTGTTCTGGTTAATTGTTTGTACAAAATTATAAGGACCTTAAAACTGCTGTTTTAAAACATATTTCTAGCTTCAATGTAAACTCATCTAATGTTTTTTTTTTTTTTTCAACGTTAAGTCCTGATTGATAAACGAAATGTGGGGACTCTTTACATATTTTGTCACACAACTGAAATCTACTGGGATATTAAAACTATAGAAGTACTCTATTTTAGAACTCTAGTGCAAATACACTGTCATATGTGTATGTAAATATATTTCTTTTTATCACTTCTTAGAATTAAAAATCATTTTTGGTTTATGTTTGGAAATAAATAAAAATACAAACAATGAAAATGAAACGTAAAACTTTTACCTTGATTTTTTATCTCAAATTTGTCAAGATTTCTCACAAATTTCCTAAAATTTATTTCATCTGTAAGTGACTGAAACTAAACAAGAATCATATTTTAGGGAAATTAATGTCAGTGATTTTATGCAAGCAAAATTGAAAGCCACATAGACACAAAATTTATTACAAAAAAATTACAAACAACACCATGAAGATTAACTCTGCTAACAAAGAAATCGTTGCCATGGATGAAACAGATGTTGATGTCAAAGCAAGAACGCCTTTATAAAGTCAATCGAGGCACAAGTAGCGTAAGTATATCTTAATTAGTCGTATTTATCGTAATATTATCTTCATGTTAAGCGAGACCTCTTGTAGTAGGTTTCTTTTGGTCAGCATAAGACATTAACAGAACGATGGTTAAACGATCAAAATTATCTCATTTTCAAGAAGCTTTTGTATATTGATTTATTTGATAGATATTCAAATATGAATTTATGGGCCTTAACTACATTGCAAATACAACCGATTTGTTCCTTGAAAACATTAGTTACCGCACGGATTTAGATTAAGGTTTTGAGGATCGCCGCAGAAAAAAAAAAATATTTTAAAAAATCTATATATATATATATATATGTAGTTCTATATATAATTCTCTTCAAAGCTCAACCATGCCAGAAACCGCGAACAAATCATGGACTAGAGTTACCCACGTGATGTTTTTTGCGTCGAAAAAAAAGAGGGGGGTGGAGAACAAGTAATCTTCTCTGTATTCACCAGTCACTAAATAGCAGGGCCGGACTTAACCATTGCGGGGCCCGATGCGAAACGGATTGCGCAGGGCCCAGTTTGGGTAGGGATACGGATAATAAGTGAAAATTAAGAGTTTGTATTAGAAAATAAATTCGTCTCTGCATTTATTAATTTTTACTACCTACAGAATTACTTTACGAGCCTTGCATATCATAAAACTTCTATTTCATACATAGATTACGCTCAGTAGCATGAATTACCAAATGTTTCAATGAATCTTTGAGAATTGTTGACCTCAAGTAATTCTTCATTACTTTGAAGCGCGAGATTCCATAATGAAGGGTATTGTATAATGCTTTTTCTTTTATCGAGCGTAGGATTGGCTTTTTCCATATTGATTGACACGCCAAAATGACAATTTTTTCAATATTTTATGAGATTTTTATGAGTTTTCATAAGATTTTAATAATTTCCGGACATTTTCAGGACTTTTTCGCATTTTTTTGCAATTTCAGGAGATTTCCAGGAGCTCCTGGTAAATCAGGATGCCGCGGAAAATCTGTTATAAGTTATTAAATGTTTTAATGTAATAATTTACAGATTAGCGTGGGGCCTATAAAAGTGTGGGACCCACTGCGGTCGCATAGGTTGCAGTGGCCTAAGGCGCAGGTCGACTAGTAATGTTTTTTAAAATAAGATCAAGTGATACATTTTGTTCAATAGTCCTTTTTGTCACTTTGTTTTCTTACAGAGCTATTATTAAAAGCTCTAAACAAAAAAAAATGGAAGTGGGAGGAGAAATTAATTGGACCAATGAGATTCTACTCTAATTTTTTTAGATTTTTAGGATTCAAGCATAAATTGTGAGTTATAGTCCCAATTTTATTTATACAATAGAAACATATCCGATGAGTAAAGGCTGGAAAAATGCGACTAAGACAAAAATATTTTGGTTTACAACTCATCTCAATTGTTACTCTTATAACTAAAGCAATTCTTAAGTATTCAAAATTTTCCAAAGCAAAGACTTTCTTAAAATAATGATCATAAATTCGTGTGCAATTACATAAACTCTGTCGCCATATTTGACTAATCTGTTTTAAAACGTCATTTTTTTGTGTCTGGTATAAGTGAAAACGATTAATCTTCGCTTTATTATTATAATTTCTGCTCATGACTGCAGTTGGCATTAAAAAATAGGGAATGAGCCGAATCGATACAAGAATTTAATTTATAGCAAATTGTTAAGACATGATAAGGAATTAGGTATTTGTTTCGGAAATAAGGGGAAAGTTTTACTTAGTGACAAATGACGTTATAGATCTTTAAAAAGTAAGAACGCTCTAAGGGACGCTAGAATCAAGACGCTCTCTCATCTACAATAGGAATAAGAAGAATTCTATAGACGGCTAGAAATAGAGAACATCCGACAGTTCCCGCATTGAGTATTAAAAATGTTTGATGTTTCAACACTAGCGTCGATTCCTTTTATCGATTGTTGGCCTTTCGTCGGAGTTGCTGTTCCAGCATTGAGTTTGTTTATAGTTCACCCCTTTGAAACCGTAAACCATATCCTCTTTGAATGCCCCTTCCTAATCCATCTTAGGCAGACCCTACTTCCACTACAGCCCAACATAACTAACACTCTGTACGGCAGTGCTGAACAACTGAAGAAAACAGCACACTTTTTTTTCCTTGGCACAATCTGCAAAAGAGCTCACAGCTCAGCAGCAATAAAGCTGGCTAGAAGAAGAAGAAGAAGAATAGTTCAAGTACTCACCACCGCGGAAGCGCACAACAATATATAAATTATATTAGTGACAGATTTTTTTTAAACTTTGTAATTTCTTCACTAAAATACAAAAAAGAAAAAGTATTGGTTTGTCCGATGTGCGGAGGGCGATTGCATGTACCGCCCCTCCCACTGGTACAACCCTTTATTATTTTATATTTAGTAATGATAAAATTTGAGATTAGTGCGTGTTGCGAAATAATATACAAAAGGGTTCAAATATGTAGATTATACTATATAGATTTTTAACAGTTTGTTTCTCCATAAAAATTGGACCGCCCCCTACCACTCAGAGGACTATAGTGGGGGGGGGTGGTGCAATAGTTGCAATCGCCCCCCCCCAACCTCACCGTATCGGCCAAGACACCAGAAGGGGAGCGACATAATAATTTTTTTTATAGTAATTCAATTAATTTTGTTTACGAACTATGATTTCCTCATGAAAGTAGGACCGCTCCCACTTAAAGTGTTTAGATGGGAAGGGCAGTAGATGTATACGCCTCCCGCCCAACCAACCAGCCAACAGGGGAACGATATAACATAAAGATCGGTTAAAATATTAATAACAAATTATTAATCCTATAGATAGTTAATTGATTCTGTTATCATTGACTCCCCACCCCACCAAATCGGCCAACATACTAGGGGGTGAAATAATCTAAAAATAGGCTGAAATATAAATAATTAGTACATATTATTAACATAAGTAATAAATTTGTCTATAAATTGTGTGATTTCTTTACTAAAATTCGTCTGCCCCCTCCCCTGGATCCGCCAGTGTGGAGTCAAGACATGCAAGGTAACTAAAACAGTGTTGAATAGCTATTAACAGCTGCCATTTAAGAATCTTTCTCATCCCTTGGCCTAAACAACAGTGACCTTCTCCAAAGATCCAGAAATATAGAAGGAGAATAAAAAAGAAAGAGAAGACAGAACTGAATTCAATTTCAACGATTAAATAGTTTCAAAAGCAGGCACTGAAATGAAGTCTAAATGGCGTCCAAAAAGCAGGCACTGAAATGAAGTCTAAATGGCGTCCAAAATGCAGGCACTGAAATGAAGTCTAAATGGCGTCCAAAATGCAGGCACTGAAATGAAGTCTAAATGGCGTCCAAAAAGCAGGCACTGAAATGAAGTCTAAATGGCGTCCAAAATGCAGGCACTGAAATGAAGTCTAAATGGCGTCCAAAAAGCAGGCACTGAAATGAAGTCTAAATGGCGTCCAAAATGCAGGCAATGAAATGAAGTCTAAATGGCGTCCAAAAAGCAGGCACTGAAATGAAGTCTAAATGGCGTCCAAAAAGCAGGCACTGAAATGAAGTCTAAATGGCGTCCAAAAAGCAGGCACTGAAATGAAGTCTAAATGGCGTCCAAAAAGCAGGCACTGAAATAAAGTCTAAATGGCGTCCAAAAAGCAGGCACTGAAATGAAGTCTAAATGGCGTCCAAAATGCAGGCACTGAAATGAAGTCTAAATGGCGTCCAAAATGCAGGCACTGAAATGAAGTCTAAATGGCGTCCAAAATGCAGGCACTGAAATGAAGTCTAAATGGCGTGGTAAAACGAGAGGCGCACACCTTAACCTAGGAACAAAAGGAAGACATGGCCAAGGACAGGAAACTATGGAGATGTATTGTCTATATTGCTTAAAAAGTTTATAAACAAAGGTAGAATAAAAATAATTACTTACTGAGCTACTGTAGTTCTTGTTTTTTTTTTTTTAAATTACAATTCTATTTATTTATTATTAATGTTTGTGTGATCCGAGTCATTTGTAGCTCACTACTGGACATTGAATGAAATTGTGAAGGCGATCAGGATTGTGTGTGTGTGTGTTCGTGTTGCCAATTCAATCCAATTTTAATTTTTAATGTATGGATAAGGTTAATAATTATGATTTTATGAAATATAAGTGTACGCTTAATATATAGGAGGCGCGGTGGCTGAGGGGTAAAGCACTTGGCTTTCGAACTGGGGTCCCGGGTTCGAATTCGGGGAAAGACTAGGATTTTTACTTTCGGAATCTATATGGCGCCTCTGAGTTCACCTAGCTCTGATGGTTATCTGACGTAAAGGTCGTTGTGCTGACTACATGACACCCTCGTTAACTGTGGGCCATTGAAACATTATCTGCCCCAGATATCACTAGGTCCTTAAGGGAAATTTACTTGAATATATATTTATAAAAAAACATCTTGTAATTGAAAAGTACTTATGTTTGATAAAAATTCATTTTGAAAACAAGAGAAAAACAATTTTTTGGTGCCCAATGATTTTTTAATTTTTTTTTTACTTTAAACGATCAAAACAAGACTATAGCTTGAATATCCCTAATCCATTGGTGAATTCAATGACTGGCCGATAGCACAAACTCTATTGGTAATCTTGCTTAAATTGTTTTTTAGCTGGTCCTCATTAGTTAAAAAGTCACTGTTAGTATTCTCTTAACTATTCGTTCACTGTCATGTTAGATTAACAAAAGAACTAGAAAAGCTATTGAAAAACTAATTTCTCCTTTTGTCACATACACACAGACACACACACACACACACACACAAATGTAATATATGCCTGAATTCTCTATGTTAAGAACATAAAGATAAGAGAGTCAAAAACCATGTCTGTATAGTATGGCTTTAATACACTGAATGACTACACAACACACATTTCGGAAACACATTCTCACGGACGAGTTACAAGCACATGTAAACATAAGAACGATAACCGATACAGAATACAATTTTTATAACACTCAATATCGATAATACGTTTTTTAATTTGTTTAATCTGTACACCACACATGGTTGTCTCCAATTCTGTTTTTTTAAACCAGGATTCTAATTTCTTATAAATAAGATTATATTCTGATGAACGGAAACAAATATTGTTTGGAAATAATCTTATCTTAAAAAATCAAACGATTTCTCGATGTATTTACCTTGAATGAAATGGGCACTAGTGTTATAGATCTGGCAACATTCATAATTTCTACTTTAAGCTCTACTTGTCGTGTAAACGTGCCGTTCTCCATGGACGGACTCAATCTGACAGGCCCTATTGTAGAACTACTTCCGTAGGCAACAATAGTATCTGAAGAAACAAGCACTTCTTAAGTTGGAAAAAGAAGACAATAGTATCTGAAGAAACAAGCATGCCTCAAGTTGGAACAAGAAGACAATAGTATCTGAAGAAACAAGCACTTCTTAAGTTGGAACATGTAGACAATAGTATCTGAAGAAACAAGCACTTCTTAAGTTGGAACATGTAGACAATAGTATCTGAAGAAACAAGCACTTCTTAAGTTGGAACAAGAAGACAATAGTATCTGAAGAAACAAGCACTTCTTAAGTTGGAACATGTAGACAATAGTATCTGAAGAAACAAGCACTTCTTAAGTTGGAACAAGAAGACTATAGTATCTGAAGAAACAAGCACTTCTTAAGTTGGAACATGTAGACAATAGTATCTGAAGAAACAAGCACTTCTTAAGTTGGAACATGTAGACAATAGTATCTGAAGAAACAAGCACTTCTTAAGTTGGAACATGTAGACAATAGTATGTGAAGAAACAAGCACTTCTTAAGTTGGAACAAGTAGACAATAGTATCTGAAGAAACAAGCACTTCTTAAGTTGGAACATGTAGACAATAGTATCTGAAGAAACAAGCACTTCTTAAGTTGGAACAAGAAGACAATAGTATCTGAAGAAACAAGCACTTCTTAAGTTGGAACAAGTAGACAATAGTATCTGAAGAAACAAGCACTTCTTAAGTTGGAACAAGAAGACAATAGTATCTGAAGAAACAAGCACTTCTTAAGTTGGAACAAGAATACATTCGATGTTAATAAAAATGACTTAATCCTTTATTAGTTGCACGAAGAGATTAGAGACAGGGTTACTAAAGCGTTTGGATCCCATGATAACCTGCTTACTATTGTAAAAAAACAACGCAAACTCTGTGGCCATATTACAATGTCTTTGGGGAGTGCAAAGACCTTCCTTCAGGGAACCGTAACAGAAAGAAAAGAAGAGGAACACCGAAAAAGCGATGGGAAGGCTACGTAAAAAAAAAAGGAAGGCCTGCCATTTAAGAGAAAGGAAGAAACGAAGAAAGAAAGACGGTCGAAAATTCTTGTGTGTGTGTTTTGCCCCAACAGACTAATGGGTAGAGTGAGCTGAGTGAGGTGAGGTGTATAGTAAACAAGAAACAAAGCTTCTCCAATGACAGTGATTGAATGTAAACAAAGTGTATTTATTATAGAATACTGAACTGATAGTCTAATGTCTTCTTTGTTTATATATCATTAATAAACAGAAAATATTTTGACATCGATATTTATGTTAAAGTCTAGGACTATTCCCTTTTTGCTATTAGCCACAGTTGTTCAGACAATTGACTCAGTGCTGGATTTATTTCTAGGCAGCACAGGGGATCGACTTTCCTTGAGGCCTCCAAAAAAAAGTTTTAAAAAATCGCCTGATGAAAACAACATCGGCGTAGCCAGTGTGAAAATTGGATTTTAATGAGGTCACAAATCTCATATAGCTTAGGGGCTTATCAAGTTTAAATCCGGGCCAGTATTTGCAGTGCAGAAACTATGACGTCATTCATCATAACTGGCACAATCCTAAATGTGAAGTTTCTATATAAATTGTATTCATACTTTGGACAGTAAGAACAAACGTCACAGCTTTTACATTGGCAGAATACGAAAGCAGAACTTACACACGTGTTCTCCATTAGGTAGAGTAACCCTTTGATACAATCTATAAAATAGGTCCTGATGATACTCTTCATCTTCATAATCGGTACAGTTCACAATAAAACTGAAAACAAACAAAAAATGTGTTGCAAAAATATTTCTCATTATTAAAAGCTCATTTTTAGCGGCCCTTGAAAGCGAAATAGCCGCGATTAGTTTTGTGTGGTCTATCCGTCCGTCCGTCCCGTTTAGATCTTAGAAGCTAGAAAAGAAAAAAAAATCGGACATCATGAAGATTATTAATCATTAGATTATATAAAGTTCGGATGCATCGGCTACTTTTTTCTTTTAAGTGAATCATTTAATTTTTAAAATTATCTATGCAATCAGATTTAAAAAAACAACAAAATAACAAACTATTTTTAAATGAAAAACTTCAGAGAAAGTAAATTTTCTAAAAGGTCACAGACGTCTTCATTAAAAACTCTAGCTTCATTAATGGATTCGCGCATTGGTACAATCAATTAGCATCTAAGGTCACAGAGGAAAAAGTGTCAATAGCTCATTATAAAATATATTTTCTAATAATTAACTTACTCTTTGAATTCAATATTGATTCAAATTTTTGTTTTAAAAAATGAATTTTCATACGAACTTCAGTTTAGTTGTAAGTTTAAACAAATCATTCTGCCTACTTGTATAACACGCAGTTATCCTTACAGTTCACTTGATAGTCTAAATAATACTGAATATAGCTCAGATCGATCTTGATATATAATCAAATATATATATTAAATGTATTAATTAATTGAACAAAATTTGAATTATTAAGGCAATTGCTTATCTTCTGAAAGCTTAGGGGTGCAGCAGATTTATTTTTTATGTAAACAGTAGTATCACATTAAGCAGAGGCGACTCCAATCTGAAGGGGCCTTGGGCGAGTGTCATATGCGGGGCCCCATATATAAGACGCTAAAGGGCTTGTGCGCCTATAACGCTGTTGGCGAAAATGTTGATTCGTCTTGACTCCCTTATTCGATTGCTTTTATTTCTTGCGTCGTACTCTTTGTCTGACTGTTCTTTGTTCCGTCGTATTCTTTGTCTGACTTTGTTCTTTGTTCCGTCGTACTCTTTGTCTGACTGTTCTTTGTTCCGTCGTACTCTTTGTCTGACTTTGTTCTTTGTTCCGTCGTACTCTTTATCTGACTTTGTTATTTGTTCCGTCGTACTCTTTGTTTGACTTTGTTCTTTGTTCCGTCGTACTCTTTGTCTGACTTTGTTCTTTGTTCCGTCGTACTCTTTGTCTGACTTTGTTCTTTGTTCCGTCGTACTATTTGTCTGACTTTGTTCTTTGTTCCGTCGTACTCTTTGTCTGACTTTGTTCTTTGTTCCGTCGTACTCTTTGTCTGACTTTGTTGTTTGTTCCGTCGTACTCTTTGTCTGACTTTGTTCTTTGTTCCGTCGTACTCTTTGTCTGACTTTGTTCTTTGTTCCTCGAATTTCTATCTGATAAGTTCACAAAATGAAATAAAAGGACATCTGCTTTTGTGGCTTGGAGTCAAGGATGACAGAAAATATTTAGCAAGTTTGATTTGATCAATAACTTTCCCGTTTACCTCTGATGCCTTCAGGACCATAAGCTCGTTTTGAATCCTATGTCCGATATCATCTTCGTGAGCCTCGGCGTTCTCAATTAGTTAAAGATGGTTGTGTCGAGTTTGGCCAGCATCTCAAGTTATTCTCAACCACGCCGAAAATTGATCGTTGTTTGGCGCATATGGTTCAACTGTTCTTCAACGGAATGCTTGTTGTTATGTCTGAGCGTAATTTGTCCTAGCATCATGGTATCCATTGTGGTGCCATTGGAAAAGGGGCGAACTGGCTGTCAAAATCGGCCCGGGCATTTCTATACAATCCAGCCCACAAATTATATGCCACATGATGGGTATCTAATTATAAGTGCCCTCAAGAGCATTGTGTAAAGTTTTATAATGTATCGAAAGTAGTTAGATAAATGAATTATTTATTAAAGGATTTTGAAACTATGCAATAGGCTCTATTACTAAATAAATAAAGTAAGCATAACACAACACTAGGAATGGGGAATCTCTTTATGTGAACATATTTCTGCACTAACATGTACAAAAAAATCCTCCATCAACGAACATATTGTCTAATTTAGTTTCACTCCTCGCCATTTTCTCAGGCATATGGACTTCAATTTACAAATAGAACTCTTCATCTTCCATTATTTAAATGCCTCACAATGTCATTTTGCGCGGTGGCTGAGTGGTTAAACGCTTGGCTTCCGAGCCTGGGGTCGAATCTCGATGAAGATTGGGGAGTTGAATTTCGAGAATTTTAGGGCGCCCCTGAGTCCACCCAACTCTAACACCGAGTACCTGACTTTAGTTGGGAAAAGTAAAGGCGGTCGGTCGTTTTGCTGGCCACATGACACTGTGCTTGGTAATCGTTGGCCAAAGAAACACGTGACCTTAATCTGCCCTGTAGAAAGCAAGGTCTGAAAAGGGAACTTTACTCACAATGCCATATACTGACTGCTATCTCAATAACTTGGGAACCTCGTTTAATCGTCTGCTTCTTTGAGCTGACTACACATACAACAGAACATTCAGTCCACTTGTTTGAAGGCTGTTCAAATAATGTCAAGATTGTTTCATAGTTGAGCAAAGCCTCTGTGTTTCAACTTCAGTCTTTTTCGTCTTGGTATTATTGTTTATTACAGTGTTGAGCCTGTTCATTCATCAATGTGGTCATCATAAGGTTGGCGAATCTCTAGTGCTTGAAAGAAAACATTCATAATTTTTCTACATTTTTTTACACAGGATTCTAGCCATTGTTTTTTATCTGTCTTATTTTCTGCTTCTTCTTTTTCGATTCTTTAGCATTTTGATTCCAATCAACACCTTTCTACACTGTTATAGATAATATTTGTGATTTATAAAGGACTTCGTAACGAGGACACTCGAGATCATGCGACAACTCCACCAAAACCAATAAGATGATGAAGAATTTGTATGTGACTGTACATGTCATCAATATGACTTGGAGCGTTGTTGTCGGACCTTTAAAGATTCATCTGAATATATTCACACTAAAATCGATCTTTTTAAGAAATAAAGGCCTTACGTTTCTTGTTTCTTCTCGTTTAGTACGTTTAGTATGTATATGAAATAGACTTCTACTAGAAGCACCATATACGGATGTAGGGTATTTACGAAAATGCTTAGTATTAGGCTTTAAAGTGTATACGATGTTTTTACAATTTACTGGCATTCATGCGCCCTTTCGGCGGCCCTACCGATCCACCGAGCATTTGCCCGAATGCCGATTTAGCTAGTCCGCCCCTGCATTGGACATTCTCAGAGCTCAATCCAACCACGCTGACGTGAGTCACCAAAACATCGTGCTGCTGAAGTTTAACACCAAGATGCCTCAAGTGTCAGTAGCCTCTTTGTGTGCTCATTGGCCTCCAGGAGATCTCATGCCAAACAATGTACAAGGAAAACACACTACTCTTTGGTCTTTGGTATAAGAACAAGAACAAAGTGAGAAGGAGGAGCTACAGTAGATCATTGACTTTGGCAGATCCAACTTTCGGGGAAAGGACTTTAACAAAAATAACCTGCGTTTTTAATTTTATAAACTCTTAGAATCGGCAGGTCAAAAGATGATGTCTTTACTGAAACAGAACAGTATTTCGAAAACAAAAATTATGTTACAAAATTGCATAATAATTTGTATCATATCAAATCATATGGTATCGAATATCCTAGTTTATGAGAACTGATCTGGTTTTCGAAGGTGACGATGACAATGGAATCTCCAATCGCAGCAACCCCAACCCATTCAGGCCGCTACTGCATTAAGAAGGAAAGTGGATGCAAAGGAAAAAGATAAAATCGGTTTTGGATTGCTTGCCTGGATAAGTGGGAAAGCTTGTTTGAAAAGATGCACATACATTTCATGTGCAAGCAACCCATTGATATGCTTACAATTATAAACATGACGTCTGTCTTCCAGTCTTCATTAGAAATATTAGTAACAAAGTCACAATCAATAACCTTCAAAGAACATAACAATTTCTTCCTTGAGATCCTTGTGACAAGGTGGATTATTTGGCCGTTTTGGGTGTCTACGGGGTTGTTATGAAAATTATATTCTATATTGGTAGTCGTTCTTATGTTTACATGTGCTTGTAACTCGTCCGTGAGAATGTGTTCACGAAATGTGTGTTGTGTAGTCATTCAGTGTATTAAAGCCATACTATACAGACATGGTTCTCTCTTATCTTTATGTTCATAACAATTTAATACACTGAATCCAAAACTGTTAAGTTGTTAGAATTTCGAAATGGATAGGATATTTCGCCCAGAGAAGTTTGACATCGAGCCCACAGCATCTCAAGCAGCAGAGCATTGGCAGCACTGGTATGAAACGTTTAAAAATTTTATATCGGTAGTATCAGTAGACAATCTTGATACTAAGAAACTACTGATAAACAATATCTCTCCTGCTGTATATCAAATGATACTTGATAAAGAGACATTCGATGAAGCAATCCAGACTCTAAATGGCATCTACATTCAACCAAAGAATGAGATGTTTGCTAGGCACAGGTTAGCTACTTGCAAACAAGAGCAAGGTCAAACTATAGACGCCTACATGCAGAAATTAAGAATTCTATACAAAGATTGCAACTTCAAAGCGGTGACTACTGAACAACACCGAGAAGAGGCTATTAGAGATTCGTTTATCAATGGACTAGTGTCCAACAGCATTCGAAAACGACTACTTGAAAAGACTTTTGAGTTTAAAGGACGCCTTCGAGGAGGCTCGCTTACTAGAACATGCTTATCAGTACTCATTACAATATGAATCATCACAGCCGGAAACTAATTGCGCGGCAACTACTCTCACCAATTCTTCGGCCTCACCCTTGCCAAATGTAACGATTCCTCAAAGTGCAAGCAATTCACACACACATGAAATAAATGCATTAGCTAGGAAGTGTTACTTTTGCGGCAGGGTTAAGCATCCCCGCTCTCAATGCCCTGCAAAGGAAGTGACATGCAATCAGTGCTTCAAAAAGGGTCACTTTCAAAGAGTTTGCAAATCTAGATCTTCAACAGTTTCGGCTATCGCTACTGTGCAGCCTTTCAATTTAAACAAATCTACAATACCAATTAGCATCAACAACGTGCCATTGAAAGCCCTAGTAGACACTGAGAGCTGTGAAAGCTATATTCCGACGCACATCGCTAAGAAGCACAAATGGCAGACATGTTCCTCAGGCAACAGAATCTTTATTGCTTCCACCCATCTATCTCGAATCACTCAAGGACATATCTACGCTAACATACGTCTCAAAAATGAACGATACGAGGGAGTTAGACTTTCTCTATTAGACAATTTATGCTCTGACGTAATTCTTGGACTTGACTTTATAGGTTTGCACCAAAACTAGTTTATTCCTTTCAATGGTCAGAAACCATCATTATGCCTGAGTACCCTCCAGCCATCGAAGGTAGAGGCTCCTAGCCTATTTAGTAATCTGTCACCAAACTGTACCCCAGTGGCTATAAGGTCTCGCAGATACTCAGTTCCAGATAGAAAGTTTATAGAGAAGGAAATTCAACAACTAATAAAGGATGAAATTATTGAACCATCTAAGTCTCCCTGGCGTGCACAAGTCCTAGTCACAACAAATGACAGACATAAGAAAAGAATGGTTGTGGACTACAGCCAAACCATAAACCGGTTCACTCTACTAGACGCCTACCCTATGCCCAGAATTGACGAACTGGCAGAGAAGATTTCGCAATACTCTGTATATAGCACTTTAGACCTGAAAAGTGCATACCATCAGATTCCTATAAAAGAAGAGGAAAGGCCTTTCACAGCCTTCGAAGCATGTGGGAAACTGTATCAATTCCGTCGGATTCCGTTTGGCTTTACGAATGGAGTCGCCTGTTTTCAGCGTACGATTGACAAAATTATCGAAGACGAACGACTCACTGACACTTTTGCTTATGTGGACAATGTGACCATCTGCGGTATGGACTTTGAATCACACGACCGAAACCTACAGCGATTTCTTGATAGTGCTCAAAAGTATGGAATCACTCTTAATGAAACAAAAAGTGAAATTAGCACTGCTAAAGTGAGACTGTTAGGATACGAGATTTCCAAAGGACAACTTAAGCCGGATCCTGAGAGATTTCACGCTCTAAGGGAATTACCCGTACCAGTGAACATGCGTGAACAGAAACGAGTAGTGGGTCTTCTGGCTTACTACTCACAGTAGATACCTAACTTCTCAACAAAAATAAGCCTGTTAACAAGAAATCAACAATTTCCTCTCTCCGAAGAAGTCAAGAGAACATTTGAAAATTTGAAAAATGAGCTTGAAAAAGCCGCCGTATATACTATTGATCCGAATCGCCCTTTAACCGTTGAGACGGATGTTTCTGATATAGTCATAGCAGCTACCCTCAACCAAGATGGCCGGCCCGTTGCTTTCTTCTCTAGCTCATTAACAAAAAGTGAAAGTAAACATTCTTCAGTTGAGAAAGAAGCATATGCCATTGTTGAGTCGCTGAGGAAATGGAAACATTTCTTAGTTGGTAAAGCGTTTACACTTGTTACGGATCAGCGGTCTGTCTCTTTCATGTACAACAGGTCAAACAAAGGGAAAATTAACAAGGTTACAAAAGACAGTTTGTGTGGAAACACAAACTCAAAATCGGCCCCCGAAGTGGTCCACCCACGCAGGCTTCAATATTTTCAGAAAGAACATCCGAATGAAATTATATCAAAGACAAATGAGAGATAAGAATGGAGAAAGAAGGTTAACAGATCTTGTGTAGTGCCCCAACGGTCCCGCAGATCAAAGGATAGGTGAAAGTGAATGTAAAGTTAGATGTGAACCTGGTCTAACTATTTCCACTTTCAGACCTTGTGGTCTATAGGGCAGATGATATAAAGTTTATCTGTTTTTGTGGCCTACGGTTAACGAGGGTGTCATGTAGCCAGCACAACGACCAACCGCCGTTACTCTTCCCCAACTAATGTCAGGTACCCATTAGAGCTGAGTGGACTAAGAGGCGCCCAAAGATTCCAAAGTTGAAAATCCCAGTCTTCACCAGGATTCGAACCCAGGACCCCCAGTTCGGAAGCCAAGCGCTTTACCGCTCAGCCACCGCGCCTCCCCTGGCCTAACTGATGTCTTATAATTGATCCGATTGTCTGTTAAAGGCTCAATCTCTTATTCGAATCCTCAAAAAAAAAATTCTTTTTAAATTAGGTCTAACTTGTAATGCATACTAATTAGCTTTTTCTCATTAAAAAAACTGCTTGCGTAACTGATTTTAAAAATTAGATTTTTCGCTTTCAGAAAAAAAAAAGTAGCCGTTGCATCAGAACTTTGAATGGTCTAAAATATTGTGATGTCCGATTTTCAATATCTTTTCTAGTTTACGAGATCTAAATGGGACGGACGGACAGACGAACAGACATTTCGCACAAAACTAATAGCGTCTTTTCCCCTTTCGGGGGCCGCTAAAAATGAAAAAAATCCAGAGATGGAAACTAGAACTCTCGTGTTTCCACTATGACGTCATTTATCGCCCTGGAAAGCAGAACACTGTAGCTGATACATTTACCAGAAACTATCTATCTGCCATCACTCGCAATGACCTTAAATTGCTACACACTAGTCTTTGCCACCCGGGCGTTACTCGACTATTGCACTACGTAAGGACTAAAAATCTTCCATTTTCCTGTGATGACGTCAGAACTGTAATAGAACAATGTCAAGCTTGTGCAGAACTAAAGCCCCGTTTTTTTCGACAGCCGACCGGAGATCGGATTAAAGCAACTCAACCTTTTGATAGAATTAGTATGGATTTCAAGGGACATCTCCCTACTGTTTCAAGAAATAGATATCTACTTACCATTATAGATGAATTCTCTAGATTCCCATTTGCATTTGCATGTCCCGATATGTCTTCCTCTACGGTTGTTAAATGTCTCAATGAACTATTCGCCCTATTTGGATTTCCAGCGTACGTCCACACTGACAGGGGAACTTCGTTCATGTCTACAGAGGTGCAGCATTTCCTCCACGAGAGAGGAATCGCAACCAGTAGAACGACCCCTTACAGTCCGAGAGGAAAAAGACAAATAGAGAAACTATGGGGACTTTATGGAAAGCCATCACCTTGGCTCTACATTCTAAGGAATAGGAATTGGACATAGCTAAATGGGAACTAGTACTAAATGATGCTCTGCAATCCATCCGGTCATTACTATGCACTGCAACTAACATGACACCACATGAACGATTTCTTGGGTTCAACCGAAGAAATGGTTCCGGGACATCCCTGCCAACATGGTTGACCAGTCCTGGTCCTGTCCTGCTGAAGAAGAACGTTAGATCATCTAAATATGATCCCATAACAGAGGAAGTTGATTTGGTAACATGCAACCCTCAGTACGCTGTAATCCGAACACCAAACGGTCGAGAGGAAACTGTCTCATTACGATGTTAGCCCCTAGGGAGGAACAAAAAGTTATAGAAAATGAGAATCAGAGTGGAACAGAGCTTGATACTGGCTGCCCCATCCAAAGCTCACCTCCCAGGAATCAACCTACTGATTCTATCATGCCTGATGAAACCACCAGCACCACCGAAGACATAGCCAGAACGTCCGAAACTCAAGAAGATGAAACTACACATACATACAATCTTAGAGTAAGGAGAACTAGGCCCAACTACAAAGTGTAAAAGCTCATCAGCTTACTAGAGCTCTTACTTTGACATTCAGTTTTGTTTCCATAATTACATTTTTTTATTTTACTACTTTCATTTGTTTTTTTTGACTTGACTTTAATGTGATGTTTGATCTATCATGACATATTTTAATAAGCTATTTGATTTACCATGTTATATCAACATGTTACATTATGTCATGCTATTCTACATTGTTTGTTTACTTCAATCTCTACTATTATTCTACACTTACTTATATCAACATGTTACATTATGTCATGCTATTCTACCTTGTTTGTTTACTTGAATCTCTACTATTATTCTACACTTACTTATATCAACATGTTACATTATGTCATGCTATTCTACATTGTTTGTTTACTTCAATCTCTACTATTATTCTACACTTACTTATATCAACATGTTACATTATGTCATGCTATTCTACCTTGTTTGTTTACTTGACTCTCTACTATTATTCTACACTTACTTATATCAACATGTTACATTATGTCATGCTATTCTACCTTGTTTGTTTACTTGAATCTCTACTATTATTCTACACTTACTTATATCAACATGTTACATTATGTCATGCTATTCTACATTGTTTGTTTACTTGAATCTCTACTATTATTCTACACTTACTTATATCAACATGTTACATTATGTCATGCTATTCTACATTGTTTGTTTACTTCAATCTCTACTATTATTCTGCACTTTCTTAATTCTTTCATTGTTTATAATACTAGTTAGCATTTTTTGAACCGGGGGTGAATGTTATGAAAATTATATTCTGTATCGGTTGTCGTTCTTATGTTTACATGTGCTTTTAACTCGTCCGTGAGAATGTGTTCACGAAATGTGTGTTGTGTAGTCATTCAGTGTATTAAAGCCATACTATACAGACATGGTTCTCAACTCTCATATCTTTATGTTCATAACACAATCAATAACCTTCAAAGAACATAACAATTTCTTCCTTGAGATCCTTGTGACAAAGTGGATTATGATTTGGCCGTTTTGGGTGTCTAGGGGGTTTTATGATTTGAGAACGCACACTTGCACATATAATCTACAGGCACAGCGTTATAACGCAGGCAACAAATACTATATTTAGATATAAAATTATGTACAGTTTATTATACAAGAGAAATAATTACTAGATGAAATGCTGTAAAGTAGCTAGGATGGGATCTAGCGTATTTACATGTATAAGTCTATCATCATTAGATTCGAAAACCAAGTGGTCTGAGTGTCATTAGGTTGGTTGTTTAGCTTAAGGTCCGGTGCTGCACTGATGAGACTGGTGCTGACGCTGTCTGCTGGTGGGCTGGCGTGGTGGATCCAGGCTCCGGGTGCAGTCCAACGATGTATAGCTGCAGAGCTCAGCTGCGGCTACCATTCAGTCAAGCAAGTGACGAGTCTGTGGCTAGCGTTGTTGCTTGGACACTTATGAAGATAAGTAAGACTGGTAACTGCAGATCTGGTGTCAACAAATCCGGTATCACCGTTAGGTTGCTAAGACTTCAGGCGCATGTTGCCTATAAATAAAAGCTGCAACGACATGATGTACAAATCGGTTTAGCCATAATGATACCACTGTAGAGTAGATGCCTTTCCGTGAAGGACATCTTCAGACTGACGTAGAGAAACTATAAGCTAGTTTCATAAATAGGAAGGGGAACTAGTAGATATACATTGTATCCCATAAATGGAGTTTTCAATATTAATGGGAGATCCCATGGTAACACAAGTGAGGTTCACCAGTCACGGTGAATAGCAATAATACACATTGCTTAGATAATTGAAATGAAAGTGGAAGGGGAGATCAACTCGCCCATGCGTTCACATAAATAAAAATTGCTGGGACGACGTCTCCAAACTAGAGAATAAGTAATTAAACATGATTTTGCCTAAGTAATATATTTTTGCCATCATGGCCGATAAAATGAATACATAAGTAATCAAGGGAGAGTAAATACATACTTGGTAATATGACATGTTATGGAAATGTTTTGATAATTCCCGCCCAGGAATGAATCAACAATAATATGCTAAGGGCTCTTGTTGAGCTATAATTTATCAAAGATGAATTCTGATAGCTAAAGAGCTAAATACATGTGGTAAGATATATCATATCGATGAATTCTAGTGCAGATAAAGGAGATGACTTTGGACATTTTGACATAAAAGTCATGATATAAAATATAAACATAAAGTAATCTACTTACATTATCCATAAGGAATACACAAATATATGTACACAAAAAATGTAGTAAATAATTCACAAATGTATACACATCATTAAGTAAAATGATTCTCAAGCACTTTACTAAGTTACCTACCACCAATCCAAAGTGTAAGAATTAGGGGATGAAAATATGTAGAGCTCAGGCAAGAGACTGATGCGCTCCCTGTGAATGACTCGGACAGTGAAATTTTGTCCATATACACGTGGCGAGGGGGGTGTGGTCGCAAATGTAGCCCAGACTATCTGGCGTCTTTCAACAAAGAGATCCCCGCTTGAGCGTGACGAAAGTTTCCGGTAGATAGACATTGCGCGAAGGCGCGAGTTGAAAGTACAAGAAATTAGCCCAGGTGGTTAGAGAATGTGAATGGGAGATTATCAAGGGAGATTATACCTTGATATTGGCTAGCACTAGACGAACAGCGTTGCTTGCCCGAGGAGTTGCGTTGAATGGGCTCTTTGAATTGACCAGCCGCTCCCGGAAGGGGGTGGGGTCAACGGATGTTTTCCAAGATAGATAGGGGAAGTGTACTCTTGTCAAGAGTCTAGTGTGGCACGTGTCAAGATGGGGATAGTAAAGTGTGACATCAGCGCCAAAGGGGTGGGGCAGGATTGGAAGGGTGGTGGCTGTGTTTTTTTAGCGCTTGATGGGCTACATTTACGAAAATTAAAAACTGAAATGTTAAAATAAATTAATTAAATGCTTGGAACTGAGTGATACCTTGAGTGAGCTAAAACGGTTCACTACAATACTAGATTCTTCTCAATACCTTGCCAATGTTAACCTTCTTGGAACTGTTTGTGGTTAAGTCCCCTAGCCCTGATAAGTCTGATCACTGAGATAATTGGATCAATAACATGTTTGATAGTCAATGCATCCTTGAACAAAGTTTCCCTGTAGAATTTATGGTTGGGATATTGTTCTATAATTTATTAAAAAAATAACAGTTTTTCATAGTCGAAGCACGGACTTCATCCGTTGTTATACTTGCCATCTTGTCCCATACCAAGGCAAAACTTTCAACACAGTTCTTCATAGCATTGAATAAATAATGAGTTTGTGTCTTTGACTGAATGTTTCGAAATATTGCCAATAAGAATAATTTTTATTTACTTAAACTTTTTAGAGATAATGTTTCTTAGGCCTCATTATAAGTGATAAGAATCAGAAGTTTCATTAATTTATATAGATATTTACAATTATTTAATTTTAATATATTTGCATTTTTATACGTTTAATCTGTGGCCACATCTGATTTCTGTAGGTGTCCGCGGGCCTCATAAAATACTCTTGCGGGCCGCATGTGGCCCGCCTACCGTATTTTGCCCACCCCTGCTTTAAACAATCACAACAAGACTAAGGCTTAAATATTCCTGGACCATTGTCGAATTCAATGTAGGCCACCTCTGAGTTTGTTAATAATCCTGGTAATCTTGTTTAAATTGTTTTTTAGCGGTCCTCATTAGTTTAAAAGACACTGTTAGTTTTGTCTTGACTATTCGCAGACTGTCATGTTAGATAGGCAAAACAACTAGAGAAGCTAGTGAAAAACTAATTTCACCTTTTGTCACACACACATACACACACAAACAAATGTAATAGACCCTATGGGCCTGAGCTCTTAATATCGATAATACGTTGTTTCATTTGTCTCACGTGGAAAACAAAGGCAAATGTTTGAGAAAATCGCACTTCTGACTTGTATTTCATTTCATTTTCACGCCAAATGGTGTACAAGTCTCATTATCGATAATAGGTTTTACAGTTTGTATTCAATTGAAAGCTACACCATATGATTCTTTAAAATAAACTATGTCAATTAAGCTTAAAAATATTAAACTACTTTAGATAGACAACAAAAGGCATTGCTTTGAATATTCTTTGTCCATGGGCGGATTCGGTGTGGGGAGGGTGAGGAGGGTGCTACTTTATTATATTGTTTTTTCTTTCTTAAATGCATATTATTATTAAACTATTGAGAATGAATACTAACTTGGTAGATATTGGTAAACCAGTAGAAGGTGATATGAAGCAGCCTTTACCACGAGGTGCTCCTCTAGTTCTTACACGTAAAGCCAGCCGACTGCTACGACCTACTAAGTAGCCATGTTCAGGTCCTTTGTACATGTATGCTTTATACAATACAAGAGATTTATTTTGAGTCAGATAAATGTTTCTGCGTTATGAAATATAATTTAAAAAAAGGAAAAAACAAACAAACAAGTTTTCTAAACCAACAGGTCATGAGAGTGCTGTTGAGCTGGAAATATACTTCCTCTATAAAAGTTGATGTTATTCCTGTAGCTTAACAAAAAAAAAAGTCATCAATTATGGTTATCAATTAGCGTTGTAGCTAATAATCAATAATTTTATTTTAGCGATGACCTTTTGCTTCCATGTCTAAATTTAAAATTTAATATATTCCCATATATTTAATATATTCCCTACATTTATGTACAATCTTAATGACGGAAAGTTGTAAACGTGAGTGGCTTCCCATTTAATTAGTCTTCTGGAGAATTAATCCTTTTTCCAAAGCTTATATCAACTCTGTTTGTCTGTCTAGCCAAAAGTTTGTACACGTTATTATTTCTCCACACCCAATCTCGGATCAAGTTGAAATTTTGCACAATTATTTCTTTTAAATGACAACACAAGAAATCAAGAATCATTAAAAAATAATTAATTAATAAAAACATTTTGTAATAAATTATTTTGTTTCGTATCTCAAACAAGGGGAAGAAATATTACCTGACTAAAGTAAAGTGGTGGTAGTCCCATTTATTTTAGGTTGTCATCTTAACCCAAACATAAAGTAGAGCCAATCTTCCATGCTCATAGACTCTTCGCCTGCATAGTGGTTACATTGGCGGATCCAGTGGAGAGTGCGTTAGGGGCGATCGTCCCCCCCCCCCGGCCTCCGGGGGGGGGGGGGACGAATTTTAGTACAGACATCACACGATTTATATACGAAATTTTAGTACAGACATCACACGATTTATGCTAATCGTATACACGAGTCGACCCGCGGCGTAGCATATGCCCCCCCTCTTTCATTTTCTGACCCTCGCTCTTTGTCACAGCGAAAGTTAGGGGGGGGGGGCTAACTCTAATCCGACTTGCAGAAATAAAAGAGTTATCTTTCCATAACTTTTTCATCGTGGTGTTCCGCATGGCTGGGCCACGAAGAGAATTATACACATACATTAATTATTTATAATTTAACCCAGTCTTTTTTAGGGAGCGAAAAGGTGATCGACGTAACAGAGGTGCCTCACGGAAATGCTTTAAAGACCAGCTTAGGCGTCAACTGTCTTATGACATAGAAGAGAGCACCTAGTTGCATGAGGCTTCAGAAGAGACAGCTTGAGATCACTTACGAAGGCTGTGGGATACACATTTGAGACCAAACGAAAATCCGCTGCCGAGGACAGACATAGACGGTAGACAATGGTTATGCTTGCCTTGGATGTGGCAAAGTTTGTAGGTTAAAGCTAGGGCTGCGTAGCCACGGAAAATACTGCATTCCTCATTAATCTTTGGACTCGAAGACAAGCCTTATTATTATTTAAAAAAAAACAACTAGTCCTAATAGCACCAAAAAGATAGACCTTAGGCGTTGTTTCCCAAATATGTTTGTCTCGTAGACTATTTGCCATGTTTTCTAGTTATTGACCCCTTCTTAGATAATTATACATTTTTCAGAATTCATAAACTTCGTTTTTTTTTTTAACTGATTTTCTAAGTCGTGTATGTTTATGAAGAAAATTTAGATTTTAAACTAAAATTCAATATTTATTACATGAATTTACCAAGCAAAAGAAAAAAAAATGTACGTCTATAACTGAGCTGCTTCAATTCAGTTCTAATATTAAAAACGTCTCGGGGAGTGGTGTTCAGAGTTTGTTTATTATTGTTAGAAGATATACAACCTTGCTGAAACATTTTTTTGCACTAGATAGGAACCTAGAAAAACAATTAACAACTTTGTGATGATATTCTGATAAGTATCAGGTATTATGTGTGTAAACCTAGAAGAGCTGATATTCTTTTTAAATTGCATCTTAATTTCTTCATAAATGATTATTCTGAGCAGTCCTTCTTGTAATGATATATCCCCCTTACCAACAACGTCCTCATGTGGATTGGTTGTCCTTTGAGATATGACCGTATTGAAAACACCCTGAAACCTTAGTTAAATTTTCACAAGAAATGCTCAGATTAATGAATTCCGTCAATATTGAAATTAAGTTGTATTCTTGTAGTTGCAAGTTAAATCTATTTTTACGAATCTCACTATCCAGGCTCTCTGCAAACTGCACCAGACACCAACAACTTAAAGAACTTGACATGACAACTCAGGGCTCCAAAGTAACGTAACACTGTAATAGTTGAATAAATCACAGCCAATACTGTACAATTGGCAACACGTACAATGTACAAATATCTCTCCGAAAACACCGTACCGAAGTATCAACTCTTGCACTGGCCTCTCCGTCTCGTTCCGGGCTTGCACTGGGTTCAACAGTTCAGGACTGACTTCACACACTAGGATCGTTGTGTCGGACTCGATCGCAGACCAAGATCAAGACGCCAGTTGTCTCAACTGTACTTGACAGTAATCCGCACTGAACCGTCGTAATGCTCCGTACAGAACCACACCGTTGAACTGTGCTGTAGTTAACCGTGTTCTGAGCCCCTGTCGTGAACCTTCTCTCGTGAACCCCTTTTCTCAACTGTCTTGACTGCGACACCTCCGCTCTTTATATAGGGTCCCTGCTGGCCTTCTAGAACCGGGCAGAACGTCGCTGGACCATTCTGGGTGGTCAGATGACGACAAACCTCGTGACGCTCCTGAGCTCTGTTCACGACGTCGATCCTTCCCGAACCATCATGTTGACATTCGTCTCGGCCGACCGTCGTAACTCGTCACGGTTTACCGCTCGTCTAGCGCTGGCCTGACTACGTTTATACTACTACCCCCATCTGTGCCACCACCAGGTTTATAACACTATATTGATGAAACAAGTTGCTGAATTTCAATTTTGTTTTAAAATAAGAACTCAATAACAGTGCGAGAACAAGTTATTTAAGTGCTTCCTCCTTTTAGACTGCACAAGACACAGCGGGCAGGCCACCGGCGGATCCAGAACTTTGGAGTGGGGGGGGGCGATTTTTTTCCAAACCCTAACCCTAACGCCCACTAAACCCTAACCCTATGCATAAACGTGCGTACAGCATATATGTATATATATATATATATATATATATATATATATATATATATATATATATATATATATATATATATATATATATATATATATATATTCGATACATGAGAATAAAATAAGACTGTTTCTCAATCTTTGGCGAAAAAAAACTGAAAAAAAAACAGTCATGTTGAGGCCTTTCTCTTGCAAGCTTGGGGGCCAAGGAGAGCGCTGTAAGCTTTCTCAGTGTTTCGCCCCGAACCCAAAAGCGTTTTCTTGCATTTTTCACTGCAGCATTCTCCTGATATCTACAGCTCATTATTTATCAGTGGGGTTCGGGGCGAAGCCCCGACGCCAAAAGCGTTTTCTTGCACTTTTCACGTCTGAAACGCATTCTCCTGACATCTACAGCTCATTATTTATCAGTGAGGTTCGGGGCAAAGCCTCGACGCTAAAAGCGTTTTCTGGCATTCTTCACTGCAGTAACGCATTCTCCTGTCCTACAGCTCATTATTCATTCTATTTTAAAGGACCTTTTGAATAATGTGGAAAAATATTCTAATACATTTCAAATACAACCGATTTGTTCTTTGAAAAGATAAGATACCCCACATATTTAGATTAAGGCTTTGAGGATCGCCGCCGAAAAAAAAATTCGATTAATAATATTCAATAAAATTTAAGCATAAATTGTGAGTTATAGTCCTAAATTTATTTAACTAGAAAAATATGAGATAGAGTAAAGGTTGGAAAAAGTCGACTAGGAAAAGATTATCTGGCTTTTGAACTCAATTCAACCGTGACTGTTATATTGAAAAATTTCGTTTGAATTATAACTTTTCCAAAGCAAAGTCTTTCTTAAAATAGTTATGATAAATTCATGTGAAATTACACAAACTCTGTCTGGAAAGGGGAAGGGCGGTAAAATGAAAACGATTAATACTCGCTCCTTTTTATGATTCCTGCTAATGATTGCATTTTTCATTAAAGAATAGGGGTTGGGCGACTCGATGTAAGAATTTACTTATAGCATATATAAATTATATTAGTGACAGATTTTTTAAATTTTGTAATTTCTTACTATAATACAAAAAGTAAAAAGTATTGGTTTGTCCGATGGGGGGAAGGTGATTGCATGTATCTCACTTCCACCTGTTTATATTATATATATATATATTCGACTAATTTTGTTCACATACTATGATTTCTCCATAAAAGTAGGACCGCCCCCCCCCCACTCAAAGGGTTTAGATGGGAAGGGCAGTAGAGGTATTCGCTCCTCCCCTTCCAATCGGCCAACAGGTGAACGACATAATATAAAGACCGGTTAAAATACCAATAACAAGTTTTAATCATATAGATATTTTATTGATTCTGTTAGTAAGCTGTGATTTCTACAAATAGATTGGACCGCCCCCCCCCACTCGAAAGTTTATGGTGGGGGGAGCGGATTGATGCCATCGCCCCCTCCCGACCCTACCAAATCGGCCAAAATACTAGAAGGGGGGGCGAAATAATCTAAAAATAGGTTGAAATATGAATAATTAGTATATATTATTAACATAAGTAATAAATTCGTATATAAATTGTGTGAATTCTATACTAAAATTCGTCCGATTTCGGGGGGGGGGGGGCGTCGGCCGAGTGGGGGGGGAGCGATCGCCCCTACCGCCCCCCCCCCTGGATCCGCCAGTGGGGCAGGCACCAAACAAATAAAACGAGCATATGCCAATAAAAGGTTTTATTACCAACAAGGTTAACGCATCCAGAATTATTGGAGACATACAGAGAAGATGAAAAACAATCTTAAAAAGATCAGTTGCGCACAATAGCTTTGCCTACAGGAGATGAGGAAAAGTATGCAGGTCGCAGCTGGGTTTGCGTAGTAATGTGAATTACTGCAAACATTATTAATCTTCGAAATCAAAGAACACAATTCTCAGAAGAAATTAATCCAACATCTGATACTGGAAAAGTTAGTGCTCCTCAGGCTAATTTAGCTGGAAATATAAAGCATCATGATCCTCAAATTTCCAAATCTGTTCTTAAAACTTTTAAGTCCGATAAGTCCGAGGACTTAGTCGAAAGATACTCTAAATAACGAACCTGCTCCACAAAGCGAAGCAGGACGTTTTGGCGACGCCTTTTTGGCGACGCCGTTTTGGCGACGCCGTTTTGGCCCCGCCGTTTTGGCGCGAGCCGTTTTGGCGACGGGACGTTTTGGCGCGAAATACATTATGTACGTTTATTGTATTATTTCTTTTAAAAGAATTATTCATATCTATGTTTTGCATGAGTGTTTGTGTTAAGACATATTTTTCACGTACTAAATGTAAATGTGTGTTTGTTTTTCACATCATTTTCTTTAATAAACATTTTGGCTTGTGTATGTGTGTTTATTTAGAGGCACACTTTTATTATCAAAAAAGTTTTTTAAGATATTATTTTAAAATTAAAAACAAAATGAAACGATGATAGACTAAAAATTGATGCAATTATTTGTTTACATTAACATTGGTTTATTTAATGACTGTATGGTATCTCCAGCTATACATACCAAACACTTGCTAATAATAAGTAAAAATATAATACATGTACGATGTTTCTCAAAAGACTTTAAGTTAAGTATACATAGACACCATGGTTATTCACCTAAGTCGCTGGAATTCAAGGGTTCATTAAAAAAAAGCTACGTGCTTATTAAATTATCGTCAAATGATATCTCGCGCCAAAACGTCCCGTCGCCAAAACGGCTCGCGCCAAAACGTCCCGTCGCCAAAAACGGCGGGGCCAAAACGTCCCGTCGCCAAAAACGGCGGGGCCAAAACGGCGTCGCCAAATCGGCGGCGCCAAAACGTCACGTACCGTCCACAAAGAGTGTGTGAATGTTGTCTTACTACGAGAATGTATAACTGGTGAAAAAGAATTGTCCCGATACCTCGGTACTATGTTTTTCGCTGCTACTGTTGGGACTGCCGAGGCCTGGTTACATTGGTGGCTAAAGAAAGTGACCACAGACCTATGTCAAGGTAGGACAGACACTTAGTGTTGGAAGTTTGGACAAATAATAGACGCTTCAAGTGCAACAATGTTTATAATTCACCAAAACAAAAGCTGACTTTAGATGTCAGAGAGACAACTATAGACACTATAATAGCTGGAGATCTAAATGCCCATTCACCTTCCTGGAGATTTGATGACACTGATCTGTCTGGTAAGAAAGTCCAACTCTATCTGTGCAACTCTACTAACTATTTTCTTTAGCAAAACAAACATTCTCTTTTTACTATTCTAGCACGCTAGCAATGGTTCACTATCATGGCCAGGTATCTATTTAGTCTCTGATAACTTAGGATCTGTCATAAAGTATTAGGTGCTAGGCGATATTGTTAGTGACCAACTTCCCATATTTATGACTTCAAATCTTTCTAAAATCAACTCCAACACCACTAAAGAGTCACAAAAGTGGTGGTATATTAAAGCTGGTTGGAAGGGATACTATCCCTCATACACTCTAATTCTGTCGACCTTCAGCAAAATCCTGAGCATAGCTAAAATGTTTATTCGTCGTACTTACCCTAGTAAAAATTTCAAGAACTTTTGGACAGTTGAAATTAACAAGCTTGTTACGACACGACAAAAGGTCCAACAGAACCCAAACAGTCCAACAATCATGCAGATTTAACAGACCCAGCCTACTAGTCAAAACGTGAACGTTGGACCCATATGTGTACAACTTTAGACTTAAGGAACAATTGTAAGTCCTGGAGTCCTCTAAGAAATCTGTTAAGTGCTGGGCGTACAAACAAAACAACAGAAGCCCTTATAATTCTCACCCAGTGATGTCACCATTTCCTCAAAGAAAAAAATTGCAACCTTGTTGAACAAATATTTTTCTAAAATCACAAGGCTGCCATGAAGTCCCCAATGTCTAAAGCCATTGATAAGGCTCGCAAAACATAAAAAAATGAACAAGAGGAACCACAGACCAAAAGTGCTGAGAGAACGATGAACTCCCCCTTCTGGATAGACAAGCTTAATGCCAGCTTCCTCAAGGTAGCGGAGGAGAGGCACAATAATTCGGTAAAGAGACAGGAGTTAGACGTTCTATAGAGAAGCAGCTGTGGTTACTTAGTTTGGAGCCCCTCTCAAGCGTTATATGGAAAATTTGGACTACAATGTAATGAACTTCAATTCTCAAGGAACACTATAAATATGTAAAACAGAGAGTCGAATATGGTAGTATAAGAGAACGAATAGCTTAACAAATACATTTGTTGCGGTATCCAAAGAAATGTTGTTAATTGTAGTGTTATAACCAAAATGATTCTTAAATATGTTAGATGTAAGGAACTACTTACTTTGTAAAATAGCCGTAAAAATATACTCAGAATCTGGTAGAAGTGAAGATCGTTTGGTTGACAAACTTGTACTTCCTTTCTTATTGTACAGAATTTCTTTTAGCCTCTCAAAACTCAATTGTTTTCCATTTTCTTCGATTTGCCAAAATATCCATCTTGAATAAAATATACGTTATATAAAAACTTTTTAGTCTGAAGTTTTTACAAGTAAAAGTAAAAAGAAGTAAAAAAGTTGGTGCACGTTATTTCTCCCATACACAATCTCAAACCAGACTAAAATTTGGCGCAACCAAAAATCAATAAAAATAAATGTACCAAGTAGTTAATTAATTACTATTAATTCATTATTTTGTTTAGTAACTAGATTAAGGGAATGAAACAGTAATTGACTGGTGTGGTGGTATGCGTTGATTTAAGTCCCCTTTGTACTTTGTAGAGAGAAAAAGTTGAAACTATTTATTCTATTGGCTAGAGGAGGCTTTAGCCCTCTAGTATAAATCTTTTTTTAAAAGCATTTTAAAAAAAATGTAAATGACCTGAATTCAAACTAGAGGGCTAAAACAAATTTCCTTAAGGATAATAAAGATTATTATTATTATTATTATTATTATTATTATTATTACTCCTAGGTCCTAATGGTAATAAAAGGGTAACTTCATTTATACTGGACAACTATCTTTCTCCCCTACCCCATTCCAACTGGATCAGACATGCGATTAGATCATGGTGTAATGAGAAAGCTACTAGCATTAATATTGCGCTACACAAAAACAATCCAACAGATTTTATCATTGTTAGAATAGGTCTTTTACAAATTTAATATACAAATATACAAAGCTTACTGAATACAACTTAGCTTAATAAAAGCTTTTTTAGCGGCCTCTGAAAGGGGATAGACGCCATTAGTTTTGTGTTGTCCGTCTGTTTGTCTGTCCGTCCGTCCCGTTTAGATCTCGTAAACTAGAAAAGATATTGATAATCCGACAAACATGATATTTTAGATCATTCAAAGTTCTAATGCAACGGCTATTTTTTCTTCTCTGAAAACGAAAAAAATAATTTTTAAAATCAACTATGCAAGCAGTTTTTTTTTCATAAAAATGCACAATTTTTTTTACAACTATTTACTATTAATAGTAAAAAAAAACACTGGATGCTATTTAGTAAGGGAGATGACTATTTACAATACTTTTAATACATTTATGCTAACGGTTTTAAATTTTTTGTAAAAAAAAAAAAAAATATTTTTTGTTACAATTGTATTGCTAAGTTATGTAAGTCCTGTCAAATTAACTACTACATTTACAAACAAATGTTTACGTTTTTTAAAGAAAAAAATCTATTTAGAATGCATATAAGTGGAACGTAATTTAAAACAACAATTAATAAGCGTGGTCGAGAGGCTAAGTGCGTTTGAACTCTACTCAGGAGGTGCACCTAGAAGGGGGCTCGAGGTTCGACACCCGACTCGGGCAGAGTTGCGTTTACTGAGCGCCTAAAGGCAGCACGGAAAGCCAACTCCTAGATACCCCCTCCCCCCACTGGTCCACAAATGAAATTGGACCAAAGCGCTCTGAGCATGCTATAAGCATGAGAGTAGCGCTATATAAAAGCTATCAATCAATCAATCAATAAGTAGCTTTTCATATTATCCCTTGAACCGCAGCGTAATCGTATTACAAAAGAGGACTGATCTAAAGGAAGGGGAATATTTTTAGCGGCCCCTATTAGGCTATACACCTGACAACAATCCAAATTACAATAAATAGGGGCCAGACATAGATCTAGATTTAGATTTAATTGTATTAAACAATTTGAACAAAATTTACATTTATAATCCATTAAGAAAATAATTTATCTTCTAATAGCTTAGGGGGTGGAGATTTATTTATTATGTAAGCAGTAGTATCACATCAAGAAGTGAATATGATGCGAACAGTAGTAGGCCTGACCATAATATTGATCTAGATTATTCTAGATCCAATTCCTAGTAGATCTCCTAGTAGATCTAGATTCTATTTATAGATTTCTAGATCTAGTCTAGATTTGGCTATAGATTTATTTCTGGTTGTTTATCTAGAATCTATTTAATCTAGACCTAAACCTAATCTAGGATGATTGCCTGGTCGTGCGGTTTACGCACTGGACTATCGTTTGGATTTATCGATGGTCCCGGGTTTAAACCCTTCCCGCTCCCATCCCCCGTCGTCCTAAGGAAGGTTTGGACTAGGAAGTAAAGTATCTTCAACTCTGAAGGAACATCCGAAACATGTAAAACATTTTCCAAACATTTCTAGACCTAGTCTAGATTCTAGATCGAGATGAACACAAACATCTACCCACTATACAACCTACATTGTACTTAAGAGAGATTTTCGCTATAAAACCAAGATTGAACTCTACCTTTGGTAGATTTACATTAGTTACATATACGTTTATATATTCTACATGGGTCATCCCACATACTACTTTATAATTGGTAGCCTCATACACACACACCATGTCATGTTACAAAGATTAGTTTATGATAAGCATATGTGTTAAAAAAATGCTGTTTACTTTAATTTATCAATCAGCAATAGAGTTTAAAGCAAGAAAGTAAATAAAAGAAAAAAAATAATATGAATATAGCTATATTATTTAGAAGATTTGCAAAAACTTCAGTAAAACGAGCTGTTTGAGTCATGTAGGTATTAGACTCCGGCTGCGGCTGAATATCAAATTTTACGTTGAATTTGAAGGCATCGAGGAATTGAACTCCGCCTCATTTATAAATATCTTGGAATAAACCAGAATGCCAAGATAAACCATAAGAAATTAAAAGAGTACTTTCTTGGCAAATATAGGCAAAGAGTTAATAAAATCCTCAACACCAAACTGTCTGGCAGTAATCTCATCACTGCAATAAACAGCTGGGCCGTCCCAGTGCTCCTTTACACGTTCGGTGTGATCAAATGGACTGACACCGACCTACATGACATTGACAGACTCACTAGAAAATTACTAACCAAGTTTCGATGCCTACACCCCAAGTCCTCCACCATAAGGTTATACCTGCCCAGGAAGGATGGGGGTCGTGGATTGCAGAACATCTTCAAATTGTGTAAGATGCAAGTTCTAAAAATACGATCAAAACTGCTCGCCTCCAGCAACAAATTAGTTTCCTTCCTACGGAAATACGACTCCGATGCAACCCCTCTGAACCTACACAATGCTGATGTCAATGTCGGTTTGGACGACGTAGGGCATGAGATTCGTCAATGGGAAGAAAAAACACTCCACGGAAAATTTCCGGCTTCATTACATGGGGACAACAT
Source organism: Biomphalaria glabrata (assembly GCF_947242115.1). Lineage (NCBI taxonomy): Eukaryota > Metazoa > Mollusca > Gastropoda > Planorbidae > Biomphalaria > Biomphalaria glabrata. The sequence continues at coordinate 15,831,715 of NC_074728.1, forward strand.
CGACAAGGCTGCGTCCTTAACATGGCTCAAAGCAGGTCATCTCTACCCTGAAACAGAAGGCTTTGTTACAGCAATACAGGACAGAGTAATCAGGACAAAAATTACGAGAAGCATATCCTGAAACTCAATGTTGTCGACAAATGCCGAAAATGTGGAAATGTGGGCGAGTCGATTGAACACATTATGGCAGGATGTCCAGCCCTATCAGAATCAGCCTACCTGGGTCGCCATAACAAAGTTGCAAAGTTAATACACCAACACCTGGTTTTGACGTACAAATTGATCGGTAAGGACACTCCCCCTTATTATAAATACTCTCCGCAAGAGGTTCTCGAGTCTACTAAACATCTGCTGTACTGGGATAGGCCTATTCTGACCGACAAAACGGTAGATTTCAATCGCCCGGATCTGCTGTTCATCGATAAAAAAGAAAAAACCGCTACCATTATTGATATCGCCGTACCACTGTCTCATAATTTAAGAAAAACTGAGATAGAAAAACAAAGAAAATATGGGAACCTAGGCTTGGAGATTAAGCGTCTATGGAAATTGTCCAAAATAACAAAATACCCCATTGTTATATCAACCGAGGGGATAATAACAACTGACATCACAGACACCTTCAAGGTCCTTAACATTCCTAGGAGCATCTTCGTTGCCTGTCAGAGGGCGATACTGCTGCAGACCTGCCACATCACCAGAAAATTCCTCAGTGGAAACTGTTAAAGGGACTACGATGAATTTTGTTTCTCTTTAGCGAAACTCGACCCTGGCAGCGGCAGAGAATTACTACTCGTTCATTTCTAACATAATAATGATAATTTGTATGATTCCTTGAGGAAATTTGTTTCAAAATTGTACATTAAAAATATATAATTAGAGCAAACTTTTGTACAACAGCACACAAGATATACTTTCAGATATTTCTCTTTCAAATCACATGCGTCAACCGCAACAGTATGTGGCATATTGTACAATGATTTAATGGACCTCATTCACTAATCGTAAACAAACAACATTTAGCCACGTGATAATATTGATAAAACAATAAAAAAAAAATCTGTCATGTGACAGCCTGTGTGTATTACGTAATTTGTATAGAAGAGATAGAGAACCACGTGGCTAAATGTTGTTTGTTTACAATTGGTGAATGAGGTCCATTGCCAAGGAAACAAAAGAGTTTTTATGTCTTTTTTGTTTTTGTGATAGGTGCTTGACATCTTCTTTGTGATGGTAACATTTTAAAATCACAAAGAGGAGTGTGAGATTTTGTATGCTTTAATTCTGAATAGCTTTCTTTGCATTGTTTTTCTCAGCTAGGTGTCCATGTGTGGTTTGGTTTTTGCATCTGATCTTCCTCACAGCCTTTACAATTTTATAAAATTTATTTTTATTTTTGTTTTTTTCAGATACCATGCTGTGATGTTGAAACTTAAAATACTGCAGATGTGAGCATGGTAAAAAATTCACAATGCTTTTTCGCTAACATTAATGGATGACGTCTTTCTTAGTAGGATTAATCTATGTTGCCCTTTTCTGGTGATGTAATCTGTGTTTTCAATACAAATTTTCTTTTCTAACACAGTTCCACGGTACTCAAATCATTGAACTATTTCTATGCTCTTCTCAGCTACTGAGAAAATGTTGTCCTTTTCTATTCGAAAGTTCATAATCATTTCTATGGGGGTTCTTTTGACATTCTGTATTCAAAAGTGTTATTACCATATTTTTCAATCTTGCTTATTCCACTTAAACAATGATTTTGGTCCTTTCTGTCAGAATGCACATATAATTCTATATGGACTTAGCTTCATTGCTTTCATTTACACAAACCCTAACCCTAACCCTACTTATTAGAAATGTCATTGGTTAAAAACATTTATAATTGTGTATAGTTGTTCATAGTCATCAATCACAATACATGAATCAATAAAAATTTATCAATTAATTAATCAACTAGTGGTAATTAATTAATTTTTAAATAGAAAAAGGGATCTTATCCCTGCAGTCTTAAGAAATATGGGCCTGATTTTATCGGTATTACGTGGATTATACTTGACACATAGCAGACTTCTTTCAATAATTCTAAGAGACGCCAGAGATGAAGTAACAACAAAATAGAACTTAAGTAATCAGGATAACTGTAGTTGTAGACCACGCATCAAACTCAACTGTCCTTACACACTGTCTTTCGATCACATGACCATAATACTGGTCGTATTTGTGTGTACTAGCAGTACTGTCCAGGACAGCAAGGCAGTAAGGACTGTGTGCTACCTTATATGAGTCCTTAAAAGTCGCTGTACCAGCTAGAGAGACTTGTAATGTTTAGTTAGGCAGTTCTGTTGTGTAGCAAAGCATTTGAAGTTAGTGTAGCCAATAGTCTATTATTGGCTGTTGTTGATGCATTTGTAATTAAACCGCCACATTGTTTATTGATGCTCTTGTTGTTAAGTTCTTGTGTTAGATGTGCTGTTGTGTTGTGTGACTGACAGAAGGTCTGGTAGAGGAAATCGTAACACTTGTGTCTTGAAGTGGAATTTCATATGGCTTCTGTGAAACTTATTGTTGAACTTGATCTAAAAGAATTGAAACAAGAGCTTCGCTGTCGTGGACTGAAATGCTTTGAAAGAAACAAGGAAACATTTAAAGAACGCCTGCGACAAGACTTGCTGGACGAAGATGAAGATCCGGACTCGTGTCTGTTGGAAGTACAACAATATATCAGAGAGCTCATGAGTGCTGTGAATGAGCAGATGAACTCGTTCCAGGTACAGTTGGGTACGAAGCTGGAAGAGGTCAACGAGGAGGTTTGTACCATGATTAAACAGATATTTTTTTTCAATACGCGCAAGTCCATCTGCTGCACCAGTATCAGCAAGAGAAGCGCTGATGGTGGTGCAGCAGATGGACTTGTGCACATAGGGCGTTGCCCACGTGCCCCACAGACATGTCTTCCAGACACGGTTGAAGATTATGCCGTGTTTGACAACCTGGCCTCCAGGAGGCCTACGGCGCATGGAGAAAGACAGCTGGAGCAACGTGTAAGACTAACGGTCTTAACCACTGCCATGACATCAAGTCCTCCGCCTCCTAGCCACGAAGCTGCGACCAGTGGCGACTGACAGAAGGCCAGACAACGTGCACGACGTCCTCTCAACCAAAGGACGACCAACTGGTTCAGGAGAAAAGCACATACACAGGCAGCAATGCAGATGGCCCCATCGAGATGGAAATACAGGCACGCTGCCGCTCCCACAGATAGACCCCCACCTGCAACGGTAAATCTCCACAGCCTATGTCGTGAGGAAGAAGGTTATATGTACTATTGTTAGTTTAAAATGGTGGCAAGTTTTTTGAGTTCTTGGCACATCGACACAATTTAGGTTATGTCGTGCCCATAATCCTTCAAGGATTACTCTCTCTTCATATCACCAGAGCTAAATTCCATAGAGTTAAATGGTGGCAAACAATCTAATTCTTTACAAAAGCTTATCTTCCCAAATCTTAATACATTTTCTATATACAACTAAGTTAATTTTAATTACGACCGACTGATGACCTAATGGGTTAATATTTTTATGTATTCATGTGATGTCATTAACTATAAATAATTATGCATCTTGATCCTAGAGTGGGAATTGGGAGAAATAAGGTAAAACAAATTTACCCAGAAAGACAAAGCGAGTTAAAATTACTTTAAACAAGTGTTACTCAAACATGTAATTAGCTCCAAAGAGTCCAACCTTTAATTGGCAAAGTAGAGGTTAAAGAGTTAATAAAAATTAGAAACTATGTTCATGAGGATGAATGAGATTCTGGAAGGATAAAAAAATGTCACACTGTGGAGGCTAAGCATCCAATAATAGTATATTGCAAAACGGAACACTGCCTTAAGTTACTGATAATGCTCTTTTTCATCCAATATTTAAATACTGTTTTCACCAATGCAAGGAGTCAACGGAGTCAGAGATTCTTAACTTGTACAAGTATCTTCAGCTCCATGAGCTAAGGGGAAATGTGTCTACTGTGTCAGTTGACCTAGTAGAAGCTACTAAGTATAGGAAGGGATCTTGCTAGTGGAGATGTTGAAATTCAAGTTCGCATTTCCGGTGAAAGATTTCTAGCATAACGAACATACGAGTGAAATTACATTGCATTTTCGTATCTGACAGATATATCAATATTTACCAATTATAGCAGTAATAGTTTATATAGAGAGCTTATAGGTATCTTTGGGTTAACATTGTAAGCGTTTGTGTTTGAATTTCAGAAACTATAACCATCAATATCAACAATCCTTTCATCTCAATTTAAAATGATTGACAACGATTCCCGCGCTTTTATTCCGCCTAAATACCGTCAACATAATCTTTGCAGGATTTTCTGTATGTTGTCCTAGTATCATTCCTATCAAGCTCCAAAATGTTCTGAAATTGAATTTTAGTATTTGAGCTCATCCTAACAGAAAGACAGACAAACCGCACAAAAACAAGTTCCTTTCAAAGTCACTACAAAAGCAAAGGAAGAAAATGAAAATGTGCAATGGTAAAACAAAATACTCACAGTTTCGAATGTTTCTCTATTTCAGTGTTGTTATAATAAGGATAAAAATAGTACACAATCATATCCATGGTGCCCACGGACTGCAAACAGCCAGAACCACAACTTGAAAGAAATAAGATAACTATTTGAATTGCGTTGTATTTGTTTACAGCTAATAATCAAAAACAGAAAAGTAATATTGATATTAGGCATCGGATGATGCCACATTTAATCAATGACCGTCATGTAACGACTAGGGTGTCTGTAAAATTAATGAGTTTACCTTAATGAAGAATTTACATATCTAAATATAAATATATATATATAAAGCATAGTATTGATTCACCTATCAACAAAAGATTCGAATAAAATTTTGTACAAAGGTTCTCTTTATTTCTTAAAAAAGCAGTTTTGATGGTTTCGCAGTCTGAACGTGGCAATTAGCTAGACATATAAAGCTTTATATTATCTTTATCTCCGTAATTATTTACCACATTCTGATGGAATCAACGCTGGTATCGTCAGTTAGGAGAGAAAGAGTTAAGCGTGTTTAGGCCTACTAGATTTTCATAATTCCTCAAAATGGCCGTAGTCTATATATAAATATAGACGTCCGAATTTGAAAAAATATTTTTTCTTTCTCTTTCACGTATTCAACTTATAATTACCTTACTTCATATTATATTCATTTCCAAGTCCTTGTAGACACATTCGAATCATAGAAAAACAATTAGCCTAATTACATCAAAAGGATAGATCTATTTTTTTTTCGATGCAAAAGGGAGACCAATCGTTAAAGTAGTCCTATTCTGCCTCAACGTGGCTTTCGGGTGGAAACGATCATTGGAGGAAGTAATTAGGCTAAATGAATAGCAAAATAAAACTCCCGTGGGAGTGTCCAAGGGAATGCGAGAGCTTTCCCATTGCACGGAGCGGAGTTCAAAGAGAGCTTCCACGTCCCTTTCGATAATCCATGCGCCGTTCCTCAAGGGACCGTTATACTAATGGCGAGTCCTGTACGGTTAGCTTGGTACAACATAGGAAAATGGCGGAGGTTTTCGGTGTACTCGGCTTTCGGCCATGCATTCTAGTCCATGCGCCCGGAGTGCCAGATATATCGGAAAAAGCAATGCGTTACATAGGCATTGACTTGGATCTCTTCCAGACAGAACGATTGTTCAAACAGGCTTACAAGCCTAGAGCTCGAAGAGCTTTCGGCTCAGCCCTCTTGACTATAAATCGGCCAAAAACTGCAACATAAGCAGTTGCTACGTCCTAAGTCGTGACTTCAGATCACTGACGTGGCAACGACCTATTGGTCTCAACTGCCCACAAGTTGCGACGTCGCAAGTTACTTTTCAGGCTTACTATAGCTATTTGTTTCGTATACACCAAAAACTAAAATGATTTCGCACAACTGTGGATGTAGATAGACTACCTGTCACGGAACGGAAGCGTGTAAGGCTAGTTCGAACAACAAATTATTAATATTTCATTGGTTGAATGGCGGCATGTTGATGACTGAACTTCCAGATCATAAAAGGAGTGGTTGAGAAATTCCCTGCGCGCGAAAGGAGATTGGTTTGTTTTAAAAGGGTAAAATGACGGAGATTGTAAAACGTATTTCAAGAGATGCCTTGGTAGTTTGCAGGACTTGAACCACGACACCGAATGTGTTTCATTCCATTGTTTTGTACATTTATAAAGTGTGTATAGTATTAATAGTGTTCCAAAATAAAAGTTTTGTCTTTATTGTAGGATGATCTGTTTTGTATTTATAGTTTACATTTGTATTTCCAGCATCATGATATTGTTTGAGTGTTCAGTAATTTGTTGAAAGGAGAGAATTATTCAAAATTAGAACATCGGAAATGCTTGTCTTATCAACACAATCTCATCGTAAGATCAACCAAGACATTGTGACAATGACCATCATCTGGCATATATCGTCACAATATACAAATCTGTACCACTGCCTTTCCTCTAGATCTAGAATTTAGAACCCACAAAATCTGTACCATAGCCTTTTCTCTAGATCTAGAATTTAGAAACCACAAAATCTGTACCACTGCCTTTTCTCTAGGTCTAGAATTTAGAACCCACAAAATCTGTACCACTGCCTTTTCTCTAGATCTAGAATTTAGAACCCACAAAATCTGTACCACTGCCTTTTCTCTAGATCTAGAATTCAGAAACCACAAAATCTGTACCACTGCCTTTTCTCTAGATCTAGAATTCAGAACCCACAAAATCTGTACCATAGCCTTTTCTCTAGATCTAGAATTTAGAACCCACAAAATCTGTACCACTGCCTTTTCTCTAGGTCTAGAATTTAGAACCCACAAAATCTGTACCACTGCCTTTTCTCTAGATCTAGAATTTAGAACCCACAAAATCTGTACCACTGCCTTTTCTCTAGGTCTAGAATTTAGAACCCACAAAATCTGTACCACTGCCTTTTCTCTAGATCTAGAATTTAGAACCCACAAAATCTGGACCACTGCCTTTTCTCTAGATCTAGAATTCAGAAACCACAAAATCTGTACCACTGCCTTTTATCTAGATCTAGAATTCATAACCCACAAAATCTGTACCATAGCCTTTTCTCTAGATCTAGAATTTAGAAACCACAAAATCTGTACCACTGCCTTTTCTCTAGGTCTAGAATTTAGAACCCACAAAATCTGTACCACTGCCTTTTCTCTAGATCTAGAATTTAGAACCCACAAAATCTGTACCACTGCCTTTTCTCTAGATCTAGAATTTAGAATACACAAAAATCTGTACCACTGCCTTTCTCTAGATCTAGATTTTAAAGCTCACAAAATCTGTACCACTAAAAATATTCTACGCTTAATTAACAGCCATTTAGCATAAAAGTGAAAATGTTTTTTTTTAACATTGAGTTTTTAATTAGTTGTTCTACTTACAGCGCGGGGTATTGATTAAACAACAATATTTATATATAGTAAGTAGATATAAGGAAGAAAAAAAAATATTTTAAATGATCTGCTTCTGTAATTCATTCGAAACAAATATTACAGACAACCAGAGAAAATTCAAGGTCAGAAATATGAAGGCGCCTAAGAAAAACCCTTTGGAATTCTTTACAATATTGTAGACTTCATTGTATGGTTTTCTGTTAATTAGTCAATTGTTCAAATTAATAGGTTTGTTTGACATCAAATAGAAACCCGGTGAAAATATGACCGTTGTAGATGCGCAGAAAAATTACGTCAGAAAAACATCTGTTACTAAGTTACTTTTGAAATTAAAATTCAAAGATTAACTCTTTCTTCCGTCATTATTTTCCACGTTTCGATGGAATCAATCATTTCGTTCATTTATGTCTCTCTCCCTTTTATGATTTGACTTCAATAACATTTTGTATGTACCAGGAAATGTTATATCAGGTATAGAGAAGTATGCATATTCTTTTTATATAACACTAATTAAAGTGTAAAACCAAAAATTAGTTTCATTTAATGGAGTCATATCAACGTCAGTTAGGAGAGAAATCCCAACATATACACTAAACATTGTCATAACGATCGGAGTTTCTTTTTTTGTTTTGGTGTCTAATACTTTCTATGGCTCAATGTATGATGGAAGGATACAAACGAGTAAAATGTTGCAAATACTTTTTAAAAAAGACAAAACCTCCTTTATACAACTTCTAGAGCGACTGTTTCTCTCTGAAGAACTCATGAATGTTAGATTAAAAAACAATGGAACATTTTTTATCACGCTCATTTCCTCCTCTTCACAACGAGAAAGAATCCAGGTTAAGTAAAAGTCTAGATCTACTAGACTTTACACTATTCCAATAATATGCCTTTAAATAGACTTAAAAAATGATGCGCAAAATGTTTCTAAACATTCGTTTATGAAACTCTTGTGCCTATCAATAGGATATTTCCGATCGCGATAGTCCTTTTGATGTTTTATCTAGATCTAAACCTAGTTCTCTAGCCAAAGTTAATTAAACTATTTTTTTTCTTTTAAAATTATAAGCCAAACTATAGTTTTCCTACTGTGGTCAACGAGCTAGTAATTGAACCATAGGTGTTGTAAGGTAGTGGGCAAAGGGACATGATGCACAGGACTCTGGTCTCAGAGGGCACCACATCATGGAGTCAGACTGTGCGTGCTTGGTATGAGCCTCACAGAGAGAAAAAGAAAAGAAGCTTCCTTAGTGAAAAGAAAGAAAAAGAGAGCTGCCCTGATAGCTGCCCTGAGAGCTGCCCTTATAGCTAGCCCTAAAACAGATGCATAGACATGCACGAACTGTGGCCAAATCTGCCGCTCTAAATTAAAGCATCCTTTATCACCTAAAACAGAATGAGTCATAGATATAGATATAATTTATGTTTTTGTCGATACCAACAAGTGAAATGAATGCTTCCGTATTCACATTTAAGACGGAACATGTTGTAGGGTTTGGTCAACATGTAGGGTTTGGTCAACATGTAGGGTTTGGTCAACTTCGATCATTGGAATACGTTATTTCTCAAACACCCATTCTCGGATCAAGTTGAAACTTGAACTAATTCTTGATTCTACCTCTCAGAACACGAGTCAATGAAATACAAATAACCAATTAGTCAACCAAGTATTGGTCATAAGTTTGTTTTATATCAAATAAGGCAAATAATTTCTATTGAGAGATATAGTTGTAAGTGCAAAGTTTGTTTTTTTTTAAGAAAAGGATTTTTTCATACTGTGTTGACTTACACAACACATTTTGTTGTTACTTCAACACGATAGCAAAGAACAAATGAAGTCCTTTTCATATTTCAACAATTGTTTTGAAGACAACATTCTCAATCTATCAAACTGATGTAAATCTTCTTTGTCACAGTTATCAAATGTGAAAATGTAAGGAAATGGCGATCACGTGATGTGTTTGTAAAATAGGATTAGTTTAGTTTCATATCTAAACCCAAGTCCCAAACTTTCAATTTCTTTCATTGTAAAGTGTTGCACGCACGCCAACTCTCTCTCTCTCTCTCTCTCTCTCTCTCTCTCTCTTGGCTTGCTAATAGGTCTCTCATCGCTGTCGTCTTTCTTTGTCCCCGTACGCTTCTCTGGTCCGTCTTCTTTGCTTTGCTAACGGGTCTGTCTCATTGCTCCTGTTTTCATTTCTCTCCCAAGCTTTGTTTTGATTTCGCTCTTTGAATAGCTCTTCGTTTCCTAACCATGGCCACCGCTTCAAATATATTTCGTGGAGTCAACAGGTCTTTCAAACTAGTCGAACTTCCTGCATTAGGTCACTGTTTATTTCTATCAGTCGCATGTTTCTAGGAAAATGTCATCAACGAAACTGTTGCTCTCGAACTTCGCAAGATGGCTGTATCACATGTGGCGGGTAGGATAAAACTGTTTTGTACTATTTTAAGAATTGCGGCCCATAGTTTGCCCATCATTGCAATTAAAAATTATTCAATAATATCTAAATATAAATATATTTGAATAAACACGCATTGAACAAAAAGTATGTAAAATGCAAAAAAAAATATTTCTTTATGGAACCTAACAAACATTTCAAAAGCACTCCCAATAAACTAATCATTGAAATCTTATATAATACAGACGTTACTTTAAAAAAGAAGATGATTACATCCTACACGTCATACATCTCGCCATGCATGTAAACCAATGGCTTAAATAAAACACTTTAAAACACGTACCGAGCACTAATCAATATTGTTTTGAGGCTGTCAACAGTGGACACAAAATTCACTTCAAGACTATGTTTGATCTCCGTCTCAGGATGATATCTTATACGAACAGTTATATGTATTTCACATTTCGCATCATGTGGCATCAATTCGCTATAATATTTTAAATATTTGGCTGAAAAAAAGTATAGGGGCATATATTATAAATGTGTTTCCATAATGTCTAACTGCATTATGTACTTTTTAGAGGCCCCAGTAAGGGGAAAAGCCGCTATTAGGTTTGTGCAAAATGTCCGTCTGTTCGTCAGTCACAATCAAATCTAAAAACTAGTAGAGAAAAGAAAAATATTATTTCACCGTGCCTTGCAAAGTTTAGGTGCAACGGCTACTTTTTGTTTTCTAAAAGGAAATAATAATGCAAGCGATTTATTCATAAAAATACACCAAATCTAAAACAAGCACATAAATGTAAGGGAGATAATGTTACAATATGTTAACAAAGAAAGTTTTTATTTTGATTTGTATTTTTAGTATCACTAAGCCAAATATCTATCTATCAGCAAAAAAGGGCAGCAAAGATTACGACTACTAAGAAAACTGTTCTCGTTTAATTAATGTTAGCGAAAAGGCCTTGGCTATGTTTTATCACGCTCACATCTGCAATATTTTAAGTTTCAATATCACTGCCTGGTATGGCAATCTGAGCATTAAAAATAAAAATAAACTTAATAGAATCCTAAATGCTGCTGGCAAAATCATTGGCAAAAAACAAACCCCATTTGGGCAGTTGTTTGAGACAAACATCTATAAAAAAGCTAACAAGATCCTCGAAATACAGTATCACCCGTTGTGTCAGGATTTTGTGATTTTACCATCACAAAAGAGATACAAGACACCGATAGCAAAGACAAACAGACACAAACACTCTTTTGTTCCCCTGGCAATCAAATCATTAAATAAGAACAATCTGGTATAAACTTTGTCACATGTAAACTATGAGTGAGTCTGGTGTGAATGTACATTTTGGTTTCTTATAGTTAAAATGTTTTTTGTTTGGTGTAATGCACAAATTGTAAGACAAATAATAAAGATTATTATTATTATTATTATTATTATTATTATATTAATAATTCTCTTCGTCGCTCAAGAGGTTGGACGAGAAGAAGAAGTAAGAAGAAGTAAAGGAAAGATCACTTTCTTATTTCTGCGGATAGACAACCCACGAAAAAAAGCAAGAGAGGGTGGCTGCCTGGTCGTGCGGTTTGCGCGCTGGAATGTCGTTTGGATTTATCAAACCTTGCCCGCTCCCATCCCCCTTTGTCCTGCGTAGGTTTAGACTAGGAAGTAAACTATCTTCAACTCTGAAGAAACATCCGAAACATGTAAAACATTTTACAAACACTAAATAGCAGCGCTGGACTTTGTGACCAAGAAGTCATTGAAAGAGAACAAGTAATCTACTATATATTCACCCGTCACTAAATAGCAGGGCCGGACTTAACCATTTTGGGGCCCTATGTGAAACGCATTTCGCGGGGCCAAGTTTGGGTAGGCAAGCGGATAATAAGGGAAATTTAAGAGTTTGTATTAGAAAATAAATTCGTCTATGCATTTTATTCATTCTTTACTACGTACAGAATTACTTTACGAGCCTTGCGTGTAGCAAAGTCATACAGTAGGCCTATATCATAATAATTCTGTTTCATACATAGATCACGCTCAATAGCAAGAATTATCAAATGTTTCAATCTATCTTTGAGAATTATTGACCTCAAGTCATTCTTCATTAGTTTGAGGCGCGAGAAGCTTCTCTCACCAGATTACACAATTACGGCTAATGCATAATGCCGTTTTTATTTATCGCGCGTAGGATTTGCGTTTTCCATATTGAATGACACCCCAAAATGACAATTTTTGTCTATATATTTCCGTATATTTTTTCGTATATTTTGCAATTTCCGGATATTTCCAGGAGCTCCTGGTAAAATGGTTTAATTTAATAATTTATACACCTTGAATTAGCGCGGGTCCTATGAAAGTGCGGGTTTTTCGAAAGTGCGGAGCCCACTGCGGTCGCATAGGTTGCAAAGAGCTAAGGCCGGCCCTGCAAAATAGCGGCATGTGCTACGCCGCCTGTCGACTAGTATTTATAAAATTTACAAGAAATGTTCACAAGAAATATAAATATTAGTTAACAGAGTTTTTTTCTGGTCAACTAGCTGCTAAAATTAAAAGAAAACTTTATGTTTGTTTATAAAGGCTAAGAATGCACTTTGTATGTAAATATTACACATATTTTTTAAAATGAATTTTTTATGCAGCGAATTTCGTGCAGAAGCGTGGCACCGCGGCAAAACATGATACTAAACTAGTTCCCTCAAAATTTTTTAATAATAAGAATTTATATATTATTTGTTTAGTGCACCCAGCAGGATAAAAGCCTCTTTTTTTGCGTTTTGTGTGTTGGTCGGTCTGTCTGTCACGTTTATATAAAAAAAACACATTAAAGCTACTAAAAATGTGATTTAACCTTTAATGTTCCTTCCAAAATATCGCAATAGTTTAAAGTAACTATAATTTTTCCGAGAAAAATCAATCAATGTCAACGAATGTTTGTTTGCTCTTCTAACTTATATTACATTTAATTTCCATGCTTAAACGTTGCAAAAACACATGATCATTTTTTTCCCGATTTTTTAAAAAAAGTAAATAGCATGTGAATGCTAAACGAAAATCTGTATACTGTCTTATATTTCAAAAACTATAAAGTTGTACCGGATATTTATTTTATTTAAATTAAAGTTGTTAAGGATATTGTTTCAAAAAGCATTATCTCAAATGATTGTTTGAAATCGCATAATTGATTTGTATTACACTTATATTCTTAAAATGCGTCACAATAGTTTTTTTTTTAAATCGATATCAAATTGTTCCGTATTTTCATCTTAAAACAAAGTTATTTCAAATGATTGACCTGAAATCCCAAAAGCGGGTGATTGGACTACTGTCCTACTTTTCTCAATGGATCCCACATTTTCCCAACAAGATCCATTTATTGGTAAACAACGAAACCTTTCCTCCTCCTGAACAAGTTAAGGAAGCTTTGAAACAGCTAAAACAGGAACTTGAAAACGCTGCTGTGTCGACGATAGATTATAATCGACCTCTAACAGTCGAAAAAGATGCCTCAGACATCGCAATTGCCGCCACTCTTAATCAAGACGACCTTTTTTTCAAGAACGCTCACTAATAGTGGACGCACTCAGCAGTCGAAAAGAAAGCATTTGCCATCGTAGAAGCTCTGAGAAAACGGCAACATTACCTAATCAGTAGACCCATCACATTGGTTACAAATCAACACTCAGTGTCTTGTATGTTTGACCAGCAAAACAAGGGCAAGATAAAAATAAAAAGATACAAAGATGGCGACTGAAGTTCAGTAGTTTCCAATATGACGTCGTGTATCGACACGAGAAACAAAACGCAGCAGCGGATACCTTTTCAAGAAACCACTTTGCATCAGCAATGACTGGAGAAGACCTCAAACTGTTACACAGCAACCTCTGTAACCCAGGGGTTACTAGACTCCTCCATTTCGTTCGGACTAAGAACTTTTTCCTGCGAGGACGTCCGCAAAGTGGTAAACATTGGTAAAACTTGCGCTGAACTGAAGCCTAGATTCTTTAAACCCAACCATTTCATAGAATAAGCATCGATTTTAAGGGACCACTCCCATCTGCAGATCACAATAAATATCTATTAACAATGGTGGACGAGTACTCGAGCTTCCCATTTGCCTACCAATGTCCCAATATGTCCTCATCTACTGTAATAATGTGTTTGAATCGGCTGTTTTCCTTAGATGGAATGCCAGAGTACGTCCATTCTGACAGAGGTACGTCCTCTATGTCAAAGGATGTGCAATCCTTTCTGCACGAGAGGGAAATAGTTACAAGTAGAACGACCCCTTATAATCGTTCAGGTAACGGGCAAATTGAGAGACTAAACAAAACTCTATGGTTACTTTAGCACTAAAAGATCTCGATCTCCCGATCTCAAGATGGGAGCTATTCTTGCACGAGGCCCTATACCTATAGATCATTACTATCTACTGCAACAAACAAAACTCCACACAAGAGAGTTTTCCGGTTCGACCGGAAATCCTCCTTCGGGATATCTATCCCAACTTGGCTATCTAGCCCAGGTCGAGTGTTGCTGAGAAGAGAGAACCGATCTTTTAAGTATGATCCTCTCACGGAAGAAGTTGAATTACTGATATGTAACCCCCAATATGCCGTTGTGCGGTTGCCCAGCGGTAAAGACTCTCTCCCTCCCCATCCACAACAACAAGTGAACCTTCGTTCTTCGCTCAGGGTGAGGATAAAGAATATCCTCCAGAAGTTCAAACACGGAAGTACCAGTCAACACCCCTACGGTGATACAAGAAAGGAAAGAACCCATGGAAGGCTCTGAGGACCTCCAAGCGCTTTCTCTCCAAAATACACAAAACCATCATACGCCACTGGACGCTCAGGAACTTTCTCTTGACTCGCAAACCGTAGAACAGGATAGTCAAACCCGTTACAACCTAAGAGAGTGAAGAACCAGACTGAATTACAGGGTCTAGAGTTGTTTACTTATACTGACTACATAAACTGGCACTGTTTATCTCGTACTACTGATAAATGAGTTTATGTTTACTTACTACACTATTTGTTATTGCTTAAAACAGAAACTAGTAATTGTTTACCAATCATACTTCTAATACTGGTTTTATGTTTACTTGTATCACTATTCAATATTGTTTACACGAGAAACTAATATATGTTGGAACTATTCATTGATCTATGGTATAACAGGTACTAGTATTCTTATTTATTTATACTATGGCCTACTATATTACTTTATTTGCTATTTTGATTCCAGGTGGGTAAATGTGGTGAAATAGGTACTATTTGTTTATGTTTGTGTAACGTCGTGAGAATGTGTTCACAACATTGATTTAGTGTGTTACTGTCCAAGTCTTTTTCGTCAGTTCATGTGTCGTTCTAGTTGAATAAAGCCTTGTTTTAGGTTACTTCTCAGTGTTCCTTTATTTCTTATTACAACTTGTGAGAGATTTAAATTAGTAACTAGTTAAATTTAAACTAGTAATATATTTTACATTGACCCTCCCACACACAGCCTATATAGTTGGTGGCCTCATACATGCACACAGACATACTCATGCTACACAGATAAATTTGTGATAGGCCTTTATGTTTATAAATACTGTTAAGCTTGAATAAATCAATCAGTAACAGAGTTTAAAACAATAAGGTAATTAAAAGGAAAAAAATAATACCATCCAATATAGGTATTTTATTTTACAGTTTCGTAAAATGATCAGCAATACAAGCTTTTTACAAGACACGTAGATATTCAGCTCCGGCTCAGGCAAAATATCATTTTTTACTATTCGGCAATATTCGGCTTCGACCGAATATCAAAAAGTACTATCCGGTGCGCCCCAAATATATATATCTTTAGATGAAATGTTATAAGAACTCGGTGCACCAACGCCTATGAACCCTCAAAAGCTCTTTCGTGTTATAAAAACATTTTAGTCTAACTAGGCCGTATGACTCAATGAAGTTTTTTCCTTTGACGTCTTATGGAATGAATGCTTTAATGAAATACTAAAAGAACTCGGCGCACCAATGTTTATTAAACCTCGTCAGCTTTCTAGTATTGATAGACTTTTTTTTAGTCTAACTAGGCCGTGCGATGTAGTGGATCTAATCTAGATTTTTTACACTAGATCTAGATTCATATTCTAATAATCTCATTGTAGATTCTAGATCTAGAATTTCTAAGTCTAGTTTAGAATTTGGTATATATATATATATATATATATATATATAGGATATATATACTAGCCTGACATTACCCGCGGCCTATGGGTCTAAATTTGTGTTTACTAATCTAGTGGATTGGATTTGGATGTATGTTAAACTTAGCTAATGTTCCTTTCAAGTTTTTTCTCTTTCGCTACGAAAATAAAATAAGCCCATACATACATATCTATTAAAAACGAAAAGAGCGATACATTAATAGTACAATTAAAACGGGTTTACCCGATTTGTAAAATGAATGGGATTATAAAGTAAACAATTAAACGAAATAATTTTTAGTACGCGATTCATAAATGAATATAGATCTTGGCCTATCTCAACTCGGCTTCGCAGTTTTCGTAAACGAATGTATTAAAAATGCTTTAGAAAACCAAATTTGAATGTTAATTTGATCAAAATATGAAATGAATGGACTATAATTAGTATGTTCATGTGTTAAAGTATAAAACAATATGTGCGAAGAGAAGTTATATCATATTAGAGTTTTAGACCTAGGCATGGAAAGATGTGTAACATTACGGTATTGTCTAATGAAAGAATGTTCGTCAGCAAATCTGTAGTCACAGATATAAGCAACTAATTTATGTAAAAAATGGTTTTGAAACACTAATTTGAAGGTTAATTTTAATATATAATGAAGTCAAGGGACCTTCTTTTGTATTTTCATGTGTCAAAGTAAAAACTATCTGCGCAAAGTGTATTTCTTAAAATTATATCTAGATCTAAATTCTTTCGACGATCTTTTCTCATGTCAACATTGTAAACATGGCATTGATCCATAAAATACTATAGCTTTAATAGAGTCGGACAACTTTTTTTTATATATCACTCAGGTCAGCGGGGTCATGGACAAGGGACAGTATTACGATTACACGCAAATATGACCAAAGTTATGGTCATGTGATCGAAAGCCTGCGTGTACGAGTGAGACAGTGTGTAGGAAAGCGGCAGTTCAAGACCGGAGAGCGTTGAGACCGGGACTGTTAGTCAGCCATGAAGTTGGTCCTGGTGCAGTCCTCCAGTGAAACGTACGAGTCCAGGAAGAGATAGAGACAGTATAGTTTTGTACGGTGATGTACAATGTAACATTTTAGTTGTTGATGTGTTTGTTGCCAATGGTCTAGTATTGGCTGTTATCTACTTGACCATTATTAAAGTATCAGATTATTTGGAGCCTTGCTGTCAAGTTCTTGATGTGTTGTGTTGTGTTTAGCAGTGTTTACAGAAGGCCTGATTAGGAGGAGAGATCGAAACAATACTAATAATAGTCGTCACTATACTAGATCTAATACTAAATCTAGACTAAATCTACATCTACTTCTATTATAATTATA
Organism: Biomphalaria glabrata; assembly: GCF_947242115.1. NCBI lineage: Eukaryota > Metazoa > Mollusca > Gastropoda > Planorbidae > Biomphalaria > Biomphalaria glabrata. Next base: position 15,849,169 of record NC_074728.1, read on the forward strand.
CTTATATCTATTATCTAGATCTATTAGATCTAGATCTAGTATTATCTACTAGAGTATATAGATCTAAATACCCATCTACTAGACTCTATCTAGAATTTAGATCTAGTAGTAGTAGTAACTAGTATTTCTTAAATTATTTTTAGATTAAAATATTAATTATTTGATCTAGATTTAGGTCCAGTAGTTAGATCTAATTCTAGATCCAGATTATATTTCTGATCATTTGGTTTGTAGAAGATAAGATATTAGATCCAGAATATTCTAGAATCTAGAGTTAGTTAGAGTCAACATGCATTTTTATCATTACTTCTAGAGGTAACTTATATATTAAAACTTGAACAATTACTTCTAATTTCTTTCTATAATAGTATCATTCTAGTGATTCTATTAAGATCTACATTTATCCCATAAAGACATTTAAATCTTTTTTCATGTGCACAAATAAATGTTTATTACATTTTGATAAAGAGATTGATTGTGCTTTCATGTTTGGCTGTTTCGTCCTTAAAAAAGGTCAAAATAGTTAGTAAAAGTTTAACTAAAGTTTCTTAGTTTAGTTTAATTAATTTGTTTAATTTGTGATTAACTAAAAGTTTAATTACTTTTTTTTTAGTTCAAACTTAGTTTTAGTTTAACTAAAAAAATGTAGTTTAGTTCCCATCACTATATATAATATATATATATTAGGGGTGCACCGGATAGTACTTTTTGATATCCGGCTGGAGCCGGATATGACCGGAAAGTAAAATTTGATATTCGGCCGGAGCCGGATACCTAAGTGTCTTGTCAATAGCTTGTGTTGCTGAACATTTTACGAAACTGTTAAATAACATACCTATATTGGTTGTTTTTATTTTTTTTTACTTTTATAAACCTTATTGTTTTAAACTCTGTTACTGATTGATTTATTCAAGCTTAACAGTTTTTCTAAAAATCTGTATAGCATGAGTGTGACTGTGTGTATGTACGATGCCACAAACTGTAAAAGATGTGTGTAGGAAGGTCAATGTAAATAATGTTAGTATATATTTAACTAGTTACTAATGTAAATCTCATAAGTAAAGTGCAATCTGCCTTGTATAGTGGTCGGATGTATGTGTTCATGAATTTCAGACCAACAACGTGGTCAGATATACCTAGTGAGCCTACACATGTAGTCCTAGTGTAGTGTGTATAGTTGTTTGTGTTAACCATCAAGCATTGTTTTTTCCTTGAGCATACGCACGCAATAGAGTTGGATGTCAGTCAAAAAAGCTAACACATTGGCATGGTCAGTCAAGCATATAGATAAATTATACCCGTCCACTAGTTAGAGGTCAAGGGTGTTTTTTTTACGCTCCGGCATATTCTTTCTTTGTTTGCTAACAGCGGTACTATTGTTCAATTTATTTTATGTGATTTTAAAATTTTACTGTAAGGTTTTCCATTATTTATTAATTCAAAAGAATGAAACAATCAAATAACTTTCTTTCTAAAGATTTTAATACAAGGCAAGAAAATACACACACGCAAACATGCACATCTTTGTTTTATGCTGTGCAAAAAGAAACATTAAATGCAAAGATGTGTGTTAGAAACATCTTCCTTAAGTATTACTTATTAATTATTTTATTCGTGGTTTCAGTAACTGTTACAAAAGGGGACGATAGTAAGCCTATGGATGTCAGGTGTGTAAAAGTCGTCTTGGCCTGATACACAGTGGCTAAGTACGCATCTTAAGTAAAAAAATATAGTAAAAACAAGGAGTTAATTGACTGTCACACATTATTAAGAATATTGTTATCAAATCAAGACACTTAACTGCAGGAGTAATATTCAAGTTAACACGTTCGAAAAATTATTTAACCGTAGTATTTTTTGACAGTGTAATATCCTTTGTTAGCACGTTGCGTTTGTTTCATTCTGGCTTAAAAATGGTCAATGTCTATCAATAAATTGGGTGTCAGGGACCAAAGAAATAAAATAAAGAGTATGGGGTGTTTAGCTCTCCATTTAAAGATAGCCCTGGTCGTGTCTTCTACAAAATAATTAGTTACTGGCTTACTGGGCTATATAATCTCGAGGTTTGTGTTATGTGTAGCTTAAGGTCACTCGTTTAGGTAATGTGATCGTTAGTCCAGCTTACTAATTGAGATTTATGTTCAAGTATCTTGACACACTTGAAAAAGGAGTGGCCTCTAGCCCAACCACGTGATTAAGATTTTTTTTCCAAATAAGCAAACTCTTTGTCCGGATACCCGTGTAGATGTTTGGCTTGAGATCCAGTCCACCTCCCAATTAAGATTATCTACCTAGTAAACAAACCTAGTTTCCTCACTCTAGAGAGTGCTTACGGCCATCGTATCTGACTTGGGGTCACCTGTCAATCAATGAACTCAATGTGATGGACTAAACAAATAAAAGGTGAAGGGAGTTGTTCATCTGGAAATATACATAGTTACCCTAGAGGTGTGGCTCTTGTAGTCCAGCCCCCCCCCCCCCAATAAAGATTAACTACTAAGTAAACAAACTCAGTACCCTCGAAAGGTGTGACCTCTAGAGAGTGTCAATAAGCTGACATTAAACCTACGTCCATCGTATTTAACTTGTGATATCCGGCCGGAGCCGAATATCGCCGGATAGTAAAAAAGCCGGATATTCAGCAGAATGAGTCTTTAAATGAGTCTTTAAAACATTTTTACTTTTACAATTAAAACAAAATCACGTCTTAATTATTCTTTGCAAATAGGCGGATTGTGTGATAACACAAACTCTCTTTATCTTGTTTTATTTGTATCTGTACCCTGTAACAATACATTTAATAAAGTTATCACACAAACTCAGAGGCGGTCCGAAGGGAAGTCACCAATGGACAAGGAATTTTCAAGCCATTGTCTTGTTTGAATCGTTAAATTTAATAAAATTTAAAACATAATTTGGCGTTATTTTTCACATAAAAGCAAACAGGAGAACGCGTAGTCTTTGATAAGACTCTTCTAACTCTTCTGGAATAAGTAGAGTAGTGTTAACTAATCATATAAGAACAGCATGGAAAACTCCAAGACAGTGTCGATGTCGCGATTCCACCCAAACCGACCTTCTTCAAATATGTTCCCCAATAAACACTATTGTTAGTTAGTTCTTGTTGTTAAACCAATACAGTGAGATGATTACTTACTTTTATTGATTTTTTCTCAAATACAAAACGAGTGTCAATTCTATTATAAAACCACACGGTTGGGACATTTATTCAATTGTTATTGCACATTATTATATTTAATTAACATTAGAAACAGGCTTAATATCACCTGAACAGGTTTCCTTTCTTATACTTTAAGAAAGAAACGGTATAACTTTCCAGTGTCATTTAAATTTAAACTAACATCTAAATAAGTCTAGGCATATTTGGGCATATATCTAGAGACTTCATTATTATTATTATCTTTTACGATTTCGTCTCCTTTTGCCAAGTTATAATTTTTCCAACTGGGTTTTCAACCCGTACGAACCGCACCCCTCGCACTCTCCTGCTCCTGCACTGCTCCCAAATACGTACCTCTCCCCAACAATTTTGATTAATATATTGGATTAGACAGGGCTAGGAAAAACTTTCACAAATAACCGGTTTACCTTGCAAACAGCATAGTTCACTATTACCAACAAGTAAGCCTACCAATCCTGATCATAATCGGTCTTTCTACTTTATACTGATCTAGACTAGATCTAAGATATACAATATATCTAGAAATCTAGATCTAAACTAGATCTAGTTTTCTATTCTAGTTTTAGATGTAGTCTAGATATTGATTTTGATCTAGACTGTAGAACTAGAATCTAGATTAGATCGTGACTATATTGTCACTAGATCTAAGATAGATTTCTAGGCTAGAACTAAAGCTAGAATCCAGACTAGATCTCACTAGCGGATCCAGAACCCTAACCCTAACGCCCAGCAAATCCTAACCCTATGCGTAAACGTGCGTATAATATTGTTACGAATCTCAATATGCAGGCTCTCTGCAAACTGCACCATACACCACCAACGTAAAGAACTTGACAACTCAGGGCTCCAGAGTAACGTAACACTTTAATAGTCGAATAAATAACAACCAATACTGTACAATTGGCAACACGTACACTGTACAAATATCTCTCCGATAACACTGTACCGCCGTATCAACTCTTGCACTGGCCTCTCCGTCTCGTTCCGGGCTTGCACTGGGTTCAACAGTTCAGGACTGACTTCACACACTACGCTCGTTGTGTCGGACTCGATCGCAGACCAAGATCAAGACGCCAGTCGTCTCAACTGTATTTGACAGTACTCCGCACTGAACCGTCGTAATACTCCGTACAGAACCACACCGTTGAACTGTGCTGTAGTCGACCGTGTTCTGAGCTCTGTCGTGAACCTGCTGTCGTGAACCGTCTTGACTGGACACCTCCGCTCTTTATATAGGGTCACTGCTGGCCTTCTAGAACCGGACGGAACATTGCTCGACGTTTCTAGCTTCGTCACATGGTTACATCCCTCGTGACGCCCCTGAGCTCTGTTCACGACGGCGATCCTTCCCGAACCATCCTGTTGACACTCGACTCGGCTGACCGTCGTAACTCGTCACGGTTGACCGCTCGTCTAGCGCTGGCCTGGGGCGATTTGCGTCGGCTGACTACACTCACACCACTACCCCCATCTGTGCCACCACCAGGTTTATAACACTGCCACCTCCTTAGATCTGTCTGTCCCGGACAGAATCAACATCATGACATTGGCTGTAAAGTTTCATCGCTGCAGGCGGGGGTCGATCAGTGGCAGTTGGCTTGCCTCTTGAGCTTGATGGAGCCTTCCATGTTGCAGTCAGCAATGGTAGCTACCTTCTTCTCCTCCAATTGGCCTTCACCTGGTTGCATGGACGTCTTGCGTTCATCGCCATCCACGTTGAATTCAGAAAACGTTTTCTTCTTCTCCTCCAGTTAGCCTTCATCTGGTTGCATCGACGTCGTTGTCGCATCGTCATCCATGTTGCACTCAACAAAAGTAGCCTTCTTCTTCTTCTCCGCCAGTGGGTCTTCAAGTGGCTGCAGTTCTTTCTTGGTAGAATCACCATGCACGTTGGACAACGCAAACACCGCCATCTTCTTTTCCTCTCGTCCCGAGACATGACGTTAAACTGCGCTCCTCTTTCCTTAGCACTTTTGGAGCTCAAAAGTGCCCTACTTCTTTTCTATCATTGTGTTATCCTCCTCTTTTCCTAAGTCTGCCTTCATTGATCATCACACTGTCTCCTTAACTTTAAATTCTCACTACGTCCAAGACCAGTCCGTTTGCCGTGGACTGCGACGGGTAAGGGGGGATAAAGAGATCCTGGTGTTTGAGTGGTGGCTATCTAAGGATAAACCACAACAACACAATACTTTGGCTCCAAGTTCCCCTAGACCTGAGACCCAGATGGCCCGCTCTGGGTCAACCGGCTGGTCATGCCGAGCTACCAACATAGGTCGTCGACCTATGCTGGAGGGCGGTGGCTGGAGGGTCAATCAGGGAGCTGCTGTATCGGACACATGTCCGATGTAGCAGCTGACTGAGTATAGTACCTGTGTAGCCCTGGCGGGCTCATTCTGGACATCCGAATGGTCCGTCCCCTTGTTGGACTCGATGGCGGGTGGGGAGCACAGGTGCCGAATTAACAAGAATATATATGGACAAAAAAACACACACAAAACTACTTGCCCCAGACCTATGTCTGGGCAAGAAACGTCGAATTGATGATAAAAAAGAGGAGGTCCCAAAAAGCTGTGCCACCTGGCCATCATTTCTGGTGGTTAGGTGCACAGAGGAGGGAAAAAGCCTGACAAAGTTGAGCCCTTTTATTATCTATAAGGGACTCAAGTCAGTAGTGGGAGAGCCCGAGAGTGTGTCTAAGCTACACAAATCAATGGAACTCCTTGTAGAAGTAGACAGCAAGACACACTCTGATGGGCTTTTAAGATGCATAAGACTCTATGATCTCCAAGTGGAAGTCATGCCACACAAGAGTCTGAACACCAGCAGAAGTGTAATCAGCTCTAGGGACCTACTGGAATGTTCCGAGAAGGAAGTAGTGGAGGGCATTGAAGGAGTCACCCATGCCCGGCGCATTACCAGGCGCAGGGAGGGTGAGGAGGTCAAAACCGCCACTATTATCCTCACATTCGGAACTAGGACACCGCCAGAGTATGTGAAGGTAGGATACCTACGAGTTCCAGTGAGGCCCTACATACCTAACCCCATAAGGTGCTTCAAGTGCCAGGGTTATGGACACGGCGCGGCAGTCTGCAAGAGGAACACTGTGTGTGTCAGATGTGCTGGAGAGGGTCATGAGGACAAGGGCTGCACAGCCCAGTTCAAGTGCCCAAACTGTCAAGCTGGCCACTCAGCCTACTCCAAGGACTGCCCTGTGTGGAAACAGGAGGTTGCCGTGCAGGAGTACAAGGCAAGAAATGGATGTACCTTCAGCCAGGCGAAATCGGCGGTACTGGCCCTGCCCAAGGGCCAATTCGGCTTGACAAAGACCTACGCCCAGGCTGTTGCTAAGATAGGAAGATCCATAGCCACACAGACGGACACATTGACCCCACCACCCCCTCCTCCTCCTCCAACTCAGAAGAAAACACCGCCAAAGAACACACCTCTGAAGAAACAAGAAAGCCCTGTTGTCATGCTAAAGAACAGGTTCTCTTTGCTCGCTGATGAGAGCATGGAGACTGAGCAGCATGTCAAAACCAAAACTCCGGGAGAACCCAGAGACATCATGTCTGACACAGGTTCTCCTCAGAGAACCCAGCCAGACACCCCAACCTCTACCGAATTAGAGGTTGACCAACTCCCTAAGGAAAGAAATCAAAGCGGAGAGGATGCCCGAGGCGAGAGAGGAGGAAATGACCTCCGATCTAACCAGAGGGATCTCCCCTCTCCAGAGAGAAAGACTTCCACCAAAAGGGGGTTGTCCTCCCCTCCATCCAGACCCAAGAATAAAAATATCAAGGTCACTGGAATAAAGGGAAACCCCTCCGGGGGCCTCCCAAGGCCAAATAGCTCCAAGTAGGTCATCTAGAATAAGCCATGGATTCCAGAATTGTACAGTGGAATTGTAGAGGCCTCAAGGCCAATTACGAGGAAATGCAGCTACTGATGGACTCTGAGACTCCTGTAGCTGTCTGCTTACAGGAAACATTTCTGAAAGATTGCATCAGCTTCCGAAGCTACCGTGCTTATAGCAAGAATGTTGAGGATGCAGAGAGAGCATCAGGTGGAGTCTGTATCCTTGTGAAGGATAGCATCCCCCATGAGAGGGTAGAACTACAGACCACACTACAGGCCGTAGCAGCTAGGATAACCCTTCACAAGGTTATCACTTGCTGCAGCCTGTATCTACCACCAGGCGCTCCATTAAACCGAACAGACATGGAGGACCTATTGAAACAACTCCCCCGGCCTTATTTAATCCTTGGGGATTTCAATGCCCATAACACCATGTGGGGATCCAACAATACCGACACAAGAGGTCGTATGCTGGAGGATATCTTCCTCCAACATGATTTATGCATACTTAATGATGCATCACCGACCTACTTGCACCCAGGAACTGGATCACTCACATGCATTGACCTCACCGTATGCGTCCCCGGACTTCTGGACGATTTTAAATGGTCAGTTAGCAATGATCTACGGGGAAGTGATCACTTCCCAATCATCATTACTAACAACCTCCCTTCATTGGGACGACCTCAGCGGTGGAAACTGAATAAGGCCGATTGGGAACAATTCCAAAAAAGATGCTCCGAGGATATCACAGAAAATATCCTCCATGAACAGAACCCAGCTGATACTTTTGCTAGCAAGCTACTAAGTATAGCCAGGAAAGTTGTACCCCTAACCTCTGCAAATCCAAAACAGCCTAGCAAACCATGGTTTGATACAGCTTGCAAAAGTGCTATTGGTGATAGGAAAAAACGACTGGCTGCATTTATAAAGAATCCTTCCCAGGAAAACCTAAAGCTATTCAGGATAGCTAGAGCAAAGGCTAGACAAACCATACGGTCAGCCAAAAGGAATTCCTGGAGAAGTTTTGTCGGCAGTCTGGATGCCAAAACTTCTGCTAGAGCGGTTTGGAAGGCAGTAAGGCGAATCAAAGGGAAAGAATCAAATGCAATAGGGCATTTGAAAAACCAAGTACGAACTGTCACGTCTCCCAGAGAAATAGCTGACTGCCTTGCATCCTCAATAGCAGAAAAATCATCCACTGCACACTACACGCCAGAGTTCCAAAAAGTCAAAACCAGGGAGGAAGGACACCCCATTGATTTCAGGTCAGAGAACAATGAAGACTACAACAAACCGTTCTCGCTTGAGGAACTGAGGGAATCGCTGGACAAGTCACATCGCCTGGAGAAGACGAAATCCATTACCAGTTCCTCAAGCACCTTCCCGAACCCTCATTGGCAGTCCTGCTAGGGGTCTATAACTGTGTGTGGCAAACAGGCGCTTTCCCAAACAGCTGGAGGAAAGCCACAGTTATACCGATACCTAAACCGGGAAGAGACGGCTCTGACCCAGCTAACTATCGACCAATAGCACTAACAAGCTGCATCTGCAAAACCATGGAAAGAATGATTAACAGTAGGCTGGTCTGGTACCTGGAAAGGAATAAAATGATCTCAAACTACCAGTGCGGATTCCGGCAGGGGCGGACAACAACTGACCACCTGGTAAGGCTGGAAGCTTATATTAGAAACGCATTACTCAGAAGAGAACATCTAGTAGCTGTATTCTTCGATATAGAAAAGGCCTATGACACAACCTGGAAACATGGCATTCTACGTGACCTGGCGCTTATGGGGCTTAAGGGACACCTCCCCCGTTTTGTGGAGGAATTCCTGAAAGATCGAAAATTTCAAGTTCGAGTGGGCAATTCCGCTTCTGACACTCATGACCAGGAAATGGGTGTACCCCAGGGCAGCATTCTGTCAGTCACCCTGTTCAACATTAAAATAAATAGCATCATAAATGCGCTGTCCCCTGGCATAGAGTGCTCTTTGTATGTTGATGACTTTGTCATTCTTACTTATGGGAAAAACATGAACACCTTAGAAAGAAAATTACAGTTATGTTTAAACAAAATTCAGGGTTGGGCAAACTAATAATGGTTTCAAATTCTCAGACTCCAAAACAGTTAGTATGCATTTTTGTAATCTAAGAGGACTCCACCCAGACCCTGAACTATTTATACACAAAAAGAAGATCCCTGTCGTGAAAACTACAAAATTTTTAGGCCTCACCTTAGATTCCAAATTTAATTTTCTCCCCCACATTAAGGAACTTAAGAAGAAATGCCAAAAGTCATTAAACATACTAAGAGTACTCAGCCATACGGACTGGGGAGCTGACAGAGATACCTTGCTGCTGCTCTATGGGAGTCTAATTCGATCCAAGCTAGACTACGGATCCATAATATATGGAGCAGCAAGGAAGTCGTACCTAAAAATACTGGAACCAATACAAAATGCTGCCCTGCGTCTCGGCGCGTTTCGTACATCACCTATCCCAAGTCTCCATGTGGAGGCTGGAGAACTCCCCATGGATATAAGAATGAAAAAGCTTGCAATGCAGTATATAGTCAAGCTAAAATCCAACCCCACGAACCCTGCTTTTGACTCCATATTTAACCCCACAGAGGTAGAATTATACAATCGAAGGCCTAACGTCCTACAGCCGTTGGGCCTTCGAATGAGAGAACCCATCCAAAATTTAACCCCACCCATTGACCAAATCTCTAAAAGAGAAACTCCTTAGAACCCTCCTTGGCTAATGAATAAACCCAAATTAAATTTATCCCTCCTCAATTTCAAAAAAGAAAATACAGACCCAAGCATACTACAAGTCCACTTTAGGGAACTGCAGGAGAGCTACGGAAATTGTGGCACCATCTACACAGACGGATCCAAAATGGAGGGAAAGGTCGCGTGTGCCTGCTCCTTTCGGAACAAAACAATCTCCCGTAGACTCCCCGATGGCTGCTCCATCTTTACGGCCGAATTACACGCAATATTGCTTGCACTTATGGCTGTAAAAGCATCAGAAAGGAGGAAATTTATAATCTGCTCCGACTCCAAATCTGCATTGCAAGCTTTGGGGCGGATGAAGACTGACATCCCATTGGTACATAAGAGCCTGAAGCTGTTGGACCAAATAACAGCCGACCGTAGGGATGTCACCTTCATCTGGGTCCCCTCCCATGTTGGCATTGAGGGAAACGAAGCCGCAGACAGAGAAGCAAAGAGAGCCCTAAATCATACGGTGTCAGGAACCCAAATTCCCTACTCGGACCTGAGACAAAGTATTGCCTCTGCCATCTATCGAGAGTGGCAGAACCGATGGGAGGCTGAGACTCACAGTAAACTCAAGCAGATTGTGGCGGATGTCAGGTGGCGGCCCACATCTAAGGGTCTGACAAGGCGTGGTAGCACGACCATGTCCAGACTTAGGATTGGCCACACCTACATCACGCACTCTTTTGTACTGAAGAGAGAGGAGCCCCCACTTTGTGAGTACTGTGACTCTCGCCTCACCGTGGAACATATCCTCGTTGATTGCCCCAGATACCAGGATGTCAGGGCGAAATATTTTAGTCACTAATTTAAATACACTATTTGATAATGTCGACCCTGGGAAGGTACTGGGCTTTATCCGGAAAGTGGGGCTTTCTACGAAGATCTGATTGATGAATTTGTGAACATGCACTATTTACTTGAGATTTTTACCAAATATATAAATTTTTACTACCTTTACTATTTTAACTGTGAATAGACCTTGATTTTAATGATATAACTGTATAGAATCTGGCCCTTGTTGTTTAGAGAGAGAGGGATCCTTAGGGGACTGCAGGCACGACATGGCCTAAATTGTGCCGATGTGCCTCAAATAAAAAATCAAATCAATCTTCTTTTCCTCCAGTTGATCGTTCTCTTGTTGCAGTGACGTTGTGGTTGCATCGCTCTCTTGTCGTTCGGTACTGAGGGCAGCTACTTGACACATGGAGAGGTATAGGATATAAGGGCAGGGATTACCAAGATTGTTGACCAAAGAGGTGGCTTCATAGGTCTTTGCGAAGAAGGACTGGGATGGGCTTCATATCCACAGGACAGGGAATTGTGGGACAGGTCAACATCTTCAGCCTTGTCTGGAGAGCATGCTGTTGGGGCAGGTTGGTAACACTCCTCGTCTTCGGCTTCAGGCTCCATTCGGCTTTTTTCACCACCATCAGGACCTCTCTCTCTCTCTCTCTCTCTCTCTCGTCTCAGCAGCGGACCAATCGTCTGTTGGTTTCAGACGTTGTCGATGACTTTCATCGTGCAAATGTCCATCAACTTCAACGTCAGGCTTCCTTTGATTCTCTTGACCACCATCAGGACTTTCCTCTCCAGTCTAGGCAGCTGGACCAACGTCTGTTGGGTTCAAACCCTGCTGGTATCTCTCGACTTGCATATGTCTTTCAACGGCTTCATCAGGTTTCAATGGGTTCTCATGATCACCACCAAGGCTCCTCTCACTGGTTTTAGCATCTGAACGAACGTCTGTATTGATGATTCCCTCCTTAACAGCAGGTATGCGTTGGTTCATGGCAGCTATCTTGGAATTGATGTTTCATAGCATTGAACTATAGAGCTCCTCCATATCTGGTTCTACTTAAAAAAAGATAAGTTTCTGGATCTTCCTCTTCTTCCACTATGTCTTCCCGGAGGCGTGCTTCTAAGGTTTCCTTATTTCCACTTGTCTTCAGCCCTCGATCACGTAGCTCTCGCTTCAGTTCTTTCACTTCGAGTTCGTACAGCAGTTTCAGACGAGCCATAGTAGATCCGTTCCTATCCGATTCGATCCGATCCCACTTCTGACACCAGTGTTACGAATCTCACTATGCAGGCTCTCTGCAAACTGCACCATACACCACCAACGTAAAGAACTTGACAACTCAGGGCTCCAGAGTAACGTAACACTTTAATAGTTGAATAAATAACAGCAAATACTGTACGATTGGCAACACGTACACTGTACAAATATCTCTCCGATAACACCGTACCGCCGTATCAACTCTTGCACTGGCCTCTCCGTCTCGTTCCGGGCTTGCACTGGGTTCAACAGTTCAGGACTGACTTCACACACTACGCTCGTTGTGTCGGACTCGATCGCAGACCAAGATCAAGACGCCAGTCGTCTCAACTGTATTTGACAGTACTCCGCACTGAACCGTCGTAATACTCCGTACAGAACCACACCGTTGAACTGTGCTGTAGTCGACCGTGTTCTGAGCTCTGTCGTGAACCTGCTGTCGTGAACCGTCTTGACTGGACACCTCCGCTCTTTATATAGGGTCCCTGCTGGCCTTCTACAACCGGACGGAACATTGCTCGACGTTTCTAGCTTCGTCACATGACTACATCCCTCGTGACGCCCCTGAGCTCTGTTCACGACGTCGATCCTTCCCGAACCATCCTGTTGACATTCGACTCGGCTGACCGTCGTAACTCGTCACGGTTGACCGCTTGTCTAGCGCTGGCCTGGGGCGATTTGCGTCGGCTGACTTCACTCACACCACTATCCCCATCTGTGCCACCACCAGGTTTATAACAATATATATATATGAGAATTTAAAAAAGCAGTGTTTCTCAACCTTTGGAGAAAAAAACTCAGTCATGTTGAGGTCTTTCTCTTGCAAATGTTTTTTTGCATTTTTCACTGCACATTTCCTGACATCTAGAGCTCATTATTCATCAATTGAGTTTAAAGCCCCGACGCCAAAGCGTTTTCTTGCATTCTTTACTGCAGTAACGCATTATTCTGACATCTAAAGCTCACTATTCATTAGTGAGGTTCGAGGCTAAGCCTGGACGCCAAAAGCGTTTTCTTGCATTCTACACTGAAGAAACGCATTCTCCTGACCTAGAGGCTCATTATTCATCCTATTAAAAAAGGACTTTTTGAATAATGTTGTACTTGAAAAATATTCTTATCTAATCTTATATAATACAGACGTTACTTCAATAAAGAAGATGATTACGTCATACGCGTCATGCATTTAGTCATGCATATTAACCAATAACTTAAATTCTGCCAAGTCACTGCTTTTCCTGGCTAGCTCAGGCAACCCATTCCATGCTCTAATAGCACTAGGGAAGAAGGAGTATTTGTACAAATTTGTCCTAGCATATGGGACGAGGAATGTGCCTTTATCTTTGTGTCTTTCAGAGTATTTTATTAAATTTCTCCATAAAAGTAGGACCGCCCCCCCCCACTCAAGGTGTTTAGGTAGGAATGGGAGTAGAGGTATTCGCCCCCCCCCCCCCACCCCCACACAATCCGCCAACAAAGATATGCTAAATATTAACAAGTTTTAATCATATAAAATATTTAATTGATTCTGTTAGCAAGCTGTGGTTTCTACAAATAAATTGGACGCCCCCCCCCCCACCCGAAGTGTTTTAAGGGTGGGGCGGGATTGATGCCATCGCCCCCTCCCGACTCCGCCAAATCGGCTATATACTATAGGGGGGCGAAATAATCTAAAAATAGGTTGAAATATAAATAAATTTGTATATGGTATTAACATAAGCAATAAATTCGTATACAAATTACGTGAATTCTATACTAAAATTCGTCCGCCCCCCCCCCGATCGCCCCTACCGCCCCCCCTGGATCCGCCAGTGCTAGATCTAGAAGCTAGATCTAGACTAGAATTCATATAACTTATGATTATAATTTAATCTTTAATATTAAAATTACTAGATTAGATGTAGGCCAATATTATGATCAGGATTACTCTAATTGGCCTACTACAAGGTAATAATGCACTATGCTGTTCGCATCAGATTAAGTTATTAATGAGATACTACTGTTTACATTATGGGCGTAGCCATAATTTTTTTTAGGGGGAGGGGGTTGTGGGGATTTTTCTCTCCGCCCCGCCTCCAAGCACTCATTCGGTATTGAAAGTCAACAAAATGCATATTCTGATGTTTCTGCAGTGCATTATCCTGCTATTTAAAAGTTTTATTTCAAAAACCTTATCTGCTATTCTTACTTACTTAGATCTTCCTGCGCCGTAGTTTGCTTTAGAATGACATTGAGGAGAGAGGTTTTCAACCTCAAAACTCTCATCAGGTTTTTTTTAAACTTACAACTTTAATAAAAGCGCTCTGGAGGAGGGGGGTTTAAACTCAAAGCCCTTCTTGGCTTTGCTACACTCATAGAATTTTTAGTGTTTAATTTGCTTTTTTTTATATTGAAGAGGTATTTTATACCTTCAATTCCCGCTGGAAAGGGGGGGGGGTTAAATACAAAACCCCTCTTAGCTAAGCTCATGGAATCTGGTGACTGATGAATGTTTATATATAGCTCCTCCTTCGTGATTAAAGATGAGCACATTTTTCATTTCCTATGAACTCAAAGAGGACTGTAAAGTCAAATCCTCGCTTTAAAAAATCGGCCGCATACATGGCATGGGTAGGTTTGGTCAGCTGCAGACTGGCCTGCTTCTTCTCTCAGCTTTTTGTTTGTTCGGCGCTCTTATTTTAAAGATGGGGTTTTATCGTAAATTTTGGAGGGGGTTTTAAAAATCAAAATCTTCATTAGCTACGCTCTTGGAATATGGGGATTTTAACCTCTAACCTCGCTAGGCTGCGGTGGGGCAAGTGATGGTTAAATATTAAAATCTCACATACAATAAACAAAATTAAAGCAAAAATGTTTTGCAACAGTGACAAAGTAGTATTGAGTCAATATTTTAAAAAGAAGTTCTTTCCAGAAAGTTTGGTTTTCATTATTTGGTTATTCTTTGGTTATATTAAGAAAGAAAGTCCACTTTCAAAGTTTATGTATTGTTACTAGATGTATTCTAGTAATTTTTCACATTTGTATTACTATTATTGGTTATCTATAAAGTTTACAACGATTTGAGAAGAAACTTAATGTAGCTGTATATGGAATCCATTGCTGATTGATTTTAGTTTCTAGCACAACAGCAAAAATAAAAGGAACAAGTGGAAAGAACATTCATTTATTGCTTTTTTTTTATCAAGAGATTTCATTAAAATGTATAATGGCATTCGTTCACAAGCATCGGCGTACAAGTGGGTACCTAGATGATTGGAGTAGCAAATACATAACCTAAACAACTCGCTATTTTTTTTAAAAAAAGTTATTAGCGAATGAAATGAACAAAGTTTCTTACCTTCCACAACATAAGAAGAGCATTCAGTAGAGTTACTCACTTCGAAATCTACCCTGAACAAAAACAAATCGAATAAAACGGATAGTTTAACGTGAACAAGGTGAAACATCTTGAATCTTTATGGAATAGAAAGGACATCAGGAAATCTTGACATTTAGAATCCATTAACAAAAATTGAAAATATGATTAAAATTAAGAATCTAAAATTCCTTAATGAGCCATTTGAAAAATTTGTTTTTTTTTTAGAGGTGAAGAGTATTTTGCTAGAAGACGAAGAGGGTGAAGCCTCACATTTTGCTAGAAGACGAAGAGGGTGTAGCCTCACATTTGTTTCTGCCATTTATCTGACTAACGTTTTGGCTGTAAACTCTCTAGACTTCTAAGTCGCAAGTCTAGCTTTTAGACCTTTTATCTATATAGCGCTACATTCATGCTTATGGCATTCTGAGAACGCTATGGTCCAATCTCATTTGTGCGGGGGGGGGGGGGGGGAGGGGGAGGTTTTCCGTGCCGCCTTAAGTGGCTTTAGGCGCTCAGTAAACACAACTGTGCCCGAGTCAAGTTCATGCGTACTTATCTCTCGAACACGTTTCCCACATTGCCTGTCTTCTTTGTCTATCGCTTACACGTATTGCCTGTCTTTGCCTGTCGCTTACATGTATTGCCTGTCTTTGCCTATCACTTACATGTATTGCCTGTCTTTGTCTATCGCTGACATGTATTCCCTCTCTTTGCCTATCAATCACATGTATTGCCTGTCTCCTTTGTCTATCGCTTACAAGTATTGCCTGTCTTTGTCTATTGCTTACATGTATTCCCTCTCTTTGCCTATCACTCACATGTATTGCCTGTCTCCTTTGTCTATCGCTTACAAGTATTGCCTGTCTTTGTCTATCACTTACATGTATTGCCTGTCTTTGTCTATCGCTTACATGTATTGCCTGTCTTTGCCTAGCGCTCAAATGTATTGCCTGTCTCCCTTGTCTATCGCTTACAAGTATTGCCTGTTTTTGTCTATCACTTACATGTATTGCCTGTCTTTGTCTATTGCTTACATGTATTGCCTATCTTTGGCTATCGCTCACATGTATTGCCTGTCTTTGTCTATTGCTTACATGTATTCCCTCTCTTTGCCTATCACTCACATGTATTGCCTGTCTCCTTTGTCTATCGCTTACAAGTATTGCCTGTCTCCTTTGTCTATCGCTTACAACTATTGCCTGTCTCCTTTGTCTATCGCTTACAAGTATTGCATGTCTCCTTTGTCTATCGCTTACAAGTATTGCCTGTCTCCTTTGTCTATCGATTACAAGTAATGCCTGTCTCCTTTGTCTATCGTTTACATGTATTGCCTGTCTCCTTTGTCTATCGCTTACAAGTATTGCCTGTCTCCTTTGTCTATCGCTTACAAGTATTGCCTGTCTCCTTTGTCTATCGATTACAACTATTGCCTGTCTCCTTTGTCTATCGCTTACAAGTATTGCCTGTCTCCTTTGTCTATCGCTTACAAGTATTGCCTGTCTCATTTGTCTATCGCTTACAAGTATTGCTTGTCTTTGTCTATTTCTTACATGTATTGCCTGTCTCCTTTGTCTATCGATTACAAGTAATGCCTGTCTCCTTTGTCTATCGTTTACATGTATTGCCTGTCTCCTTTGTCTATCGCTTACAAGTATTGCCTGTCTCCTTTGTCTATCGCTTACAAGTATTGCCTGTCTTTGTCTATTGCTTACATGTATTCCCTCTCTTTGCCTATCACTCACATGTATTGCCTGTCTCCTTTGTCTATCGTTTACAAGTATTGCCTGTCTTTGTCTATCACTTACATGTATTGCCTGTCTTTGTCTATCGCTTACATGTATTGCCTGTCTTTGCCTAGCGCTCAAATGTATTGCCTGTCTCCCTTGTCTATCGCTTACAAGTATTGCCTGTTTTTGTCTATCACTTACATGTATTGAATGTCTTTGTCTATTGCTTACATGTATTGCCTATCTTTGGCTATCGCTCACATGTATTGCCTGTCTTTGTCTATTGCTTACATGTATTCCCTCTCTTTGCCTATCACTCACATGTATTGCCTGTCTCCTTTGTCTATCGCTTACAAGTATTGCCTGTCTCCTTTGGCTATCGCTTACAAGTATTGCCTGTCTCCTTTGTCTATCGCTTACATGTATTGCTTGTCTCCTTTGGCTATCGCTCACATGTATTGCCTGTCTCCTTTGTCTATCGCTTAAAAGTATTGCTTGTCTCCTTTGTCTATCGCTTACAAGTATTGCCTGTCTCCTTTGTCTATCGCTTACATGTATTGCCTGTCTTCTTTGTCTATCGATTACAAGTATTGCTTGTCTCCTTTGTCTATCGCTTACAAGTATTGCATGTCTCCTTTGTCTATCGCTTACAAGTATTGCCTGTCTCGTTTGTCTATCGCTTACATGTATTGCTTGTCTCCTTTGTCTATCGCCTACAAGTATTGCCTGTCTCCTTTGTCTATCGATTTCAAGTATTGCCTGTCTCCTTTGTCTATCGATTACAACTATTGCCTGTCTCCTTTGTCTATCGCTTACAACTATTGCCTGTCTCCTTTGTCTATCGCTTACAAGTATTGCATGTCTCCTTTGTCTATCGCTTACAAGTATTGCTAGTCTCCTTTGTCTATCGATTACAAGTAATGCTTGTCTCCTTTGTCTATCGCTTACATGTATTGCCTGTCTCCTTTGTCTATCGCTTACAAGTATTGCCTGTCTCCTTTGTCTATCGCTTACAAGTATTGCCTGTCTCCTTTGTCTATCGATTACAAGTATTGCCTGTCTCCTTTGTCTATCGCTTACAAGTATTGCCTTTCTCCTTTGTCTATCGCTTACATGTATTGCCTGTCTCCTTTGTCTATCGATTACATGTATTGCATGTCTCCTTTGTCTATCGATTACAAGTATTGCTTGTCTCCTTTGTCTATCGATTACAAGTATTGCTTGTCTCCTTTGTCTATCGATTACAAGTATTGCCTGTCTCCTTTGTCTATCGATTACAAGTATTGCTTGTCTCTTTTGTCTATCGATTACATGTATTTCCTGTCTCCTTTGTCTATCGCTTACAAGTATTGCCTGTCTCGTATGTCTATCGATTACATGTATTGCCTGTCTCCTTTGTCTATCGATTACAAGTATTGCTTGTCTCCTTTGTCTATCGATTACAAGTATTGCCTGTCTTCTTTGTCTATCGCTTACATGTATTGCCTGTCTCCTTTGTCTATCGCTTACATGTATTGCCTGTCTCCTATGTCTATCGATTACATGTATTGCCTGTCTCCTTTGTCTATCGATTACAAGTATTGCCTGTCTTCTTTGTCTATCGCTTACATGTATTGCCTGTCTCCTTTGTCTATCGCTTACATGTATTGCCTGTCTCCTTTGTCTATCGCTTACAAGTATTGCTTGTCTCCTTTGTCTATCACTTACAAGTATTGCCTGTCTCCTTTGTCTATCGCTTACATGTATTGCCTGTCTCCTTTGTCTATCGCTTACAAGTATTGCCTGTCTCCTTTGTCTATCGCTTACAAGTATTGCCTGTCTCCTTTGTCTATCGTTTACAAGTATTGCCTGTCTCCTTTGTCTATCGCTTACATGTATTGCCTGTCTCCTTTGTCTATCGCTTACAAGTATTGCTTGTCTCCTTTGTCTATCGCTTACATGTATTGCCTGTCTCCTTTGTCTATCGCTTACAAGTATTGCCTGTCTCCTTTGTCTATCGCTTACAAGTATTGCCTGTCTCCTTTGTCTATCGCTTACATGTATTGCCTGTCTCCTTTGTCTATCGCTTACAAATATTGCTTGTCTCCTTTGTCTATCGCTTACAAGTATTGCCTGTCTCCGTTGTCTATCGATTACAAGTATTGCCTGTCTCCTTTGTCTATCGCTTACATGTATTGCCTGTCTCGTTTGTCTATCGCTTACAAGTATTGCCTGTCTCCGTTGTCTATCGATTACAAGTATTGCCTGTCTCCTTTGTCTATCGTTTACATGTATTGCTTGTCTTTGTCTATCGCTTACATGTATTGCCTGTCTCGTTTGTCTATCGCTTACATGTATTGCTTTTCTCCTTTGTCTATCGCTTACAAGTATTGCCTGTCTCCTTTGTCTATCGATTACAAGTATTGCCTGTCTCCTTTGTCTATCGATTACAACTATTGCCTGTCTCCTTTGTCTATCGCTTACATATTGTTACGAATCTCACTATCCAGGCTCTCTGCAAACTGCACCATACACCACCAACTTAAAGAACTTGACAAGTCAGGGCTCCAAAATAACGTAAAGGTTTAATGTCCATAAATAACAGCCAATACTGTACAATTGGCAGCACGTAGAACAGTACAAATAGCTCTGCGATAACAAATATCTCTCCGATAACACCGTTCCGCCGTATCAAGTCTTGCACTGGTCTCTCCGTCTTGTCCCGGGCTTGCACTGGGTTCAACAGTTCAGGACTGACTTCACACACTAGGCTCGTTGTGTCGGACTCGATCACAGACCAAGATCAAGACGCCAGCCGTCTCAACTGTACTTGATAGTACTCCGCACTGAACCGTCGTAATGCTCCGTACAGGACCACACTGTTGAACTGTGCTGTAGTCGACCGTGTTCTGAACTCCTGTCGTAAACCCGCTTTCTGAACCGTCTTGACTGCGTCACCTCCGCTCTTATATAGGGTCCCTACTGGCCTTCTCGAACCGGACAGAACGCCGCTCGACGTTTCTAGGTGGTCAGATGACTACAACTCTCGTGACGCCCCTGAGCTCTGTTCACGTCGGCGATCCTTCCCGAACTCTCTTGTTGACACTCGTCTCGGCCGATCGTCGTAACTCGTCACGGTTGACCGCTCGTCTAGCGCTGGCCTGGGGCGATTTGCGTCGGCTGACTACACACACACCACTACCCCCATTTGTGCCACCACCAGGTTTATAACACTGCCCCCTCCTTAGATCTGTCCGTCCCGGACAGAATCAACATCATGACATTGTCTGTAAAGTTTCATCGCTGCAGGCGGGGGTCGATCAGTGGCAGTTGGCTTGCCTCTTGAGCTTGATGGAGCCATCCATGTTGCAGTCAGCAATGGTCGCTTCCTTCTTCTTCGCCAGTTTGCCTTGACCTGGTTGCCCCGCCGTCGTGCTTTCATTGCCATCCACGTGGAATTCAGAAGACGTTTTCTTCTCCTCCAGTTAGCCTTCATCTGGGTGTATCGACGTCGTGATCGCATCGTCATCCATGTTGCACTCAGGAAAAGTCGCCTTCTTCTTCTTCTCCGCCAGTTGGTCTTCATGTGGCTGCAGTTATTTCTTGGTTGAATCACCATGCACGTTGGACTACGCAAACGCCGCCTTTTTCTTTTCCTCCAGTTGATCGTCTTCTTGTTGCAGTGACGTTTTGGTTGCATCGCTCTCTTGTCTGTCGGTACTGAGGACAGCCACTTGACACATGTAGAGGTATAGGATGTAAGGGCAGGGATTACCAAGATTGTTGACCAAAGAGGTGGCTTCATAGGGCTTTGCGAAGAAGGACTGGGATGGGCTTCAAATCCACAGGACAGGGAATTGTGGGACAGGTCATCATCTTCAGCCTTGTCTGGAGGGCATGCTCGTGGGGCAGTTTGGCAACACTTCACTTCATCTTCGGCCTCAGGCTCCATTCGGCTTTCTTCACCATCATCAGGACCTCTCTCTCTCGTCTCAGTATCGGGCCAATCGCTTGTTGGTTTCAGACCTTGTCGATGACTTTCGTCTTGCAAATGTCCATCAACGTCAGGCTGCCTTGGATTCTCTTGACCACCATCAGGACTTTCCTCTCCAGTCTTGGCAGCTGGACCAACGTCAGGCTTCCTCGGGTTCTCTTGACAGCCATCAAGACTTTCATCTCCAGTCTTGGTAACTGGACCAACGTCTGTTGGGTCCGGACCTGGCTGGTATCTCTCAGCTTGTAGATGTCCCTCAACAGCTTCGTCAGATTTCATTGGGTTCCTATGGTCACCATCAGAGCTTCTCTCGCTGGTCTTAGAATCTGGGCAAGCGTCAGTAGGGTCCAACCTTCGTAGGCCACTTTCAACTTGCAAACGTTTCTCAGCAACATGCTTGGACGCGGAGCAAACATTCACTTGATCTGTCTTGCTGTTTGAGGTGATCTCTTCCTGCATAGCTGCCATCTGTCCCTGCATAGCTGTCATCTGTTCTTGCATGATACTGGTACTGGTGGTCAGTTGCTGCATGCTACTGGCGAGCTGTTCCAGCAAGTTAGGTTCGACTTCAAAAAGATATGTGTCCGGATCTTCTTTTTCATCCAACAGGTCTTCTCGGAGGCGTGCTTGTAAAGTTTCCTTGTTACCATATACCTTCAGCCGTCGTCCACGGAGTTCTTCCTTCAGTTCTCTAAATTCAAGTTCGTACAGCAGTTTCAGACGAGCCATAGTAGATCCGATCCAATCCGATTCCGATTCGATCCCACTTCTGACACCAGTGTTACGAATCTCACTATCCAGGCTCTCTGCAAACTGCACCATACACCACCAACTTAAAGAACTTGACAAGTCAGGGCTCCAAAATAACGTAAAGGTTTAATGTCCATAAATAACAGCCAATACTGTACAATTGGCAGCACGTAGAACAGTACAAATAGCTCTGCGATAACAAATATCTCTCCGATAACACCGTTCCGCCGTATCAAGTCTTGCACTGGTCTCTCCGTCTTGTCCCGGGCTTGCACTGGGTTCAACAGTTCAGGACTGACTTCACACACTAGGCTCGTTGTGTCGGACTCGATCACAGACCAAGATCAAGACGCCAGCCGTCTCAACTGTACTTGATAGTACTCCGCACTGAACCGTCGTAATGCTCCGTACAGGACCACACTGTTGAACTGTGCTGTAGTCGACCGTGTTCTGAACTCCTGTCGTAAACCCGCTTTCTGAACCGTCTTGACTGCGTCACCTCCGCTCTTATATAGGGTCCCTACTGGCCTTCTCGAACCGGACAGAACGCCGCTCGACGTTTCTAGGTGGTCAGATGACTACAACTCTCGTGACGCCCCTGAGCTCTGTTCACGTCGGCGATCCTTCCCGAACTCTCTTGTTGACACTCGTCTCGGCCGATCGTCGTAACTCGTCACGGTTGACCGCTCGTCTAGCGCTGGCCTGGGGCGATTTGCGTCGGCTGACTACACACACACCACTACCCCCATTTGTGCCACCACCAGGTTTATAACACTGCCCCCTCCTTAGATCTGTCCGTCCCGGACAGAATCAACATCATGACATTGTCTGTAAAGTTTCATCGCTGCAGGCGGGGGTCGATCAGTGGCAGTTGGCTTGCCTCTTGAGCTTGATGGAGCCATCCATGTTGCAGTCAGCAATGGTCGCTTCCTTCTTCTTCGCCAGTTTGCCTTGACCTGGTTGCCCCGCCGTCGTGCTTTCATTGCCATCCACGTGGAATTCAGAAGACGTTTTCTTCTCCTCCAGTTAGCCTTCATCTGGGTGTATCGACGTCGTGATCGCATCGTCATCCATGTTGCACTCAGGAAAAGTCGCCTTCTTCTTCTTCTCCGCCAGTTGGTCTTCATGTGGCTGCAGTTATTTCTTGGTTGAATCACCATGCACGTTGGACTACGCAAACGCCGCCTTTTTCTTTTCCTCCAGTTGATCGTCTTCTTGTTGCAGTGACGTTTTGGTTGCATCGCTCTCTTGTCTGTCGGTACTGAGGACAGCCACTTGACACATGTAGAGGTATAGGATGTAAGGGCAGGGATTACCAAGATTGTTGACCAAAGAGGTGGCTTCATAGGGCTTTGCGAAGAAGGACTGGGATGGGCTTCAAATCCACAGGACAGGGAATTGTGGGACAGGTCATCATCTTCAGCCTTGTCTGGAGGGCATGCTCGTGGGGCAGTTTGGCAACACTTCACTTCATCTTCGGCCTCAGGCTCCATTCGGCTTTCTTCACCATCATCAGGACCTCTCTCTCTCGTCTCAGTATCGGGCCAATCGCTTGTTGGTTTCAGACCTTGTCGATGACTTTCGTCTTGCAAATGTCCATCAACGTCAGGCTGCCTTGGATTCTCTTGACCACCATCAGGACTTTCCTCTCCAGTCTTGGCAGCTGGACCAACGTCAGGCTTCCTCGGGTTCTCTTGACAGCCATCAAGACTTTCATCTCCAGTCTTGGTAACTGGACCAACGTCTGTTGGGTCCGGACCTGGCTGGTATCTCTCAGCTTGTAGATGTCCCTCAACAGCTTCGTCAGATTTCATTGGGTTCCTATGGTCACCATCAGAGCTTCTCTCGCTGGTCTTAGAATCTGGGCAAGCGTCAGTAGGGTCCAACCTTCGTAGGCCACTTTCAACTTGCAAACGTTTCTCAGCAACATGCTTGGACGCGGAGCAAACATTCACTTGATCTGTCTTGCTGTTTGAGGTGATCTCTTCCTGCATAGCTGCCATCTGTCCCTGCATAGCTGTCATCTGTTCTTGCATGATACTGGTACTGGTGGTCAGTTGCTGCATGCTACTGGCGAGCTGTTCCAGCAAGTTAGGTTCGACTTCAAAAAGATATGTGTCCGGATCTTCTTTTTCATCCAACAGGTCTTCTCGGAGGCGTGCTTGTAAAGTTTCCTTGTTACCATATACCTTCAGCCGTCGTCCACGGAGTTCTTCCTTCAGTTCTCTAAATTCAAGTTCGTACAGCAGTTTCAGACGAGCCATAGTAGATCCGATCCAATCCGATTCCGATTCGATCCCACTTCTGACACCAGTGTTACGAATCTCACTATCCAGGCTCTCTGCAAACTGCACCATACACCACCAACTTAAAGAACTTGACAAGTCAGGGCTCCAAAATAACGTAAAGGTTTAATGTCCATAAATAACAGCCAATACTGTACAATTGGCAGCACGTAGAACAGTACAAATAGCTCTGCGATAACAAATATCTCTCCGATAACACCGTTCCGCCGTATCAAGTCTTGCACTGGTCTCTCCGTCTTGTCCCGGGCTTGCACTGGGTTCAACAGTTCAGGACTGACTTCACACACTAGGCTCGTTGTGTCGGACTCGATCACAGACCAAGATCAAGACGCCAGCCGTCTCAACTGTACTTGATAGTACTCCGCACTGAACCGTCGTAATGCTCCGTACAGGACCACACTGTTGAACTGTGCTGTAGTCGACCGTGTTCTGAACTCCTGTCGTAAACCCGCTTTCTGAACCGTCTTGACTGCGTCACCTCCGCTCTTATATAGGGTCCCTACTGGCCTTCTCGAACCGGACAGAACGCCGCTCGACGTTTCTAGGTGGTCAGATGACTACAACTCTCGTGACGCCCCTGAGCTCTGTTCACGTCGGCGATCCTTCCCGAACTCTCTTGTTGACACTCGTCTCGGCCGATCGTCGTAACTCGTCACGGTTGACCGCTCGTCTAGCGCTGGCCTGGGGCGATTTGCGTCGGCTGACTACACACACACCACTACCCCCATTTGTGCCACCACCAGGTTTATAACAATATATTGCCTGTCTCCTTTGTCTATCGCTTACAAGTATTGCCTGTCTCCTTTGTCTATCGATTACAAGTATTGCCTGTCTTTGCCTATCGCTCACAAGTATTGCCTGTCTCCTTTGTCTATCGCTTACAAGTATACTCTCGAATAATTTATTAACAATAAACCGTAAACTTGTTGTTATATTTTTTTTTTATTTAACCTTGTTATTGTAAATAAAGAACATCACTTATATTTATGCATGTTCAGGAATTCGCCATCATTTGGGGATAGGTGGTGGGGCTTATCCTCTTAGGAAGGCCCATATTTTTGACATTCCACATCATGACATGAGATAATGGTGTAATATTTAATATTCAAAGTAAAAATAAAATCGAACACTCATTAGAGGGCCCTTCTCAAGTGGGGGCCCGGGGGATTTTCCATGTCTCCCCCTCCTTTACCTTAGCTACGCCACTGAGCATGTTACTTCATTGCTCCAGCTTCTCCATTTTCTTTTTTTCAACACATTTTCGCGCCAATAGATGTGAATGTGTTTTAGTCTTCTACTGTTATACTGTTTGGTAAGGTGTAATGTACAAATTGTAAGAGAAATTCTCTTATGGATAATAAAGAGTCTTCTTTTTTCTAATTCTTCTTCTTCTTTATGTAACCCGTCCAACTCCTGGACTTGGGTGTGCCTAGATAATGTTTCTAGTGGAACTGTTGTCAATGAAGGAAGAAGGTGCCTCCAACTTAGTGAATGAGGGGTTCGTTAGCTTTGGCTGGCTAGCAACCCAGAAGAAGAGTTGAACTCTGAAACCTCAGCTGTTTGTATATCTATGATTAATTTTTCTAAATGTTGGCTTTACTATTATTTTTACATTGCTAGATTTCATATGGTAATATTGCAATATCACTATATTTTCAGTGTATCATTGTGATCATCATTCTTCATTGTTTATTTTTAGTTCATCATGTGGTCTATCGCAGATCTTCACTGTAGATCAACTATTGTTTTAAGATTTAGCACTAAGAGTTAACCCGTTTAGATTACAAATGTGCATATAACACAAAGTAAATCTGACAATCATAAAGCTGAATATTTAGATACAGAACTAAATTTATGTTTCTTGTTTAAAATAAAGATATTTGCCAGAAATTGTGAAGGAATAAAAATGACAAATGACTATTTCTTACAAGACTTCGTGACATATAGGACGTTTGATTTTAAAATAAATTCTGATAACTTACTCTATAGAACTCCTAGCATCAGCATCTACAATGTGAAAGTTAGCCACTACAGTTAAATGTCTATCGTTATGCCATTCCAAAAACGTCATGGGTGGATTAAAGAAACCAGTTAATCTTGGGTTTGGTTTAATATCGATGAATGTCTGTATGAAATATGTAACACAAATGCTATTGTTAATTATGAAAATGTCCATATATATTTGTTAGATAACTAGCTAATACCATGCGGCTCTACACTCTGAATAGTTGGTATATATTTGTTAGATAACTAGCTAATACCATGCGGCTCTACACTCTGAATAGTTGGTATATATATAGGATGGTTGCCTGGTCGTGCGGTTTGCGCGTAGGACTGTCGTTTGGATTTATCGATGTTCCCTGGATCAAACCCTGGCCGCTCCAATCCCCCGTTGTCTTTCGGGAGGTTTGGACTAGGAAGTAAACTATCTAAAACTCTGAAGGTTTTATATTATCAATTAGGATGTAAAAACAACACTGCTGTTTAAATTCTATTTTTATTGACATGACAAGAAAGTGAAAAAAACGAACAGGAGACTTGAATACACACTAATAACAGACTTGAGAAAAACATGCGAGCACATGAACACACTGATCAGTAGGACAAGGGAGACAACAGGTAAACAAACACACACACACACAACTTACATACACATAAATTTTGAGGTTTGAGGTTAGTCATATACAGTCACTAGTTCTTGTGGATTCGACCACTCGGCCTGACCTAGTTGTATAGGTTGTCGATCTATTTGACCCGTCTTCTATATGGCTCTCAGGTCTCTGAGCAGTACTTTTATCTGTGCTGGGTGCATCCACAAGTGCGGGATTGTCGGGCTAAGTCGTACCTGTTGGTGTAGGCGCATTCGTTTCAGCTGGCAGTGGGATTCTTCGTAAGTGAAGTCTATTTCGGCGATAAACTCCTCAGCCTGATTCAACTTCATACGACCGTTGTTGTAACTGACAAGTTATAACTCCCTTATGCCAGCGCTCATGGCCACGCGACCTTGACTTTAGTCTCACCTCTTCACCCTTAGCAAGGGGAGGTAAATCTTTAGCGTGGGAGTTGTAGTAAATCGCTGATCTCCTCTAGTTTTCTTTCAGCGCTTTTCTATGTTTCTGAGGATCCAGAACTTGAGGTTTCAACAGGCTTTTAGCTATAGGCAGCAAGGTTCTGATTCTTATGTTGAAGAATGCCTGTGATAGGCTAGTACCAGTTTTATTCGGGGTGCTACTATGATTAAATAAAGCCATGAACTGATCTTTATTTTTAAGAAATAATGTCTTTACAGTCTTCACGGCTGATTCAGCTTTTCTATTTGATCTGGGATAGTGGGGACTGCACGTCAAATGGTTGAAACTCCAATCATAGGCAAATTTCGCGAAGCTGTCCGAAGATAGCTGAGGTCCATTGTCAGAGACCACTGTGGATAGGATGACAAATCTAGCGAAATGGGCTTGAAGTTTTCTTATGACAGTTTCTGAACTAGTGTTCTCTAGAAGATCAACTTCTCAGAAGTTACTGTAGTATTCCACACACACAAGGATAGTCTTTGCCATAAATTGTGAATAGATCAACACCAACCTTTTCTCGGGGCTTTTGGGAACTCGGTACGTGACGTTTTGGCGCCGCCGTTTTGGCGACGGGGACGTTTTGGCGCGAGATATAATTTGACGATAACTTAATAAGCACGTAGCGTTTATAACATATTTATAGCGCATTTATTTCCCTCTACCATAAGATTGTATGTATAGTATGAATTCTAACCAGCGAATTGTTTTTTTTTTTATAAATATAAAGGTTTTGCTTATTTCATGAATTTAGGCCTATAACAAGTCAGATTCCTGAATGGTAATGACATGCTATTCCCTCCCCTTTATTTATATCAGAGTTCTGCTAATCACACTGGATGGCATTTTTGGATTTCTTTCCAAAAGACATTTTTAGCGGCCCCTGAAAGGGGAAAAGACGCTATTAGTTTTGTGTGAAATGCCTGTCCGTCTGTCCGTCCGTCCCATTTAGATCTCGTAAACTAGAAAAGATATTGAAAATCCGACATCACACTATTTTAGATCATTCAAAGTTCTGATGCAACGGCTACTTTTTATTTTCCTGAAAGCGAAAAATCTAATTTTAAAATCAGTTATGCAAGCAGTTTTTTAAAGAAAACCACACACACACACACACACACATATATATATATATATATATATATATATATATATATATATATATATATATTAGAAAAATAAGCTTGCTGTGTAGAATGTCTTTTAATTCATATATACACTGTATTACGATTTTTTAAAATAGATGTTGTCTTTTTATATCACAATATCCCCACAAATATACAGTTGTACTTAATGTGCAGTATTTTACTTCTTACACTCGTGCATAATGTTCCGGAAGTGTGAAACTATCTTACTAGTTGTTACCCGCGGTCCGTAATTTGCCCACCCCTGCTTATAGATGTTAAATTTTTATATTTTGTATGACATTCTATTCTATTCTTATTTATTAATGTGCAATTCTTTTTGCCATGTAAATAAAAATAAATATATGAAACATTGTAAATTTCATACATTTTACAAATATTATTTGATGGATTAGAGGATAAAATAACCAGGGGATGAAGTGACCAGGGGATGAAGTGACCAAAGATAAAATGACCTGGGGTGAAATGACCGGGAACCTTATTAAATATTTTGGGTTTTGGCACATCGGCACAATTTAGGCCATTTCATGCCCATAATACCTAAAGGGTTACTTTCCCTTAAGGAAAGGATAAGACAGATTATGTAAAAGTCATCTGTTTCTGTGGCCTACGTTTAACGAGGGTGTCATGTGGCCAGCATAACGACCAACCGCCTTTACGTTTCCCCAACTAATGTCAGGTACCCATTAGAGCTGAGTGGACTCAGAAGCTAATTAAAAATCCCAGTCTTCACCAGGTTTCGCTCAGCTACCGCGCCTCCTCCCCTTAATAGCTCAAGAGCTAAATGTTACAAAGCTATGTTATTAAAAATAAGCTCCATTCATAGCACAAATATTAAAAATTGTAAAAATGTAGATAATTGAATATAACTCTGTTGTAAATATGTCTATATTCCGGCCATCACGAACAATATAAAGCCATGGAACAAATTAACGGGTGTAACCGGTGTGTACTGATGGCTAGTTCTATTTTAAAAGTACATAAGCGCACTCTCCATCTTGTCCACGTATCTTGTAGCATGTATAACTCATAGAATAAGAATACAAAAGTTTCTGTGGCCAATCTGGAAGAAACTTGCCCTGAATATGAAGAAGGGGAGGGGGGTGCTATATCTTAAAGTTTCTGATTGGGCAAATCGAGGGCGTATTTAAGAGGCACATCAACTCGACCAGCTTTTGGATTCTAACGATGATCATTTCATTGCTTTATTTTCATGTTAATTTAATTTTACATGACAAAAATGCGGCTTTGATTTGATTTCCAAACATTTTAATGTTACGAATGATTCAAACGGCATAGATACCTTATATACAAAAATTAACAAAAAGCATAATGAAAACCGGAAAATCAAACGAACAAACATAGACAGCTGCATGGGTGAACGACTGTATAGACAATGTACCGAGTCGTTGTCAATAATAAAAGTATACAATCTGGCAATCACTATCTATTTAAAAATTGATTACAGAATAAAAGGTAGTAAAAAACAACAACCACAACGTATATAATAGATCTAGATTAGAAAGACTTATAGACTAGCATTATAATCCGCTAGAAATATATTTTACTTTTTAGATATAGAGCTAGATCTAGTAATACTGTGGATTGTGGCACGTTATTTTGTTTGTAAATACGACAGATCTATTTCCATTAAGGTCAGAGGTTTTTAACTTTTAGCAGTTGGTCTTCGATACTATGATTCCAGTGTGTGAAGTGGACGGTGATATCATTCACGGGGATCGTTGAGGCGAATTAGATTTTATTGGGTGACTTCTGTTGTTCCCACGTTAATAGTTAAACCAAAAGAGGCAGCAGCGGACGCTAATTCGTTGACCACGAAATGGAGATCATGTTCATTGTGAGCTAATAGGACGCAATCATCGGCATAGAGAAGCTCTGAAGCTCTGTTATGACCATTTCCTTCGTTGCAGTATGGGACAGTAGAAGTAGAAGATAAATCTCGAAGTTTAGGTGTAACAATGCACTTCTTCCAACATAGCGAACAAGTCTGTTAACCTCTTAGTTTCAACAAGTCTGTTAGCCTCTTAGTTTCAACAAGTCTATTAGCCTCTCAGTTTCAACAAGTCTGTTAGCCTCTTAGTTTCAACAAGTCTGTTAGCCTCTTAGTTTCAACAAGTCTATTAGCCTCTCAGTTTCAACAAGTCTGTTAGCCTCTCAGTTTCAACAAGTCTGTTAGCCTCTCAGTTTCAACAAGTCTGTTAGCCTCTTAGTTTCAACAAGTCTATTAGCCTCTCAGTTTCAACAAGTCTGTTAGCCTCTTAGTTTCAACAAGTCTATTAGCCTCTCAGTTTCAACAAGTCTGTTAGCCTCTTAGTCTCAACAAGTCTATTAGCCTCTCAGTTTCAACAAGTCTATTAGCCTCTTAGTTTCAACAAGTCTATTAGCCTCTCAGTTTCAACAAGTCTGTTAGCCTCTTAGTTTCAACAAGTCTATTAGCCTCTCAGTTTCAACAAGTCTGTTAGCCTCTTAGTTTCAACAAGTCTGTTAGCCTCTTAGTTTCAACAAGTCTGTTAGCCTCTTAGTTTTAACAAGTCTGTTAGCCTCTTAGTTTCAACAAGTCTGTTAGCCTCTTAGTTTCAACAAGTCTGTTAGCCTCTCAGTTTCAACAAGTCTGTTAGCCTCTTAGTTTTAACAAGTCTGTTAGCCTCTCAGTTTCAACAAGTCTGTTAGCCTCTTAGTTTCAACAAGTCTGTTAGCCTTTCAGTTTCAACAAGTCTATTAGCCTCTTAGTTTCAACAAGTCTGTTAGCCTCTTAGTTTCAACAAATCTGTTAGCCTCTTTGTTTCAACAAGTCTGTTAGCCTCTTAGTTTCAACAAGTCTGTTAGCCTCTCAGATTCAACAAGTCTGTTAGCCTCTCAGTTTCAACAAGTCTGTTAGCTTCTTAGTTTCAACAAGTCCGTTAGCCTTTCAGTTTCAACAAGTCTGTTAGCCTCTTAGTTTCAACAAGTCTGTTAGCCTCTTAGTTTCAACAAGTCTGTTAGCCTCTTAGTTTCAACAAGTCTGTTAGGCTCTTAGTTTCAACAAGTCTGTTAGCCTCTTAGTTTCAACAAGTCTGTTAGCCTCTTAGTTTCAACAAGTCTGTTAACCTCTTAGTTTCAACAAGTCTGTTAGCCTTTCAGTTTCAACAAGTCTGTTAGCCTTTCAGTTTCAACAAGTCTGTTAGCCTTTCAGTTTCAACAAGTCTGTTAGCCTCTCAGTTTCAACAAGTCTGTTAGCCTCTCAGTTTCAACAAGTCTGTTAGCCTCTTAGTTTCAACAAGTCTATTAGCCTCTCAGTTTCAACAAGTCTGTTAGCCTCTTAGTTTCAACAAGTCTGTTAGCCTCTCAGTTTCAACAAGTCTGTTAGCCTCTCAGTTTCAACAAGTCACCTAAAAATCTGGTTCAAAACTCCGGTCTTCACTGAGATTCGAATACAGGACCCCAGGTTCGAAAGCAAAGCTAACCACTCAACCACCGCCCCCATATCTGGCGTAACTGTATCTATTAGATTGGATTAGTCATGTTATTAAATTTGTAATAGATATAGACTAACTATAATAAATCTGTGCAATTACAAATATTTTTACCAAATGTTTTTGTTTGCACAATTTCATGATTTTAGCTTTCTTAATACGCTAGGATCCTAAAACATGTCTAGACCTGTTGGAAAGGGGTGGGGGGGGGGAGAATCAATCTGGGTGAACTCTTTTCGAACTCGTAGGCTTAAGCCTCCTAAAGCTTATGTGCCTGAGAAACGTAAAGGTTTTATAGCTATCTATTGTTTTATATTTTTCTCTCTATAGCTCTTATACAGGGACTAATTAAACTTATACCAACACATCAGTCATGTAAATTTTTTTCCCTTGTTTGGTAAATTAAAAAAAAAAATTCTTGTTTTGTTAGATAAAATAAATAATTCTCGAAATTTCCTTGGATACCGAGATTGTGTGTGGAAGAAATAACAGACAGAGTGAATTGATATAAGCTTGTAAGAAAGATGAAATGCTAGCTGCTAGAGTATAACTTACACAGTCCATGAAACTGGTAACTTTGAAAAACACCTGCACACACACATAGATCAGTCCAGCGGGCAACACGTTGGCCGGTATGACGTCTTTCTCTTCGTCCTGGTTTGTTATAGAGGATTGGGACGATTCCAGAATACGTGCAGGTATACTGTAGCATAAGGAAGGAAGAATGGAAATATCTAATGGCTTGTGCTTCCTCTGCAATGGTCTAAGAGTATTACATAACATTCACCCATTATACCACTATTAATTAAGATCTGAACGAAGTGGTCGTCTTCTTTCCATTAGAACTAAAAATTGAAAGATTTAAAAACTCCTTCATCCCACTGTCGGTCAGAGTGTTACAAGATCATCTGTCATCATCGAGAAGTTCACAAAAGTCTCATTCATAAAGCGCTGGTTATGAATGTGTACGTGTTTCGTGTTTGAATGTTGTTCTTATCTGCATCTATAATGTTATTGTTACAGTAGTTACGCTGAGGTTGTCAATTGTAGTCAAAACTGAATTTCCTTTTAATTGGAGCAATACACATTATCTTATCTTATCTTATAAGCGCTGCTAAACATTTTGAATCATGTATTTAAGGTCTATGATTTAAAACTATTTTAAATGTATTTTCAGATTATCTAAAATACAATTTGACTACTCTGCGTTTACAGGATGGGCATCTATAATCACCAGCTGCTATTGCACATTCATTTCTAATTACTTCTGTTATGTATGCCATCTGCAATCCTAGATCCTTTCTTTATGCTCGCTGTCCATGTAAATCTATCCAATGTCTTTTTTCCCAACTGTTAATTTTGATTTTGAAGAGCTTTATGTTTGCGTTTGCCTACTAAAGTATACCTTATATGTGGAGGATACAGACTTTCTTTTGGAATTCTGAGAGTTTAAGCAAGCCAGCCAAAGCGTCTGCTGCTAACAACGAGGATGTCCCGGCACCCTGCTTTTTGCAAGAATTCCTTATTTTATCCTGGCACCTTTTGTTTTAAAGATCCAACTTAAGCATCGGATGTGAACACATTTGTTTTTGACTGAGTAGGTTGTCCTTCAAATTCGCGTTTTTTAAGGGTTCTAAATCGTGAATATTAATGGAAAATTTTATTAAATCGTGAGATTCCATTCAAATTTTCTAAAAATGCTTCTATTTATGAAGCTGTTAGCAAAGAAGCGTGCACAAATCTTCATTTTTTAGTTTTTAAATCATTATCCTCTGATCAGTGTTAAATGTATGTAAAATGTTTTAAATGTTTCGTATGTTCCTTCAGAGTTGAAGAAAAATGTTTGTCCTAGTCTGAATCTCCAGCAGGACGACGAGGGATTGCAGCTGGCAGGGTACTCTCTTGTTTCATAATATTATTTTGCCATTTTTCTGGTCTTTAAATTAAATATGCAATTAGTAAAACTACAAACATGCCTTTTGAAACTTGATAAGCTAACACATCATATTGTGATATTCATAGCAACAGTTGCATCAGTCAGATAGTGCAAATCGAGGAAGCTAAAAACTCTAGGCTCCCTTTTACTGGCCGGATGGGACAGAGCGTTCTGTCTGGTCAAGGTCCACTCATGTCCATGATTTGTACACTGCTATGTTCAGTGCGTCCAACACGTAGTCCAACACACTTGAGACACCGCAATAGTTTTCTATTCTTACCAGACTAGCCGTGCAAGACTTGCCAGTTTTGAAACGCCCCGTTGAAGAATGATGCTTGGATTGTTGACAAGATTGTGGGAGTTCTTAAACAAGCCTGCACAGTGCGCTCGCAGCCCTGAGACACTTCCATTAGGGTTTTGTTTTGCTACCCGTTTAGTGTAGACGTTGGCTTCTCCGACAGTTTCCATCCTGGTGCCGTTGTGAGGCAGGATAGCTTGCTCGGAGGTATTAAAAGCTACTGCGGCTTATATAAATTACATTTGATACATTAAACACTTGTTCTTTAGATCCCCAATTAACCAGTAGGTCACATTCTCTAATGAACCTGTAGGTAACATCCTCTATTGAACCAGTAGGTCACATCCTCTGATGAACCAGTAGGTCACATCCTCTAATGAACCAGTAGGTCACATACTCTGATGAACCAGTAGGTCACATCCTCTGATCAACCTGTAGGTCACATCCACTGATGAATCAGTAGGTCTAATCCTAATGAACAATTAGGTCACATCATCTAATGAACAATTAGGTAACATCCTCTACTGAACCAGTAGGTCACATCCTCTAATGAACAATTAGGTCACATCCTCTACTGAACTAGTTGGTCACATTCTCTAATGAACATTTAGGTCACATCCTCTACTGAACCAGTAGGTCACATCCTCTATCGCATCAACAAGTAGTTACTTCATTCTTCTCATGAACCAGTTGGTCTTTAATTTACCAGTACAAGTAGGTCTTATAAAGTAAGTCTTAAAAAGGTAGGTATTAGACAGCTAGGTCTTATACAGGTAGGTCTTATACATGTAGGTCTTATACAAGTAGGTCTTATGCAGGTCGGTCTCATACAGGTAGGTCTTATACAAGGTAGGTCTTATACAAGTGGCTCTTATAAAAGTAGGTCTTACTAACATCAGCTAGTAAGTAGTACATGTAACTTTCATATTCGTTCTATTAATATCAACATTTTGCAGTGACTTTCTCTTGACTTCAAAAAGATCAACAAGAAACGTATTGACAAAAAACACATTACACGAACGCAAACTTAAAAATTAGATAAACATACTTACTCTATCATAAACATACTTACTCTATCATAAACATACTTACTCTATCATAAACATACTTACTCTATCATAAACATAATTACTCTATCAGAAACATACTTACTCTATCAGAAACATACTTACTCTATCATAAACATACTTACTCTATCATAAACATACTTAATCTATCATAAACATACTTACTCTATCATAAACATACTTACTCTATCAGAAACAAATCCTTCTCTAGCATGCAATTTTGGGGATTATTTATAATGTTCTTTGATAGTGTGAAATAGCGCCATTCAATAGTCGGAATTTCATTACAGTCATCTTTGATGGTAAAACGTACTTCAAATGTGTTGAACTTCTGAATAATCGATTAAAAAAAATAATTTTTGGAGTGCCATTGACATAGTGAATACATTGGGCCAAGGGTATAAGTGTTAGTAGACCTTAAATACAACTTTGATGGAAACTGCCTATTTTTTTAATACCCCAAATGCTACAGAAATAAATAGTCCATTGAACTTGCAGATTGATTTTAAATCAATCGAACTCTATAAACAATTGTTATTAGCACCCTGGAAAATACTCTCCTTGTCTTCGGTTCTTTAATTTGATTGAATAGGCGCAATGGAGAAGATATACTTAATCTGTTTCAAGAGAAAAGCATTGTGCCAAGGAATTAGTCTATCTACATACGTACGTAGGGTGAGGGATATGGACATTGGCTTCAAACTTCGGATGGCTAGTGAAATTTGATTTTCAAAATGAATGCATTTAAATCTGGTCAAAGCTCGCCTCTGATCTGAAACTGTCAGAAAAAAGGCCGCACGGGCTTTCTATTAAAAGTATACGACGACGTTCCTAAGATTCAGTTATCATGACGAAATCTTGAAAACGCACTATAGGTCTTTAAAAAGTCAATGATGGGGTTTAGTGTGTCCAGCTTAGTTTTAATTAGCACGTGAAGACACTAGACTTAAGAAGGAACATGACTGAGGACAATAGACTTAAGAAGGAACATGACTGCAATGTTAATAAGGGAGTTCTTCTTACCCCTTGATCATAGGGCACTGCATGTCTCATGTCATCGCTTCTGTTAACTAATGTAATGTTCTCTAAACATTTGGACACGAGGGGGTCGGAACGTGATTCAAATTGTAGGGATAACTCTGTGTATTCTTTAATCTCCGGTATTGCCGTTACTAATACGTCTCCTTCTCTTAAGATACGTATAAAGATTTCAATGTAAAAATGGTAATCAACATTTTTCTGAAAAAAAACACAACAAAAAACAAAAGAAAAAATGTTAGAATCTATTAGTAATAATATTTTGTGGCAATGTAGTTCAAATTATTATAAACCTACAAATGTTAGTTTCATTTCCCTTCAACTGGACATAAGTTGATTTAGGAAGCTATTCTACTACGGTAGGTGGTGTAATAAACAGCATATGTAAAGAGTATACTAGTACATGTTTACCCTAAAAAAAAAAAAACCAACAATTTCGGTTGTTAATGTCTTACGTTGCTGTTTGTTTTCCCAAGAGTCGATGACGCCATGCAATGTAATGCCGATGGACTAAGAAACGCAAACAGATTACTTTCTGGATTAGTTGTACTATAAACTTAGGTAGTCGAAGCTTCACGTAGACATATATAGCTGTCTGATTGTGCCGTTTGCACGCTGGAGTGTCGTTTCAACTTATCAATGGTCCCGGGTTCAAAACCTACCTACTCCCATTCCCCGTCGTCCCGTGGGAGACTTGGACTAGGAAGTAAATTATCTTCAACTCTGAAGGAACATCCGAACCATGTCAAACATGTACAAACATGAAAATTCGGTTCAAAATGTATTATCTTATTTATAAATTATGAAAATATTTTTAATTTAACATGAAATGCCCCAAGTTGCTACTAAGTAACAGTTCAATTTCACACATTGGATTATTCCTTCAAATGGTTGTCAATGTTTTGATTTCCTCATTGCATAAACTACGTATTTGGTTTTATTAAGTTCTTGTATTTAAAGTAGTAATAGCATGTATGGGGAACTTACTATAATAGATACTATGACAATCGTAAACAAAACAAGATTACAAAGAGAGTTATCACACAAACTCAGAGGAAGCCCCCGTCGGAGTGGTTCTCCTTGTCGGAGCAGAGTATGAACCGTGCCAGGTCGTGCAGTTTGCGTGCAGGACTGTCGTTCGGATTTATCGATGGTCCCTGGTTCAAACCCTGCCCGCTCCCATCGCCCGTCGTTTGGACTAGGAAGTAAACTATCTTCAACTCTGAAGGAACATCTGAAACATGTAAAACAAACAAACAAACAACCCGGGACCGTCGAGATAATCAGTTCAGCACGCTAACCGCACGACCAGGCAACTGGTTACAAACTAATAGCCTATTATTGATAAAGAGATATATTACACATTACGGCATGACATCTACCGGATATGTACAATATGTTAGATGTGCGATTTTAGATAATCTTTCAGTATTGATTTGTAATTGAAAAAAAAAAAGAAGAACGTATATCGCTCTTGTACTTCGATGTCTCAGCAGTTATCAACAGAGCTATTGGTATTTTCATTTAAACGAAACTAGAATAAGGATGTAGATCTACATAAACTTAATTTATGATTCAGCACTCTTAAGATCTATATCTACTAGATCTAGAGCTATAATATAAATTTGGAATAATTTGTAATTTAAATTAGATTTATGCAAAATAAAATCCTAGATAATCTATCAATAGACTGAATGCAACATTAACTTTAAAAATAGTAGATTAGTTTTTGTATATTATAACATTGCAATATTCAATATTGATCTAGACGTTTGGAAATCCAAATCTACACCTTCAGTCTAGAAATTGAAATTCTATATCTTGATCTAGTCTATATCAGTCTAAATTAGACTTAGAAAGTAGGCCCTAGAGATCTAGACTTTACAACGACTTTAATTAGAAAATAAATCCAGATCTAGTTTTTAAAAAAAAATCTAGATATACTGTAAAAAAACAATTAGATCTACTTTAAAATATCTAGATTAGATCTAAATCTAGCTATCATGCCTTTTTAAAATATGAGTCTAGATAACGAGTTTTAATAGAACAATACTATACCGAGTTGTTTTAGCATTTCATTTGAAGAATTCAATTCATAAGACGTCAATGGAAAAAAAATCCACTACGTCACACAGCCTAGCTAGACTAAAAATCTTTCATCAATACGAGCAAGATGTCGAGGGATCATAGACATTGGTGCACCGAGGTTGTTGTTGTTGTCGGTTACACATAGAGCTATTTCGATTGTAATAATTACAACTGTATTGTTTGTTACTACTCTGTTGTCTGCTAGGGATACATACGTATATGCATTATGTAATAATAACCAAAATTGCTTTTCAAAAAAAAATTTGTAATAATGATTGGCTCTTGTATCATATATTGTTATTTCTTTCTTGTGAAGTATTACTTGAAGATTTTAATAAACACTTAATAAAACAAGGTTACAAAAGACAGTTTGTGTGGAAACACAAACTCAAAATCGGCCCCAAAGTGGTCCACTCAGGCAGGCTTCAATATTTTCAGAAAGAACATTCGAATGAAATTATATCAAAGACAAATGAGAGATAAGAATGGAGAAAGAAGGTTAACATATCTTGTGTAGCGGATCAAAGGATAGGTGAAAGTGAATGTAAAGTTAGTTGTGAACCTGGCCTAACTAGTTCCCCTTTCAGACCTTGTAGTCTATAGGGCAGATGATGTAAAGTTCATCTGTTTTTGTGGCCTACGGTTAATGAGGGTGTCATGTATCCAGCACAACGACCAACCGTCTTTACTTTTCCACAACTAATGTCAGGTACCCCTTAGAGCTGAGTGGACTTAGAGGCGCCCAAGGATTCCAAAGTTAAAAATCCCCGTCTTCACCAGGATTTGAGCCCGGACCCTTGGTTCGGAAGCCAAGCGCTTTGCCGCTCAGCCACCGCACCTCCCCTGGCCTAACTGATGTCTTATAATTGATCTAATTTTTTGAAAATGCTCAATTTCTAATTATTGTCATATCGTGTATACCACTTAAAAAAATTAGGAAAATGAAACTTATAAGATTACTATTCGTTTTAAATTAGGTCTAACTTATAATGCATATTAATTAGCTTTTTCTCTTTAAAAAAATACTTGCATAACTGATTTTAAAAATTAGACTTTTCGCTTTTAGAAAAAAAAAAGTAGCCGTTGCATCAGAACTTTGAATGGTCTCAAATATTGTGATGTTCGATTTTCAATATCTTTTCTAGTTTACGAGATCTAAACGGGACGGACGGGCAGACGGACAGACATTTCACACAAAACTAATATCGTCTTTCCCCTATCGGGGGCCGCTAAAAATGATAACAGGTAAATCGCCAAAATATACATTTTATTCAGGATTGGTAACGGAGTTTATCATTTAATCTGCTATTAAATTGTCACAAAGTGACTTATGACTAATTGACAAAGTCAAAAGCCAAGCAATTATATTGCTGTAACTATTGCACCAATATTTATTGTGCACACCCATGAGCGGACTGGGTGTCAAAATCGGCCTGGGCATTTCGATACAATCCGGCCCACAAATAGTATGCCACATTCTGAGCGTCCAATCATACCTGTCCTCAAAAGAATTGTGTAAAGTTTAATAATGTATCGAAAGTAGTTAATAAAGTATATGAATTATTTATTAGATGATTTTAAAAGTATATAAAAGCGCTATTACTAAATGAATAAAGTATAACACTTGGAATGGGGAATCACTGATGGGAAACAATGTATGCTACCATATAGTCAGAAAAACGACGTGAACGATACTTTAACTTCATGTATAATTAAAGAAGTCTTACATTTTTAAACTTCAATGAAAAAAAATTGTGTCACACATCACAGGTTTATTGTACGATAGAATCACGAAAAGTGGTCCGAATGAATGTATCGTTTGATTAGGGGGAAAAAAATGTGTGTTAAAACTATCACAGTAGAAAATGAAAAGAAAACTTCATGGCAGACATTTCTCACGTTTAAATTGGTGATGAAATGTTCATTGCCCTGGAATCGTTTTGCTTGTTGGTGGAGGTCTACTCTACATGGCACAAATTCCTGCACCACATCAGGTTTACCTGATAACTGAAGGCAAACAAATCACGCATTTAGTATCTTCAAATAAAATAAATGAATAGTCAATAGAAATGTAATATAGAATATCTAGTCCAATAACATCAGTTCAGATTTGTCTTTATATTTACTAAATTAGAGTTCCGAAAACCCGTAGCTCTGACATCCCATGGCAGGGGGAGACAAACTACATCACACAGCAAGGGACTAAGAATGTTGAAATTATTTTGATGGAAAAGGTACGTCGTCAAAAGACTTAACTGATGCTATCCTAATTAACGTTACCATCGTTGATTTGACCCCATTTAAATGATTTAATTGAATTAATATTTGGCTTTACAAACTTGAATTTGTGTTCTATAAAAAGAGCTTGCATTCTCCTATAAGTCTATACCAATAATAACGTTTTCTGATTACCAACAAAAATATTATTGAAGTTTAAAAATAACTGGGTAAAAAATGAAAAAATGTCAGAAGGTGGAAAATAATGATGGAGATAAAGAGTTAATGTTCCTTCGTCCTGATCCACCAGTCCAACGTAGAAGAGAGGAAGACGAGCATGAGGTGCTGGTTGTGCTATGAAATTAGAGCCGTATCTTTCTAAACATAGACTTGACAAAGAACACTCATTCTGGACACTTTCTTGACATTTACTGACTAAATGTGCAGTTGAGTGTCACATCAGCCCTTTAGCAATTTGCTTGTAGTACGATAGTACGATAACATTACACTATTTTCTATTTAGTACTGACTTATAAAATAGGTGTAACTCCACGTAAAAAGAATTTATCCTTTAATAAACTTATAAAGGTCTGCAAAATTAAGTCTGTAAATGGTGTCAAATTAAGGGCTCCATTTATGCAGTTTAAAAAAAAGTTTCGATATCAAGAATATCAGAAGCTATGAATTAACAAGCAATAAAAACAAAATTACTTTAAAAAAAAAAACAAAAGCTTATCTAAAGGAAAGAACCTCTTATTACTGGCATTTATTTGAAAATGACAAGGTTTAGCGCCCCAAATTAATTAGTACTGATTGATTAACTAATTCGTTGATTTTTGCATTGATTCGTGTATTGTCGTGGACTGTGAATAGTTCTACACATTTTCAACTTGATCCGAGAAAGGGAAATGAAGAAATAAACATTTAAATTTTTGTTTTTACCAAACGAATGCAGGGTGCTCATAAAAGCTTAGAGATACGAATGGTCTTAAAACAGAGAGAACTGGTGCATGCGGGGGTCTCGCTCTGTACGGAGACAGACCCTACAGAACACTGCCAGATACATGGACCGTGCTGTAGGGATTAATCTCAGTACGTGCCTTTGTGCATGAAGGCTCACAAATGTGGTCTTTAGGGCAGATGATGTAAGGGTCATCTTAAATATTGTTAAATTAGATTCAAACTATCTACTTTTAAGACAAAAGTAAACATTTTTTTAGAATGCAAGTATCTAATATCTTCTTCTTCTTCTTCTAGCCAGCTTTTTTGCTGCTTAGCTGTCAGCTCTTTTGCAGACTGTGCCAAGGAAAAATAGTGTACTTTCTTCTGTTGTTCAGCACTGCCATACATAGTGTTGTTTATGTTGGGCTGTAGTGGTAGTGGGGTCTGCCTAAGGTGGATTAAGAAGGGGCATTTAAAGAGGATATGGTTTACGGTTTCATAAGGGTAGGCGCAAAGGGGAGAGTTGTGTGGGATTTATTTTATTGAGATGGTAATTTAACAGAGGTGTGTGTCCTGTCCTTAGTTGGAAGATCTTAGATCACGAGGAAACTAAAGGTACTGTCAAATTCAATGGAGCCCAATCAGCATCTTTTGAGGTTTGCAGTGGTGTTAATCAGGGATGTGTGCTCGCACCTACTCTGTTTGGCATATTCTTCTCCTGTCTACTGCATTATGCGTACAACGACATAAACGAAGGTGTGTTTCTCCAGACAAGATCCTCTGGAAAACTATTTAATGTATCAAGGCTGCGGGCAAAAACCAAGGTTAGGAAGCTACTCGTCAGAGAATTCCTGTATGCTGATGATGCAGCTATTGTGTATCTGTTTCTGATATTCAGCTACAGTCACTGGTTGACAAACTATCTGCTGCTTGCCAGAAGTTCGGCTTAAACATCAGTCAAAGCAAGACTAAGATACTTGTCCAAAACACAAACACTGCACCTCAAGTAAGCATTAATGGCCAACCACTAGAAATTATTGATCACTTTTGTTACCTTGGCTCCATCATATCCAACAACACTCTACTTGATAAATACATAAACAACAGGATAGCCAAGGCAATGGCCACCATGTCACGGTTCCAGAAAAGAGTCTGGGACAACATATTGCTGACTAGCAGTACTAAAGCCCTAGTCTACCGGACCTGTGTGTTGAGCACCTTGCTGTACGGAAGTGAAACATGGTCAACCTACTCATGGCAGGAAAAAAAGCTGAATGTCTTCCACCTCCGATGCCTAAGGCGGATCTTTAAAATAAGGTGGCAAGATAAGATAACTAATGAGGAAGTGCTACAAAGAGCAGGGTGCCAGGACATCCGCTCTGTTATCAGCAGCAGACGCCTTGGCTGGCTTGGCCACGTTCGTAGAATGGCAGTATGTCGACTTCCACAGGACATCCTGTATGGCGATCTAATAAAAGGCAGAAGAGCCGCTGGTCGCCCACTTTTACGTCATACGGATGTATGCAAACGCGACATGAAGCTCTTCAAAATCGACACTGGGAACTTGGAAGAGGTGGCACTGGACAGATCCACATGGAGAGAGAGCATAAAGGAAGGGTCACAGATTGCAGATGTCATACACAATAGAAGCAGAAAGAAGGGTGAAAATGCAACGGCGCCTGGTGATTATATATGCCCAACCTGCGATCGCAGCTGTGTATCAAGGATTGGCCTCATAGTCACATAAGAAGTTGCAAAGGGAAAAGATCGTCTCTCGAGACGTAAAATGCCACAGAGTCTACACATAGACGCATCTTTCCGGTTGTTTCCTTTTGTTTCACTAGGACTGCTGGAGCTGAGTATGGAGATTTAAATGTATCTATTATTCCCATTTTTAAAAGCGTTTCAATTTCCCATTTCAGTATCTCTTCATGGTGTAAGGAAACTGGATATGGTTTGGCTCTTGTGGGCTTCGTATCAGTCAGTTGGATAGTGTGTTTTATGGCAGTCGTTCTACTCGGTTGGTCTGTGAATATTGGCGCCCATTGAGCTAGCAGTTTATCAATATCTTGCTTAACTGGATACTGGAGGTGTGATGTGTCAATATCCTTCACAGTTTCACAGCTTTCAATAACTGAGCATGGTAATTCATCTATTTCCTCTATTGGTTCTTTCATCATTACTCTATGACTGTCTTGGGTGTCTTGCTTAGCGTTTGTTGAAAGAGTAAATGGTCTGGACATGTACTGCTTTAGCATATTGATGTGAAATACTTTATCTCGGCCTCTGATGTTTATGCTGTAGTCGACCTTCGAAATCATCTTTTGTGACTTGGAATGGGCCCTGCCATTTTAAAAATAGCTGTCAGGCAGCAGAACCATGACATTATCACCAACTTGTAGAGTTCTCAACTTTCGTTCCTGATTTACCTTTCTCAATAGTTCTGGTTTCTCTTTGTTTGCTTGCTTTTGGACAGTTTCGCATGCTTCAATTATATTTTGTCTTGTCTTGATGACAAGATCGTATCCTGTCAGTACGTCGTGTTCTATGTTCCTATTAACTAGAAAGTCTCTGCATAGTGACATGGGTCCTCTAACAGGTGGGCCATAGAGCATCTCGAATGGTGAGAAGCCCGTTGTTGTGTGTGGTACTTCTCTGTTTGCAAACAGTATGGGGTTGATCAGCTTGTCCCAGTCTGTTGGGTTGTCCTATGCTACTTTGTTCAGCATTATTTTCAGAGTTAGTTCAGGCGTTCGCACATTACATCTCTTTGAGGGTGGGCTCGAGAAGCAAATTGTTGTTCAATATTCAATATTTAATAGTTTTGCAAAACTGCGCGAATTCATTTGATTTGAACTGAGTGTTTGATCGCTCAGTATTATACGAGGGTAACCTGTTCTTGAAAACATTGTTGTTAGTGCGTCTTCCACATCTTTGGAAGAAATTCTTTTCAATGGCATTGCTTCTGGAAACCGTGTACACATGTCTACAACAGTCAGTATGTAGCGATGGCCTCTACCGGATATTACTGGCATGGGTCCAATAATATCTACAGCTATCTTCTTAAATAGCATTTTACTTAAGTCTGTTGTTTGTATTGGAGTTTACATATATGTT
This sequence comes from Biomphalaria glabrata, assembly GCF_947242115.1. Taxonomy (NCBI): domain Eukaryota; kingdom Metazoa; phylum Mollusca; class Gastropoda; family Planorbidae; genus Biomphalaria; species Biomphalaria glabrata. Next base: position 15,893,577 of record NC_074728.1, read on the forward strand.
CCTTTTTGCTTCCTGCATTTGGCAAATATGGCAAGATTTTATATAAGCCTTGACTTCTTGCGTAATTCTAGGCCAAAACATTCATTCAAGTTTCCATTCAATGTTCTCTTTACTCCCATATGTCCGGCAAACGGTGGTGTCATGTGCAAGCTTTAAAATTGTTGCTCTATATTTCTTTAGAATTAGCAATTGTTGTGTCTTTTCAGATGAATTTCTCTCACATAGACACCGTCTTCGCCTATCATGATTAACCCTCGTCTTGGTGGAGCTTCACTATCTATGAGTTTTATTAGATCTGGATTCTTTTGCTGTTCACTGACAAATTGTTCTGTTTTAATCTGTAGTGGGTCTTGACTTTCTGTGGAGATTTCATTCGGGTTGTTCACTTGATTATGGCTTCTTATATCGCTATTTTCTGTTTCTGTATTTTCATTTTCATTGTTATAAGGAACTTGTATCTTATCGTTTGTATTTAGCACTTCTTCTGCTTTCTTCTGAGCTCTTGTAGTAACCATGGAACATTTCTGTGTGTATTTTTCTTTCCACTTGTTCAATTCTTCTACTGTGCAATGTTTAGAGCCTTTGATACAGCCAATGATAAGGCCAATGTTGTCAGGTTTATTATCAAGTACTAAAGCCTCATGCCAACCACTGATGAACGGTGTGTGTATGTTGATATATGCTACCAGATGTGTAGTTACTTGGCCAGTGTAACCAACACAGTCTTCTTCCGGTGTACTCTTGTGGGTTGACATATTATTTTGTGACTAGCATTGCGGTTGCGCCTGTATCGTACAGTACGTTGGTCATCTGTTCTCCCACGAAGCCTGGGTATACCTGCAGCTTATTAACGTGTTTGGCAGCAAACGCTCTATCTGTAGGTCTGTTGTTCCAATCTCTATTGCGTCGGTTGTCGTAGCAAGTCTCTGTTGTGTGGTTTGTTCTACCACAAATTTGACATTGGAAACGAACTCTTTGCTGGTTACGTTGGTATTCTCGTTCCCAGTAGGTATATGTTGGGTTCTCTTCTTCATCTTTTCCCCTTCCATATGTATATATTGGGCTCTTTACTATGTCCTTCTTATATGTATACGTTGGGCTCTTATCTGCATTCTCTCTTCGATATCTATATGTTGGTTTCTTCACACTGACTTTTCTTTGTTTATTTCCCTTTTCCATAATTTTGAAAACGTGGAGATTGTTGTTTTTGTTTAATTTGGATCAAGTCAGCACTGGATATTTCTCTGTAGTCCAAATTAAGGGTGTCGTGAATTTGCTTATTTGGATTGTCGCCCCTTAGTGTTTGTTTACATTTGTTAACCTGTGTTGTGAACTCTACTATGTATGTAGTTGTTTGTCATTCAGTGAAATAAAGCTTGGAATGTAACATGGTATTGTTATTATTAAGTACAACAAAGAGGTCATCTGTGTAAAGTGCCTTATTGACCGAAATGAGGTCCGGAGGTCATTCATGAAGATTAGAAAGAGTGTGCAGCTAAGGGCTGAACCTTGTTGTAGGCCTTCTTACCAACGTTTTTTTTACTAGAGATGGCACCTTCGAATCGAGTTTGTATGGTTCTGTTTTTTAGAAAAGCCCTGATCAAGCTATACATTCTTCCATGGATGCCCAATTTTTTCATCTTCAAAAAATAGACCTTTTCTCCACACTCTATCATAGGCTTGTTGCAAATCTATAAATACTGCTGTAGAGTGTTTGTTTTCGTGAAACCCTTCTACTGTGTCTTGGATAAAATGAAAGAGGTGGTCTTCTGTTCTACTTGCTTTACTGAAGCCAGCTTGTGCATTGTGGAGTGAGCAAGTACTTACTAGCCACCAATATAGTCGGTTATTGATAATTTTTTTTCTGCCATTTCGCCAATGTTTGATGTTAGAGATATTGGTCTATAACTTTTAGGGTCTTCTGGTGGTTTATTTTTCTTTAAAATGGGCATTATTTATGCAGTTCTCCATTCCTGAGGTGTGTCTCCAGTTCTCCATGTATGGTTGATAAAGTTAAGTATACAGTTTTGGGCCTGTGGTCCTAGTCCCCATATCTATTCATTTGTTATTTTATCGGGTCCAGGAGATTTTCTTGGAGCAGTATTGAGCTCGTATAGAGTGAAGGGAGTGTCAATGATATGACAGTTGACAGTTGGAGCTTTTCTTCTATCTTTAGGATATTGCTGAAGGCCTGGTCCAGTTGTTTTCTTGGTTGTTACTTATTGATGCTAGCAAAGTATTTATTGAAGGTTACGGCCTTTTTAAGGTTTTCTGATATTAGGTCATCAGTGTCTTTTAATGGTTGGGGGTTTGTTATTTGTTTTTTTCTGCTAGCCGACGCAAAAGGGTCCAGGCCTTTCAACCATCCTTGTTTAGGTCTATTTGTTCGCATGTTGTGGTCCACTTTTTCTTTTTTTCTGTTGTGAATATGTATCTTATAAGCCCTGTCAATTTGTTGTACGTTGTCTTGTTCTCTCTAGTAGGATTTTCTTACAGTCTTCCTGGCCATGTTTCTTTCTTTGAATAATTTATATAATTCTGGTGTTCAAAAGGGTTTGTATTTCCTAACTTGACCTCGAGGGATGTGTGGTTTTTTTTTGCTGCTTCTAAGATGTTAGAGACTATAGTTGCGTAGATTGTGTTGACATCTGTCTCCATTATGCTTGATAGTCTTGAGTCTGTTTCTTGTAAAAACACTGCTTTTTGTATAGTTCCATCTTGTTGTTTTGCACGGTTGGTACCTAGCCGGTGTTCCTATATTGAAGAGTATGGCCTGTGGTCACTACCTATGTCTTCAAGAAGAATTAGAAGAATTGATAATATTTGTTGAGATAAAAGTTAGTTCAGGTCTGCGAGTTGTGTTGTGTGCTCTATGGAGGTATGTTGGAAGTGAGGTTTCGTTTTGCAGAAGTTGAAGGTTAGAGGCATTTGTTACATCCTCTATTTCTTTGCAACGCTTGTTGTAGTGTGGGTAGCCTAGGGAAGGTGTGTGTACATTGAAGTCGCCAGCTATTATTGTCCTTGTGTAGTGTGGTAGTTGTATGTCTATTTCTGCTGTTGATGATGGTGGGCAGTAGAAGTTTTGATGGTGTACTTAGTTCCTCCTCTCCAAAGAAGTATTTCTTGAATGTCGATATCTGTAGTTTTCTGTACATGTTTGACTGTTGCTTCAGTGTCGTTTCTAATGAGGGTCACAATTCCCTGACATTTGGTGCAAAGGCATCTGTGCTGTGTGTAGAAACTGCCATGCGTAGACCTTTTACTAGGCGACGTCTGAGCTCGTATGAATTTTTCTTTATTTTTCTTGGCATTTGGTGTTGGCTGGGTGTTTCCTCAGGCTTTATAAATTTATATATATAAATATAAATATATATATATAATATAATATAATCCCCGCTTTTTAAGGAAGTTTTTGGTCCTGACAATTAGCTCCAATACTGGATTAAAAGAACATCTGAGTCTGAAACTGTAACATTCATGGAACAAGGTGGGGTTGGCCAATGGTCCATTCTCCGCCATCCACAGGTCTCTCCAAATAAAACTATTCTGCAGTAGAAAAGCTTAAGGTAAACTGTGCCCTGGATATGCCCTGTGGAATCGTCACATCCTGGATCCAGGCCCCTTCACGCGATCACATTCACCAGTTCCAGAAAAAAAAACTTTGTGATGGGTGATCCAGTAGTAGACCGTAGTGAGACATAGACCTCTGTCTAGAATAGTGCAGTCCAGACCTCTGTCAAAAAGGACCTAGAGGGTGGAAGCTCCACTATTATTCGCCTTAGTGAAATGAAATGCAAGTGGAAAGGCAGTGGGGTTATTATTACTCTTGGTCATTTCCAAGCCCCGATACCCACACGGGAGAGTATCGCCACAAAGTGAAGGCTTAGAGTCAGAGTTTTCCTTCTCCTAGATGGGTTGCATTATTCAGGCTGACGTGCCTTATCAACACGAAGCTAAACTAGTTTTGAGGTGCCAGTATTCCACCTTTCATCCCTTCTCCTGTTAGTTTGTAAGAACAGGTTCCGCCGGATAGCTAATATCTTCTTCTTCTTAAACTGTCAGGTAGAGTTGAGCCTTCGGCTCTTGGAACTCTAAGCCAGCAAAAGTGAACAAGAGCTCCCTCTCACTGGCCTGAATGAAACAGTGCTCACTCTTCTGTCTGACGGGTGGGTCAGACTCGTGGCAAGGGACCGCGTACACTAAGACCCCCGCCCTTTTCCTTTTTCTATACCAGGCTAGCTGTGCGAGAGACGCCATTTATGTAACGGCCCCTAAGCCGCCTGGACTGTGACAAAGTTGTGGGGCTTTCTTACAACTCCGCACAGTGGAGTGAGGATGCTCTCGCACCCCCTTAGGCACCCCAAAGGGAATCTTGTTTTGCTACCCTTTAGCCTAATCGTTTCCTCTTATGATCGTTTCCACCCGGGCGCCACTTTGAGGCAGGGTAGGATGCCCGGGATAGCTAATATAAAGGAATACACTTAATACACTTAATTTAGAAATACATAATGTTTTCAAAAGCTTTTTTTTAAATAACAAAAGAATTTGCATGAATATTTAATCTATATTAAAGTAGCACTGCTAGCACTGTGCCTTGCACTTACAAGGTAAACAAAGTTGGGCTGCTCTAAGTAATTCCACTGATAGATAATATCTAAGCTGAACAGAAAATAGATTCGAGCCATATCTCCCACGTTTAATTTCTGGTTAGGGCTGATCATCTCAACTATTTCCACTGAAAAACAAAACACATACACAATAGTTTAGAAATGTAAACATTATGTTTCGTCTATGTAGCAATAATTCTGTGATTATTTCCATTTAGTCAACATTTGAAGTACTTAGCAGAGCTCAAGGTGGGCCATAGTGTGTTAGATCAACTAATGTAGGATTCAAACTGTGTTCCACTTTACTCAACTTATTCCACACATTTTTCCCACTTTTAGGGGCACCCGCAAGGGAAAGGCCGCTACTAGGTTCGTGCAAAATGTCCGTCCGTCCGTCTTTCACACTCAGATCTAAAAAATTAGAAGAATCATGAGAACTCTTCTTTCACCATGCGGCTTGCAAACTTTAGGTGCAACATGTACTTTTTTGTTTTATAAATGCAAACCGTTTAGTTTATAAAATTAATTATGCAAGTGAATTCTAAACCAATACATAAATATAAGGGAGATTATGTTTACAATATATTAACAAAGATTTTGTTTTGTATTTTCACTATCACTAAGTCAAATATATGGATAAAAATACAAGAAATGTTCGCAACAAATATAAACATTAACTGTATTCCTTATAGTACATTAGATACTAAGATTAACAGAAAACATTTATAAAGGCTAAGAATGCATTACTATGTTTATGTTACGCACATTTTTTAATATCGACTTTTTACACAGCGACTTTCGTGCAGTAGCTCGACGGCCGCAGCCACGTTATCCTAAATTAGTTCACTTAAAAAAAGTGTAATGCTAGTAGATATTAAACAATATTCATTCATGCTGTGTACAATCAGTTGATATATGTGACACATGCTAGTAATACAGCTTAGCGTGCTATATCGATGGACAAGAGACAGTACTGGTATGAACTTTGCACGTAAATATGACCCTGTTATGGTCATGTGATCATAAGCCTGCATGGACCAGATACGGAGTGTGTAAGGCAGTGCAGTTCAAGATATGACAGCAAAGAGACTGTTAGTCGGCTATGAAGTCGGTCCTGGTAGAGTCCTTGATTGAAACCTACGACTCCAGGATGAGATTGAGAGACAGTAGAGTTTAGTACGGCAGTACAGTGATGTACAGTGTAACATTTGTATTAGATTATTGTATGTTGCCAATTGTGTCATATTGGCCGTTTTTATTTACTCATTAAAGTACCAGAGTATTTGGAACTCTTGTTGTCAAGTTCTTGTGATAGATGTGTTGAGTTGAGCTGTGTTAAAAGAAGACCTGATTAGGAGAGAGAATATATTTTCAAAATTGTTCCTTCACGAAGTCTTACTGTTCTTACTGACTCAAGAAATGCTGCTACAAACTGAGTTGTTGATTTACCTCTGCATTTTCCTCTAATGAATCGTTTGTTTTCTCCACATATACATGAAAATGTTCTGTGCAGGTCTAAACAAAGCATTCCGCCACAAGGTTTCCAAATACAATCATCAATAGACACGTCACAACGATCGCCTTGCCAGCCATCTTCACAGAGACATTCACCTGGAGAAAATACAATCAATCTTTAGAATGTAACAAGTCTCATTAGCCAGGCTCTCTGCACCACACGACACTACCAACTCAAAGTACATGATCATTCATGGCCACAAACTCACGTAAAAGTTTTATGTCCTATAAATCACAACCAATACTGTGCAATTTGCAATAAGTAACACTGTTCAAATGATTCCCCGTTAACAACCGTACCGCCCCGTATCAACTCTTGTACCGCCGTCCAGATTGGCACTGGGTTCAATTGTTCCGGACTTAATAGTAGATCGTGACGTCCTCTCGTACTCTGGAGTTGTCTACTCTGAACCACAACGTAATAATGTACCGTACAGAACCGGACTGAACGAAGCCCGCAGTGAACCATCTTAACTGCGACACCTTCGCTCTTTGTATCGACGTCCCTAAAGGCCTTCTTCTAGAAACCGACGGAACGTTGCTCGACCCTTCCAGTTGATCCCAGGACTCTATCCAACGGGACTTGCCTTAGTACTATTCAAAACACAGATCATTCACGAAAGGTAATCTCGGCGTTACTAGTAGCGTTTAACCGGCACCACTCATCAATGTTGACCGCTCGTATAGCGTTGTCCTGTGTAATTTGTGTCAGCTGGCTAAACACACACAATTACCCCTATCCGCACACCACCAGCATTATAACAATAATGAAATGCATTCAATTTATCGATTCGAATGAGTAAAAAATTGATAAGTGAAAATCTCCATTATAATATTAAAGCAAAATATAAAAGAAACTTATAAAATTAGAACTACATCTTCAACTATCTCTCTCAGTAATGTAGAATTTATTATTTTTTTTCGATATCAAACAACATCATTTATTAGCAATAATTAATTGACTTATTGTTAATTTTGCAATTGATTCATGTTTTGATAGGTACTAGAAATGTTTGTGGTTTCTACTTGACCCAAGAATGGGAGAAATAAAAATGCTCACATTTCTACAGAGTGAGTTGATATAAGCTTTGTACAGAGTGAGTTGATAATAAGCTTTGTACAGAGTGAGTTGATAATAAGCTTTGTACAGAGTGAGTTGATATAAGCTTTGTACAGAGTGAGTTGATATAAGCTTTGTACAGAGGGAGGTGATATAAGCTTTGTACACAGGGAGGTAATATAAGCTTTGTACAGAGGGAGTTGATATAAGCTTTGTACATAGGGAGGTGATATAAGCTTTGTACAGAGTGCGAGTAACAGTGCATTTCAATGTTTATTTCATAGAATTTACCTGTCGCTAAATTACAGCTCAATGTGTTTTCCCAAATACAATGGCATCTAGCGCTTCTTTTACAACCTTCACCATTTCTGTTTGGACACACTGTCAAGAGCATACACTTCAAGACCAAATAACTCAAATGTAACGTGAATGAATTTTTATCATATTGAAAATTTTCCTTTTAACATTTAGCTATTTACTTATATCAGTTTCAGCCGACAACAAATATCTAAATTATATGTCTGAATATACCCCCCCCCCTCCCCCAAATAAATGTCAGGTAGACTCAGTTACATCTGAAAATATTTATACATTCAACTGCCAAATCTGAATATAAACTAAATATAGATTAAGTATTTTTACCATCCCACTCCTCATACACTACCAATGAACTATTAAGTGGTAAGAGTCACCATTAAGTGGTAAGAGTCACCATTAAGTGGTAAGAGTCACCATTAAGTGGTAAGAGTCACCATTATGTGGTAAGAGTCACCATTAAGTGGTAAGAGTCACCATTATGTGGTAAGAGTCACCATTAAGTGGTAAGAGTCACCATTATGTGGTAAGAGTCACCATTAAGTGGTAAGAGTCACCATTAAGTGGTAAGAGTCTATGTTTGTGATGAGACAGAATGTAGTCTACTAGTACCAAACTGTAACCAAGCTGTCCTATTGTAGAATTGAATATTTCTAAGAGATACAAAACATATCACTGAGTGAAATCATTATATAATTATAGTAAAAGCAGAAAGAAAAGCAAAACAAAACTTACATTTACATTGCAAAGATAGTGGATTTCTTTCATATCCTCTCTGGCAACGGCAATTGTAGGATCCAAATGTATTTTCACAGGCTGTAAATTTTGCCGGACATGCTCTAAACATAAGTAAAGAGAATAGTTGAGAGCTATTTTACACACCTAGTGTCACGTGTCGATATCTTCTTTATTGCGTTTGTCAGGTCTATTATAATCTGCCTTTATAATAGATCAATAAGTAAACTGTTGGCGTGAACTACGCCATTGGAAAGAGCTGCTCAAAGCAGATCTACTGGAAAGTAGAAAAATGCTTCTTGCAATAAAAATTTTTTTGCGCTATCTGACCTGAAGAAAATGAACTTGGCATTGATAGTTGTATGTATGTGCATGTAAGACCCACAATCTGACGCTATATCCATTTTGGTTTCCATTTGTGCAATGCATTCAAACGTTTCTTTCTTCAGTTAGTGATCATTTACAATCTCTATCTTTCAACTAGAATCAAGTAGATTGGATTCTGATATCAATAGATAAACTTTGAAAAGGCCTATACACAATTTTTAAATGTGGAGAGGTGATGGATATTTTACAACTCTAATCCTAACCTAAGCCCATTAAACCTAAACTGTACTTATTTGTATCTGGCTAAATTCCTTAAGAACCATAGTCGGACTTGCCTAGAGCCACCTGAGTTATGAGATAGCACAAACTCTCTTTGTAATCTTGTTTTTTTTTTTCAAATACATTTTTCCTATTAGATATTAATTATTCTTGTACCTTGCACTAACCTATCAAATTGTTTCTTTTTGTTTTAGACTCGACGTCCAGAAATGTAAATTGTAGCACGAGAGTTAGCATCCTACCCAACATGAAGTGGAAACACCTTCCGTGAAGAGAAAATGGTATGCCCTAAGAAGACGCGCGTTTAGCAAGTAGAAAGAAAGTTTTATACTTCATCACTTATCAGTAAGTGTTACGATGGACACTGTCAAAGTTTT